>NW_026516219.1:0-600000 GCF_025602895.1 Polychytrium aggregatum
TAAGTGGTTGATGTGGAGACCTGATCAATCGAACCGAAGGTGTTGCGAGACGTCCCCGAGAATCACCTCGATGGAGCAGTCTCGCGGAGGATGGGGCCAGACGACAGCGGCTTACCATCCACGCCTTCCACTGCCAAGGGCGAAGCCTTGGAGCAGGTGGGGACAGAGTGTCGAGCAACAAAGTCCTCGTCGATAAAGTTGCCAGAGGCACCAGAATCGACAAGTCCTTCGCACGACAGAGAATCACCAGAAGGAAGACGAACAGCGACGGGAACAACCAACGAGCAACGACGAACAGACGAAACACAAGACTTTGGTTCGGTACCAGCTTCGGCACCAGGGTTGCGGCTAGCACAGACAGTTAACTTTGCCGAGGGTTGCAGGACAGCTCAGGTATTTGCACTGTGGATGAGGTGCAGTTCCCAGTGACACCAGAGGTGCCACGGGTACTATGCCAGAGCTGAGAGTGTCCGCCGGTCCAGAGGCAAGGCGAAGCTGTCCGCACATCACTGCTTCCCCAGTACTTACCAAAGGCACCTTACCAATGTCTTCACTTTCGGAAGGCGGTGGGCACGGCTCCGGTTCAAGGCCTTCACTTAGAACCGGGCCTGGTCGTTTCCCGAACTGAAGTCTTGCACTTCTCCATCTTCGTAAACGATGGTGCGGATGATCCTCGGGCCGGAGGTCCAGGGGGCGGTCCGGTAGCTCTGGTAGATCCAAACTTGACGGGGCAGTTTCGTACCAAGTGGCCCTTCTTGCCACAGTACAGGCAGAGTCCAAAGCGGCGGCGGCGTTGTTTCTCCTCGGCGGTCAGGGGTCCAGAGACGGCAGAGTCCACTTGCATGGGCTCGGAAACAATGTAGGGGTGCGGCGGAGCGAGGACGGGCGCGGGAGCGATGCGGGAACGGCAGCGGAGGCGGAACCAAAGGCGAACTGGGAAGACCGGTAGCGGGCAGGCGTGCTTCGGCGCTCTTGACGGCGCTCGCGGATTCGTGCATCGAGCTCGTTACAAGCTCGATGTACTCCTCCAGATCTCGTGGCAGAGGGCGAACTCGCGAAAGTTCGTCTCTGACATCATCCGACAAGCCAAGTCGGAAGAACGAGATCTTTGCACCGTCGTTCCAAGTCGTATCGGCGGCAATACGAAGGAACTCGGATGCATAGACTGCGCACGGGCGGTTGCCCTGAGACAGTGTGGTGATCACTGACTCGGCAGTCCTGGCCCGATCAGGGTCGTCAAACACTTTGGAAAAGCGTTCTAGGAAATCGCCAAAAGAGTTGAGTCGGGGATCACCCATCTCAAGCATCGGAGTCGCCCACTGGAGAGCCGGTCCAGTGAGCAGACTAATGACGAATCCGACCTTAATCGGGTCAGCAGGGAACCGGTGGGGCTGCATTCGTATATACAGTTTGCACTGATTTACGAATGCCCGGAACCCTTGCCGGTTACCGTCGTAACGGTCCGGCATCTGCACGCTGTACCCAGCGGCAGGAGCATCGCGAGCTGTCCGGAGCTCGGCGAGCTCGGCCTCCAAGGCACGGAGGCGGTCCACGAGGGCAGGATCCATGGCGGGACTGGGACTGGGACTGGGAAAAAAAAAAAAAGCGAGGAGGTTCAAGAACAGGAGAGCGAAGAGGGCTCAGACACAAGTGTGCTTGAGGTTCGGACAGGACTAGGAAAGGGGCGGGGCTAGGAGCGGAAGATACCAAGCAGGTGGTATCAGTAGAAGAGAGTTCGAACAAAGTGTAAGGAGTGAACAAGCGCAAGGACGAAGACCAAGTGCTTGGTATGAGCTTTATTAGCTTTTAGCCCCGAACACCAAAGAACAAGTTTTGTTCGAACTGGTGTTCAACATAGGCTCAGACATGCAGGGCTATTTATAGACCGGGAGAAGGTCGAGGGGCAAAAGTGGGCGAGAAGGGTGGAGCATCACAGAGAAGCGAGAAGGGGGTGCGAGAGTGGCTGGTGTGCAAGCGAGAGAGGCTTGGCACAGCCCGGGGACATGTGCCGAGCGGTGGGGGAGGCAGGAAACCAGTAGACGCGGGTGGCAACGGCGCGTGCTCATGCATGGGGGCAAACAAACACGTGGGGACTCATGATTGGTGCGGAGGGCGAGAGCATGCGGGACAATCTCATTGGTCCGTTGTGATGCTGGTCATCACAGCAAGATAGCGGAGCGCATCCTCCCTCCCGTACCTCACAAAGGAAATTGGGACGATGGACATTGTCCAGGGAGGATTCCGACCAGGACGAGGCACGCTCGACCAGGTCTACTCCCTGGACAGCCTGATTCGGATGAAGAGGCTCCAAGGCTTGAGTACTCCTTGGTGTTCCTGGACATCAAGGCGGCGTACGACACCGTCTGGAGGGAACGCCTGTGGGAAAAAAATCAAAGATAGAGGAGCAAGCTCGACCGCACTCGGGATCCTCAAGGCGCTGTTTGATAGGACAATGGTGAGAGTCGCCAGCAAGGGACGTCGGTCAGAACCTGTGTGGCTCCAAAAAGGGCTCATACAGGGATCTGTACTGAGTCCCTTGCTGTTCAGCGCTTTCATCGATGACTTACCAGAGCTCCTGAGACAGGGCACAACCAGCGCCGACGAAGACCTAGAGCTCTCAACCAGCACGGTGTCGACAATCAAGGTCAACTCGTTATGGTTCGCCGACGATGGAGTACTTGTCGCAAGTCCAGCTTCGACACAGAAGCTCCTGGATATATGCGAACGACACAGCACCGAAAACAGGTACAAGTTCGCACCAAGCAAATGCGAGATCATCCTCTCGACCAACTACCCCGCCGCGACCACCAAGGCCACTCTCTACGGAGAAGAGCTGCCGACGGCGAAAGAGTTCAAATACCTTGGAACGATCATCGACGCCAACGGGTTCCGAGTCGATCGACAAGTCGACCACCTGGTCGAGAAAGCCAACATGGCCGTGAAGAGCATCGTCAAGCTTGGAATCAGGCTCGGAGGAGCGTCTGCAAGGACCATCGTGAGAACTTACCGAGCCTTCATCAGGCCAAGGCTCGAATACGGCCTGGCACTGGACCTCCTACCCGAGGCACAGCAAGAACGAATCGACAAGGTCCAGACAAATGCACTGAGGGCAATGTTCAGAGTCGGCCCTGGGACATCGGCCGGAGCCATGCATCTGAGCTGTGGACTGCCAAAACTGTCCATGAGAATCAAGATCCTGACCTTCCAAACCTGGACGAGATGGGAAGACGCGTCCTCCGATCACATCCAAGCTCATAGCACTGATCATGAGAAACACAATCAGACACCCCCACCACCCCAACCAATTCCTTGGCTACCAAGTGATGGAAGACCCGTATTGGGTCAAACTAATGCGCAGACTAGACTCGGACCAAAGCCTAACCGCAACCGAGGCCTTCCTGGGGAAGGAAGGAGCGCAACGGAAACCGACCAGCCCAGTCCCACGATCAACACCAGAACAGATCGAGATCGTCACGGGACTCATCATGGTCCCACTATCCACCTCGCAACGACGCAGACGGCTGCTCGGGAACGGGCTCTCCGGGATCACGAGTAGTGAGGAAGGATCCCACAACCGAACAAACCGACAGAAGTACCACCACGATGAATGAGGACGCTGTCACCACACCCATCAAGGAGCTCATGCCTCACTGAGCATATGAGAACAGCGTTTCGAGGGAATCAACAGCTGACGGCGGCATGCACACCGTCAACCCAGATGTCAGGTCTCTGGATGGCGGAAGGGTACCAAGGATCCAAACCCATCCTCGAGCTCATGGTTCGGTGGAGACTCGGAGCCTTCCCGGGCCATCACACAGGCCGGCTTCAAATATGCCGACAATGTTCGACAAACGGAGCCACCGTGGAGTTCAACCGCACCCACGCACAGCGGTGCATCGACCCAAGAGGGATCCTCCCGAGGAAGGTGCGCCAACTTCAACGATCACACCCAGCATGGGTGGAGCCTCAGACCATCGGAGTGGGACCAGTCGACAAGCTGCTGGACCTGATCACCTTTGAGCAACAGAAAGCAAGACAGAAGAACCACGAGGACACTGACGGTGGAGCGGATTGCAGGCCACCACCAATCGTGTCCGACACCACGTCGGATGGGGAGACCAGCATTGACGAAGCAGTCTCGGATGACGACGGGGAGTCGCTCTGGTACCCACATCGAGAGGTGCTGGCACGACTGGAGCGACTCCGGCTGACCGACGACGACTCAACAGACCTGAGCTCCGAAATGAGCTCGGTGCCAGACTGGGAATTGAATCTGGAGAGAGATCTGGACTTTTCCTTCCTCACCAACATCGACGACGACCTGCCCAGCCACGGATGGGATTGGCAGAGCGACCAGAGTGTCGACTTGCTCTCGAACACAACACCAAGCATCGATCTGATCGACGATGCCGATCTGAGCCCGGACCTGGTCTCGGACGACGACCTCGGACTCGGAGACACACCGTTCCCAACGACCAGCAGGAGAGGCAGCCCTCCCCCCACACGGAGCAATGACAGAGTGACTGGAGTGCTGAGAGGCATGAGGCCACGACAGCGACCCCAACGAACAAAGCCGTGGATGGGCTTTGAGGAGATCCCGGAGAGGAGCTCCCATGGCCAGAGAGAAAGGGTCCCCGAGCGGGACCTGGAGACATGCGAGTCCCTGTGGGACCTATTGGAGGAAGTGTTCACCCCGCATGGCTCGCCGTGTGGGCTGGTGTTAGAGTCCGAAGGGGACTCAACGGCAAAAGAAGAAGTGAGCTCGAAGTGAGCTCAGGGAAGGCAAGGGTAAAGTCCGAAGTGGACTCGGAGAGGGAGCGAGGGAAGCAAAGATCCGTTCAAGATAAGACTAGTCTCGAAATGAGACGTGAGGAACACTCAGAGAATAAAGTAGAAGGCACTTTATTTAGTCCTATTTTGAACGCTGAGGTTCGACTACACATCGCGGGGGTCAGGCTATTTATAGACAAGTCCGGACTTGGCAGCGAAGGGCGGCCAAGGGAGGGAAAAGTGGGCGATCGAGCAGGGCGAAGGGGGCGATGCACGAACGAGGGCCGAGAAGGACCACCGAGACAGGCAGAGAACCAAAGCGAGGGAGGCGCAAGCAAAAGCGAAGCACCTGGCAGGAGAAACGTGCAAAGGCGAAGCAATGTGACTCAACGTCCAAGAAGCGGATTGGTCAAGTATAAGGTTGGGGCAAATGCATGCGAGATGAACAAGAGATCGGGGCGGTCAGGCAGGTCATGAGTCACCGGTGGTGGGACACATGACCGGCAGCCGAATTGCAACCAATCGCAGCAAGGCGCGTGCACAAACAAACCGGCGCGTGCGAAGAAGACAAAGGAAGCGGAGCAGCGCGGGGAAACGGAAGTGCGGAAGGAGCGGAAATGGCAGGCAAAAGGCGGAAAATTGGAGGGGAACTGCAAAGCTACACACAAACAAACAGAAAGGCAAAAGAACAGCCAAGTGTGCAGTCAAAGTGGAGAACAAGCAGAAGCTATCCCTAACATCATCCCCTTCCTTAGCGACGAACTCCGGGCGTCGCCTTCGGCTTTGAGGGATAGCGAAGGTGGAAGTCAGCAACAAGATCAGTGGCGTGGGAAACATTGGCAGCGGGCTCCCAAGACCGGTCAGTCTCGGAATAGCCCTTCCACTGAACCAAGTACTGTAAGCGACCACGGAAGAGCCGAGAATCGAGAACAGTCTCGACCTCAAACTCTTCCTGGGAGTCAACAAGAATGGGTGGAGGTTCGGGTTGGGTGAACTCGGGAACAATGTCCTTCGTTCGGGGTTCAAGGAGGGATACATGAAAGACGGGGTGGACTTTGAGTGTGGAAGGGAGTTTAAGTTCAAAGGCAACGGGGTTGATGCGGCGAAGAACTTTAAAGGGGCCAAGCTTTTTCTGATCAAGCTTGTTGGAGGGACGAAGGGTGCGGATGTGGCGACGATCAAGAAAAACGAGGTCGCCAACGGAGATGTCGGGAGTGGGGAGACGGGATTTGTTGGCCTGCAAAGTGTAGGACTCTTGGGCAACCCGGAGGTTGGCCTTGAGATCCTCGAGAACGGTCTGAAGTCGGTCGACACGTTCTTCGGCAGAGGGCACAACAGAAGGATCACGGATGATGGAGGGATCAAAAATGGGGTGATGGCCATGGACTGCAAAGAAGGGAGTCATGCCAGTGGAGGTGTTTTCCGAGTTGTTGTAAGTGAACTCGGCAAGGGGAAGGTGAAGGGTCCAGTCGTCTTGCAGGTAATTGCAATGGATACGCAAATACTGCTCGATGACCTGGTTGAGAACCTCGGTCGAACCGTCGGTCTCGGGGTGGAAGGCAGAAGAAAGGGAAATCTTCGTCTTCAGAAGCTCATTGAAGCGCCTCCAGAAGGCCGAAGTAAACTGAGTTCCTCGGTCCGAAACAATAGACCGGGGACAACCATGCAAGCGGAAGATGTGGGAGAGGAAGAGTTCGGCGGTTTGCTCGCCTGTAACCGTCTTCGTGGTGGGCACAAAGTGTGCTTGTTTGGACAGGCGGTCCTTAACCACGAAGATGGAGTCAAAGCCGTTCGAAGGTGGGAGATCCGTGATGAAGTCCATCGACAGGTCCCACCAACGTTCGGAAGGAACGGGGAGAGGGTGAAGTAAACCATAAGGGGAGTGACGGGACGGCTTGGCTCGCTGGCACGCTTCACAATTAGCAATGAAGCGACGCACAGACTTACGAAGCCGGGGCCAGTGAAAGTCCCGGGAGATGAGCTCAACGGTCTTGGCAAGACCAAAGTGACCAGCGGCAGCGGAGCAGTGACGTTGCTCAAACACTTTGAGCTGGAGCTCGGGGGAAGGGACAACGATCAGGTCTTTAAAGTAAAGGAGACCGTCACGGAAGGAGTAATCGCCATCAAGACGTTTGGCGTTGAAGTCAGAAAGAAGGGAACAAGAAAGGGTGGCAGCTCGAATCTCGGAAAGAAAAGTCGGGGTTCGAGCCGATAACGGTGATGCTGTCGAGAGAAATAGACTCGAACAGCTGAAGGAAGTTGGTGGAGTGGAGGGAGTCACCAGGCTTTATCTCAAAGTCAGAACGGCGACTGAGAGCATCGGCTTTGGTGTTGAGGCGACCAGGGCGGTGGTAAATGCGAAAAGCAAAATCAGAAAGGAATTGGGCCCACCGGAACTGGCGGCGAGAAAGTTGGGAAGCGGAAGTGAACCGGGTGAGGTTCTGGTGATCAGAGAAAACAAGAGTGGGATGATCGGGGTCGGCAGCCATCAAGTAATGACGCCAGGCAGTAAAGGAATCGACAATAGCAAGGAGCTCTTTGTCGTGGGTGTCATAATTCACCTCGGCGGGACGGAATTGCCGAGAGTGAAAAGCAACGGGGTGAAGAGCGCCGTCAGGGTCAAACTGGGAAAGGACGGCACCCAGAGCAAAGTCAGAAGCATCGGGCTCGATGACAGCGGGTTTGGAGAAATCAAAGTAACGAAGAATAGGTGCGGAAGTGAATGAACGTTTAAGAGAATCAAAAGCCTCTTGGGCCTCGGGAGACCAAGAGAAGGTGGAGGATTTGGTGGTGAGTGAAGTCAAAGGACGAGCAAGTGCGGAAAAGTCCTTGACGAAGCGGCGGTAAAAGTTTGCGAAACCAATAAAAACTTGGATGTCGCGAGCAGAAGAGGGAACAGGCCAAAGGGAAACGGCCTCGACCTTGGCAGGGTCCATTTTAATGCCATCGGCAGAAATGATCATGCCGAGAAAGTCAACTTCAGAAAGGTCAAAAGAACACTTGGCCGGATTGACCTTAAGAGAGTGTTCACGAAGGCGAGAAAGAACAAGCTTAACATGCTCCTCATGCTCCAGGGGATCTTTTGAGAAGATCAGGATGTCGTCAAGATAAATGACAACACAGACACCAAGGAGGTCCGAGAAGATGTCGTTCATAAAAAACTGAAAAGCAGCGGGGGCATTCGAAAGACCAAAGGGGATAACATTGTACTCGTAATGAGCCAGATTTGCAAACAAAAGCAGTCTTCCACTCATCGCCCTTCTTGACACGAACCAAGTGGTAAGCATCAGGAAGGTCAAGGTGTGAGAAGACGCGGGCAGAAGAAAGTTTATCCAGAAGATCCTGGAAGAGGGGAAGAGGGTAGCGGTTCTTCTTCGTGATGGCATTGAGGCCCCGGTAGTCGACGCAAAGGCGAAGACCACCATTGGGCTTCTTCACGAAGAAGCAGGGAGCACCAACGGGAGAAGAGGATTTGGAGATCCAACCACGTGCGAGGGCGTTGGTCAGATACTCCGAAAGAGCAGATTCCTCGGCCGGGGACAAAGGATAGACTTTCCCCGGCTTTGGCAAACGAGGTTCCTTTCCATCCTCGGTCCGTACAAACTCAATAGACAAGTCATACGGACGGATGAGGAGGCAAGGAAGAAGGAGGGTCAGACTTGAGGCTGAAAACGTCGCCAAACTCATTGTATTTGAGCGGGACACCTCGAGAGTCAACAGGGGTGCCAGACTCGGCATACACCTTCGTCGTGAGCACGGACCTTATCGACACCGTAGGATACGTCTCCGGCGAAGGAGGACGGATATCCATTTGGGCAGCGAAAATGTCGAGCTTGTCTTCCCGTGCAAGACGGAGAAGACTCGCCGCATTAACGAGCTCAATGTCGGGCTGAAGATAAAGCCGTTGGCTCTTCAGAAAGCGAAGCAGAGTCAAGGCGGGAAGAAAGGGAAGGCGAAGTGCCAAAGGAGGGAACCGGTGTAAGGGAAGGACCGGAGGGAGGAGTCAAAGGCGAAGTGCCCGAAGGGGGAGGCGAAGTAGCCGGAAGGGGACGAAGTGTCCAAGGAAGGAAGCAGAGACATCCGCGAGGATGTGTCCATCAGCAAGGCAAGAGGGATCGGAGAACTGAAAGGGAGAGGGACTTCCAATTGACAACTGGATTATGCAAGCGCATCCAGGGAAGACCAAGAGTGATGGGAGTGGTGGAGAGTCGAGTCACAAGAAAAGAAATCGACTCGGTGTGGGAACCAATGGTCAGACGTCACAGGAACGGTTTGGAAACGAATGAAACCGGCCGAAGAACCATCAGCAAGGGAAACGGAGTAAGGAGTAGAAAGAGGGATAAGAGAGAGTTTATGGAGATCCGCAAAGGCAGGATCAATGAGGGCAAGAGCGGTGCATCCATCATCAATAAAGACAGAAAGGGAGATGGAGACCGGGCCAGAAAGACTCATGACGACAAGGGTGGCCGGAAGAAGAAGCTTATCGTCCGATAATGACGAGTCAGAGGGGGAAGATGTTCGTATCGCCGAACAGACCACCTCGCTTACTTGCGAGGTGCTGCTCGGCTGTGGGCATTTCCCGAGTTCCGTTTGACCAGAACCGGGCACTGCTGAACATCGCGACTGCCGGGACAAGACTTTTCCCCGCAGTACAAGGCAGAGACCCTGCTCACGACGTCGCTTTTTCTCGACGTCGGAGAGCTTAGCAGGGCGGACCGAGACAGAGTCAAGGTCCATGGGAGTGGGTGCAGAAGAGGAGGAAGAAGAAACATGCGCGGGAGAATGGTGGTGATGGGGAGCAGAGCGAGAAGAAGGAGGAGGAGGTTGGGAACGGGAGGAGATCCTTGAGACGATGGAGGGCATCGTCGTACTCGACCGCTGCCTTGATCAACTCAGGCAGGGAAGCGGGAGCGGGGCGGAGACCGATGAGGTGGAACTTGACCTCAGACTTCAAACCCTCCTTGAAGAAGTGCATCTTGGTGGGTTCATCAGTCTGGACGCGGGCGGCGAGCTGGACGAAGCGGGTGGCGAAGGCTTGGCAGGACTTGAGCTGGACCAAGCGCTTGAGGTCGTTCAAGGCCTTATCTTGCGAGGAGGCCGTGTCCTCACCGAAGGTCGACTTGAGGGCAACTTCAAAATCCGCGAAGGAAGCCGGGAAGCGGTTGGCCATGTAGAAGGCGGCCTCGTACCACTTGAAAGGCTTCACCGCGGAGGAAGGAGGTGGCAGTACAGGACCTTCTGGCGCTCGGGCGCGAAGAAGGCAGGATCGGCGAGGAAAACCGAGGTGGCACTGGGCGAGGAAGGCCGTCGTCTCAGTCGCGGGAACCTAGGAACTCCTTGGGCTTGTTCACCTGGTAGACCTGGCGGGGAGCGGCGGCGGGAGCTTGCAGATCTTGGATCTGACGATGGAGAGCAGCGTTCTGGGTCATGAGGGCGTTCATACGCTCCTCCATGCGCGCCAGATACGCAGTTGAGGTCTGCAGGGGGTGCAGCAGGCTCAGCCATCGGATCGACGAGGGAAAGAGAGGCGAAAGAAGAAGAAAGGCCGGGAAGCCAAGAGGGAGCGTTCAAAATGATGTTAGAGTCCGAAGGGGACTCAACGGCAAAAGAAGAAGTGAGCTCGAAGTGAGCTCAGGGAAGGCAAGGGTAAAGTCCGAAGTGGACTCGGAGAGGGAGCGAGGGAAGCAAAGATCCGTTCAAGATAAGACTAGTCTCGAAATGAGACGTGAGGAACACTCAGAGAATAAAGTAGAAGGCACTTTATTTAGTCCTATTTTGAACGCTGAGGTTCGACTACACATCGCGGGGGTCAGGCTATTTATAGACAAGTCCGGACTTGGCAGCGAAGGGCGGCCAAGGGAGGGAAAAGTGGGCGATCGAGCAGGGCGAAGGGGGCGATGCACGAACGAGGGCCGAGAAGGACCACCGAGACAGGCAGAGAACCAAAGCGAGGGAGGCGCAAGCAAAAGCGAAGCACCTGGCAGGAGAAACGTGCAAAGGCGAAGCAATGTGACTCAACGTCCAAGAAGCGGATTGGTCAAGTATAAGGTTGGGGCAAATGCATGCGAGATGAACAAGAGATCGGGGCGGTCAGGCAGGTCATGAGTCACCGGTGGTGGGACACATGACCGGCAGCCGAATTGCAACCAATCGCAGCAAGGCGCGTGCACAAACAAACCGGCGCGTGCGAAGAAGACAAAGGAAGCGGAGCAGCGCGGGGAAACGGAAGTGCGGAAGGAGCGGAAATGGCAGGCAAAAGGCGGAAAATTGGAGGGGAACTGCAAAGCTACACACAAACAAACAGAAAGGCAAAAGAACAGCCAAGTGTGCAGTCAAAGTGGAGAACAAGCAGAAGCTATCCCTAACAGCTGGAGAGTCGGCGAGAGCCGCAACAGGGGCGTGTGAGCCTGCTTGTACGCCCACTGCCGGGTACCGCATGGTACTGATGGCTTGTTGAATATTCCTGAATATACAACTATTGTAAACAAAAAAAAAAAAAAGAGAGCTCGCGGATGCGTACCAGTTGGATAGTTCGGACGAGGCACTGGAACGACTAGTGGCCCACTACGGCTCGGTCTCGGCCCATAGCCGAGATACAGGAGAGCAGTACGACCGGACAACCAGACCGGCAGGGCCAGAGGGAACCCCCCGGCCTCTCACTGAGGACCAGTACCTTCCACAATTCGACATCCAGGACATCATCGCGGCCATCCGGGCGTCCCCCAAGATGAAGGCCTGTGGGTCAGACAGAATCAAAAGCGAGTTGCTGCACCCAGTGGCACCGGTGCTTGCCGAGTGGCTCCAGATCATCATGAAGGCGGCGGTCAAAGCTTCGGTTGTCCCCGTGTCGTGGAACGAAGTGTTGATCCACCCCGTGTACAAAAACAAAGGATCAATACTTGACCCGGCAATGTACAGGCCAATCGGATTGACACAAGTGCTCCGCAAGATAGCGGAGCGCATCCTCCTCCCGTACCTCACAAAGGAAATTGGGACGATGGACATTGTCCAGGGAGGATTCCGACCAGGACGAGGCACGCTCGACCAGGTCTACTCCCTGGACAGCCTGATTCGGATGAAGAGGCTCCAAGGCTTGGAGTACTCCTTGGTGTTCCTGGACATCAAGGCGGCGTACGACACCGTCTGGAGGGAACGCCTGTGGGAAAAAATCAAAGATAGAGGAGCAAGCTCGACCGCACTCGGGATCCTCAAGGCGCTGTTTGATAGGACAATGGTGAGAGTCGCCAGCAAGGGACGTCGGTCAGAACCTGTGTGGCTCCAAAAAGGGCTCATACAGGGATCTGTACTGAGTCCCTTGCTGTTCAGCGCTTTCATCGATGACTTACCAGAGCTCCTGAGACGGGGCACAACCAGCGCCGACGAAGACCTAGAGCTCTCAACCAGCACGGTGTCGACAATCAAGGTCAACTCGTTATGGTTCGCCGACGATGGAGTACTTGTCGCAAGTCCAGCTTCGACACAGAAGCTCCTGGATATATGCGAACGACACAGCACCGAAAACAGGTACAAGTTCGCACCAAGCAAATGCGAGATCATCCTCTCGACCAACTACCCCGCCGCGACAACCAAGGCCACTCTCTACGGAGAAGAGCTGCCGACGGCGAAAGAGTTCAAATACCTTGGAACGATCATCGACGCCAACGGGTTCCGAGTCGATCGACAAGTCGACCACCTGGTCGAGAAAGCCAACATGGCCGTGAAGAGCATCGTCAAGCTTGGAATCAGGCTCGGAGGAGCGTCTGCAAGGACCATCGTGAGAACTTACCGAGCCTTCATCAGGCCAAGGCTCGAATACGGCCTGGCACTGGACCTCCTACCCGAGGCACAGCAAGAACGAATCGACAAGGTCCAGACAAATGCACTGAGGGCAATGTTCAGAGTCGGCCCTGGGACATCGGCCGGAGCCATGCATCTGAGCTGTGGACTGCCAAAACTGTCCATGAGAATCAAGATCCTGACCTTCCAAACCTGGACGAGATGGGAAGACGCGTCCTCCGATCACATCAAGCTCATAGCACTGATCATGAGAAACACAATCAGACACCCCCACCACCCCAACCAATTCCTTGGCTACCAAGTGATGGAAGACCCGTATTGGGTCAAACTAATGCGCAGACTAGACTCGGACCAAAGCCTAACCGCAACCGAGGCCTTCCTGGGGAAGGAAGGAGCGCAACGGAAACCGACCAGCCCAGTCCCACGATCAACACCAGAACAGATCGAGATCGTCACGGGACTCATCATGGTCCCACTATCCACCTCGCAACGACGCAGACGGCTGCTCGGGAACGGGCTCTCCGGGATCACGAGTAGTGAGGAAGGATCCCACAACCGAACAAACCGACAGAATACCACCACGATGAATGAGGACGCTGTCACCACACCCATCAAGGAGCTCATGCTCACTGAGCATATGAGAACAGCGTTTCGAGGGAATCAACAGCTGACGGCGGCATGCACACCGTCAACCCAGATGTCAGGTCTCTGGATGGCGGAAGGGTACCAAGGATCCAAACCCATCCTCGAGCTCATGGTTCGGTGGAGACTCGGAGCCTTCCCGGGCCATCACACAGGCCGGCTTCAAATATGCCGACAATGTTCGACAAACGGAGCCACCGTGGAGTTCAACCGCACCCACGCACAGCGGTGCATCGACCCAAGAGGGATCCTCCCGAGGAAGGTGCGCCAACTTCAACGATCACACCCAGCATGGGTGGAGCCTCAGACCATCGGAGTGGGACCAGTCGACAAGCTGCTGGACCTGATCACCTTTGAGCAACAGAAAGCAAGACAGAAGAACCACGAGGACACTGACGGTGGAGCGGATTGCAGGCCACCACCAATCGTGTCCGACACCACGTCGGATGGGGAGACCAGCATTGACGAAGCAGTCTCGGATGACGACGGGGAGTCGCTCTGGTACCCACATCGAGAGGTGCTGGCACGACTGGAGCGACTCCGGCTGACCGACGACGACTCAACAGACCTGAGCTCCGAAATGAGCTCGGTGCCAGACTGGGAATTGAATCTGGAGAGAGATCTGGACTTTTCCTTCCTCACCAACATCGACGACGACCTGCCCAGCCACGGATGGGACTGGGAGAGCGATCCAGAGTGTCGACTTGCTCTCGAACACAACACCAAGCATCGATCTGATCGACGATGCCGATCTGAGCCCGGACCTGGTCTCGGACGACGACCTCGGACTCGGAGACACACCGTTCCCAACGACCAGCAGGAGAGGCAGCCCTCCCCCCACACGGAGCAATGACAGAGTGACTGGAGTGCTGAGAGGCATGAGGCCACGACAGCGACCCCAACGAACAAAGCCGTGGATGGGCTTTGAGGAGATCCCGGAGAGGAGCTCCCATGGCCAGAGAGAAAGGGTCCCCGAGCGGGACCTGGAGACATGCGAGTCCCTGTGGGACCTATTGGAGGAAGTGTTCACCCGCATGGCTCGCCGTGTGGGCTGGAGAGTCGGCGAGAGCCGCAACAGGGGCGTGTGAGCCTGCTTGTACGCCCACTGCCGGGTACCGCATGGTACTGATGGCTTGTTGAATATTCCTGAATATACAACTATTGTAAACAAAAAAAAAAAAAAAGAGAGCTCGCGGATGCGTACCAGTTGGATAGTTCGGACGAGGCACTGGAACGACTAGTGGCCCACTACGGCTCGGTCTCGGCCCATAGCCGAGATACAGGAGAGCAGTACGACCGGACAACCAGACCGGCAGGGCCAGAGGGAACCCCCCGGCCTCTCACTGAGGACCAGTACCTTCCACAATTCGACATCCAGGACATCATCGCGGCCATCCGGGCGTCCCCCAAGATGAAGGCCTGTGGGTCAGACAGAATCAAAAGCGAGTTGCTGCACCCAGTGGCACCGGTGCTTGCCGAGTGGCTCCAGATCATCATGAAGGCGGCGGTCAAAGCTTCGGTTGTCCCCGTGTCGTGGAACGAAGTGTTGATCCACCCCGTGTACAAAAACAAAGGATCAATACTTGACCCGGCAATGTACAGGCCAATCGGATTGACACAAGTGCTCCGCAAGATAGCGGAGCGCATCCTCCTCCCGTACCTCACAAAGGAAATTGGGACGATGGACATTGTCCAGGGAGGATTCCGACCAGGACGAGGCACGCTCGACCAGGTCTACTCCCTGGACAGCCTGATTCGGATGAAGAGGCTCCAAGGCTTGGAGTACTCCTTGGTGTTCCTGGACATCAAGGCGGCGTACGACACCGTCTGGAGGGAACGCCTGTGGGAAAAAATCAAAGATAGAGGAGCAAGCTCGACCGCACTCGGGATCCTCAAGGCGCTGTTTGATAGGACAATGGTGAGAGTCGCCAGCAAGGGACGTCGGTCAGAACCTGTGTGGCTCCAAAAAGGGCTCATACAGGGATCTGTACTGAGTCCCTTGCTGTTCAGCGCTTTCATCGATGACTTACCAGAGCTCCTGAGACAGGGCACAACCAGCGCCGACGAAGACCTAGAGCTCTCAACCAGCACGGTGTCGACAATCAAGGTCAACTCGTTATGGTTCGCCGACGATGGAGTACTTGTCGCAAGTCCAGCTTCGACACAGAAGCTCCTGGATATATGCGAACGACACAGCACCGAAAACAGGTACAAGTTCGCACCAAGCAAATGCGAGATCATCCTCTCGACCAACTACCCCGCCGCGACCACCAAGGCCACTCTCTACGGAGAAGAGCTGCCGACGGCGAAAGAGTTCAAATACCTTGGAACGATCATCGACGCCAACGGGTTCCGAGTCGATCGACAAGTCGACCACCTGGTCGAGAAAGCCAACATGGCCGTGAAGAGCATCGTCAAGCTTGGAATCAGGCTCGGAGGAGCGTCTGCAAGGACCATCGTGAGAACTTACCGAGCCTTCATCAGGCCAAGGCTCGAATACGGCCTGGCACTGGACCTCCTACCCGAGGCACAGCAAGAACGAATCGACAAGGTCCAGACAAATGCACTGAGGGCAATGTTCAGAGTCGGCCCTGGGACATCGGCCGGAGCCATGCATCTGAGCTGTGGACTGCCAAAACTGTCCATGAGAATCAAGATCCTGACCTTCCAAACCTGGACGAGATGGGAAGACGCGTCCTCCGATCACATCAAGCTCATAGCACTGATCATGAGAAACACAATCAGACACCCCCACCACCCCAACCAATTCCTTGGCTACCAAGTGATGGAAGACCCGTATTGGGTCAAACTAATGCGCAGACTAGACTCGGACCAAAGCCTAACCGCAACCGAGGCCTTCCTGGGGAAGGAAGGAGCGCAACGGAAACCGACCAGCCCAGTCCCACGATCAACACCAGAACAGATCGAGATCGTCACGGGACTCATCATGGTCCCACTATCCACCTCGCAACGACGCAGACGGCTGCTCGGGAACGGGCTCTCCGGGATCACGAGTAGTGAGGAAGGATCCCACAACCGAACAAACCGACAGAGTACCACCACGATGAATGAGGACGCTGTCACCACACCCATCAAGGAGCTCATGCTCACTGAGCATATGAGAACAGCGTTTCGAGGGAATCAACAGCTGACGGCGGCATGCACACCGTCAACCCAGATGTCAGGTCTCTGGATGGCGGAAGGGTACCAAGGATCCAAACCCATCCTCGAGCTCATGGTTCGGTGGAGACTCGGAGCCTTCCCGGGCCATCACACAGGCCGGCTTCAAATATGCCGACAATGTTCGACAAACGGAGCCACCGTGGAGTTCAACCGCACCCACGCACAGCGGTGCATCGACCCAAGAGGGATCCTCCCGAGGAAGGTGCGCCAACTTCAACGATCACACCCAGCATGGGTGGAGCCTCAGACCATCGGAGTGGGACCAGTCGACAAGCTGCTGGACCTGATCACCTTTGAGCAACAGAAAGCAAGACAGAAGAACCACGAGGACACTGACGGTGGAGCGGATTGCAGGCCACCACCAATCGTGTCCGACACCACGTCGGAGGGGGAGACCAGCATTGACGAAGCAGTCTCGGATGACGACGGGGAGTCGCTCTGGTACCCACATCGAGAGGTGCTGGCACGACTGGAGCGACTCCGGCTGACCGACGACGACTCAACAGACCTGAGCTCCGAAATGAGCTCGGTGCCAGACTGGGAATTGAATCTGGAGAGAGATCTGGACTTTTCCTTCCTCACCAACATCGACGACGACCTGCCCAGCCACGGATGGGATTGGCAGAGCGACCAGAGTGTCGACTTGCTCTCGAACACAACACCAAGCATCGATCTGATCGACGATGCCGATCTGAGCCCGGACCTGGTCTCGGACGACGACCTCGGACTCGGAGACACACCGTTCCCAACGACCAGCAGGAGAGGCAGCCCTCCCCCCACACGGAGCAATGACAGAGTGACTGGAGTGCTGAGAGGCATGAGGCCACGACAGCGACCCCAACGAACAAAGCCGTGGATGGGCTTTGAGGAGATCCCGGAGAGGAGCTCCCATGGCCAGAGAGAAAGGGTCCCCGAGCGGGACCTGGAGACATGCGAGTCCCTGTGGGACCTATTGGAGGAAGTGTTCACCCGCATGGCTCGCCGTGTGGGCTGGAGAGTCGGCGAGAGCCGCAACAGGGGCGTGTGAGCCTGCTTGTACGCCCACTGCCGGGTACCGCATGGTACTGATGGCTTGTTGAATATTCCTGAATATACAACTATTGTAAACAAAAAAAAAAAAAAGAGAGCTCGCGGATGCGTACCAGTTGGATAGTTCGGACGAGGCACTGGAACGACTAGTGGCCCACTACGGCTCGGTCTCGGCCCATAGCCGAGATACAGGAGAGCAGTACGACCGGACAACCAGACCGGCAGGGCCAGAGGGAACCCCCCGGCCTCTCACTGAGGACCAGTACCTTCCACAATTCGACATCCAGGACATCATCGCGGCCATCCGGGCGTCCCCCAAGATGAAGGCCTGTGGGTCAGACAGAATCAAAAGCGAGTTGCTGCACCCAGTGGCACCGGTGCTTGCCGAGTGGCTCCAGATCATCATGAAGGCGGCGGTCAAAGCTTCGGTTGTCCCCGTGTCGTGGAACGAAGTGTTGATCCACCCCGTGTACAAAAACAAAGGATCAATACTTGACCCGGCAATGTACAGGCCAATCGGATTGACACAAGTGCTCCGCAAGATAGCGGAGCGCATCCTCCTCCCGTACCTCACAAAGGAAATTGGGACGATGGACATTGTCCAGGGAGGATTCCGACCAGGACGAGGCACGCTCGACCAGGTCTACTCCCTGGACAGCCTGATTCGGATGAAGAGGCTCCAAGGCTTGGAGTACTCCTTGGTGTTCCTGGACATCAAGGCGGCGTACGACACCGTCTGGAGGGAACGCCTGTGGGAAAAAATCAAAGATAGAGGAGCAAGCTCGACCGCACTCGGGATCCTCAAGGCGCTGTTTGATAGGACAATGGTGAGAGTCGCCAGCAAGGGACGTCGGTCAGAACCTGTGTGGCTCCAAAAAGGGCTCATACAGGGATCTGTACTGAGTCCCTTGCTGTTCAGCGCTTTCATCGATGACTTACCAGAGCTCCTGAGACAGGGCACAACCAGCGCCGACGAAGACCTAGAGCTCTCAACCAGCACGGTGTCGACAATCAAGGTCAACTCGTTATGGTTCGCCGACGATGGAGTACTTGTCGCAAGTCCAGCTTCGACACAGAAGCTCCTGGATATATGCGAACGACACAGCACCGAAAACAGGTACAAGTTCGCACCAAGCAAATGCGAGATCATCCTCTCGACCAACTACCCCGCCGCGACCACCAAGGCCACTCTCTACGGAGAAGAGCTGCCGACGGCGAAAGAGTTCAAATACCTTGGAACGATCATCGACGCCAACGGGTTCCGAGTCGATCGACAAGTCGACCACCTGGTCGAGAAAGCCAACATGGCCGTGAAGAGCATCGTCAAGCTTGGAATCAGGCTCGGAGGAGCGTCTGCAAGGACCATCGTGAGAACTTACCGAGCCTTCATCAGGCCAAGGCTCGAATACGGCCTGGCACTGGACCTCCTACCCGAGGCACAGCAAGAACGAATCGACAAGGTCCAGACAAATGCACTGAGGGCAATGTTCAGAGTCGGCCCTGGGACATCGGCCGGAGCCATGCATCTGAGCTGTGGACTGCCAAAACTGTCCATGAGAATCAAGATCCTGACCTTCCAAACCTGGACGAGATGGGAAGACGCGTCCTCCGATCACATCAAGCTCATAGCACTGATCATGAGAAACACAATCAGACACCCCCACCACCCCAACCAATTCCTTGGCTACCAAGTGATGGAAGACCCGTATTGGGTCAAACTAATGCGCAGACTAGACTCGGACCAAAGCCTAACCGCAACCGAGGCCTTCCTGGGGAAGGAAGGAGCGCAACGGAAACCGACCAGCCCAGTCCCACGATCAACACCAGAACAGATCGAGATCGTCACGGGACTCATCATGGTCCCACTATCCACCTCGCAACGACGCAGACGGCTGCTCGGGAACGGGCTCTCCGGGATCACGAGTAGTGAGGAAGGATCCCACAACCGAACAAACCGACAGAGTACCACCACGATGAATGAGGACGCTGTCACCACACCCATCAAGGAGCTCATGCTCACTGAGCATATGAGAACAGCGTTTCGAGGGAATCAACAGCTGACGGCGGCATGCACACCGTCAACCCAGATGTCAGGTCTCTGGATGGCGGAAGGGTACCAAGGATCCAAACCCATCCTCGAGCTCATGGTTCGGTGGAGACTCGGAGCCTTCCCGGGCCATCACACAGGCCGGCTTCAAATATGCCGACAATGTTCGACAAACGGAGCCACCGTGGAGTTCAACCGCACCCACGCACAGCGGTGCATCGACCCAAGAGGGATCCTCCCGAGGAAGGTGCGCCAACTTCAACGATCACACCCAGCATGGGTGGAGCCTCAGACCATCGGAGTGGGACCAGTCGACAAGCTGCTGGACCTGATCACCTTTGAGCAACAGAAAGCAAGACAGAAGAACCACGAGGACACTGACGGTGGAGCGGATTGCAGGCCACCACCAATCGTGTCCGACACCACGTCGGATGGGGAGACCAGCATTGACGAAGCAGTCTCGGATGACGACGGGGAGTCGCTCTGGTACCCACATCGAGAGGTGCTGGCACGACTGGAGCGACTCCGGCTGACCGACGACGACTCAACAGACCTGAGCTCCGAAATGAGCTCGGTGCCAGACTGGGAATTGAATCTGGAGAGAGATCTGGACTTTTCCTTCCTCACCAACATCGACGACGACCTGCCCAGCCACGGATGGGACTGGGAGAGCGACCAGAGTGTCGACTTGCTCTCGGACACAACACCAAGCATCGATCTGATCGACGATGCCGATCTGAGCCCGGACCTGGTCTCGGACGACGACCTCGGACTCGGAGACACACCGTTCCCAACGACCAGCAGGAGAGGCAGCCTTCTCCCCACACCGAGCAGTGACAGAGCGACTGGGGCGCTCAGGGCCACGAGGCCACGACAGCGACCCCAACGAACAAAGCCGTGGATGGGCTTTGAGGAGATCCCGGAGAGGAGCTCCCATGGCCAGAGAGAAAGGGTCCCCGAGCGGGACCTGGAGACATGCGAGTCCCTGTGGGACCTCTTGGAGGAAGTGTTCACCCGCATGGCTCGCCGTGTGGGCTGGAGAGTCGGCGAGAGCCGCAACAGGGGCGTGTGAGCCTGCTTGTACGCCCACTGCCGGGTACCGCATGGTACTGATGGCTTGTTGAATATTCCTGAATATACAACTATTGTAAACAAAAAAAAAAAAAAAATCAGGGCACGCTGCCTGGTGTCGGATCGAGGGAGGATGGTCTTGGTGCCAGGGAAGGCTGGTGGCTTGCTGCCTGCTTTCTTCGGTACCATGTGGCGAGGGATGGTCTGGGTCGCGCTCGCCAGCTATGGTTGCAGAACGAGTATCGATTGTGAATGTCGAGTTGTCGTTGTCGAGTCATCGGATGTTCTCTCAGTCGATCAACATCAGCAATTGTTATGGGACAGCACTATTGTATATTGTATGTATTGAATCTATCGAATATCAAATACAACATCACTCGGCCATTGCTGCTTCATCAAGTACACCTAACCTAATCCACACTTTGGAATCATGGTGTCTGATGGGTGACGGCGGTGCAATTTGGTTGAATGTTGGATGTGGTAGCTTATTACTTTGGGAGTGGAACTCAAGGGATCAGGGTCACTTGCCGAGTTGTTTGAGCCAGAAGATGGCATCTTCGTGGCCCTGGTCAGCGGATTTGCGGTACCAGAAGACGGCGATGTCGATGTCCTTGAGGACACCCCAGCCCCATTGGTAGCAGTTGCCGAGCCGATCTTGTCCATATCGATTCCCTTGCTCGGCTGACTTGCGATACCACTCGACCGACTTGGTCCAGTCCTCGGTGACTCCCCCTCCATTGCAGTAGCACTCTCCAATCCACAACTGGCTATCGCTGTGGCCTTCGTTGGCGAGTTGCTCAAAGATGCCCGCTGCCTTCTTCCGGTCTTGCATTATTCCGAATCCTCGGACCAGACACAAAGCCATCAAGTGTTTGCACAACCAGTTTTGGTCCGATCCGAGCTGGCAGAGTTTGAAGAACATGCAGGATGTGGGTGAATCGGATTTGCATTCGTCTGCCAACCACGCCAGACACTCGTGCTCTCCAAGCTTGAACTCATCCGATTTGTTATCTCGAATGATCTTGATGCCCTTCTGTTGGTTTTGTTGTGTGCCCCGGCCGAGGTAGTGCATCCACCCAACCATGTGGGTAGCGATGGACTTGATAATCGGATCGGTGGACAGGTTGCTGACTTCATGCCAGTGGTTGAAGGCATCAGCGTCGCTCTGTTCGACACCAAGGCCGATGAACGAGAACTATCCACGGAGGAACACGATATGGAGTCGGCCATCGTCACTGCCTTGATCTGCAGCCTTAGAGTACCACTCGATTGCGTTGTTATAATCTTGATCGACACCTTCGCCTGACTCGTAGTATCGACCGAGTGCAACTTGGGCTTGTGCCATTCCACATTCTGCAAGACTGCGAAACATATCGACAGCTTTGGTGTGGTCTTGGTCGACTCCAAGACCGTTGCGATAGCATCCAGCCAAGTGGAACTGTGACATTGTGTGGCTTGTGTTGGCGGCGATCTCCAAATGGCGGAAGATTCGCTGGCGGATAGCTTGCTTCTTGGATTTCTCCAAAGACTGCCGGCCGGAGAGATCAACCTGCAGTATTCTTGCCAGGAAGTATGATGCGGCAACATTGCCGTTATCGACTAGATATTCAAGCCAGGATCGGCCAGTTTTGACTGGATCCTCGCAGTGTATGGAGAGTACAATCTCGTCGCTCGGTGTGAGTTCGACCCGCATCTGTCCGTCTGGATGACACAGCCCTTCCTTCCGACACCAGCCGTGGAAGAGAGGCAGCTTGGAGCTCAGGAGGGGTCGGGCACGCCGGCACACTCGGAGCAGGGTCTTGATGGTGCTGTGGTCGAGAGTGAGTTGGAAGCTGTCGTTGCAACAGACGATGGTGAAGATGTCTGGGTTGTGTTCGAGGGAGAGTTGGGTGATATTTGGCATCGACGAAGCTGTGCTGTCATCAGCTTGAATTTGCTGAGTGGCAGATGATTCCGTGGTTGAAGCAGACTCGTTGATGTTGGCCATGTTGATGGAGACAGGAGGGAGGCAAGTGGGTGATGGAGATGGACAGGAGAGGGAGACGAGTGGCGAAGCAAGCCAAACGCTGGCAAGCCATACCCTGGCCATCCAATACCACACACAAATCTGGCTCGATTCGTTTGTTTGATGGTTGGAGTCGTTGTTCCTCTTGCACTGCCACATGCACTGCCGCATCCATCGAACATGGAATCGATCATGGAATCGAACATCATGTCGAGTCCTGCATTCTCGCCAAGGCAAGATGTAACAGCCATTCCATCCAATTCCACATCGACTGCAACACTATGGCTCCAACCTGCTGCACCGAGTACCATCAAGCAGGACCTGAGAGTGTCCAAGGTTACCATTGCAGCGATTGTGAACGGGTGATACATTCGGTCCATCAAGAAACGTGGCAGTCACTTTCTGGCATCGGCGAACAAGTCCGCTGATCCATGTGCTCCAGCGAGCAAGCCGTGCGATAGTTTCCCGTCCTGTTTGGCAATCTCAGTGTGGTGCATTCACTCGATCCTCTGGGCAGTTCCATACTAACTCGATAGCATGATACTCGGCCTTCTCGAGTCGCTTGGCTTCCCGGTACTGCGAGCACACCTGGAGATCGAGTCGCTTGAATCGCCGTCGCAGGATCAGGCTGAAGTACAGCTGTTTGTCCAGTACTCATCCATTACTGCAGACCAAGGACATTGTGGGTGCTCTGGATCCACTTGGTCGACTGGGTGGCGTCTTTCGCTTGCGGTGAACCATCCGAGCGAGACAGTGTCCTTGATCCAGACCCAGAAACGCACCACTGAATGGTTATGGCCAACGCGATGTTTTGAGGTAACAACGTATCTGTTCGACGACCAAAATCCGAGGTGTCCTGTGTTTTATTGAATTGGGGGTAGTTGTGCTGCCCGCAGTCTGCCTGCGGGTCCTCTGGATGGGGCATTTGGCTCAATCAGAGACTTGCTTGCAACTCATTCCCTTCAAATGCAGCATCCAAGTCCCATGTCTGCGGAATCGCCATGACCCAGCGGGCTCGTACAAAACAGACATTAAAATCACACCATTCTGTATTGTGTGGCTTGCCTTGGACCCGGTGGCGACATCAAGGGTGAGGGACGCATCCAAAGACAAATGCACCACACGACTAACTGCAAGATTCCCACATATGCCCGGCTCCTTCATGGATTACTGCTGTCCCGGTGGAAGCCGGCAAGCTGGCAAACGGAGATCCCATCGTGGAACATGCCACGATCAACCTGTGGAGCTGATCTGGCATTGCTCATTCGCGCCTTGTGAAGTCTCGACGAACGGCAAGTTTGATTCAGCGAGTCTGCGTTTGACCTCTGAGCAACCCAATCCAAACGATCGAGCTGGATGACGGAAATCAGATGATGGCCGGTGCCACCGTAATGCGAATACACAGCAGTGAAAGCAGCACAAGCTGAAGTGGAAACCTCATTTTACCCTGCACGAGTTTCCAACATCGCTGTTGAGTGGTCGGCTGCAACCCATGCTTGTCGACAGGAAGTATCAACCAAGGGCTCTCCAGACATCCCCAACAATAACATCCCAACACCAATATCCAAGCCTGCTGCGCACGCTGTCGTCTCAAAACCCGCTTCTGCTCCGCCGTTCTTGCTCTGCTGCCGTCGTCCATGCCTCCTCTGCGCAAGAACTTCCCCGCCTCCACAGACTACGTCGACAGGAAGCATGGCCCGCCGCCGAGCCCCGAGGAGCTCGATGCCCTCTGCGCCCGCGCCGACGAGCTGATCGCCAACCTCGACCTCGAGAAGGGCTATGCCGCCTTCAAGGTGGCTGCCTCCTGGAGCCATCCCCAGGGGCTGATGGGCTTGGGCCTCTGCTACCGGTTCGGCTTTGCTGTCGCCGTCGATCTGAAGCAAGCGTTCGAGCTCTTCTGGGACGCATCCAGAAAGGCGCACCCGCAGGCCATCTTCATGGTCGGCCACTGCTGCGAGGAGGGCATCGGCGTGGACCGCAACCTCGAGGCCGCCCTCCAGCACTATGTCGTCTCGGCGACCTTTGGCCACCTGGAAGGCATGCTCAAGGCTGCCGAGATGCACGAGGCCGGGCTCGGATGTGCCCACAACGAGGAGCGGGCGCTCTTCTTCTACAAGATGGCCGCCGAGGCCGACCACGTCCCGTCGATCCTGCGGGTCGCCCGAGCATTCGACTATGGATTCATCTATCCCCAGCGACCCAGGGAGGCTTTTGCCTGGTATCTTCGGGCCGCCCGCCAGCACAGCGCCGAAGCCCAGATCCAGGTTGCATGCTGCTACTACACCGGCAACGGCGTGCCCAAAGACCTCAACCGATGCATCGAGTGGCTGAAGCATGCCAACAGCCACGGATGCAGCTATGCGAGGAAGAACCTGGAGCTCCTGATGCACGAGGTCCAAGGCAAGCAGACTCTGGAGCCGCCTCCGAGCCACCTCACCGACAGCAGCAACCACACAGCGCCGGAATAGCAACTCCAGCTTCGGCTTAGCGAAACAAACTACTCTTTGGACGACCAGACTGCCACCAGTGCCACCCACTGCCAGCTGAAACCACCTGCTGGTCCATCAGCGCATCGAATGCTTGTATCAATGCTTGTATCAACGCTTTCATCAACGCTTGCATCAATGCTTGTATTCATTGCACACTGCAAGTCTCGCAGCGACCGTCCGAGCAGATGTCTTCTTCTCCAACGTTCACCCTCCGGAGCTGTGCGATCGATTGGTGCAGTTGAGACGGCTGTCCCGGCCTCAATGAGGCATAATGTCGCATCCATGGGTGGCCGTCCCTTCCGGCATCATGGTTGAATACACTGGCTGTGGCGTCCATGCGGCAGTCTGGACAAGCAAACGATACCTGGTGCATCTGGGCGAGCAACAGGAGTCATGGATCGGATCGGATGTGAGCAGCCGGGGGCTCATGGTGGTGCGCTGTCTCGGCTGCCTCTTGGCCCTCATTGTTGGTCTGCAGCACCATCCCTCCTTCAACCTCGCTTGTTCTGGACCTCGGACACTATTGAAGACTCATCCTGCCAGCGACGAGATCAGCAATAGACACAGCCGAATGCTGTACGGATTTGGGGCTATCGTCGATGCCTCATATCGTTTTCGAAAGCCTTCATCCAACAAACCGTCGTGAATCAATGATCATCAAGTCGCTGTCTATTGTCGCAATGTTGACTGCCACACATCCGAAACACCCCTCTGGCGGTCCTTAGCGGCACTGTCCAAAATATGACTTGTACGGAAACTCACATCAACCGCAGAGTCATCTGTTTTGGAACGGGCAATAGTATTGTGTTGAAGTTTACATTTCCCACATTTCCGAACACTGGGCTCCACAGCGACGGATGTTGTTGCTCATGAGCTTGTTGGCGCGCTATATACCTCAGGCAGCCCGGGAGTATCGAAAACCGATTGCAGCATGACGGGCCGTGATCACTCCAGCAATCGATTCAGTAGTCCATAGTATCCTCGTGGACGATTATTGTTGGATCCTCAGTCAGATAGTTGAGTAGCTCAGCAGCGTGCGTTTCGCTCAACACCAGACCAAACCTCCCCGCGGATGTTGATAGCCTAAAGCGAAAGCGATTGTTGCCAATATCGTCACCGCGATTGACATGAACGATGGATTGGAGCAATGGAAGCACAAATGAAACATTCTGCGACAAGATGCTATCGCGTCAGCCTCTCAGATTATGTAGCAACCTCGTCCGTAACAATTACCAGACCCCCGATTGTTCTATGCATGTTCCAATCGATCAACATACCTGCTTGCTCTCGTCAAGCGGCTTGGCATAGAGAACAGAAAACCCTGGGAGATACAGCTCCCAGAGACCAAATCCGATCCAAGCGGGCCGATGCAACATCCGATATCTGCCGATTTCCACTTGTGGCAGCGCCTTGGTTCTGACGAGAGATACACCCCCTTGGGCGAGAACGTCGGGAGGCACCTTTGGAGGTATTTTGAACGACACTGCCATCTCAGGCTGTGCTGGATTTGCCCGAGGACTTCCACCGACGAGCAAGGCAGAGCTTTTGTCGGCCGTGCTCAACACCAACGGTAAGCCAACGCATATGAGGACCGAAGTTGAAATGACCAACTGACGACAAGCAATCACTTGGAAACGGTAGATCATGAGTGGCCTCAAGATACTGATTCCATACGCTGCTGCTGTCCACACGATAAAGCTCCTGATAGCAAGCAGGCAGGGACGAGCCTGTTAGATACCACAAAGTGTACATTTGGAATAGGTAGATGGTCTTATGACCCATCGAGCAGAACCCACGAACGCCTTGGCGGACTCACCCAAGGAGGAATAGAATCGAATGTACTTCGCATCTTGAAACCCAATTTTGTGAACATATCAGGGCAGATGATTAGTCCCGCAGCGCAATCGGCCGCTCATTTCCGAGCCAAACAATGGTGTTCTTACAAATACTCAGTGTCCATGGCACCGACTGTTCCAAAGTAGATTCCCATAATGGCTAGAATGAGGCCCAGTGCATGCACGGACATCAAGTTGTTGACATCAAAGTGGTCGAGTGGATGGCATGATATGAGTTGGTCAACGTCATTGAGATTTCCGACGCTGACGCCATCAACTGGTGCTTGCTGAAAGATGATGGATATCAACTATGGAGATAGCATCGAGAGGTCAACCATCGTGCCCTTGTCAGACGAGTATTTACTTTGGAATAGCGACGCTGCACTCAGAAGCGACACCTACAACTTGAACTGATAGGGCCAAGAGTGTGGCAAGCGCCATCCGATATTCGGGGACAGGTTTGCGCTTGGCGATGATACTCTTCATTCTGAGATAATATGCTGTCACTCGAGGTCAGCTTCAAATCACGATCCAAACTGGCAGCCCATATTGAATCCTATAATCGAACATACCGACTGCCTTGACTGTTGGAGGGCTGTACGGCAGAGAAGCGTCAAAATCGCTGATTCAATCAGGAGCACATTTGTGTTTATGGCTCACCAGATACATAGGGTTAATGATATTGAGCTCCACCAGTCGGTTATGACACAGTTGAGTGGATCCGGGAGAGTTTTTCGCACGACCATAAGCGTGTACCCGAGCGAGCATCCGAGTAGCACTGTTTCAAATCATCGTGAATCAAGATATGAGGAAGAGCTGGTATCAACATGCGATTCGATGTTCGACGTTAGCCAAGCTTAATGGTTCATATTATTGCGATCCTACCGCTCGTGGTGTATGTGATTCCGTAAACCGCGACGGCCTTGGTGTTTCGATGATATAGCATATAAGCCATCAGTCCCATGCACATGAGCATTCCAAGGAAGCCAGACACGCGTGCCCAGAGAACATCAGCGTCCGAGGGATTGATGATGTTGACGGGGTAGTCGGCCGGAATTAAACCTGAAGGGCAATCGAGCAGTTTCCTCATACAGTCAGCACAGTCGGCACAGATAACTCCACGACAAGCGAAATACTCGATGGATCGCATTAGACGACTATTACCAGCCGACGACCCACACTGTCTGGGTATAATATCGATCATAGCATGCGGATACTACATCGCAGTTACCGCCGAATCTGGGCTTTACCTGCACGGATAACTCCAGCATACCGACTATTTGGTCCAGCTCCAGAGTCCGTTGATTCGGAGCTGATGGGAAGCTCATCGACGACATCAAAGGTATATCCGTCTCGCCCGTGGGCTGTGATCCGCATCATTGGTATGCGAATCATATCCGACGATCGGTTGAAATCCTTTATGCAAATGATTGATCAGCGTCATTCCGGGCAGCACATACGACTAGAATGGCCTTACCATACTCAGAAACTCAACCACGCTAGGGAGACACAAGTTTGATTCCGAGACGAATCATAATCGTTATAACGTGGCTAGCGCGCTGTGGAGCGGTAGATTCCATCACAAGCTACCCGAAAGCGAACACTTACGCTGATTCTCTGTTCCCATTTTCTGAGAGGAGGTTTGCGAAGCCCAGTCGTCAGACTCTATTTTGAGCGGCGCGATGATCTGATCTGCTCCTCAGCGCAGCCCGCGCATTGACCATGTACTTACCCTTGAGTCCAATGTACCCAGACGCCCCTTCTGACACATTGAAGATGGATGTGTTCACCAACCCACGTGGGATCTGATTGTTCATAATATCTTCTGGCGTCGTCAAATTGTTCTTGAGAAGCTGATGTTCGAAGGCTTTGTCAGCATCAGCGTGCCCCAAGAGCGACCCACAATCGGTGTACTTACATAGTCCCACCCAGCAACGATAAGGACTGCGCAATCGAATGACATTCTGTCGGAAGAAGCGCAGGGCCAGAGGTTCAGATGATCGATAACACAACTGAGAGTATTGATACGGTTTCATTTAGTGCTTACGGAGGAAAGTTTACTTCGGGTGTCATCCGTAGTTTGCCCATTCCCAAGTAGTTGAAGGTTAGGTTGAGGTAGCTCCACATGTCACCGTCAGTGTCGGTCAATATTGGACCATGCCTTGGCACATGGTAGCGAGTTAGCTGCGGACGTGAGTTATAACTGCATCGGCGAAACTCTTTGACTTACAGCACGTAGTGTCTAAATTGTGATCGATCATGGATTGTGAATGATCGTTCAGCAAACATCCCAAACTCCGAGTACTGCCGCGTGCGGATTCCAACAGTGGTGAACTCACTGATCGATAAACGCCTCGGTGATGGTTGAGTTGTCAGGTATAGGATTGGGGTCGATCGCAGCATTGATCTGCTTCATAATATCTGGAGCTGAGAGGCCGTTCGACACAAACCACGAGAACTGGCTGCCTGTGAGATTTCCTGCCGCGCTGTAGACAGACGTTAGCTTGCGGAATCTCGACCCCACTCACAAGATTGGCTTGAGTTCTCGATCGACTGTACATTGCCATCGTATCGAGGACTTGTTCCAAGCAAGTCCATCCCGTGTGCTGCGGCGACCGATGGGTCTCCCAGCAACGCGGCACAATGTGCCCTACGCAATACGTACGCAGCCTTGGATACAAGAGCAGTAGCGAGCCGACGGATGCATTGCGTGAGTGAAACGCGAGTGACTTCCTTCGAACTGCATCCTTAATCGCCATCCGCTCTTCTCGCCCTGTGCAAGCGAGCAGAACATACATGCAGCCACAGACACGAGGCTTCGTAGCTCCCAGCAAGTACTACGAACACCCGAACTTTGGAGTTCTTCATGGCCGCTATCGTGGAGGAGTAATCCCATCCGGCTGGATCGACAACAATACTCTGGCGAGCATTATCGCCCAGAAATCGCGTGAACATCACATCGAGACCCAGAACCGGCGCCTCGTCCACAAACCCGCCAATGAGATCCCCTCCGATTGTGGAGTAATCAGACGACTGGAGAGGCGGTTCCCGCGGACGAAGAGAGGTCCCTGGCCATTAGTTTCAATATGCAGCCTGGTTGATTCATGACTGTGCAAATGCAGTGACTGTGATTCGATATCCTGCGACAGTTCTCGACATTGAGTGGCCGGCTGTCCATTGCATCGCCTACCGTAACGATCAATCCCAACTTTCGCCATCCCATTTCGTAAATAAACCGCGCGATCGCTAGAATGATCCATCACATGTGTATGGGCCAGTGTCCGTGAGCTGATCATCGCATTCGTCCGTTTTGGATATTGCATTTGCTGGTTGGGGTGAATCGTTGCGTTCTCGCGTCTGCTCTACCCATACCTGCCCCAGCCAGCGATGTCTCGGGTATAGTTCGGAAGAAAGTTGGATATTTGGACTTGTCCGACAACTGTGGAGAGCCGAATCTGTGAGAAAAATGTCATCGTGCATGTGTTTGCGTGTCGATGTACTCACAACAGGGTCGGGGGTGGTTGGAGAGCAGTACGGCACATTTGCGATGCCAGCCGCCACGGCACCAAGCCGTTCATTTCCTTCGAACAAGGGGAAATTGCTCTCCGACTCGCCTGACCAAAGGGCGAAGGGCATACACGTCATGTTGGATCAATGCTCGATGGCAAACAAGGGTCTGGAAGGGCTGATATTGCGACATGACGTTCTGTTTGCGCCGAGCTCCGGCCAGCACCAGAAAGGCGGCAGTGTTGATGCTAATCGAGCGCGACGACGATGACGGTAACGACATGGCGATACGCACCAATCACGGCGTTGATTCTTGCGCTCCGGCTGATAGACCCCAAGTTGTCCATGATGGCCGTGAGCTTCAAAGAGTTCAGGGTACAATGATATCGGCCCGAACGAGTAAGTGGCAGGTGAAGTCGCCCCCGAGTGACAATGCCGATGCGCTCTGCCGAGCTTGCACTCGACTGTGGGACGGGGTAGAGGCTCACCGACTTTCCGCTCGAGTGTATCAGATTCCGGTAGTTTCCTGTCTGAATGAGCCTCACCGACAGATGCTGGATCGAACGCGACAACCGAACTGTGCTTGAGTCGCAATTCCGGAGCAACCCGCTCTCCAAAACGATCTGTCCTTACCACTCCAGAGAGAATGTCCGGCCTTGGTCGCCCAGCCGCACGGGTTAGATCTTTGTTTGGTCTTACTATCCAAGTTTGGTTATGCACTGCACTGCGAAGCGGCTCCACCAACCTCGAGTTGACGTATATCGCATACGAAAGCACCGAGTTGGCCCTATGTTGCCTTGTGAATGAGTTATCCGAGGCCAAAGCCTTTTGAACACGACAAGCCGCTGCCGCCGTACTTGGGACGATACCACGGTGCTTCCAGATATTGAAGTGCCTCGGAGCTTACATGGTCTTGTACATTTGTATCGTCAGTGGCGGGGAATTGGTTGTGAAGAATCCCGCCACGCCTATTGTCAGATTCGTCGCGGCCGCGAGCTTTGATGGGTGAACCCGAGGCAGGACGGATGTCGACTGGGTCGCGGCATTGGGCAGAATGCTCATCAGCAGAGCGCATAGCAAAACAAGCAATAGTCCAGGCGGCGCCATTGAGCCAAACGGAGTCTTGGGCCGCTGGTTCACAGCTCAGGCGACCAGAGAGCGACGCGTGTGAGGGTCTGGATTGTGATGTTCTGGATCGGAAAGGAGGGCTCTCCAGGCCGAATCGACCCTGGGCACCATTTCAATGTCTGGGACGGGGTGATTGGTGGTCATGTTGCCGTCACGTTCCACTCTTTGGATGACGCTGCTTGGACTGCGACCGATCGCGGATGCTCATTTGCGGATGCTCAATCGGAAGTGCCGGATAAGCAATGATGTATTCAGGATCCACAAAAGTGTAACTTCCACCACCACCACCACCGCCGGCACCAAAAGAAAAACAGGGTGTGCCTCGATCGACTCTTTACGAATGCCACGAAACCCAAGCAACACAAAAAAACACATGAGACCGCCGAATCAGCGACAAGGACAACAACGATATACAAAACTGGAGCAGAGAGAGAAGAGAGGAGAGAAGAATGGAATGTGACGGGCAGCTCGCCCAAGGAACATCGGACAACGAAAGCAGGCTTGCACAGTACACGGCAGAGGAAAGAACACGGCGGCATAGGATCAGATCAACCAAAGGTGGAAAGTGGCATCCAAAGGGAGATGCGATTCGCGCTGGTCTCTCAGACTACAGCTCAACTCGACCGACAGCCGACGATCCACCCACCAGTCGGTCAACAGCAGCCTGGAGCCGCAGAATGGTGAGCTGGTTGTACAGCACCATCAGGATCAGGAGCAGATTCAGGCTGACCCAGGTCACAAAGATGCACATCAGCAACCTGGACTGAATCAAGACTTCAACAACAACACCCAGGGCGTCGCGGAACGGAATTGGCGAGCCTCGGGAATTGACAAGCGCCGTGGACGTGGCCACGCCGGTGCGCTTTTTCGGAGCTGAGGAGGCCGACACTACCCTCTGCGGCTGAGTCAGTGGCTGCGTTGATCCAGGGGCAGGGACATTGGCAACGTCTTCGATCTCGGGCAATCCGCTTGTCCTTGTCGCCCCCGGTTTCTCTTCGAACTGCTCTGGGTATTCGGTCTTGCTGTCGATGGCCTGCGGCTCGTGCGTCTCTTGTGCAGCGGCTTTGTTCTCGTCGTCCAGCTCAGCTTCGAGCTCGGACTCGGACTCGATCTCAAGCTCGACTTCCGAGTCAGGATCGGGATGCTTGGCGATGTATCGGTGCAGGCTTTCAGCAAGATGCTTGCTGGTGTTCTTCAGGCCATCGGGGACAGCGTGACTGATGGCCACTGCAGCGGAATGAAACGTTAGTACGATTGCAGAGCACATGCACGCACATGTACGCACAGGACCGCAGCACAGCGCCAGCCCACGTCCACGACTCACACTTGATCCATGTGCTCTGAGTGAACTCAATCTCGGAGCTGTACTGGATGCGCGTTCGGTGAGCATGGTCCTCGGAGAAGCACATGCGCTGGTGGGTCTTGAAGCAGCTTCCAGAGGGCACATCTGGAGTGATCGATGTCTGCAGGATGCAAAAGTATCTGTGACAGCGTGGACGATTGCCAACACGCAAACAACCGAGTGAGTGGCCGTGCACGCGGCGGCATATCAGCAGGCACATGCAGAAGAAAGATAGCACAGGTCTATTGCTGGAAGCAGACATGGCCAATAACAGCATCGTGTAGGCATGGACCGTCGATTCGTGCGCAGCTCACCTGTCACCTTTCTCGATAATGCGGTCGGTGATGTGACAGCGGGTTTGCTTTGGCCCCATAGGATGGGTCAAGGGCACGACATAATCGACCTTGCGTGCCTGGCCGACGCGAATCTGGTCGAATGCGAGCACCATGTCTTTGAATCCAGACGAGACGGGATCGCCGACAGCATCGACGCTCGATGCCCAAGCAGTCATTTTGAGATCTGGCCAGAGAAGAAAAGAGTCGCATTGTCAGCAGTCCGGTCCATGATGACGGGTGAGCTATTCCCCGAGGCACCTGTCACAAGCTTGAAGCGCTGTGCCTTCTCACCGAGTCCATCGCATCAGACGACACATGTATCTGCAACACGCACCAACACACACAGCACACGAATCACACGCAACACCATGAGCATACCTCTGTACTTCATTACCGATCCAAAAAAGTCGGCAATGTAGACTACGCTCGTGCCTGTCTCGAGGGCGATGGTCTTGTTTCCAAAGATCAGGTCCCAAACATTGCGGAGACTCGTATCCACGTGCTGATCCAGGATCGGCGTCTGCTTCTTGCGAATCTCGCCACAGGGACACGTCGCCGGCCCAGAGTGTATTTTCGTTGCCGGCGGCGGTCGGGGCTTTCTGGCAGCCGACCTTGTTGGCGCAGCGTCTCGTTTCGACACGGGCTGTGCCGACACCGCTGCAGGCTTGGCCGGCGAGGTGCCCTTGGGAGAGACGCCAGTGATCGATTCGGATCGAACGGCTGGTGCTTTTGGAGCTAGGGGATCCAAGAGTTTGGGCTCGGGGGCCGCAGCGTAGCCGTCACGCAGGATCGGATGCACTTCGATGGGGTGCTTGCGATGAACAATGTGAAGATTGGGCTTGATCGGCGTGGGCTCGTCCGACGTCAGCGATGAGCGCGCAGAGTCCAAGGCCGTGGGTTTCCGGATTTTGGAATCCCGCTCGTCGCTGGCCGTCGACCGCGTCGCTGAGGCTTCGCTGACTCGCTCCGAGGCCACGGATGTTGGGGTGACTTGATTCGAATGGCTGGTGAGGGTGCGCTCGGCCGCAAGCTCAGCGAGGCCGAGGGTTGGGAGCCCAGAGACATTTGCGTGTGAAAGGCGGCGGGCAGGGAGCTCGAGCGGATTCGTGTAGAGAGTGGGTGGCAGCCAGCCGGTGGAGCTGTCGCCATCCTTGTCGGACAGCCGGGCGCCCGAAGTCGCCTGTAGCACGCGTGGGAGCAGCAGGGCCTGTTTGGAGACTGGGGTGCTGTCGGATCTGACGGCTGCGAGCTGGCCCGCAGGCTTCTCGGGAGCACCAAGTGCACGCTGGCTCTTGCGAGCCTCTGGCGTGACCGACCCGGCAGAGCCAGCGCCGTCTTGCGCAGATGGATGAGCGACACCATCAAAATGAGAGAGTTGAGGGGCGGACCCAACCAGGATGCCAGCCGAGCCCTCGCCACGATCCGGAGGACTATCTCGAGGAGAGTCGGCGGATTGGCTGCGATTGGCGTTGCGGGAGAGCTTTGCAAGATGTCCGGGACGGCCACGGATCCGGGGGATGTCGATGCCGGGGGTCGCCGAAGCGTCCGGAAGGGCGGGCTCATGCCCGTCGGGGTCGTGGAAGGACTCGTCGCTATCCGAGTCATGGTCGGTATCGCGGCCCTGCCACTCAGTGATCGACTCTTCGAGGTCGACCTCGCTGACGGCCTTGCAGTAGTCGCACTCGCCTGTCTTGCCCTCGGGGCAGGTGCAAGTGCCAACAACCGTCTTTCGGAAGGTGCGCATCTTGATGTGGCTGTTGGGACCGGTGTCGAGCAGCGTCTGGATCATGGCCAGAGCTTGGTCGCGCTGGATAAAGCTGGCAAAGAAGTACTTTGCGGATTTGGTAATGACCTCGAGTGAGTTGGGGATGATGCCGCCGATGGCGCGCTTCTCGACCGAGACAATGTCCTCGAGCGGGATCGAGACCGAGTGCACCCAGCCAAAGAGCTTGGCGTAAAAGTTGATGTGGTACTGCGAGATATACAGCTTGCCCTGGATGAGCACCTCCTTTTGCCAGGCACAGATAAATTCCTCCATCAGCAGCTCGGTCTTGGGTATCTCGAGGAACAGGTCGTGGAAATCCTGGTTCTTCTTCTCCGACGCAAAGGCCGCGGTGCTCTCGGTGGCCGTGTTGAGCAGCGCAACTGCCTCCTGGGCCGAGAGGTCCGAGTTGTCGTCGACGGGAGCGTCGAATTCGTAAAAGGCAGATGCGGTTGAGCCCATGCTGAACCGCTTGCGGGGCAGCTGGAAGCTGCTGCCGCCGCCGGCAGAGTTGCGCCGTTCCTGTGAGGTGGATGTGCGGCGAAGCAGCTTGGAAGGCAACCCAGAGGCATTCAGAGGCGGCGTTGAGGATGGCGAGACCTGGCTGCCTTGCCGAGGCGGCGAACCCGAGGCGCTCGACGAGGACGCCGGCAGACTACCCGATCCGGACACGTCCTCCAGCGGGAGAGGCGACGAGGAGCGTCCGGTGGGTTTCGAGACAGACGCATCTGTGGACGACAGCGAATGCAGCGACGGGGCCGACTCTGGATCCGGTGCTGCTGCATTGGCCGAAAGCGACGTTGCCGAGGAGGGCAGTGGAGCCTCCTGTAGGCGCGAGGGTGTGCCAGAGCGGCTGATTCCGTTGGGAGGAGCAGAGGATTGTTGCGATGGTGCGTTTGGGTGCGCGGACAGGACCTTGGGAGTCGGTGACAAAGTCTTTTGGGACGAGAAAGACAGCTCGGGGGTTGGGGTGGTCGATCTCGATCCAACCATGGGTGCAGACGAGGAGGTGGACGAGGACAATGGTACGGCCGCTGGGTCGGATGTCGCTTTGCCGGAGAGCGATGCAGATACAGATGTGGCTGAGGGAGTTGCCGCCAGCGACGATGCCTCGTGAGCATCGGCGGAATGCTCCCGTTCCGCCGGACCAGAGGAACTTGAGACAGAGCCATCGGCAGTGCGACGATTCAGAAGGGGAGCCTCATGTCCGGAGTTGGGTTTGGGCGACTTTGCAGATGCCTGAGCCATGGCAACGTTACTTTCAGCGGCGATGGGGGGAGGAAGAGAAGCGACCGACGGCTCGTTGGAGTGTTTGGATGCCACTGGCGGATGCGTAAGTTCGACGAGAAGAGGGGAGTGATGTGGAGGGCGGGATCTTTCTGTCGATGTCGAGGCAGTAGAGGAGGTGGAAGTTGCAGATGCTGCGGAGGATGTTGAAACGGCAGCGGCTGGCGGAGCCGCGGCCAAAGTTGTTGCCGTCGTTGTCGTTGATGAAGATGATGCCGACGAAGCAGGTGGTGGATTCTGGCTGTTGCGGAGGGCAGATAGCGAGACGGCTCGGCGGACATTGGGCAACGCCCAAGTCCTCTGCGAGGAAGGGCGGCGCTGCGATCCTAATCCTTCGGGAGGTTTGGAGTAGCCTGTGTCGACCGAGTCTCGGAGCTCCGAGACATCGACGAGGCTGCTGGTGGTGGACGCGACCGAGACAGAGTCAGGATCGAGATCTGCGGTCGCAGATGGAGCCGCAGCCGAAGCTAAAGCTGAAGCCGAAGGCGAGGCTGGAGCTGGGACCGGGGCTGGAGATGATACGGCGGATGACGCTGCGGCTGGGGCCGTGGCGGACAATGAAGATGACGCCGGGGCCGGCGGAAGCACGGCGGCCACGACCTTGGTTGAGACCAGGCCAAAGAGAGCGTTGGTCCGGGCAGAAAGATCCGAGAAAGTATCTTTGCTCAGGAGCCTTCCGACGGAGGAAGCCGATGCAGCCGGTGCGGCCGATGACGGGGCAGACGGGACAGGCGCCGCAGGATGCGAGAGGAGACTCAACGATGAAGTGGACTGCGGCGAGACAATGTCTGACTCTGACGACAGCCGAGGGAACTCTTCGGGAGGCCAGCTGGAAGGATCCATGTGCAGGGGGTATGTGGAGGTTCGGAGTGGGGCGTCTGTGGACGATGGTATGGGCGATGGTGTGGACGATGGTGTGGACGCCGAGTGAGCGACAATGCAGCGATGGGATAGAGATAGGATAGCGACAGAATAGCGATGGGACAGCGGAGACGAGCCGAGCAGGAACGAATGAGGACCAACGAAGGAAACTTGGATAAATGGGCCGTCTTGGGGATTGGAATGGCGAGGATGACAAACGCAGGCGCGAGGACATTGAGCAAGAGGCAAAGTCGGGCGGTGCGAGGCAGAGTTGGAGGTTGGTGCACGGATTGAGGGCCATGATCGGGGGGTGGGCGGCCGGCAGCCGTATTGAATGGCGACGGTTGGGATTGCGGTTCCGTCGGCAATGTGGACGACGTGGACGGTGAGAGTAATGCCGAGACGGTATCAAGACGACGGCAGTGCAGAGAATGGTAGAAGGTGTGAGATTGAAGACATTGCAAGACAGACGGTGTGGGACAGCGCGAGTTGCATGGTGTGGGAATACGACAGAGCATGGACAGACCTGATGCAGATGTGGATACGGACGAGAATGCAATCGCAATTGCAGATGCAGACGAGAATGCAATCGCAGATGCAGACGCAGGCCGAATGACAGAAGCAGATGCAGATGCAGACCAGAATGCAGACGAGATTGCAGCGGCAGGCCGGCGGCAACAACCAAGACCACCACCACCCCCCGGCGAATGCGTGCGCGAGACGGCACTTTGGGGAGGCGACTGTTTTTGGGGGTGTGGAAATGTGGTGTGAGGCCGCCGGCAGCGAATCGGCAAGCCGGGCCGTGTCCAGCAGACGTGGGACAACATCGGATCTGGCAGCGTGATCGCCCGAGCAGTGTCTGCAGTGTCTGCGGTGTCTGTGGTGTCTGCCGATGCTGGTGCGGCCGATGCTGGTGCCGGCGAGTGCGATCGGCCTGCACCACCAAGACTATCACCAACATCACTGCCAACATCACCATGAACACCACTGCCAATATCATGCCAACACCATGGCCAATATCACTGCCAGCAGCGAATCAATATCGCCGTCAAAGTCCTTGCCAAGGGCAAATCTGGTGACACAGAACAGCTACAGAACAGCCACAGAACATGCACTGCGCAGCACCGCCCCAAACCAGCCAGCCAGCCAGCCAGCCAGCCAGATCCAGCCAGCCAGCCAGATCCAGCCAGATCCAGCCAGATCCAGCCAGATCCAGCCGGATCCAGCCGCACCCGCGGCCAATCAGCAGGGGCAGCCACGATCTGACCCGCGATTGGCTGCCGCCGCCGCCGCAGTCGCAGTGAGGCGCAACAGCCGCAACGCCACACACAGTCACAGTGCGGCTGGCCAGCCAGTGTGCCGCACGCACACACACACACATGGCTGGTGCCGACAAGGCGCCGATCCATGGCCAGCCAAGACCCAGCCAAGACCCAGCCAAGACCCAGCCAGCCAGCTCCTGGCTGGCCGGTACTTATCTCCCTGGCTCCGTTTCCGATCCGCTCCTCCAACGCACCGACCCAGTCCATCTCTGTCTATCCCAATCTACCCCAGTCTACCCCAGTCTACCCCTGCTGTTGCAATCTATCCACCAACTCAGGCCCGACCCAGCACACCGAGCCTCGCCAACTCCATATCCCGCACGGCCCCTCCATCCCCCCCTGGTTCGGCTGATCAAGCAGCCCAAGTCGCCGCTGCTCAATCGACGCTTCGGATCCAATCCCTCCCTCTTCTCGCCCAGATGGCTCCATCTCCCAAGGCCGTATCGTCGGGCCGGACGCTCTTCACAATCTTTGCCTCTCTCCTTATCGACATCCTCGCTTTCACCATCATCCTTCCCCTGTATCCGCGCATCCTCGCAAACTACCAGCAGACAGATGGGCATGACGAGGTAGGTCTCCCAGCTTTGTATCGACGGCTGCCGTGCCGGACAGCCCCAGTCCCTGTGCTCTCACAGGCTACTCGTCCATTGCCGCTTGTCTGCCACTTACTCGTCGCATCGTTTTCCGCCGCATCGGCCCTGTCACATCGACGACAAATCTCAACCCCGACCTGAACCTGCTTCCATCAATCCAACCCGCGCTTCCGGCTCGACAACGTCAACCCCGACAGACGACGCTCTACTATCACTTCCAGAGCTACATCCGCCAGTTTCGGGTCTTGATCGGCGGAACCGGCACGCATCTCGACATTGTCCTGATTGGCGGCGCGCTGGGCTCCATGTTTTCCTTCCTGCAGTTTGTCTCGTCTCCCTGGATCGGCTCGCTCTCCGACAAATACGGCCGGAAAACCATCCTGCTCCTCAGCATGGTATGCGGCTCGTCATGCTCCACGCCGATGGGCGACTGCTCACGACAACCAGTCTCTGGCGCTTTGTTGATTTGCTGTGTTCGGTGGCTCGCAATCGTGTGACATGCCTCGGCCCTCTCCCACAGATCGGCAACGGCCTCTCCATGCTCCTGTGGATCTTTTCAAAGTCGTTTTCGGTCTTTGTCCTTTCCCGCATCATCGGGGGCCTGACCGAGGGCAACGTCCAGATGTCGATAGCCATGATCTCGGACGTCACAACCCCCGAGACTCGATCCCGCGGTCTTGTGAGTATTGCTGAACCGACGGCGCCGTTCAAGCCCCAACTCCGACTGGCCATGAGTTCTCGCTGAGCATGGATACGACGACTCACGCCCCGACCCGCTTCCATCTCGCTGCTGCTTCGTAGGCACTCGTCGGCATCGCTTTTTCCCTCGGCTTCACCATCGGCCCTCCTCTGGGCGCCTATTTCACCTCCCTCGATCTCGCCAAGATCTTCCCATGGATCCAGGCTCTCCCCATCAACCAGTACTCGACCCCGGCCCTGTTTGCCTTTGTGCTCATCGTCATCGAGTCAGCGTACATGTATCTCGCTCTCCCAGAGACCCTGCACTTTAAAGCCCAGGACGAATCCGGCGCCGACTCGCAGCCTCCCGAGTCCAGCTCCAAGGCAGAGCCCGCGCCAGGCACCCAAGATACCTCTCAGCTGGATGTGGCCTCGACCCGCAAGCGGCTGCTCACCCTGGGCTTGGTTCACTTCCTGTTTCTGTTCTTCTTCTCAGGCATGGAGTTCACCTTGACTTTCCTGACCCACGACCGCTTCCACTTCAGCCACGCCAACCAAGGCAAGCTCCTCGGCTACATGGGCATCCTCTCGGCTCTCATCCAGGGCGGCTACGTCCGTCGCGTAACACACAAGTACATCTCGGAACGGACCTTGGTCCTGCAGGGAATCGCCGCCTGCGCCGTGGGCCTCTTCCTCGTTGCCTCCTGGGCCACCACCGTCTCGCGGCTCTACATTGGCGTCACTTTCCTGGCCTTTACGAGCGGCACCGTCGTCACCTCACTCACTGCCCTGGCGGCCAGCTTCTCGGGCGGCAGCCGCGGCAAGATCCTGGGCGAATTCCGCTCCATGGGGCAGCTTGGTCGCTCGCTCGGCCCCATCTTTGCCTGCAGTGTCTTTTGGATCATCGGCAGCGAGCGCTGCTACTGGATCGGCGCCGCCGCCATGGTCCTCGTTGTGCTCTTGGTCGTTGTTGCCGTTCCCAAGCAGACCCTGCCCTCGCTCAAGCAAAAGTCCCAGTAACAGCAGCAGTTGTAGCAGTCTTATCGTGCTATGGGGTGCAAGCTCGCGGGAATACACACAATTGGTCGGTTACCTGCGGCAACAATCAGCCGACAGTGATGGTCGCGATGCGGGAGTGTGGTGTGTGCATTCGACTATCTGGGCATCTCTGTGGTTTCTCGATATCAAGATACTCGCTTGGCTTCCAGGCACTGTGAGCACACCGTTTGGTCATGGCAGGCGATGGGCTCATGTGTATTCAAGATCCAGAAACAACAACAAAGCAGGGTGTCCCGTTTCGTTTTGGGAAGCTTTATACATGCACCACGCCGGCCATCGCCACAGCGTCGCTCCAAGGCATGCCCGCGAGGAAGCATGATTTGATATGATATGATCTGTATTGCGCCACTTTAGACATACGGATGAGATGCTCCACGAGCCTCCTCGGCTGCCCCACAATATTTGCAAGCACGATGGCTCGCTCGCTTGTCGCCGACACATCCGAGCCTCGCTCTCTCCCAGCGATTGTCCATCCCGCACGCCCATCAATGTCCTCAACAATCACTCGCTCGCCCGCCTGTCCTTCCATGTGCTCTCGACATCAGAGCGTTGCGCCCACACCAAGTTTGTGGGTGGGGAGAGAACCAGGGTCGCAGACATGGGTTCGTCGTGTGTTTCTTACCAGCCCGACGATCCCCCGGTGGCCCGATCGGCATGCCGGTCCTGTTCCCGTTCGCGCTCGTGATCGAGCTCCCGGCTCGGCTGATCTCGGCTGCCACCAGCCCATCCCTCGCCGCCGTCGGCCGGCGGAGGAGGAGTGGCTTTGCGCTCGGCAGGGGCACCGCTGGGGGCATCTCGGGTTTCGTCACGTCGCTCCTCACGGCGGTCATCCCTTCGGTCTTCGTTCGACCAGCCTTCTCGTGCACCTTGCTGATCCTTGCGCTCCTCGGATGAGCTCCAGTTCGATGCGCCATCGCGAGGGGCTGAGGGTCGATCGCCCGACCAGCCACGGTCGTCTCGTCGGTCGACGGCTCGATCACGGTCGCGATCGCCCGATCGTGCCGGAGGAGGAGGCCGGTCTCGGTCGTCGCGTCCGAATCGCTCAAAGTTTCCGCGGTCTGCCGGAGGGTAGGGTCCGCCTCGAGGAGAGCGCGAGCGGTCTCGGGATCTGGGAGGCGATCGCTCGCGGCGGTACGCAGGCCCGTCTCGGAACTCGCGGGGGTCTCGTCGATCGCGGTTGCGGGTGTCCTCACGAGGATCTCGGTAGTCACGGCCCGAGTCGCGCGGGTCTCTTCGCGGGTCGCGGTCGTCGTAACGGGGAGGTCGGTCACGGCCGCTGTCTCGCGGCGGACCGTCGAAACGCCAGGACTTTTGGGGACCAGAGCGAGCCCACTAGAAAGGGGGTTAATGATCCAGTTCAAGTTGCGAGATCCCGGCGAGACAAGGTGGAGAGACATAGCGAGATAGAAATGAGACGACGGAGACGTGGGCGAGCAGATGGAGGACACGAGCCTGGCCCGCAATCGCAATCGCAATCGCAATCGCAATCGCAAGCACCAACACCAGGCTGGCCAGACATGCCCCGCTGCGCGAGTTGCTCGCAACCAACGCACCTGGATGTTGAGGACAGCGCCGTTTATGCTGCGGCCGTGGAGGTCATGGAAAGCATCCTCAGCATCGCGGGGGTCTTCAAACTCAATGAAGGCGTATTGGTTGGTTTGGTTGGGCTTGGGGGCCGGAATGTCGCAGCGGACCAGGCGGCCGAATCTGGAAAGGATGCGTCCGCATCCAAATCGTCACCGATGCCACATCGAAGCCGAAACCGCATCCAGAAGAGTGACCGGCATCCGAATCACGACCCCAGAGGTTGCGTCGCAGGAGCGATGGTTGATGTGCGAGTTGGTTCGGCGCCGCGCAGATCGGCGGGGAGACGAAGAGGAGGCGAGAGAGAAAATCGGATGTTGGCGAGGTGTGCTGATCAGTACGAGTCGTGCTTCCGATCGAGCCGAAGACAGTGAGGGGGGGGTATTGCATCGGCCGCAGGTAAAAACAAGTCCAGCGAGATCGAGGATGCGGAGTGCCCACAAGCGGCAGAGGGCTGAAGCGACGCGCAAGCGGAGGCGAGGACGGAAGCACCGACGACGAGTGGCCGCAGAAACAGGATCGGCCGTCGTCGTCATTGTCATCGTCATCGCCATTATCATATCGTCATCGTCATCGTCGTCGTCGTCAACCTTCGTCGTCGACCCGAAACAGCCAGAGGTGCGCCAAAAATCGGTCCAAATGCCAGTGCAATCGTTCGTCCCAAAGAGCGAGTGTCGTCGATCCGCTCATAAAAAAGGGGGGGAGACAGCCTATGGCCGTCGCTCTCCGTCTAGCCGTATCGCCGTATCGCCGAAAGGACGCAGAGGAGCAGCAGGAGGCAGGATGGAGGCAGAGCCGAGCATTGAAGCGCTTGAGCAGCCAAGGGACCGAGGAAGCAGCACCCACTGTCGCAAGATCAACTGTGCCGCTGGGCAGGGAGGCACAGCCGTCCCGGCGCAGAGCAGGACAGGCGATCAGCTCGATCCTCTCCTCCCTCTTGCGTCTCGGACAGCCAGACAGCCGATAACCGCGAGAGCAGGCCGACAACGAAGCGAAATGCAACGCAACGCAAAGCAACGCAACGCAACACGGCCCGATCGAAGCGATCAAGGGCGGCGACGGCTGATGAGATGCGTCTCCAAGGGCCTCCACATGCGCCCACTAAAGGTCGGGAGGGGGGAGGGTAATGCAACACAACAGCCAAGGAAAACAGCCGGCGGCCGATGAGATCGGGGAATAGACACGTTCGGGCTATACTCTACCTTTCGAACTCGAAGCCAAGATCTCTGGCGGACACGCTGGAGAAGGAGGACAGGGCAGATCAATCCTGGTCAGATCGAGAATCACGGCGCAATTTGCTCGGACCTAGCGCTATGCGCCAGGCACGGGAGAGCTGTGACGGCAGCACGTCCACATACACCTGAACAGCCATTCGACACACCGATGCAAGTGCCGGACCCGGACGAAGCACTGTTCTGCCCCCCCCCCCAGGCGGGACGAGCCAGCCAGCTGGATTTGTGCAGCGCGGCCGCGAATAGAAGAGATCGACTTACCCAGAGCCAAAGCCGGCAACAAACAGCGTGGTTCTGCTCATGACGGATGGCGGATGGGGCAGCGGCAGGCAACGGAAACGGTGCAGGAAGGAAAGCGGAGCGAGACCAAGCGAGGCGGCCGAGTCTGACTTGGCCAGGGCCGACGACCAGGCAGAAAAAAGCAGCCGGCTCGAGCCGGAGCGCGGATCAATCCGATCCGCCCCGGCAGGCGAGGACGATGTTGGGAACGAGTGCCAACCGCGCAATGCAATGCAATGCAATGCAATGCAATGCAAGGCAATGCAAGGCAAGGCAAGGCAAGGCGGGGTGGAAGTGGGGGCGGATGCGGAGGCAGATGCACCGGCTGCAAGCGACACTCGAGACGCAGTTGACAAGCCACCATGCGTCCAGCGGAATATCGTAGCAACGATCGACTGTGTATTCAGGGCCGTGCTCTCCATGGCGAGTGTAGTCGTAAGCCGCCATCGGAGAGCCAGCGGGTGCCAGCGGGTGCCAGATACTTGAGCAAATGCGATACGTTCGAAACAATCTGGCGTTCACTCTTCACCGTCGCCAGGAGGAGCTGGAGGGGTATAGCGGACCACCAAGCCGTACCCCAGATCTGTGGGATGCGTTGCGATAAAGGAAATGGATACCACCGCGAGTGGTTAGAATCGTACAGCTTTGAAGATACAACTCCGCAGCAGCAGCAAGCAGAGTCGGAAACGTCGATGGCATACCTTGGATGTTGGCGACACAGCCAGGAGTGACCAGAGTGCCTTCCAAGTTGATGATGGCCAAGTTGGAGAACGCTGCAGCAAGATAAAGTTAGTCGCTGGCTGCAGGGCACACACGGTAATCGAGAGAGACTCGCTGGGTTGATGGGAGCATCGGCTCGCTGGTGCGCACCTGCCAGCATGTTCATAACGCCTGCATCTCTGACCGGCGTGTGCGACAGATTCAGGCTCTTGAGAGCGAACCGCATCGGTGACTTGGTGAGCTCGTCCAGGAGCTTATCGGAGACATGGGTCTGTGCCAGAGAGAGCACTCGCAGGTACGGAAGCGCCAGGAGGCAGCCCATTCCCTCGTCGTGGATATCGAGGTGGTTGAGGTAAAGCTCCTTGAGTTGCAGCAGCCCTGGTTGCAGATCGGCCCAAGCAGCGATGATACACGCACCCACAAATGCGAGCGAGTCACGGATGCCGTAGCGCGTGAGCCGGGAGCGAAGGACCAGCCGTGAATGCGGCTCAAGGCCGATTGGCGACTGGTTGATGCAGGAGCAAGTGCAGGAGCAAGTGCAAAGCTCTCGGGACCAAAGCATCCTCACCTGCAACCGAAGCAAGACCGGCGTCGTCCACCTTGGTTCGTGACAAGTTCAAGTGCTCCAATGTTCTCGAGAGTCGAGGAAGCGTCTGCAGCCCCTCGTTGGAGACTTGGGCGCCTTCAAGATCGAGCTTGACGAGTGGGAGATCTTGGAGTTGTAAAGCATGTCCAGCCGTGCGCCAGTCGTCAATGGGCATGTCAGACCACCTTCGGAAGCATGGGGCGCAAAGACACTCGACACACTCATACGATGGCCATGTGGAGACAGCCGATCCGCCGTGTGCTGTCGTGCGAGCCCTGGTACTCACTTGCAATCACATACCTGTAAACTTGGGGAGTATGCCATCCAGCGGTAAACCGGAGAGCGGGAGCTGGATATGCTGAAGATGCTGCTGGCCTGTTGTTTGCCAGCCGAGGCCGACAATCCCATGGCCAAAAGAAGGGTGTCCGTCGTACCGAAGCAATTCAACGCAGCGTCAGCTCGGGCAACACAAGAAGCGGGGCCTCATTCGATCCTACACCCATCCTCGGTTGAACATGTGCTCATCGTCCGTCAGAGCAAATCCACAAGGGGCATCGACTGACGCACCTCTGGGGATCCAAATCAATCCCTCGGCGCTTAGGTTGTTGCAGCCGCGCAGATCGAGCTCCAGCAGGTTGCGAAACGACGAGACCACCAGGCGCACGTCGCCGTTGACAATCGGAGTGCCACTGATATCGAGGTACTCGAGGGCGTTGACGAGGCTACCACGAACAGGGCTCATTGGTGCTGCAAAGTGCAGTCGCGAGACGTTCAATCGAACAAGACGAGTGTTTGCCAGAAGTTCAAAGACACGCTCGCCCTCGATTCGCTGGCAGTTACCGATGCTGAGGGAGACGAGGGTCGTCTGAACAGCATCGATGATCTCGGCAAGGCCACTGGTGCCGATAAGGGTGTACGACAGGTCGAGCTCCCGCAATTGGCCAAGCTCTAGCAACGGAGTCGAGATTCGGTCTCACGTAAGCGTCTCGCACGGTTCGACGCCCCACCTCCCCACGAGAGTTGCACACATCTTCATCTTTCTTACCGCGGAAGACATATGCACATTTGTCGGTTACCCGACAGTTTGCCAGATTGAGACTTTGCAACGACCGGGCAGCTGGAGCAAGGTCACGAAACATTCGCGTGAATAGGCTGTCACGTCTACCTCAAGAATACGACGCCAGCACACTAGAACAGCACTCGCCGCATGAATCGTGGGTGATGATGCCTACCCGAGAGTGCGACAACAGCTTGGTCACTGATGTGGCAGCCCTTCAGCGACACTCGATCCAGCGTCACCCAATGGTCGAGGGTCAGCTTCTCCACGAGTGAGTCGGTGGTCAGCACGCAGCTGATTGAAATTGCCGTGGGTTGTCCGGGGCAGAGAGGAAAGCACTCGCTGTCAGTCCACCGTTGCTACACTTGGGCGGCGGCGTTAGCAGCGAGCAAAGGTACCGAGAGGTATGATGCTGCGGACAAAGCATTGCTGAGCGACAGTGTGCCGCTGGATACCCACTGATCGAGACAAAGGTTTTCCACGATGCTATCAAACCGAGAGGCATGGATCGAGTCAGTCAGCCAGTCAGTCAGTCAGTCAGTCAGTCAGGATGAAGCCTTGCTATTTGAGCACCGGATTGCAGCACAGGCATTTTAACGCACGCAGAGCTCAGTCGTGAGGCCAGGAAGGCGCTGATGGTCTTAGAGCGCACAGCATGATCTATGATCATCTCGACCAGGGACGAGCCATAGCTTCGCAGCACAACCAAGGTTGAGGCCGCTGTTCGAGGGTCTCTAATCACATCTAAACCAAGATTAAATGCGTGAGCGGGAAGGCACCATTGCACCGCACACTCAGCCAACTTCAGTCCATACCCATAGATGTCAGCAGAGCCAGCTCCTTGAGTGAACGCGGCGACCTGAGCAGCTTGCGGGGCCTCTTCTCCGCGATAGTGTCGGCCGGCGCGACCGGGACAAAGGGCAGCGCTCCTGTATGGGGTTGATCAACGTCAGATCATTACCGAAATGCTCGAGATATGGACCCAGCAGTGCCCGCCGTGCTTACTCTCGTCTTGGGGAACACTTCCGCCCAGGCGATTTCCGGCGCCGACAAAGGCGTTCTGGACAATCCGATATCTCGGCCGTCCTCTATGAAGCCCGGGCTGTCTCCCGCGGTTCCTCGGTGCCGCATGGGGAGGGACAACTTCTGGCTCGTGGTCACTGGCACGGGAGCCGTCGTTATCGTCACTGGAATCGCTGGAATCGCTGGCGCCCACGCCATCATCGTCGCCGTTTTCATCAGTGTCTGAGTCCATGACATCGTGAGGACCAGGCCCGCTCCTGGTATCAGAAGCATCCTCGTTGCTATCAATGGCCATGTCGTCCGATGGGAGAGTGGCTGGTGCTGCCGGATCACGGGAAGTGGTCGCACTGGAGTCACCAAGTTCGGCTGAGGATGCGGCAACCAAGGGTGGCTGGGCTATCGGGCTAACGATTGCGGCCGGAGCACGATCCTGAACAAACACCGAGAAAGGAGATGAGGTGAATAGGGGAAGTGCAGACACTGGATTATCTGAGCTGCGAGTAATTACATTGCACAGAACACAGAACCTACCACCGACTCGGCAGCCAAAGGGACCACATGCAAATTCCCGCTGGGAACCAAACCTGAGAAGATGAATTGAGGGCCCGCTTGGAATCAGTCTTCCCTGGCAATCGGCGCCAAATTGCCCAGCCCATTCGGCGAGCCGCTCCCTCATCCTCGCTCGGATGCGCTGTTAGCACGGCTCTGCGGCTCCAGTAGAGGGCACGACCCCAGTACCTGCATCCAAAAGCGACAGGACATGGTCTTGACGGGCAAACGTTCGCCGCGGAAACGGCTGCAGTAACTGGAAGCTGCCGGCCTTGCACCAGGCTGGCACACGTGCACTTGCCGAATCGACGACCCAGGCAAAGACACTTCCCAGGTCCGAACTGGAGGTAAAGCGCTTCTTGACACTCGTTCCGTTGGGATACCGAATCTGATGCAAGCAACCGGCCGAGAGTGAGCGTGGGCACCGGTCGAAGAAATCCGTGCGAGGCGATCATGTATGTCTCTGAGAGCCGATCCAACTCTACCTGGAGGACCGTTTCATTGGCCGAGGGGCTAGGCTGGACAGCCTTGGGCTTGATATCAGGCGGGGCCTATGCAGATAGCAGGATAGTCACAAGTCAGACGGATGGTGGCGGCAGAGGCTTCGTTTGTTGAGTCGGCAACAGTAACCGACGAAGGTCCGAGAGAGATAGGAGAACATACTGCCGATGTGGTAGATCTCAGCTTCATTCTCTCGCGATCCTCTTTGAAACGGGCCAGAGCCTCTTGCCGATGCTGAAAAGCCCCAGTGTGGATCGACAGAAGCGAGGAGCGCAGACATAGAGCGTTATTATCAGAGCAGGCCGGGTGGTATTCAGGGTTCATGAGCAGCTGGCGCCGATTCGTTCCGTCACTCGATCGCTCCTCTGGACTCGATCCACTCCCATCCCCGACGACGGACCGAAGGGTCAATCGCTGCTCGTACTCAACCAACCTGAGCATTTTGGCTCTTGAATCGCTTGCTCTCCTGGAATTGAATCGTCTGCGCCAAACGGGAGTGGTCTTCACGAGTTGATGTATACCGCGAGCTGACCTATCGGAGCCAGGGATGGCGATGGGGTGTGAGCCGATATCATCACTGATGGTGTTTGAAGATCATTCGATCGGCGATATCGAGGAACACTGCGAGCCCCGGCCTCTCCAATTCGCCGTTCATGCGACCAATGCGCAGGAGAGCATCAGAGAGACGATCGATACCTGCGGGGTGGGATCGTGCTGGATGGGATCCTGCGCTGCCGATACAGGGCTCGTTATCCGAGAGGAGCTGGCATTCGTCGTCGGAGAATCGGCTGCTGGCTCACTCGACGGTACGTCTGCATCGGGCAACGGCTCGATATCGACTTCGCTCGGGGACGAGTCTGAAGGCAGGTCGAGCCGCAGGATGGGTTGGTTGTTGGTGGAGAGCAACTGGGACTTGATCCTGCACAGGCAATAATAGAGCTGGTTATTAGCTTGTAGGGAGAGGAAGGATGGGCTAAGGGAAAGCCGTCTCCACAAGAGAGCCGGGGGTGGTGGCCGAGGCGGGGAAGGGAGCGACAGGGGTCGTTGGGAAGGGAGCACCTTGCCAAACGCACCATGAATCGGCCTCCTCAGGGGACGTGAAGCCATATTCGATTGCCCGGATGCAGGACTCCCACGAGTGGCCATATCCCAGCAGAGTGGCGAGCAGGAGATCGTGTCTCGTCGACATGTTTGGAGATGCGGATGCAAGGAGATTGGGATCGGGGCGAGGACGAAGACGAAAGCGAAGGCGAAGGCAAAGGCAAAGGCGTGTTTGGGGGTGACATGGACGAACCAATCGTCCGGGATCCAAGAGCCACCAAGCGAGCCACCACACCACCAGGCAGGGCGGACTCGCATACGACGGCATGCGATACTCTGGTAATGGAGCAGGTGTCGGATTGCGGCCCGAGCACCCCGACTGGGCGAATGCACGCCGAGCCAGTTTCTGCTTCTGCTTCTGCTTCTGCCTCTGCCCATGCTTCTGCTTCTGCGTCTGCTTCTGCTTCCCACGCTCTCACACCGATATTGGGTGACAGGATGGGCCGTGCAGCAAGCCAAGTTGCCGCACAGAGCCCTGCAATGTATTTGCGGTCCGTCGGAGAGCAGCCTCCCCCCCGGACTCACTCGTCGTCATAATGGACTTGTCGCTCCCGGGCGCTGTGGGTGAGACGGCGGCTTCGCGTTGACCTTGGGCGCTTCCCGAGGAGCAGCAAATAGATTCCGCCGCCGATCGGAGCGCCAATGAAAGGGCCGAGAATGTAGACCCAAAAGCCGATGCGTGAGCCTGGAAAGGCGACAGTGCCCCAGCCCAGAGCCGCGGCCACAAAGCGAGGGCCGAGGTCGCGGGCAGGATTGAAGGAGGCCATGGTGATTGGGCCAATGACGGCTATTAGGCAGGTGAGGGTAAGGCCGATAAAGTACGGTGCAAGCTCCTTTCGGGGCATGGCTCTGTTGTCGGGATCAGTCAGGGCAAAGGCCATGAAGGAGAGCATGCCAGATCCAAAGGCTTCGCAAAAGAGGGCATTCGCGGGGCTCAGCAGGGTGAGCAAAGGTCCATTGATGGAGGCGGACGAGGCGTTGGTTGTGGGGGTGTAGTACTGGGGGTAGTACCCCGGGTTGGGAAAGTAGTTCACAAAGATCATGGCCGAGAGTTCGGATCCGGACTGGCCGCGATGGATGTTGTTGAGCTGCTCGTATTCGGCAATGAGGGCGTTGAAGAGTGCGTAGTTGAGGAACCCGGCAGCGATGCTTCCGAGCAGCTGGGCGACCCAGTACAGCAGGGCTTTCTTGAAGGTGAACCCGGTCCGGTACTGCCATATGGCCATCGTCAGCGAGATTGCAGGATTCAAGTGTGCCCCTGAGACGTAGGCCGTTCCGTAGATGGCGAGGCCCAAGGCAGTGCCGCAGACAACAGCCAGCTGACCGGGATCGAGCCAGATCCATCGTGGCAAGTGAGTTGTTGAGGGATCGATTCCGCCAATGTGTCGGATGGAGTTAAAGGCGGACGGTCAGCACAACCAGGCGAGTGCCACAAGTGGATAGAAAATGGAGCGAGAGTTGGAATCGTACCCAGCTCAGCTAGGACGGCAGGCTTGCGACGACATGGCTCTAGCAGATGCACGGAGCCCGCACATTGCTCAGCTCGGTCATGTGCGCTGAGACAGACACGCACTCACCTCCCAGATTCCTTTGAGAGCCCCGATGAGTACCAGGGACGACAGAGAGCCGATACAGAGCAGGACTAGAAACAGCGTTCCCAGAAACTCGGCGACGTAGGGTTGGAAATGGGGCCACGACAGCTGGATCGCCAGCCCGTAGTAAGTAAGCTTCCTCTTGACCTTGTGGGTCCACAGACCCCATCGGATTTTGCAGGATACATGAGAGTCTGAGGGGTCGCTTTCGCCCATGTCGATCTCCACAACGGGTGTCTCCGACTCTTCGCTGCCGCTTTCGACCACCGACGACATGCCTAATAGCCCGTGGATGTGAGCGAGGCGCTGCGAAATGCTGGAGATGCACAATATCGACGGCAGCACGAGCCAACGACCTCAGTGCAGTGACGTACTCAGATAGAGCAGGTTTTCTCCCTTCTTTGGCAGCTGCGACATGGTATGTAGTGGGTATGGTACGAGTTGCTATGGCTGTGGGAAAGGGGAGCACGAGAAGAGGGCGGGTTGGGAGCAGCCACGGACGAGATTGCGTGCAGTGGTCTTGGCGAGTCATGGAGGCAGAATAGGAACCGCGGTGAAGGCAAATGAGTTTGGAGTATCGTTGTTTGAAGGCAGGGGCGACAGGACGGTGGTTGTATCGATTGCCACGATCCCAGGTGAGTGTTGGCATCCATTTTCATAATGGTGCTGGGGATCGGGACGCGTCGGCCTCGTTCGAGCTCAAGCCGACGATGGGACGGATGGCACATGCATTGACTCATAGATTTGCCCATGCACACCACATCGCACAAAGACCCTTGTGTTGAACCCTGAGAAAAAAGACCCGCCTACCTCGCAATGGCAGTGTGCTCCAGTCACGGTTGCGGAGGACTGCGGCCAAGTTTTGGTTGCGAGACGCGTCCAGTGATGACGACGAGGAGGAATGGTGCACAAGAAAGGCCGGGATGAAGGCTGTGGAGTGACAAGCCGGGCTCGGGCGAGTGGCCAGCGAGAAAGACGAGGGTGCTGTCGGAAATATATTTTCAGATTCGCCAAGAGCCAAACCGACAAGACGGAGAGAATCAGGGGCCGATCGTCACGGGGGGGGCAAGCGTCGATGCATTGGTTGTGCCCACGACACCTCAGGGGAAGCACTGCACAGCCGAGCGGTGCGACTGACTCGCTGCCGGGTCGCGAATAGTGAGAGTTCCGCCATGCATGACAGCGCAAAGGGCTGATCCTGATCCTGATCCTGATTCAAGCTGGGGGCAGCCGTGATTCTGGTGCGCGCCCTTGCAAACAGCAGGCCCCGTCGGGTTGATGTTCACGGACGAGGGCGAGCAGGCGTGCACGCAGAGGATATACGGGGTTCCGTGAGTGATCAGGGCGACGATGATGGCCGCAAGGACTGGTGGCGGTCGCAAGGGTGGCCGGAATGATGGACCCGACGACGACAAGTCCGATGCTGGGCGTGGGAATCAGAAGCACCCTGGCGTTTGGCGGTGGCGGTGGCGGTGCTGCGGCGACACAGAACGGCAGCCAGGCTCGCTGCGATTGGCCGGAGCCCAGAACATGTGCCGCTGCTGCCCCGGAGCAGACACGGTGCAGAGTGGCACAGACACGGAATCATGACAAGGGCGTGCTTCTGCGGCAGCGGCGAAGGACATGTGGGTATCAGGTGAGGCAGCAGGTCGCACAGAGCGGGAGAGAGCGAAAGCGAGAGCGAGGCGAGACAACAACAGCGAGAGCGGGGGGAATATTACTTTGACGCATCGGCTGCGGGCTGGGGCATTAACCCTCGACCCGACAGCACCCGCAGCCGAGGCGCATCAAATACACGCAGTATAGACCAGATGCAGACTCATCCTCGCCTCGCTCACAGGACACCACCACACCACGCAGTCGCAACAGACCACAGTCTCAGTGTCGACGGCACATGACGCCGCCAAGGCGCCACAGAACACAGACACAGAATGCCCCTGGCTCGCCAGAGCGGCGAGATTCCACTTTTTCGCCCCCCCCGCCCCAGGCGAGAGCCACAGGCGGCCAGGTCCTGCGCAACTGGGCCGCCCTTTTTTTCTTTCCTGCTGTTGTGAATCTCGTCTCCTCGTGCTCCTCGCCGGTGCTTTGCCGCTCTCCGAAATCTCGCTTCTTCTTCCTCCCCGTCGCCGACTGCCTATCTCGTCCGCTGCCTGCCATGGGTCAAACACTCTCCGAGCCCGTCACCGAAAAGCACACCACCTCTGGCGGAGACGATCGCCTGCTCTATGGCGCCAGTGCCATGCAGGGATGGCGCATCAGTACGTTTCCGACCCGTCTGCCCTTTTGCTTGGGCGGCTGCGGCTGCTCGTCGCTGCTATCTCTCCTCTCGACTGCTTCTTGCATCTGCCGCACTCGGTCTTCTGTACACACGGCTGCGATGATGCCTGGCTGCTATACAGTCCTCCGTCCGTCACCCATACGTGTCGGGGGGGGGGCATTGGCCAGGCATCCTGTGCTGTCGCTGGCTCTGTTGCTCAAGGCAGCTTCTCTGGCACCAGTTGTCTCTCGTCTATAGGCAGATCCATCTGCTGCAGACGTGTGGCTGCCATGCAGTCGTCCTGCTGTGGCGGCTCCGGCTGATCTGGCGGTGGAGGCCAGAGCCGACCAGAGATGACCGACCAGAGGCGATGCCGCCATCCGGCTCTCCCTGCTTGTCGCTGGGACCTGGAGCGGCAGTAGCAGCAACGGCAGCAGCTGGATCGCTCGTCTCTGGATGATGTCGAGCCGTTGTCGCTGCGGTGTGCCTTTGGCTGCTGTCTTGCTCGAGCCCCACAGACCGTCGCTGTGGGCTCTTCCGCTGCGTCACGCAGCCGGACCGAGGCCGTTTCTGCTGGACGAACTGGACTGGGAGCAGCCATCACGAGACACGGCCGTTGCTGACACTTGATGCCGATCTCTCTTTCCTCGAAACCAAACCCGCCGGTCCAACCGCACCTGCCTCCTTCTCCACTCGCTGACTCCTGATTTGCGCGGTCTGTCATCGAACCTATGCGATCTCGTGTTGTCTGCCCGTCGCCCCTCTCGATACCTCCTGCTCCTCAAGGCATGGAGGATGCTCACACTACCGTCCTGAGTCTTATCGATGGAAAGAAAATCTCATTCTTTGGAGTCTTTGATGGACACGGCGGAAGCACGGTGGCAAAGTTCGCTGGAGAAAAGCTACACACCCAGATCGCCGAGACTGCCGAATTCAAGGACGGCAACTTCAAAGACTCACTCAAGAGCGGCTTCCTCTCGTTCGATCTTGCCCTGTCCAAAGGTACCCATCCCACCGCCTGCCTGGCTGCCTGGCTGCCTGCCTGCATGTCTGGAAGTGCGCGCTGCTGCACCCCCTCGCGGCAGCACGCATTTGCGCTCGCGGTATGCTCTGAAGGCCGAGGTATCCGCAGCCGCCCGGCGCGCTCGATTTCCGCGACTTTGGGTGGCACGGCAGCGCCAGGGCCAGACCCTGGACAGCGGCCACCTGCCCCCCCCCACTTTGCATCATATACCCTAACCTGTCGCCGTCGCATGCCGTCCTCCAGAACCCGTGATGCAGTCCGACAGCTCCGGATGCACATCGGTGACCATCCTGATCACCGAAGACAACCGCCTTTTCTGTGCCAACGCCGGTGACTCGAGAGCTGTCCTGAGTCGCGGCGGCGGTGCCATCCCGCTGTCCCAGGACCACAAGCCCACCAACCCTGGTACGCTCAGGTCGCTGCATGTCGCAGTCATCATAACCCCTTATACGCTCTCCGGACGTCTGGCTTACGACTTTGCGCTCGCCACCAGAGGAAATCAACCGCATCACCATGGCCGGTGGCTTTGTTGAGTTTGGCCGCGTGAACGGTAAGTGGCTGCCACACGCAATCGGGCTCGCTGCTGCCTGGGTCCGGCGATGTGCAGATATCCAGTCTTCCTTTTCTGCTCCCCGCCCCCGGCAAGATGGCTTGGCTTGCAACTCATCCACCCGCTGGGAATCTTTGTTACACCACAGGCAACCTGGCTCTTTCTCGTGCTCTCGGCGACTTTGAGTTCAAGGATGTTGCCGATCTCCCCCCGGAACAACAAATCGTGACCGCCAACCCCGATATCACCGAGCAGACTCTGGATCAAAACGACGAGTTTGTTGTGCTGGCGTGCGATGGTGAGTGCTTTCATGGTGCCTGTTTGTTGCTGTTGGTGCCTGTTGGTGCCTGTTGGTGTCTGTTGGTGTCTGTTGGTGTCTGTTGGTGTCTGTTGGTGCCCATGCTCGCATCCTATTGTCACTGCCGTTCAGCCCACCCCCCCCAGAACAGGCCACCGCCTCATCCTCTGTTTCGGTTGCCGATGCGTGTACAGGTATCTGGGACGTTCTTTCGAACCAACAGGTCGTGGACTTTGTGCGTGAGCGGCTCCTCAACCACGGCGACCTCGCCAAGGCCGCCGAGGAATTGATGGACCGATGCCTGGCCAAGGACAGCGACATGGGAGGTGTTGGCTGCGACAACATGACCGTCATTATCGTCGGAACCCTGCTGGGCAGAACGCAAGAACAGTGGATCGAAGCCATCAAGAGCAAAGCCGGCGACCTCATCTCGAACTAAAATCGCACTCATCTAAATGTAAATTTTGAAGAGAAACAGCACCAAGACGAGTCGCTCAGATGACTCTTGATGCTGTGTTTGTTGCGACGGCCTCCTTAAGCTCTGCCCTTTTTCTCGTTTATTCACTCTCCGTTCTTTCTCTTGCTCCTTTCATACGTTTCTCCTCCTTTCCTCCTTGTTTCTACTTGCTTGTGCCTTTGCCTCACCTCTCTCGCACTCTACTATCACCACCATTACCACCCCACCCCCCGTTGGCTGATATGCGGCACATTCTCCTCCGCAGCAAATCACCCTAAGAGCACGGGGTGGCAGAGAGTGGAGGATGGGCGGAGCTGCCGCTCCATGATGTCTCAACAGATTGAGCTGACACCGAGTCTGCGCCGCTGTTCCCCTCCCCTCGCTGCCTTTCCTGCTGCATTGCTGTTTCGCTGCTCCTGCCTCGGTGTTTCTGTGAATGCTTCTGGTTGCTTACTTGCTTCTCTGTGCCCTGGTATCTTGAGGGTGTGGATGTGTTCCCTCTGGTGCTGGTGCCTGTGTCGGGTTTATTCGATATTTGTCTCCTTTCTTCTTCTCTGCGATGCTTTCTACCAGCTCTCACCAGCCCGGTTCGTGATGCAACTTGGACTCTTCCCCAATGTCGATCCTGGATGAACGGCTGGCCACTCCCTGGTTTCTTTTCTCCACCCAAGAACTGTGAAAATAGGACCCGATGACCCATTTCCCATGTGCCGCCGCTTCTCACACGTCCTCCTCCTCCCCCTCTCCGTTTGCCCTCCGTCGCCTATTTTGCTCTCCTGTTTGATATACTTGTCGCCTATATTCTGAATGTACCATTTGAGCAATGAAGAAACTATCAACCAAAACGACCACAACCCTCGTCGCCATCATTGCCATCACCACCAATCTCCACAATTGCAGTTGCTGGTATTGGGACCTTGGAGTCATTGCGAAGAGCCAGTGAGATGGTGTGCCCAAGGCTCGGCCGGCTGATACCATGCCATGAACCAGGGCACAGCGCGGCATAACCTGTGTCATGCGCCCCGTCAATCCCGGCTGGATCCAAAAGGCCTGGACAACACCTCGCCGCTTGCGAACAGGTGCCATGCACTGCGTTGCGGGCTCGTGGGCGCTGGACCCATGCAGGAGGCCTAGTCCGAGTTGATCGGATCAGATCGGACTGAATCCGTGACTGGCGGTGCCGAGCCGCCCGATTCAAAGATAGGTAGCAAGCTGGCCAATCCAGTAGATCTCGAGCATGTCGAAGGCCTGGGTGGTATGGGGGTGGACGGTATCATCCCTGAACACTGTCTGCTCGGCGAGTTGGGATGAGAATCATGCGAGGGAGCATGATGCAAAATCAGGATGGTGTCAAGTGATCTCGGCCAGTGGTCAGAGCGAGGCCAGGGTCACCCTGTGGCGGCGGGGGGAGGAAAGGCAGAGGCAAGAAATCGAACAGCGTCCTTCTGATGCCTTTTGCGAGGATGTCTCTTACCGAAATGTCGGTGCCGAGGTGCTCCTTCAACAGCGTGAATCCGCCGGGATGGTTGCTCTCATCGTCGAGGAAATCCGTGATATCGAACACAGCGCCATCGAGGGCGATCCATGCATCGTTCATGGTGCTGTGCTCCGCGATCTCGGCGATCGAATAGACAGGGCTGTCGCTGCCGCTCATGAGGGTATGTGGGCGGCTGGCCGGTGAGTTGGAGAGAGACAGTCGGCGGGTCTGGGTGGATGATGTGGGTGGGTGGATGCAGGCATGGCAAACGAAGCGAGGCGAACCGAGAGCGCGACTGGAGATCGAGGGATGCACGTGCCGCGATGCAGCAAGGATTTGGCTCGATCCGGCTGGCTGTTGGTGCGACCGCGCTCTCGAATTGGACACGGACTTTGTGCGGTCTCGGCGAGAGCGGAGAGAGGCAGCGGCGGCGAGAGGGAGAGAGGCGGCTGCGTTGATATCCGTCGACATGGGCTGCATTGGAATCCCCGGCACACATGATATCATATATCCCCCAGATCATATCATATATTTCACACATCATATCATATACTGCACACATGACATCATATGTACCGCTGCCGGCTGGCTGGCTGCCCCCCCTGGCGCGCTCTCTGTCCCCACCTCGCCGATCTCGCCGATCTCGTCTTCTCGCTTCAGCCTCCAAGGCGCCCCTTTCCGTCCTTTGGGAGTTTCCTCGTCGTCGCCGATTTCACCCTCGCCATCACCACCGCTGCCGACGCCGCGAGCGGCTCCTTCCGTTGCCCACGTCCGCCCACCGCTCCATCTCCGGGCCGATCGGATTGCATCGCATCGCATCGCATTGCATCGCATCGCCGGGCTCCTCTTGACTGTCTTCACCTGCGCATCCACCGCCTCTGCTTCCCCTCCTCCATCGCCTCCGCGTCGGCTCCTCGGTCTCCAACTGCCCTTTCGCTCTGGGCTCGCATCTGCTCCATCCGCCAACTTCCGTCACCAACTCTCGGTCCCTGTCCGATCCGCCCTGCCTCCTGAGACATCTCTGCCAAGAGCCACCTGTCCTCCATGGAACAAGAGTATATCGATGTGGTGATTGCCCTTCACAACTATACCTCCCAGGAGCCGTCCTGCCTCTCCTTCCGCCGGGGCGACATCATCTATGTCTGCGCCCAGGATCCCTCTGGCTGGTGGGACGGCGCTCTCCAGGACGGCCAGAAGGGTTGGTTCCCTTCCAACTATGTCAAGAAATACGTCCCACAGGTCAGGAGCTGATGCTGCTTGCGGACATTCTGCGTCCGGGGGCTGGCGGAGGAGCGGGTCTTGGGATTGGGATTGGGATTGGGATTGGGGTTGGGTCGGGTCCGGCTCGGTTGGGTGGGTGGGGGGAGGAGGGACAACAATCCGCCAACGTGCCGCTTTCCGCCGCTGGAAAGGAGCGGCCTGGCCAGCATCGGACGGCCCTTCGATGGCCATCAAGAGCGCTGGGATTGCCGACTCAGCCCAAGGACGCAGTGGCACTCTCCTCGATGATGTTGCCCCTGTACCGGCCTTCCCCTCCCCTTCCAATCATGATGTCGCTCTCTTCCACACGATCTATGACTGCACGACTTGCTTTGCTGTCGCTTCTCTGGGCACCCTCACTCTATTGCTCATATACCTTCGGGTCCTGGCTTTTGGTCCTGGCTTTTGGTCCTGGCTTTTGGTCCTGGAGCTGGTCCTGGTCGTTTGGTCAACTGCCGTCGGGGTTTCATATCCATCTGTCCTGACGCCATCTTCCCGAACGCAACATGCAACATGTAGCAGGCAGCCCCTCAGAGGTCCAACTCCAACCAAGTCGAGGCCGTCACCCAGCAAATGTCGCAGATGATCATGGAGGCCCAGAACTTGGGTCAGGAGGACGACGGCGGCGAGTTTCCCCAGCGAACGCTCTCCTCTGACAGCAAATCCAAGGTCTTGGACATTCCTCAGACCCCGACCCTGGGCGCGCACGCCACGACTTATGTGAGCCCGATTGCTGCGGCGGCCACGCCCCTGGCAAACCCTGCGGCCACTGGAGCCGTGCAGGTAATGTCCCTCGCCTGTCGATCAGCATCGCGCTTTTGTGGATCGCCCGGTGGCATCTATCGCCCGTCGGCCCTTGCCATCGGCCTTGCCATCAGCTGCATCGACCTTGCGTCTCGACACCTGCCCAAAGCCGTCCTGCGTCGATATCGTGTGCCTCTCTTCGCTACCGACTGTTGCTTGCGGGTCGACTGTTTCTCGCGGATCTGCCCCTAACCATCCATATCAACGTCTCTGGGTCGGCCGCGGATAGCTCCCCCCCTTTTGGGGACGAAAGACAACTCCCCAAGGCGTCGAGTACTATTTCAATGTCCAGACCAATCGCACCACCTTTGACTTGCAAGAGGTTCTCCAATCGGTACGTGCCGCGATGCTCTCTCGGTTGGGAACCGCCGTCGGCTGGGAACCCTGCCTTGGACCACCATCGTACCAACCGCGTGGGTTGCAATCGCATTTCGCTCTGCCTTTGCCAATCGCGCAGCTAACAAACAGCTCTGTGCTCATGACACGAACAGCAAGTCAGCAAGCGCCGCTCCCAGGTCATTCTCAACGATGTGCGCCGGTCCTCCAACACACTTGAAGCCGTGCCCGAGAACGTCGCCGTGGCCATGATCACCAGCACGGGCCAGCCTGTGTCCCAGTCTCCGATCCCCGAAACCTCGCGCCAGCACTCGTGGATCCCTGGTCCTCAGTCCCTGATCGACGGCCAGGCGCCGCTCACCTGGGAGCTCCTGGTCGACAACATCCTGCGAGCCATCTCGGACCTCAACTACTCCACAAAGTCCAACAACAAGGCTCTCTATGTCAGCCAGACCAACCAGGTCGTCCGCGCCATCCGCGACATGCTCGCGGCGTCGGGAACCATCAACAAGAACTCGGTGGTGATGCAGAACAACCGCCAGCTCCGCACCCATCACCAACAGATCCTCACGTCGCTCTCGAGACTGGTTCTGGCTGCGAAGGTTGCCTCGGGCCTCTGGCCTCCCCCAGACGCCGTCGGCAAGCTGCGCCACATGGCTGGCCAAGTGCTCATGGCCATCCGCCACTTTGTCTCCACCGCCAAGGAGCTGCCGCTCGAGCTGCAGCCCATCCGCCAGTACATTGTCGATGACTTTGATGTCCGCGGCGCCGAGCTCTCCGAGTCCGAGTTTGTCAATCGGCTGGACCAGAGCTCCGAGTCGGCAATCACGTCGATCGCCCGCCTGGTCAACATGATGACCCAGAACAACCGGGTCAGCAGCGTCCTGATCGACCAGGTTCGCATGGCCGTGACCGAGATTGGTCAGTTCCTGTCCCTGATCGAAGACATCAGGATCGTCAACCCGGACGAGGCCCACGACGACGTCCTGACCCAGTTCCAGTACAAGAAGGATATCTTGTACGCTGTTGTCAACGACATGGTTGCTGCCGCGCGCGCCGCCATGGACAGCTTTGCGCCCCCGAACGCCGTGGTGATCTTGTTTGAATGCTCATCGGTTGTGCTCCAAACCCTCGACGATCTACTGATCACCACCAAGCTCGTCGTCGACCAGCGCGAGCTGATCGAGCAGCGCAACTTGCAAATCGATGCTGAGTATCTGGAGCAGGAGGACGACTCTGAGCTGAGCCAGCTCCAGCGCAGGGCCATGTCCCTGACTTTTCCGGCCAACCCTGTCAAGGCACCGCAGGGCACTGCTCCATCGCGCACCTCTGCCCCAGCAACCTTCAACCCTTACCAGCAGCACGTCCGCACTCCGTCGGACAGCCAGCGACCTGCCTCGACGGGTACGCCGGCCAAGCCTGTCGATGCCTCCACGGTGGCGCCACCGCGCGACAACTCGAAGCGCATCTCGGGCGAGCCGTTGAATGCAGCCAAGCTCTCGAAGGGCGTTGGTGATGAAGTCGCTGGCCCCAATATGGGTCGTCGCGGCAGCTTGGATGTAAGTGTTGTCTCGTGTGTGTGTGTCTATGACTGCTCTGCTCCTCTGTCATGCGACACAATCGTCGAGTGAAGAATCCGTGCACGAGGAGCCGGAATCGCCTGCGGTGCGCCGTCCCTTTGTGTTGGACCCAACAGCCACCGCTGAGCGCCTCGGTGTTGAGTCCGTGCTGTCTTTTTCTCTGTAGCCCACGAGCGACAAGTGGTACCTGTCGTACGACTACTCTCCCCACGAGCTGTCCCACACCCCCGACGGCCAGATCAACGGCGGAACCCTCAAGGCCCTGGTGGAGCGCCTCACCATCCACGACATCCGAGTCGACTCCAACTTTTCCAACTGCTTCCTGATGATGCTGCATTCCTTTACCACGCCCGAAGAGCTCCTCGAAACACTGATTGCCCGATTCCGCATCCAGCCACCGCCTAACTTGTCGCCAGAGGATACCAAGATCTGGACAGAGAAGAAGGCCACCCCCATCCGCATTCGGTGAGTGTCCGCGGGCTTTTTCGGAAGACTCTTCGCAGTGGAACACGTCACTGATTCTATCGGGCTCGATGCAGTGTCTTTAATGCGCTGAAGCTGTGGCTCGAAAAGTACTGGTCGGACGACTTTGACAAGCCCATCTTGCCAAAGCTCCAAGAGTTCCTGTCGGCTCCGGGCGAGGGTGTCAGCATCCCCATGCCCGCGCGCCTGAGCGAACTGGTGAACGAGCGCGTAAGTATCGACGGCGATGCTCCGCCTCCCACGACAGAGTACATGTCGACGTAAAAAGGCGCTCTGGGCTACACCCTTGCTCGTGTTGCCGCCGCCACGCCTGTTTCCCTTTGTCCAACTGACGCATCCCCACCGGCACATATATAGACGAAGGGATCGGGGCTCCAACGGCTGGTTTCCAAACGTGCCGTCAATGCCAGCGATTGCCCTGCTGTCAAGCTCCCGAGCAACCTCCGCCGCTTCACCACGATCGACATCCCTCCTGTCGAGATAGCCCGCCAGATGACTCTCATCGCCAACCGCACATTCTGCGAGATCGAGCCCATCGAGCTCCTCAACCAGGAGTGGCAAAAGAAGCAAAACAGCGTGGCCACCCACGTCTTGGCCATGAGCCGCATGTCGAACAGGGTGCGTTCCATGACTAACGCCACCACCACCACCACCGCTGCTGCTGCTGCTGCGCTGCTGTCGCTCCACACGCAGCTGTCATCTCTATACGAGACTCTGGGCTCAGAATGCTGACGTCGAGCGGCGCGCGGTCTTGTGTTTCTGATGATGACGTCTAGATTACCTCGTGGATTGTCGAGAGTATCCTGTCCGAAACTGATTTGAAGAAACGCGGAAAGCTCGTCAACCACTTTGTTTTGGTCGGAGAGGTGGGTGTCCTTCCCCGAGGCTTGTGTCGGACTGTGATCAGTGCCACTGCGACTCCAGTCTGTTTCTCACCCGTTTGTATGTGGCTGCGCTATACCCGTCGCTCTTTCTCTCTCGCTCTCTCAACGCTTCCAACCCCAGCAATGCCTGGCGCTGCAGAACTACGACAGCCTGATGGCCATTCTCGTGGCTCTGCAGTCCTCCACCATCAGCCGCCTGAAGCGCACGTGGGACCAGCTTCCGCCCAAGTCGAAGCAGCTCTTTGATGATCTCAAGCTGTCGATTGACATGAGCCGCAACTACGCCGACTATCGCGCCACGATCCGCAACGCCATCACCCCTTGCCTGCCGTTTGTGGGTGTGTATCTGTCCGATCTTGTCTTTATCGAGGACGGCAACCCCAAGCTCCGAAACAACGGCACCCTCCTGAACTTTGACAAATACGCCAAGCTCTACAAGGTCATCCTGGAGATCCAGCGCTTCCAGCAGCCGTACATGCTCATGGAGGTAACCGAGATTCAGGAATTCCTCAACAATGCCATCGAGCTCAGCGGCCGCCAGAACGAGGAGCAGCTCTACGAAATCTCGCTCCTTCTGGAGCCTCGAGAGAACTCGGACCGTGGCGACGATGCCCAGCGCGAGCTTCAGAACAAGATCCGACTTCTCGAAGATGCCGGTCTGATTTAATCCGAGCAACAGGAGAAGGAGGAGGAGGATACGGAAGTGGAAGTCGAGGTGGTGGGGAAGGAGCTTTGTTGCCCTTATACTTGAAATCCTTTCGCCCCCCCCCTCTCACGATGGAGCTTCTGCACGGCCATGTACAATATGATCCTGTGACTGCACGGTGGTGTTGATCAGCACGAACGTTCGCCTGACCGCCGCTTTGGAATGTGGCTCATGGTGTCGATAAGCTGATCCTGGACGTCTGGTGCTTTGCTAGTGGGATGGCCAGTGACACAGCGGCTGAGCCGGCCAATATTCTCTCCCCTCTTCTTTCTTCCACTTCCCTTGCAATTTACTATTCTCTCTCTCTCTCTCTCCCACTCTTTCGATTGCCTTTCCATTTCGCTACCTAAATCGTTAATTAGTTGATCCATCCTTACCATTATCGTTCGCTCGCCTCTGCTTTCTTTCCCATGTGTCTCTTGCTCTCTTTGCTCTCGATCTTTTGGATGGCACGCATTTGTCCGTTCCTCCATGCTCAGGCCGCTCTAGTCTCTCCATCGCGAATGCATTTCCCGCTTCCATCTGTATTCCTATTTCTTTTTCTTTGCCCAAGCTTGTTTCGGCTGTGTTTGCCCCTCTCCATCCTCTCCATCCTCTCCTCCTGCATTCGTTAAACGAGGCTTCGGATCTTGAGTCAAATCTGCTCAATACAGTCTCTCCGGACAAAGAATGGTGTCAATAGCGAGTGACTATGCATGGCCGTTGGTCTGTTCAATGGATTTGGAACCGGGAAGGACTGGGTGCAGGCGTGGAATTGCTTACATCGTTTCCAAATGAAATGGGACTCCCTGTTTTTGAGCCAGGACAGTGTTTTTATCTGGAACCTGAATACACCCACCACTCATCGCATTCATGGCCAAGCACAGCACCATCTTGATATCGAGAAACCACACATTGTCCGGAGCTGTGTAAGCTGCCATACGCTGTGGGATCGAGACATCAATGCCTCACGGAACATGATCTCGGTATGCCAGTCGATCATCGCCACAGGAGATCGACCGAGTGTATTCAAGACCATGCTCCCGAAACCAACCAAAACAAAGAGATTGCCAACCAAGACGGGAAACAATCTCACGGCTTGCTCGCTGGGGCCTTCAGATATCTGAAGCCAGAAAGGGAAAGTGTCCCGTTTATTTCTGGATAGACTCTGCAACTCGCCAACGATGGTCATAGTGACAGCCAGTTTTGGCTGGGAATGTGCTTCTACTGTGGCTGGGAAGTATCGCAGAGCTACATGACGGCATTCGAGTGGTTCGGCAAGTCAGCAAACCAAGGCAATTCATCCGGACAACGAATGGTTGGCGGATCCTTCCACTTTAGACACGGAGTCACCAAGGTCTGCACCAAGGCCGTCGAGTGGTATCGCAAGTCCGCCGAGGGGGTTAATGGATATGGACAACTTTGCCTCGGCGCCTGGTATTATTATGGCTAGTGTGTCACTAAGGACACCGACGTTGCTGCCTTTTGGCTTCGCCAGTCCGCCGACCAGGGCCATCAACGACCCATCAACTGTCTCATGAGGCACGGCAAGTAGCCATGATCCTCGGATCCTGTCGAGTGCCACTTCCTGCCACCATATCAATGCAGCCATGATAGGCAACAAGTACCGGCTTAACTATGAGTGTGGGTGGTCCTGCCTCTGTGACCCACAGGGCACACCACTGTTCCGCCGCCCCGCAGGCGTTGTCCACCATAGGATCCATCATGGGCTCAGCTCTGTGGGTCGTGGTAACCTCCCTCCTTGGCATCGGATTCCTCGCGATCATCAAGAACGAAAGGCCGGAAGAGACGTCGCTCATGCAACACGTCTTGGTCCTGTAACATCTGCAAGCTTAAACGAGAAGAAACGGGACGCCGAGCCGACGCAGCCCATCTTCCGATGCTGGCAAGCTGAGCCAGTGCGGCCTTGTCTGCTGGCTGACACTCGACGCCGCCCTCGCACGAAATACAGGGGCGAGGCGCCATCCAACCATCGCACGCCAAATTTGCCTCTGGTGCCAGACGGCGGCCATGTGTAGGAGTTTGGCTGCCTCGCCGCCGGGCCGCGCCAAGGGCCGATTCGATGATTGGTGAGATTGAGCCTGCTGGCCAATTGGTCCGACTGCTCGCCTCGGGGAGAGATTTCACAAGATATGCAAAGGACGCCTCGATAGACAGAGCTGATGAGGCAATGGCGGCAACACCTGTTCCATGGCGACTGCGGATCGAGAGCCGTTGCTCGTGTGCGTTCTGTCCCGATAGAGGATAAGCAAATTTGATGCCTGGCTTGGCGAATAAATTGCTGCCATTCGGGCCGGCCCTCCCAGCTCATCACAGCAGCAAGACCCGCGTGAAATCGACAGGATGATGCTGCACACCCTCCCGACCGTCTTGGCTCTCGGCGCCCTGGCCGCCGTTGTCAACAGTGCATTTACTCCCGCAACCTACTATGACATTATCGAGGTACCGTTTGTGCCCTCCCAGCCGGCCAGGATCCGAAATGCTCAGGGCCGTCGACCTCATCGCTGCTACTGTACTGATTCACCCTTCCATCTCGAAATTGTTACAGGACATGCTAATCGGTATGGCATGGCGTTTGCATGCGTGTAGCGCTGTCGGAGAGCTTGAGCGCCGCTGTGATGATCGTGTCTCCACTAACTCACTTGAACCAACAGACCCTCGCTCGGGCTATGGGGCCGTCGGAATTTTCATCCAGTATGTGTTTTCACTGTGCGCGAGGCTGCTTTGACGATCGTCATTGAGATGATGCAAGAACATTGTCCATGTGTATTGAGGCACGGACTCTAACCGACTTGGCTTGCTTATCGCTGACTAGGACCTGTGACGACAACCTTGGCATTGTTAACCCCGGAGGCCCAGGCCCAACTAACCCCACAAACGATATTGTTGCCAACGCTCCCGAATGGGTGAGTGTCGTTGTAATCCGATGCGTCTTGGTACTTCCAAGGCATCCCAGGGCAATCCATGGCTCCCAGTGTGGCATACTCACTCCGTATCGATTTCTCTAAACCTCAGATCCGCACCCTCTTCCACGACTGTGCCAGTTATGATGCTAGCACCGGCACTGGCGGATGCGATGCATCTGTCCAGTTTGAGACCACTCGACCCGAGAATGTTGGCTCGGCCATTCGCGACACGATCGGCCTGCTGCCCAAGCCCGTCGGCATCTCGTGTAAGACCGCTGAGTGGCATACTGAATCCCCTAGTCGATCCAGGCGGTTGCGTTGCAGTGCCGGCTTGTCGGCTGTCCATGATAGACTATCATACAGTGATGGAATAGTCCAACTCATGTGCCCCATGGAATGCTCATCAACTCATGCATCTTTGTTGAAACGGCATCAGTCGCCGACGTCCTCGTCGTTGCTGCGGTTGCGTCTATCAAGGTCTGTGGCGGCCCGACTGTGCCGGTTCGCTTCGGCCGCATCGACGCCACGACTGCCAACAATCCTGCTTTCAACGTCCCGAGAACGTCACCACTCACACCAATCAGTTCTCGCGCATGGGCTTTACCAAGCAAGAGGTAAGCATTTCCTTCATTTGACCCTCTATCGTGCTTCGAATATCCAATACATCGGCTGACTCGAGTGTGTGGGTTCCATCTCTATCGACGGCTAGATGATCAGCCTGATTGCCTGTGGACACACTGTGGGACGAGTCCATGGTGTCGACAAACCCGAGTTGGTCAAGGGACAGCCCACCGTGCCCTTCGATCATACTCCCTTTGTTTTCGACAACGACGTGGCCGTGAGCTACCTAAACAGCACCACCCCCAACGCTCTTGTCAACGGACCCACTGCCGCCCAGCGATCTGACTTTGACATCTTCAACTCGGATGGAAACGCGACCATGATTGGGTAGGTCATTGAGCGTAACAGCACATTAGACTCTCAGAAAGCACTTACCCTCGGTTGCTGCCGGAGCCGCAGTGGTTATCCCGTGGTCACGATTCTGGCCCTGGATGCTGCGTCGCTGCTCTCCTCTGACCTTGGGTCACCCATGCGCTATCATGCGCCCCACCACTCAAGTGCTGACTCTGACTCTCGATATGACCCCCAAGATTCGCAAGCAATCCCGCGAGTTTTATGGATGCGTGCGCCGCCGTCTTCCAGAAGCTCACCGAGCGAGTGCCCAGCAACGTCCAACTCGGCCCTGTGCTCAAATTCCGCACCACTCGCTTCAGCGATCTCACGGTCGAAGCCAATAGCACCACATCGCAGGGCTTTGGTGGTCGTCTCAAGGTCTTCTTTCCCACCAAGAACAATGCACCCAATGTCACCGGTGCCGAGCTGCGCTACCTCGACAAGGACGGCCAGTTCGTCTCCAGCCAGATCCTTAATCTAGGTGCACCTCATCCATCCAATGCCAACATTGACAGTCCCTATGGCATCTTTTCGTGGATTGCCTTCAACTTGAATGTACCTGTCGGTCCCTCTGTTGTAAGTTTTTTGCAACTGTAGTGCTCCAGTGGTAGACCCCTCATCACAGAGGTTTCTCATCGCAGTGGGACAACCGAGTTGCTTAGCCGCGACGGTCGATGTCAAGCTACTGCGCAAGCCCGGCCGCTGTTGCCCGAGTTTCTTGTATAGCATTCACGTCATTCACCATATCCCCTGGACGCCGACCACAGAGCTTGTACTGGGCCACCGCTACTCTCTCGAACGGCACCGTCGTCTACACCAACACGACCGCCGCTGATCTGGCTATCGCCAAGCAGCCCACCAACCCGGTTTACTCGTCGATTTCCATCAGCACTGCCCACAGCGGATATGGCGCCAACGGTGATACCTACCAGCTTGGCGAAACCAGTCCCAGCCATTTTGTCACCGTCGGCATGACCACCGATCTGCCCGAAAGCTTCAACGGCGCCAACCTGACCTTTACGTGAGTATCTCTGTAATTACTGCGCGTCTATCCTGCGATCGCCATCTCTGACACAGCGGCTGTTTGTGGTCCATTGTGCCACTGACATGACATTCTGAATCCCTCTCATATGCAGTATCGCTCTGCGCTCGACCCAGTCCGTGTCAACCTATGGTGTCGACACTGGTATCTCGGTCTTCCGTCTCGGCCGCCTCGGATACTCGTTCAGGATTCCCAATGGCGTTCCAGTCGGAACCTACCAAGTGACTGCTACGCTTGCGGGCTCTGCTGTTCGTATCGGCGACGCTGCTGCCCAGAACAACCTGGTAGTCACCGACTCGACCGTTATCACCGTCGTCAACCCTGCTATCACCACCACTACCACCACTACCACCACCTCAGCTTCTCCCAGCAGCACCTCTGCCTCAATTGTCCTTGGCGGTCCATGCACCAAGGTCGCTTCCTATGGCTGCGATGTGAATACTCCCACGATGATTCTCACTTGCGACAGCACCCTTCACTGGGCCTATTCCAACACCTGCCCCAGCCCGACCAAGTGCGCGATCAACGGCGGCTGGGTTGGCTGTCTTTGAGCGGCTTTGTCCCAAGTGCTTCAACACCATCGGGTACGCTTTCTATGAATCCCTGATCGATCTTTGTCGGCAGCCATCCGACTAAATCCGCATCGGCGTTCCAACGAGTCGCCACTGTATGCAGCGAGCCTTTATTGAGCCATACAATACACATCATCGAGGCTGATAAGCTCAACGTTCATGAGCAAGGAAATATGGTGGGGATCCGAAAACGCACATGATGCTTTCGCTATGGCCAGGAGCGCAGCCAATCGGGCCTTGGCGAATTGAGGTGGGCTTACGGACGGCACCATCATAATTAGAGGATGTGCTGCCTACGAGGGGGCACTGACTCGCTTGAATATGAACCGATACGCGTGACGGGTGCTTGATAAACTGTTTTTGCTGCATTTCACGAAGGATGGCACAAATTTGCTTCGCCGAGACTGATGCCCAAGGAGTTCCGTACCTCGGAGCCATCGTCGACATCAACGGCTTCAGGATGGACCGCCAGATCCAGAACCTCACCCACAAGGCTAGAGGTGCCGCCGACAAGCTGGTGAAGCACGGAATGAGCCTGGGCCGATACTCGGCCAAGACGGTGACGAGGGTGTTCAAGACCTTCGTTCGGCCCATGCTCGAGTATGGACTGACCCTCGAAGTGCTCACGAAGCAGCAAGCCGTGATACTCAGACGAGCACAGATGCACTGTCTGACTCGACTCTTCAGAGTGGTGCGGAACACATCCTATGGAGCGATGCACCTCGGATGCGGACTCATCACCCTGTTCAATCCAGGCGTTGAAATTCCAACCGAGAAAGAGAAAGAAATGGGCCTGTCGGCTCTCCATTCGCTCTTTCTTCAACCTTTCCTGAGATATCAAACTGCAAGCAGCGACTGGGCACAAGATCTTGAGCGGCATCTGGAGCCGTGTCCGGAGCATCGTCAACATTTTGGTCGAAAGGATCAGGACCAGCTGTCGGTATGATGTCGGTGTGGCTTTCTTTGGCTGCACCCCAGACCATGACCTCATCACTGAGTTGTCCACAATCCCCTGAGGTGTGTTATATATACTGATATATTGATGTGCCAGAGCAATCCGATACACCGAGGCGTTGTACTAGTAGGTCATTTCATACTGCCACATAAACGAACCCAAGATTTGCTCCGGGAAAGCGGCCGCAGCACGATGCATCAACAGAGCGCTATCGATGAATCCACTACTACTCAAGCACCACCCAGGTTGTTCTCTTCTTCAACCGGCCTTACTTCCGTCACCATCTGGACTGAGGCTGATCGATGATAGTGTGATGAAGCGAGGACTTCATCCAGATACGCTCAGTTGCGGTGAATCAGCTCCTCAGTCGGGCCGACTAACTCATCGAATATTGATTGCGGCATGCCGCTGCATCTCAATTTCTGGAGCAGAGGCATGCGTGGGAGTCCTTCGATCGATCGCAAATTCGTGCATGAGTATAGATTCAGTTCCAAGAGCCTCATCAGGGACGCAGGGAATCCCTCGAGCGACGTAAGCAAGGGACACAATACGTAGAGGATCTGAAGCGACGGCATACAGCTTGGCAGTCCACGGAGGTTGTAAAATGAACCATTCAGACACAGAATCTTCAATTTGGGTGTGTATGGAAAGCGATCAAGTGACTCGAGACTTGACGAGTACGACATATGGAGCTCTTCAAGCGAGCTGATGTGATTCAGGGGTATGTCCAAGGTCTTCAGTCCCCTGGGAGTTATCAGTTTTCTCAAGTTGGGGAGATAAGGAATCTCCTTGAGCGACGCAAGCTCAGAACAGCTTGAGAGATCAATGCTTTGAAGCGAGCAGAGGATCCTGGGCAGTCCTTGCAGGCTCCGTATCAGTGGAGGCAGTATCAATGTTGTCAATTTGGGCATCTCGGGCATTCCCTTGAGCGACGTTAGCCGAGCGCAATCACTTATATCCAAATGCATGAGGGACGGAAGCACTGGCGGCAGTCCTTGAAGATCCTCAACATCTGCCCTGAGAGTGAGCTTTTCGAGTAAATGCATCTCGGGCATGCCTCTGAGAGACTTGAGACTATTCCAGCCGATCTCCAAGTGCTTTATATAATCGAATCTTGGTGGCATTCCCACTAGACACTCGGCTTTACTGTCCCTCCAGACCATCTTTTCTGCCGTTTGGTCGATGCGCAGTATATAGTTGCTCTCACGATGACAACTTTCAAGGGATTGAGAGTGGACTGTGACTTTCGTCAAGGGAGATTTCCAGTTCACCAGCCCTGTGGGAATCTCCAGCACAGACAGCATGGAGTCATAATCCAGAGCGTAGCATCCGATGTATGTTCTGCCTCGATCGATGCCCAGCAACTGAATATTCAATCCTGCTGATATATCCATTGCCGTGCGAGTGTCTCCTATTAGTTCATTAAAGTTCTCGTCTCCTGATGTCCTCAAGAAATGATCAAGGAGCTCGCTTGGTTCCTCCATATGCACATTGAGGCACTGGTTTGATAGGTTCGCCTCCGATAATGCATCGATGAATACCAGGCTCAGCAATGTCCAGAATTGGTGGAATGCTAGACGGACATTGTGCGATCGATCCTTCGCAGAACAACTCCTCCATTGGGGTGATTGTTGAAACCAATGGATGATATCAACAGCATTCTTCAGACAGATCGATTGAGGAAGCCGGATGTTCCTCAATCCCGGCATCGGTGGTCGTCGCTCGAGCGACATGAGTCGATCGCATGTCCACATGTTCAAGTCCGTGAGCGAGTCCAGTTGGCTTGGAAATCTATACAGGCTCTGGATGGATCTTGGAAGTCTGAGCTCATTCAATTTTCGCAACGGAGGAAACCCAACAAGAGATGTGATTCGACTGCAGCGGCTCAGATCCAACATCTCAAGCTGGCCAAAGTATTGATAAAGAGGTTCGATGTTCTCGATGAGTGGAGGGAGCCTCACTCTGATAACACTTGGTATCCGTGACAGTCCGTTGAGGCTCTGGATGTTCGCACACTCGGATAAATCGAGCAGAGTCAAGTTCGGCAAGGTATTCGGCATTCCTTCGAGAGTGGCAATATTGCACCGAATCGTCAGAGACTCGAGTTGTTGCATCTCGGGAAAGCCAGAAAAGTCCGTGACTTCGTTGGTTGAGTTATCAATGATGAGAGTTCTGATGCGGTGAGAGATCTCTGGCCAGTCGGAAAACACCGAGACTCCGCAGTCGACCAATCTGATACATGGCGCATGAGATGCATCTTGAAGAAAATACACTTCGTGTGGGAGGAGCTTGGACACTTGTTCGTCGGTGTGATATGGGTGATGATCGAATCGGACAATGTTCAGAAATAGTGCGTACGGGTTGTGTCCAATATTAATTATCCTGGAGCGTCTATATGACGGCAGCAACAAAATGGAACTGTCGAGTATTTTGAATTGGTCTTGTGGGCTAAGGGAGCGAAGGTCATCGGAAGACTCGAAAGATTCATTTCGGACCACCTCCAGATCGTAATTGGAGAATGGATACTGAAGACCTAAACCATACCTCTCGTGGTTGATGATGCACCGAAGCAATTCTGATCTGGCAGCTGCCCACCAGAGAGGCAGCTCCTTCTGATATGCCTCAAAGCTCGCTGGATATCCGTTCCTGCGTGTGAGGAAGAAGAAGACTCCCTGGAGGAAGTCGTTGGCATCGATGAATTCCTTGGTCCTGTTAAGAACATCGCAGAACTTGGCTCTCTTGGAGTTGGGAATAGATGCCCTGCCATCGATGTGAGACTGAACAACACGGAGCCTCCCATCTTCGGAAACGAGCGAGAGGATGTCCTTGTACTCTGGCGCCAGGCGAGGAAGGAGAGCCAGAGTCGCGATGCCGATGGTTGCGACAAAGGCATCGTTGCAGATCAAGATCGTGAGGATGTCGTGGGAGGCGAGTAAGGCACAAACGTGGCTGGGATAGCCGGAATGGGTGTTGCCGGGTGGACCGGTCTCGGCGACAGTATGTGGACTCGTATCGAGGCGGGCGATCTTGGCGGGACTGCTGTCTGTGAGATCACAGCCGAGGGTGCGTTTTTGAGACATGCTGGATTGGCTTGGCTTGGCGGATGGTGTGAGTGGGATGGGAACGAGGATGGCGGTTTTGTGCTTGGTCCGAGATGCTGCTTCGCTCTGGATACCCTGCTTCGCTTGCTGCGCAACAGTTCAGACATTCCGCTCGACAGCTCCGTCGCCATGTTGTCTGGTTGTCATGGTTCCCACGCCAGAGATTGTGTGAGGAGTTTGGCGGCAACATTCTGGACATGTGTGAAAGGCGCTGTGAAAGGTTGGTGAGGCATTGAACGAGGGTGGGTGAATACTCAAAACGGTGGCGAGGGTTTCAAGACGTCCATTCAGCCGATGATGGAGGATGGGCTGACCCTCGAGAATCCCAGCAAGGAGTGGCTATGGCACACAGCCGAACCCAGTCCAGCTGCAGAAGGAACTGATCCAAGGATCGGTCCTGAGCCCTCTGCTCTTCAGCGCCTTCATTGACGACCTCCCGAAACTCCTGAGGAGAGGGAGGAACGACCCTGACGACCACCCGCGGCATCAACATCCAGATCAACTCGCTGTGGTTTGCCGACGACGGCGCACTGATCTGCAGACCCGGACAAGCACAGAGATTGCTCGGACATCTGCGAACAGCACAGTATCGACAACAGATACAAGTTCTCGCCGCCCAAATGCGAAGTGATCTTCTCCGAGGGCAATCCTGAACGAGCAACCGGCCTCCGACTCTACGGCCAGCCGCTGCCCATGGCAAAGGAGTTCAAGTACCTCGGAGCCACCTTCGACGTCAACGGCCTCCAGATGGACCGACAGATCCAGAGGATGACGGCGACAGCCCAAGTAGTGGCTCAACGGATCGCAAAGCAAGGATACATCCTCGGCAACATGACCGCCAGATCGCTGGTGCGGGTCTACAAGACCTTTGTCCGACCGACGATGGAGTATGCCCTGTCCCTCGATCTGCTCGAAGCCAAACAAGCCAAGACACTCAACCGAACCCAGATGCACTGCCTCACGGCTGCTGTTCAAAGTGGTCCGAAACACATCGTGGGGAGCCATGCACATCAACTGCGGGCTCATATCAATGTCGGGCCGCCTCAAACAGCTGGTGATTCAATACCGGGCTGTCTGGGAGGATCGGAAAGACCAGGACGACAAGATGGTCTCGCTGGTGCTCCGATTCACTCGCGCAGGACCCAGAGCGCAAGTCCATCTTCCTTGGAGCAGCCATCTACGAGGACGACTACTGGAAGCGCCTCGAACAAGTCAAGACCCGGCACCCCCTGGGAACAATGAGGTGGCTCTTTGCAGAAGGAACGATTGAAGAACCTGGCCCACCTCTGAAAATGGTGATGCACCTCGAAGACGCCCGCAGTTTCGACCGGAAGAAGGAGCTGACGGCGGCCTGCTCGCCTCTGACGACCATGTCGGGCCTGTGGGCTGCCAAGAAATCCAAAATGGACCGATGGCTGCACTGCATCGCGGCCCGATGGAGACTCGGAAGCTTCCCTGGCCACCCGAAAGGCGGGAGGAGACACTGCAAGCAGTGCACGACAGACCCAAATGACCCGGTGATCCTCGACAGAACGCATGCTCAGGAATGTGCTGACCCAAACGGAAGCCTCCACGAGGTGGTCCGACAGTACAAAGACCAACACCCAGAGTGGGAGGAACCGACCCACGACAGCGTGGGGCCGATAGACAAGATCCTCGACCTCCTCAGCCATGTTGGATACGACAGAAGTGAGAGGATGGTGCGCTTCGTGAGAACTGACACAGATGTAGATGCTCTGTGGGGTACGATCTCACAAATCTTCATGAAGCTGACCAAAGATCCTGGCTGGGTGGGCAGCACCTACACATAGAAGGATAGCACAGGGGAGGAGGCATGTAGGCACCTTCCAGATAGCCCAGGGGAGGAGGCGTATAGCCACCTTCCAGAACGACACTTTGCCGAGTATCAGTGATGCTGAGGGCAGGCGCACAAATAAAAGTGCGCTATTGAAACAACAAACTGAATAAATTCACCCGCTTGGTCTCAGACCTTGTGGCCAGCTGAGGCACCGATAGGCAGTACCAGGTGTGTGTGAGTCTGCTTGAGCTCCCACTGCCGGGTGCCGCATGGTACTGATGGCTTGGCTTCTTGAATTCATTAGCAAATGTTAAAAAGCAATCATCGACCTGTCCATGAAAATCATCGCTGTAATTATTAATCACTGACGCAATTATTGAATTTTATTCAAGGCAGGAATCATCAATCCTCCAGTGCCCTACGGAAACACGAAACTTCGGCTTGGATATCGGGGGTGTTGAGGTAAATTGGCTGTGGAGGTGGATGTGTCAGTCGATATCCAGAATGAGAAGTGGTGGGTGACCTTGACTTACCAAGATGATGACTGGACGGTGGGGTTCACAGGACATGAACACAACCCCGCCTGATGGGATGAGTGTGTGTCGTAACCAATCTCCAAAAAGGGAGTGTGATATTTTGAATGGGTGAGTGCTGTGGCGGACCCACCGAGGTGCTTCATCTTCATCAATTTGGATCCATGGGGACCTACATGGAGGGTTGAATGAACCCTCACAAGAAGTGGGATCTTCATTGGAGCGAACCCACTGGTCATCGCGACTGACCCAAATGAATTGAGTGTCGCTACAGTCAAGAGACTTGATCGAGTTACCATCGGGTGAGATCGCCACGGAGGTCACACCACTTGTGTGTCCCTCGAGAGTTTGTTTCACATGGCCCGTGGTAGCATCCCACACCTTGATGGACTTGTCGTCAGAGCCAGAGACAATCCACTTGCCATCGGGCGAGATAGCAACGGAAGTCACACCGCCTGTATGCCCCTCAAAGGAGTGCTTCAGCCGGCCTGTGGCGGCATCCCACACTTTGATAGTCTTGTCTTCAGATCCAGAGGCAATCCACTTGCCGTCGGGCGAGATCGCCACGGAGGTAACATGCCAGGTGTGTGCCTGGAGAGTCTGCTTCATTTGGCTAGTGATGGAGTCCCATATTTTGATAGTCTTGTCATCCGAGCCAGTGACAATCCACTTGCCATCGGGAGAGATCGCCACGGCGTTCACCCGGTTCTTGTGACTAGCAAGTGTCATTTCACACGGATCCCAGGTGGGTGCTGGACCAGTCGTGACCAGGAACGGGATCTTGTCCTCGAGTTGGTCGGCATATGCCCTGTAGATCGCCGTCTCCTTCGGTGTGAATGCATACCCCGAGTTGTACACCTGTGATGCGCTCTTGATGATCGGGTCGGCAAACTCGCGGATGAATCGATACGTGTCCTTGACCAGTTCCTTCGTGGTGTCGTCGACGATGGTGCTGGGTGCCTTGGCGATCACTCCTCGCAGCACAGCCAGTTGCTCGATGATCGGCTTGACCACATGTGTGAGCGACCCACACTCGAGCCAGAAGAACACATGGGTCTTGACGAACCGAGTGAGCACCGCTGCCACATCGACAGTCTCAGCCGACTGCCACACCGGACTCGACTCGGCCACTCCGTCCACACACCACACAAAGTGTGTGATCCAGTGGGCGACGCTGTATCGCTGCGACGGTGTGATCTTGGCTGCGACTCTGTCCTCGAGGTCTGGGATCTTGTCGTGAAAGTCGAAGATATCGCAGATGTTGATCACCGGCTCGTGCGAGAGGATCACTCCGAGACATCCCTTGGCAAACACCGTGTGGAACGAAGTCGACACATGCCACGGATGGCCAGTCGATGCATCGCCGAGGAGATAGTCTGCCACCGACTTGTGGTTGAACTTGACCTCGGTGTTGGTGGACTGGCTGTCTCGGGGACCCAGTCCGTTGGCGCCTGGATCGAGGACCAGACTGAGGCTCTTGAGACACTCGCGAACGACGCCGATCTCGAGTCCAAACACATCAGCGATGATCTGTGGGGTCAAAATCGACTGGGCCGTGGCGATGGCCGACACCACCGTGACCAGCTCGGCCGGGTGGCTCGACTGCGAGTGGATCTTGGCGAATGTCTTGTTGTACAGCTGCCCGACATCGGCGGCGCTGTCGTTGATGTCCTTGATCATGGCGAGTGTCACTGGGCCATCGGTGGATGCTGCATCGACGGTGTTGAGGATCAGGTTGATCCACACGAATGTCTTGGACTGGTCCAGCAGGATGGCGACTGCCTTGGTGCGGTCCGAGTCAGTGAGAGTGTCATACACTCGCAGTCGGTGGCGGATGAACACCTCGAGGTCACGGACGTTCTCCTCGCTCGAGGGTTCGATCGTCTTGGTCGGGACTCCATCGAATGCTGCCGTGATGTCCTCTTCGGGACGGGATGTCAGCAGCAGCTTGAGCCACGGACGGGTCTTGTTCAGCTCAACGAACCGCCAGGCAAGCAGGCTGAGCAGCTGGTCGCGCGGAGAGCACTCGTCGAGTGCATCCACCAGGATCATCACCGATCCCTTGGGTCTGTATTCGCCGATGGCTTCGAGTGGCTCCTCGATCACGGCCTTGAACAGATCGGGGATGCTCATCTTGTCAAGACTGTCCTTGGTGTGGCCAGCCTCGAGCAACTTGCGGCCGATCGGTGAGTACCACTTGCACAGACCGTATGCGATGGTGTTCAACACAACTCGCGGATCGCTCTTGCGGGTGTCGTTGTACTTGAGGAACAGCGCCGACACCAGCTGTGCGTTTGCCTGGAGGATGTTGGCGATCTGGGCGGCAGCGACAGACTTGCCGACACCAGCGACGGCATTGACCCACAGGACAGTGTCGGTGGTATCCTGGTTGACCCACTCGGTCGTTTGGTCGAACAGCCACTGGCGGGTGCCCTCGACATATAGCTTCTCGAGTGCCCGTCTATCTAAAGTTGAGTCGATGGGATCAAGGAGGAGTCGCAGGGCGTGGTTCTCGTTGGCAGTGAGGACAGTCGATCCAGTCGGGAGATAAGTTGGCACGGTGGCAACGAGGTTGGTCTTCTTCCAAGTCTCACGGATCTCGGGGACGAGTCTGTGGATGTGTGAGTCAGCATCTGGATGGTCTGCATCAATGGATTGATGGATGAGACGAATGCCATCAGCAAGTCCCACACAGACACACTCACTTAGTGACGGCATAGTCGTCGGCAGCAATCAGCGCCTGCAGCTTGAGCAACTCCTCGAGAGTCTGACGCACAGTGAGGGGAGGGCTGATCTGGTGCAGGTTGGAGGGACTGGACTTGTGGCAGTGGATGGCATCGGGAAAGTCGTTCTTGTTGGGGAACCAGTCTCTGGTGTACTTGGTGCCATTGATCATCGCACTGGACTTGATGAGGATCGGGAGGATCTGGACGGGTGAGCGGGTGTTCTGGGTCTCCTTCATCTGCTTCAGAGCCAGCTCGATCTGGGACAGGATCATTGGTGAGTAGATGGCGAGTGGATGGTGATGGTGGTGCTGGACTGGATCGACGACACTCACCTCGAGGAATTGATTGTCTGGGCAAGTGTCGGCAGTCTTGGTTCTCTCGAGTCCAGCCTCGGAAAGGAGGACGACAATGACCTTGGAGTTGGCCAGGCCGTTCATGAAGCCATCTTCCCAGTCCAGTCCGTTCTCGAGGCATCGGGCGTCCAGGTAGACATGGGAGGGGTGCTGCTCGCCGACACGACCAGCACTGAGGGCCGAGTGGAGTTTGACAGCAGTCACCTCCTCACTGGCCACGCGATAGCTGGACGGATGTAATATCGGTGAGATGGATGCGAGATGGATGCGAGATGGATTTTTTTTTTTTCTTTCTTTATTGTGCGCCGCCGTGGCGGCGCACTAGCCATCAGGACCCCGTGGTCCCCGGCATCTCGCTCTTCATAAAAAAAGTTCGGAACGAACCACTAACGACCAAAGTCTTAAGAGGCTGGGCCCCACCGGCACGCTCGGCACGAACTCTGAAGGAGCTCGTGCGTCATCTGCTATCACCAGATGGGGACGGACCCCTTCCTCCAAGGGCGGCCAATGTTGCGCCCCGATGGTGGGATACGGGGGTCGAACCCGCGGCATCACGTTGCAAGACGGTGCGCGCTTCCCAATGCGCAAACCACCGACTACATGCGAGACTGATGTGAATGGATCACGCGCAACAACAAGCGCCACCAACAAACCTGATGAAGATGTCGTGGATATGGAAGCCGCTGGCGCAAGTCCATCGTGGATTGAGGACAGGCGGGTTGTATTCTCGCTCCGTGGAGGCAGGAGTGAGGATCGAGGTAGAGATGGCAACGACTGGAGGGGCAGTGGGAGTTGTGATGGCTTGTTGGTTGTGGTCTCGCTGAGCTCGTTTGATCTTGGTGATTGCTCCAAACTTGAGACCGATTGCACTCATTTCCTCGCCCGGCATATCCAGGATCTGGATGGGGATTGGTATCAGCCATCGGGCAGCGGCCACACTCTACCACCTCATCAGCACATACCGAGTCGATGGTGTCGTATTCGTTGTCCAGCAGACATTGCCTGTTTCTCTCCAGTCCATATCGTTTGAGGAAAGCATCAAAGTCGTCTGTTCAGGGCAAGCCACCAGTCAGCTGCTGTGCAAGTGTCCACCATCCTGCCACGATGCGGCACTCACCTCCCGACATTGCAGAGTCTCAGGACAGGCGATGTCAATGGAAGGCAGATTGACAGAAGGCGAGGGGGAATGAGAAGGCAGGGAGACGCCACCAGTTTTGGGGAATCAACCTTGTCAGCGAAGCCAAATGGAGCCAGGGTGGATCCAGGTTGGAGCCGGGTGGCGATGCAATCAACTCTGGTCAATCCAGCACACAATCTCGCCTTTGACACTTCATCATCTTTCATGGGCCATCATGGCAGGGCACTGTGGTGTGGAGGCAAGGTGATGGTCTTGGAGTTCGGGGAGTCGGTGGGCTGTTCGGTGTCCTTGTGACGACATTGATCTCGGATTTGACCTTGACATCCTTCCGAGTGTGGGCAATGAGGACTGGCTGCTCGAAGCAGAGGTGGTTGCCAAGATGGATCCGGCAGGTCTGATATGGAATATATGAGCCACATACTTGTATGACAGAATGTGGGGTGTTATTCCATGATCGATTTCATGTTCGATGACTGTGGCAGTGGCAGTGGCGGTACAAAGAACAACGAGTCCAGCCAGTTATCCGGCGGATCGAGCCAGGCTTGTGTGATTATGCGCTATTTTTGTCACTTCCTGGGGTGCAAATATCGGCTGTCCATCCGCGGGAAATGCTTGCCTCACTCCAGTCTCCGTCAAGATGACCGGCAAATTTCCCCTCAATCCAAACGTCGTTGTTCGAACACAGTGGTACATCTCGCCCAGGGACATCACCGACCGCTCGGCCAACCTCATCGGCCGCGGTGGTTTTGGCGAGGTCTTCACTGGCACATACTTTGGCTCCAAGGTCGCCATCAAGCAGCTCCTCGGAAATTACAGCAACCGGGAGCTCGCCGAGTACCACCATGAAATCGATATCTGGCAGAAACTCAGCCACCCCAACATCCTCCCTCTGCTCGGTGCCTGCGACAAAGACGATGATGGCAATCCGATTCCTCCCTTCATGGTCTCGCCGTTCATGCCCAACGGCACCCTTCGCAACCATGTTGCCAACAACAATGTCCCGCTCGAGGAGAAGCTCCGTCTGCTCTACCAGGTGGCTTCGGGGATGGCATATCTCCACGGCCGCCGCATCATCCACGGCGATCTCAAGGCCCTGAACATCCTCCTGGACGGCTTGAACAACGCCGTCGTCACCGACTTTGGCATGCCCCGCACCAAGCACACCTCTGCCTCGCTGGACCGCAACCGATCCATGGGCCCGACCGGCGGCACTGAAGGTTACCTTGCACCCGAGATGCTTGACGGTGATGATCCCAGCGGATCCACCATGAAGACCGACGTCTACGCCTTCGCCATCACCATGTATGAAGTACTCAACGATGCCAAGCCCGTCTGGGTCACCAGCAACGGACAAGTCATGCGAAATCGGGTAATCGAACACATTTCCTGCGAGGGCAAGCGTCCTAAGCGTCTCGACGACATCCCCGACGCCATCTGGGCCCTCGTCGAACGCTGCTGGGCCCAAGATCCCGCCGCCCGCCCTGCCTTCACCGAGATCCTTGCCGTCCTCCAGCCATACAACCGAGCTGTTATCCCTGCAAGCGCTGCTCTCGCTGCTCCAGCCGCCGCCAAGTTCCCTTCCGTCAACCGGGTTGCCAGCCATTTCACCACTCTCAGCGTGAACAACCAGCCCCCGTCCCAGTCCAGTCGTCCTGCCGAGCTCAAGTTTGACGGTATCGAATCGGCCACTCGTCTCCCTACCTCCATCGTCTCCCGCGCCAAGCAAGGCGATCCCGATGCTTGCCTCGATGCTGCCAAGATGGTCTCGGAGGGTCTTCCTGCCCGCCACCAAGATTGGAAGCTCGCCGCCCAGCTCTACAAGGTCGCTGCCGACCGCGGCAAACTCGAAGCATCCTTCCAGCTGGCCTGGCTCACATTCCTGGGCGAGGGAATGGCCAAGAACGACCGCGGTGCCTTCGTGCTTTGGCAGGAAGTTAGCAACAAGTCGGATGACGCTGTTCTCAAGCCCATCGCCACCCACATGCTCGGTTGGATGCACTACCTCGGTCGGGGTACTCAACAAGACAAGCAAAAAGGCATAAAGACCATCCGTGACAACAAATCCAATGTGTTCGGCCTTGGGGAGGACGAGTGCCTTGCATCACGATGGAACGATATCCAGTCCGACTGCCCTGCATCCTGCAAGTTCTTCGAGCTGTGCCAGTTGGGATCGGACCGAGACTGGATATGTAAGCATCTCATGGCCATGTGCATGATCCATGGATTTGGAACCAGGCAAGATCGTATGATGGCAGCAAGAACCTTGGAGGAACTCGCTCAGGACGGTCACAGTGACAGCCAACTTTGGATTGGAGAGTGCTATAAATGCGGCGAGGGTGTTTCGAAGGACTACGAGCAGGCCTTTCAGTGGTTTAATAAGTCCGCTGAACAAGGTAATCCATACGGGCAGTGGTGGGTTGGTTACTGCTATCACTGGGGATTTGGAGTCGCTCAGTTCCGAGGGCTGGCAACGGACTGGTTTCGCAAGTCGGCCGACCAGGGCAATCGGTATGGACAAGCCTGGCTCGGCGAGTGCTTCAAGACTGGTCATGGTATCGCAAAGAACAACGAAAGCGCTGTGTTCTGGCTTCGTCGATCTGCCGATCAAGGGCTTGAGTTTGCCATCAGCCGCCTCAATAACATTGACAAGCGGACTTGATCCGATTGTCTTTTTCAAAGGTCATGTTGCAAAACCGATTATCTGGTCTGAGAAACCAAGAAAACCATGGCGCCTCGCTGGTCGTCAGCGACACAGTATGTGACATTCATTGCCTCCAGTCCATCCACAATACATAGCAATGATGCCCCATAGCAATAGCCGACTCTGATCGACCGAGAGTATTTTTGAAAGACTCGACAACGACAAACTCAATACTCGATAATCGATGCTCGTTCTGCTACTAAAGGAGCGGGCAATTATCGCCAACGGAGTACTGCAATTCATGCGACACTCCTCCACCAAGCTCAAAATGCGATTCAGAATCGACTGTTTCATAGTGTGGCGCTCCTCACTTTCCTTTGGCTTGGATCGCTCGGCACCACTAAGGATTCTGGGTGTTTCGAAGAACACATTCCAGGGCCTGTTCTCGGATCCGGTCCTCCAAGTTGGCAATGCTGGACGCGACTTGTTTGATGTCCTTGTGCCCGGGATTATTGATGGTTTCGGTCCAGATTTCCAGCGCCTCTCGGTACAAGTCAAGGGCGTTGACGTATTCGCTTTCAGCACATGCAACATCACCCAGGTTTTTGAGGACCTTTGCAATGCCGGGATGTTTTCGTGTTTTGTAATACTCGGTGAGAATGTCCACGGCTTCCTGAAGCATGCGTCGCGACTCGGAGAGTTGGTCCTGGAGACACTTGAGTACTCCATAGGCGTCAAGGGTCAAGGCAACCTGGACATGGGCTCGAGTTTTGAGGGTCTTGAGATAGATATCAAGGGCCTCGAGGTACAGCTTCTCGGCAAGCTCATATTCGCCGCGTATGCGAGCAACAGTGCCCAAGCGGCGCAGAGTGACGGCGACGTCGACATGTTCCCGAGTGCCATAGATCTTGATTTTGATGTCCAGCGACTCCTGGTAGTGCTTGGATGCGACCTCCAAGTCATCTTGGAAACTGGCGACGTTGCCCAGGCAGTGGATGATGGTGGCAACGAATCCGTGTTCTCGTGTGCCATAGATTTTTACACCAATGTCGAGGGCTTCTTGCAAGTACTTGAGAGCGCCATCGGTGTCACCCTGAAATTCTGTGACATTGCCCAGAGATCCGATCGTGGGGACGACTGAGAAATGTTGCCGAGTGCCATATAGTTTGGTCTGGAGGGCAAGCGTTTCTTCATAAAATTTGATAGCGATTCCATAGTAACCCTTCCACTCAGCAATGTTACCCATCTGTTGAATCATGGCGACGATATCTGGATATTCACGGGAGCCGTAGATTTTGGTCTTGATCTCGACCACCTCTTGGTAATACTTGAGAGTATCCTCGTAGTTGTACTGGACATTGGCAAGATTGCCCAGAGATAGAAGTGTGGTAGCAACTAAAATGTGTTCCCGTGTGCCGTAGACCTTGACTCGGATATCGAGTGCATCTCCATAGTATTTTAGTGCGGCTGTACAGTCTCCCCACATGAACGCAAGACTTCCAAGGTTGTGAAGCACGGTCGCAATTTCGGGGTGCTCTCGGGTGCCATAGATCTTGGCCTTGATGTCGAGCGACTCTTGGTAGTACTTGAGAGCGCGATTGTAGTCACAGAGTGCGCTTGCGACATTGCCCAGGTTGTTGATCGTGGTGGCGATTTCAGGATGCTCTCGTGTGCCATAGACTTTGATGCTGATCTCGAGGGCCTCCTGATAGTGCCGGAGAGCGGCTGTGTAGTTACCTTGGGAGTTTGCGACGTTGCCCATGTTGTTTATCGTGGTGGCAATCGAGACATGCTCTCTCGTACCATATATCTTGATTTTGATATCGAGCGACTCTTGGTAGTACTTGAAGGCAGCAGCGTAGTTACCCTGGGAGTAGGCAACATTTCCCATGTTGTTCATGGTCGTGGCAACTGAGGAATGCTCTCGTGTGCTATAGATCTTGGTCTTGATATCAAGCGACTCTTGGTAGTACTTGAGAGCAGCCTCGTAGTTGCCTTGTGAGGAGGCTACGCTGCCCATGTTGTGAATCGTGTTCGCGACATCAGGATGTGTTCGGGTGCCATAGACCGCAGTGTTGATACCAAGAGACTCTTCGTAGTATGCAAGGGCGGACTTGTAGTGCCCTTGCGAGTTGGCAACATTGCCCATATTGTTGATCGTGATGGCAATAGAGGCATGTTCGCGTGTGCCATACACTTTTATTTTGATGTTGAGCGATTCTTGATAGTGCTGGAGAGCGGCTGTGTAGTTGCTTTGGGAATTGGCAACATCGCCCATATTATCTAACAAGGTGGCGATCTCGGGGTGCTCTCGGGTGCCATAGACCTTGATCTTGATGTCGAGTGACTCTTGGAAGTATTGGAGAGCGCCTTTGTAGTCACAGAGTGAGCTCGCGACATTGCCCAGGTTGTTGATCGTGGTGGCGATTTCGGAGTGCTCCCGAGTGCCGTAGACCTTGATACAGATATCGAGAGCTTCTTGATAGTGTTTGAGAGCAGCCTTGAAGTCCCCTTTTGAGCTGGAAACGCTGCCCATGGCATTTATTATGGTGGCGATATTGGGGTGCTCTCGTGTGCCATAGACTTTGATGCTGATCTCGAGGGCCTCCTGATAGTGCCGGAGAGCGGCTGTGTAGTCACCTTGGGAGTTTGCGACACTGCCCATATTACTTATCGCTGTGGCAATTTCTGGGTGCTCTCGGGTGCCATAAACCTTGGTCTTGATGTCGAGTGACTCTTGGAAGTATTGGAGAGCGCCTTTGTAGTCACAGAGTGAGCTCGCGACATTGCCCAGGTTGTTGATCGTGGTGGCGATTTCGGAGTGCTCCCGAGTGCCGTAGGCCTTGACGCTGATCTCAAGGGCCTCCTGGAAGCATTTGCGAGCGACTAGATAGTTGCCTTGGGACTGAGCCACAGCGCCCAGGTTGTTTAATATTGTGGCGATTTCGGGGTGATTCCGCGTGTTATGGACCTTGGCTTTGATGTCCAGCGACTCTTGGAAGTACTGGAGAGCGGCTGTGTAGTCACCTTGGGAGTTTGCGACGCTGCCCATGTTGTTGATCGTGGTAGCGATTTCAGGGTGCTCTCGGGTGCCATACACCTTAATGCAGGTATCTAGTGACTCTTGGTAGTATACAAGTGCGGAATTGTAGTTCCCTTGCGAGTGGGCAACACTGCCCATGTTACTGACCGTGGTGGCGATTGCCGGATGTTCTCGCGTGCCATACATCTTAATCTGGATGTCCAATGCTTCTTGATAGTACTCGAGAGCAAGCCCATAGTCACCATTACCCTTTGCCATACGGCCCATATTGTTTATCGTGGTGGCGATATCAGGATGCTCTCGTGTGCCATAGATCTTTGTTTTGATGTCAAGCGATTCTTGGTAGTGCTTGAGAGCGGTTGCGTAGTCACCTTGTGAAGATGCGACATCGCCAATGTTATGAATCGTTGAGGCAACTGAGGGATGTTCTCTCGTGCCATATATCTTGATTTTGATATCGAGCGACTCTTGGTAGTACTTGAGAGCAGCCTCGTAGTTGCCTTGAGAGTAGGCAACATTACCCATGTTGTTCATGGCCGTGGCAACTGAGGAATGCTCTCGTGTGGTATACACTTTGGACATGATATCCAGGGCCTCCTGGTAACATTTGAGCGCTACTTCGTTGTCGCCCAGACAGTGCGTGGCATGACCCAAGTTGGTTATGCTTTCAGCAACATCCGAATGTGTTCGGGTGCCATAAATCTTGACTTTGATATCAAGTGCCTCCTGAAAGTATTTGAGCGCAGTCCGGTGGTCTCCTTGTGAGTTGGCGACAAAACCCATGTTGTTGATCGCGGTGGCAATCGAAGGGTGCTCTCGCGTTCCATGCACGATGGCTTGGATGCTCAGCGCCTCTTGGTAGTATTTGAGAGCTGCTTGACTGTCACCTTGAGCGCCAACGATCCTGCCCATGTAGTTGAAAGCATCGGCGACCTTCGGATGCTCTCGTGTGCGACAGAATTTGAGAGTTTTGACCAGATGTCGTTCGAGCACTTCTTTTGCCTTCTTGTAATGTCCACTTCTTAGTGCAATCTGACCAATGCGAGCCTCGACGGCCTGGTGGGTGTTTTTGGTGTATTCATCTGCGGCAGCCACAGATATGAGCGTGTCGAGATGCTCCGCGTATACTTGTGCCTTGAGATCCATTGGCTCGGTGAGCTTGAGTAAAACTGCGCCCGTGGCATCTTCGATCACTTCGGCATTCAGTTCACTGTGTGCCTGGACATACTCTCGAGCCACTCTCAGTGTGAGCGAGTGGGTCGAGTACTGTCCCTCGGCTCCACTTCGGAGGAGACCACTCTGTACCATCATCTTGATCAGATCGGTCACTGCGGACAGATGGATGATCAGTTCCATACACTGACACCATTGATTGCGCTTCGATTCTATCCCAACTCACCTTCAGTCTTGAGTTCCATCTTCTGTGCAATCGCCTTGATCAACTCGAGCTGGATGTTGGTCGGCGCCACCAAACTGAGGGCACCGAACAGCCTGGCTGCCTCGATGCCCTCATCACCTCGCCTCATCAGCGAGTCCAGCGACAGATCCACAATCACCTTGAGCGACGACCGCGTGTCGTCCTCGCCATCCTGCAGCTCCAATGCTCCTGCAAACGTGGCCTCGAGCTCCGACAGGGGAGTGTCGTAGTTCTCGGCAAACGTCATGAATGTCTGGATGACGAGTGGATATCCGCTGATCTTGGCCACGATGTTGTCCAGTGACTTCTTGGCCTCGTCTGACACAAGTCGCTGGACAATCATTGGCGACGACGACAGGATATAGTCGAGTGTGGTTGTGTCGTCCCAGTTGCCGAGACGGAGCAGATCGTGCTGGAAGCTCGGTGCCTTGGTCTCAAGAGCACTGGTGAATGCACCAGGAGGCAGCGAGGCCAGCCGGGTCGTCACCACCACATCGCCGCTGAACCCGACTGACTTGGAGTGCTCAAACACAGAGTCGACCACACCGATGTCGTCGACATTGTCGAGCACCAAGAGATAGCCGTGTGTGCTGGCGAGGAACCTCGAGGCATGCTCCTTGATCTCGTCGGGCTTGATGCCAGGGAACATCTCGATGAGTCCATCGATGGCAGTCGACTCGGTCGAGCAGTTGATCCAGAATACCTGGCGGTACTGCGGCTTGATGCCAATGGTCTCGGCTTTGATGGCGAGGAGGTCTTCCTTGTTGCTCACATTCAGAATGCCCATCATGAAGAACAGGATCTGGATGGCGAGGACGGACTTGCCCATGCCACCCATGCCAGAGATGACGGCACGGCCAGTCAGGGTGAGTTGCTTGAGCAGGGTGTCGAGGTGGGCGGGATCGAATCGGAACTTGGAATCGCAAAAGTATTTGTCATGGATGGCCGTAATGAGATCCATGTTGGGTGGGATGGGATGGACGAGGTTGAGGAGGCGGTAGACTCGCTTGTGCATCTGGTCGGGACGGAAGCCAAGTGATTGGATCTGGTTCACTCTGCCGAGTGTCTGCTTGAGGGGGGCAAAGGCAGGGTCGTCGGGTAGGGACAACATGTTCGGCAGGAAGGGAGTGAAGACATCGACACCATCCTTGGTTTCCTTGGTGGCGATTCCGAGGGGAAGGACAGGGAGGGAGCGTTTGGCATCCTTGAGGTCGAGGGCGGTCTTGATCTCAAGCAGAACGCTGTCCTCCTGGCCGGAGAGGGTGTTCTCAATCATAGGTTCGAACGATTCCAGACTGAGGAGCAGGAAGACAGCCTTACTGGTGGGGAGGGCGCTGATAGGGCTGACTTGAGGGTCGTTGGGATTGTTGAGGCAGTCGACATCGTGGAAGACGGAAAGGGGTTTGCCATATCGACGGAGGGCGACCGAGGTGAGCACCTCCTTCAGAGCCTGGACAGTGTCGGCATCAGTCTGGGCACGGTATGAGAGGAACAAATCGTGGTCGGTGCCGTGGGCAGGGCAGGAATAGAGCTGGTTGCTGGTGGGTGTCAGCATGGCTGGATGGCTGACCGGAGGTGATGAAAGCCAAGCGCCAGATGTTCTTGATGGGGATATCGTCCTGCTGGCGCGCTCGAATGGTGTCGCCGTTGAAGCCAGAAAAAAAGGCGAGCCAGATCATTCGTTCGCGCAGCCTCGATCTTGGCCTGGTTCTGGATCGATCTCCCCCAGCTCATCTCCAAAGCAGCAGCTACGCCGCCTCGATAGGTAGAGACCCGTATCGCACCCGTCAGCCAATGCCGCCCAAGACCAAAGCCTTCAAGCTTTCCAAGTACCTGTCACTGCTCCAAGACCATCTCGCTTCTGAGAACGGAGAGCAGGCCGCAAAGCTGTTCAGCATCAACGGCCCCCATTTCCCCAGTCTCGTTCTCGAAGTGAGCTCGGTGAACGTACGTTAAGCTCCCGGCACCATCTTCCCAAATCGCTGGCATATGGATCCAGAGACAAGGCCGTCCGCCGGATGAGAAAGGGCGATGGACGGCTGCTGACGCTCTGGGCGCCATTCTCTCGCAATGACCCAGTCCCAGGATCTCGAGCAGGATGTGTATTCGGCCCTCGACGAGCAGTGGGCCGAGATCTGCTTGATGCACATCAAGGTGATTGCCCAGTGCCAACTGAATCGCATCATCGATGCTGCAGCCGACCAAAACACTCTTGCCCAGTGAGTATCTGTCGCCTCGTGGCTAATGCCGCTTCGTTGCCAATGCGGACTCTTGCTTCGACCCGACCTCGTTTCGGCCCATGGTTCTGCTTCAGGGTTGCTCATCCACATGCTCCCTTCCGTCTGCTCCCTCCAAGAACATTCCACCAGATTTTCACGACACAAACCCGCTGGTGTCTGCCCATCTTTTATGCCATCGCCAAGGATCTTCGAGATCTGTCTATTCAGGTGAGCGGCCGCGACAGATGGGGGGGGGCATTGAAGCGATGAGACCGCTGGCGCAAGTCCGGTCTGCTTCATTCGCACTCGGGTTGGTTGACTTTCTGTGGCTTTTCTCGGCCGCATCTGGGATTCTTCTCGGTTGCCCATCTTTTGAATGTGCGCTTTGTTTCCATGCCGCACTAACGCTCGACCTGCAGGCAGATCTGTTGTTGAGCCAGCAAGGCATGAAGGTGGGCCGAGTCGAGGAAGCTGCACGGACCCTGAATCGAGGCTTCTCGCTGTGCATCACCGATCGCTCTGGGTACGAGGCCACCCGCAAGTGGGGCACCTATTACATCACCAACCTGCTCTTCAAGACCTACTTCCAGGTTTGTCTGCGCCTGCTGTTGCTTGCAGGGCAAGAGACGCTGGCACAGGAGGAGGGTCGCATCGATGTCGAAACTGTTCGTCCTGGCGGCTCTATCCGTCCATGTCCCCGATTAACTCCATCGACACTATCGGCTTTATCCATGGCCCTGCCTCTCCAGCTAGGCTCGACGAACCTGTGCACCAACGTGTTGCGTCTGATCGCCGCCGCCCCGGATCTGCCGCCGCTCGAGAGGTTTCCAATCGGCCATCAAGTGACGCATCGATTCTACCTGGGGTTGCTATCGTTCCAAAACGAGCAATACAAAAAGGTATGCCGCTGTAGCGTTGGCGCTGCCGTGGTGTCGCCGCTACTCGCCCTTCTGGATCAGCTTCGCTTCGACAACCCGGCGTTGTTGAGCCACGAGATTGCATGATATTCTTGAGATGCTTCGACAAGACAGACGGGCCCCATGGAAACCAAAGCAAGGCAGCCAGAGCAGATCGTGCGTGCACTGTTTGACTCGCTTCGACAACCCCCATCCTCACAGGCCGACGTGGATTTGTCGTTTGCATTCCGGCGATGTCCACGCGACAGCCCCAAGAACAAAATGTAGGTCGCTCACCGACGAGATGCTGGATTGTCGGCGGAGAGCTTGCGCTGTCAATGGGGATGCTGAAGCCGGTGGCTGCAGTGGTTCAGTCGCCATGGCAGCTGATTGTTTCGGGGACGGCTTATCGGCTAGAGTTTAATCACCTGTTCCGCACAGACTGATCCTCAACTACCTGATTCCGACGCGATTGCTGTATGGGATCCTGCCGAGTCCCAAGCTCTTCCAGCGGTATCCCTCGCTGGCGGCGCTCTATGAGGGCTTTAGCAACGCAATCCAGTCAGGCGATCTGGCCTCGTTCGACGAGTGCCTGAGCCAAAGCGAGCAGCTCCTGTTTCAGAAGGGCACCTTCCTGACGATCGAAAAGTGTCGGCTGCTGTGCGTGCGCACTCTGTTCAAGAAAGTGTAAGTAGTCGAGAATGTTTGGCGTTGCTGACCGTGTGTTTTTCTCCAAGCGGGGCGGGACCAGGAGATCCTCGACAGCGGCGGAGGAAAGGGGCTGAAAGACCGTTTCGCTGGCGATAACTCAACTGATGGCATCTCCGACTCTGGGCCGTTTGCTCCAGCTGGCTGCTTCAGAACAAGAGCCCAAAGTTCCAGCTGGCGCTGTTCCAGACGGCGCTGTCGTTCTGTGGACAGCCACACGATGTCGCCGATGTGGAGTGCCTTCTGGCCAACATGATCGACAAGGTGAGCAACCACCAGCACCAACGGCCGATCTGTTCGTTCGCTGATCCGTTCGCTGATCCGTGTGTCTTGTCAGGGTCTCGTCAAGGGGTACATCTCACATGAACGGAGCTTTGTGGTTCTCAGCCAGAAAGACCCCTTCCCGCCGCTCCAAAGCTTCCAGTAGCGCAGGTCATCGTGGCGGTCATGAAAGCCCCACATTTTGCAGCAGAGGCACCCTGAGTTGTCGTTGCTTTCGGGACCCTCAATACACTCGCGAGTCGCCCAGCTCCCTGGAGCTCGAGAAGTCCATCGTTGGCCGTGTCTCGCTCCAGCGCCATCCATTCACCCGCATTTGTGAGCTCATTCGAGACGGACAAAATACGAATAGGAATACGAATACGCATGCCACACGCCCAGGATGATCGAGACCTCGCGCACATCCCACACTCACCACGCTCGGATCGATCAACGGTCTCTCGAAAGATATTGAAAGATATCGCACCATTCATGTTTGTCTATGGATTCGCTCATTCCACAAACGGGTCTGGAGGCGTGATACAGCTCAGTGTCAAATGATGAGAATATGAAGGAATGTCACCACATTCTTCAAGGATATGAAGAGAAAGAGAGAGAAGGAAAAAATAGAGAAAAGTGCAAAAAGAAAGCTGGTTGGAGGAGCCCACGGAGCCGATAAAATGCAAGGATCAACAGGCCCTCCTTGGGCTCGTGGGAGTGTCTCATCGAAGGAGGGGGAGGGAGGGGGAAGGAGGGCGCTCACAAAACACACAACATCGGCAGGTATTCCGCGCCCTCGCATCCAATGCACACACGTCAAGGGGGAGCCATTAGAAAGGGAATGAAGATGCATAGCCAAACCCCACAGAGTCGTCAAATTAGCACACAACGAGAGGAAGGGTGGGAGAAGGGTGGTGGGGTGGCGCAGGGAGCGGCAGGCAGCTATCCAAACTGATCAACGGACATTGTCGGGCACGTCAAACTCCTAAACATAAATAGCACGAGGGAGGGGGGGAAGAAGGGCAGGCAGACACAGACACAGGTGGGGCCGAGAGACGCATACGAGAGGCATATCCGTTTAGTAGAGACCCAGTCGGACGGCCTCCTCGTCTTCGTCGGTGTCGAGGGCCTGGCCGGCCTTGAGCTTCTCCTGGATCTTCTTCTGGAGAGCCTTCTGCTCCTTGCGGGACAGCTTCTTCTGGGACTTGACCTTGGAGACGTTGCCAAAGGCATCGATGCTGACTTCCTGCTCCTTCTGCTCAATGAGCTCGCCCTTGCCGACGATCTCCTTGGCGCCGGTGATGGTGAGGCGGCCGTTGTCGACGTTCCAGACTTCGGGGCAGAGGGCGCCAGTGAACTCGCGGTTGTGCGAGATCATGACGACACCGCCGCCAAAGGTGCGGATGGCCTCAGCCATGGCACCGAGCGAGTCACGGTCGAGGTAGTTGGTGGGCTCGTCGAGGATGAGAATATGGGGGTTGGGCCACATGGCGGCACCGAGGACGACCTTGACCTTCTGGCCGCCCGACAGACCGCGCATGCGGGAGTGGGTGGCAAACTCGGGGTCGAGGCCAAGGTCCTTGAGGTGCTGCTCGACCTCCTTCTGGGTCAGGGGCTTGGCGTACATACCGGCACGGGCGGCCTCCTTGTCGTCGAAAGAGACAATGAGCTTGTCAAAGCCGAGCTGCTGCAGCTTCTCGAGCGACATCCAGGTGTTCTCTTCCCAGGACTTGTTCTCCCACTTGATCTCGTACTCGAACGAGCGCTTGGACTTGCGGCGACCGACAATGTCCTCAAGGATGCGCTTCTCGGTGACGCCATCGGCGTTGGTGACGTTGATGGGCTTGCGGTAGAGGATCTCCTCCTCGGGGGTCAGGACACGGGTGACCTTCTTGGCAGTCTCACGATCCTCACCAAAGGCGTAACGCCAGCGGATGTACTCGTTGGGGGTCTTGTCGAGGTGCTGCTCGATGTGGTGGAAGGCGTGCTGGGCGACGTAGGCGACACGCAGGTTGGGGTGCTTGACGACATCACCCTGGTCGGCGACGAGCTCACCAGTCAGAATCTTGATGACGGTCGACTTGCCGGCGCCGTTGGGGCCAATGACGGCGACACGCGAGTTGAGCGAGCACTGCAGCGAAATGTTGAACAGGATCTGCTTGGTGGTGCCGGGGTAGGTGAAGTTGACGTTGGACATCTTGTAGATGGCCTTGTCCTTGGACTTGACACCGTCGAGGAATCCGGGCTCGGGGAACTTCCACGAAACGAGCGAGGCCGAGAGCTCGTAGTAGGACTTGGCCTCGGGCTTCTGCTTGACAAACTCAGAGAGGTTGCCGAGGTAGGTCTTGAGCTTGCGCTGCTCGTAGTGGATGATGGCAGTGCAGACGCGGTCGAGGAAGCCAGAGTCGTGCGAGACAATGATGGAGGTGACGTTGGGGATGTTGGTGAGGTAGTTCTCGAGCCAGGCAACGTTGGCAACGTCCAAGTGGTTGGTGGGCTCGTCGAGGAGGAGGATATCGGCCTTCATGAGCATAGCACGGGCAAGCTCGAGCTTCATCTTCCAGCCACCAGAGAGGGAGCCGACGGCCTGGGCGCGGCGCTCGGCAGTGAAGCCGACGGACTCGAGGGTGCGGGCGACCTCGTCGCGGTCGGCGTTGGCCAGCTTGGGGTCAATGAAGATAAAGTCAAAGACAGACAGGTCGGCGTCTTCGGCCTGGAGGGCGTGCTCGACGTAGACGGTGCGGAGCTCGTCGGCAGAGGGGAAGCCATCGAGCTGGCCGTTGGCAATGGCGCGCATGAGGGTGGACTTGCCGGCGCCGTTGGGACCGCAGAGACCGTAGCGGCGGCCACGGATAAGGCGGAGGCGGGCGTTGTTGAGCAGGATCATACCACCGTAGGCAAGCGAGAACTCGCAGTTGCAGAGCTCCTCACCCTCCTCCATGACCATGGCCGAGACGGTAACGGCACGGCGCGAGGCAATGGTCTGGCCAATCTCGAGGGCAGCCTCGAGGGCGGTCTTGATGGACTCCTCCGAGGTGAAGGGGGTCAGGTACGAGAGGACGTGGTTGGTCCACTCGGCGACATCGACGATCTTGGTGTAGATCAGCTGGACAATGATGGCGGCAGCGAGGTGCAGGGAAGCCTCGCTGCTGATCTTGAGGTGCTTCTTGAGGACGGCGAGGACGCTCTCGGTGTCCTCCTTCTCGACGGCCTCGTACTGCGAGGCAAAGTCCTGGACGGCGAGGACAGCCTTGGCGACCTCCTCACCACCACCGACGCGGACGAGGGTGGCGCGAGCACGGCCAGCAACGTCACGGAGCTCGGGGTCGGCGGCAATGTCGCAGGCACGGTCGATACCGGGCAGGAGCTTGGGCAGGAACTGCTCGGCGTCGAGGGGGTTCTCGACGAGCTTGCACATGTTGTCAATAATGACACAGGTCTGGCGGACAATGGCAGGCTTGCGCTCAGCGAGACCACGGGACAGCAGGGGCGACATGATGGCAAGGGTGGGGGCCTCGACGGTGGTGACGAAGGTGGTGGCAGCCAGCTTGAAGACAGTCTCGGGGACCTCCTGGGGGCGGGCAATGGACGAAATCATGGCAGGGAGGAAAGGAACGATATCGGGGTTGCCGACAACGGAGGTGACGGCGGCGAGGGTCGACTTGGCAGCAGCCATGACCTGGTTGGAACGATGGGATGCGGAGAGGTCAGCAAGAATGTCGCTGCAGCCACAAAGCACAACCACCAGGCAGAGGGGGGCATCTGGTGGCATCTGGTGGCGTCTCGGAGCATTTGGTGGCAACGCGCGAGAGTGGCAGAGCCGTCGCCACACAGGGTCGGTTGCACGGCCTGCACAGCACCGGCGTCACCAGGACACAGCACGGGATTGGACTGCCCTATCCCATGCACCGATGAAAATGCAGTGTGCAGCGGAGGCATGGATACAGTGGGACAAGCAGCACAGCGGGCCAAGTGCCGGCGGGCGGTCGGCAGCGCAAATGCTCACCTCGGGCTTGGTGTCCCACATGCAGTCAGAGACCGAGGGGAGGAGATCGGGCAGGCAGCGGGAGACCTGGGTGGGGGCAGTGGCAGAGAACTTCTCGAAGCACTGCAGGGCGGCGACCTTGGTCTGCCACTTCTTCTCATTGGTGAGCGAGTCGATGAGGGCAGGCAGGTACAGCTTGAAGACAAAGGCGTCGGTGACAGCCAGGAAGGCGTCCAGGGCAGCCTGGGCGGCGGCACGGACGGGGGCGATCTTGTCACCAAAGGCACCAAAGACGATGGGCAGAGACGGGATCAGGGTGGGCTCGCCCTCACGGCCAAAGGCAGTGACGAGCTCGCCAAGGGCGAGAACGGCAGCCTCGCGGGCACCGTTGTTCTTCTTGTGCTCAGAGGCAGTCTTGAGGCTGGCGAGGACATCGCCCGACTCGAGAGACTTGAGGCCAGCGGCCTTGACGGCAGCAGCGAGGTCCTTGGCGACCTGCTGGCGCTCCTCAGTGGTGGCAGCAGAGCTGACCTTTTCGATCAAAGTGGCAACAGACGACTGCAGGGAAGCGGAGAGCAGAGAGAGTGTCAGCACCGATGAATCGCACCGTGGGATACGCTGCGGGCGAGTGTGAATTGCAGCAGCTCTGTGCGGAGACAGCTGCTGCTGCTGTTGTACGGGGGAGCACTGCCAGTGCTTGCCAGGCCAACGCTGCGATTCGCTGCGGCTGGCAGGTGGATTGCTGAGACCATTGCATGCCAGAACATCGCGGCAGCGACGCCAGCACTGGCAGCCAGGGCGACAACCAACCGGCGTCTGACAGCAGTCAGAAGCGGCTATCACTAATCGCACAGTGTACCACCCCCCAACCACCAGGCACACACACTGAGACATAGCAGAGCAGCAGTTACCATTTTCAGTATGAGAGAGATGGGTTCAAATCCTGATACAGATGTAGAGGGAGGATGCGTTGATGAATGAGCGAAATTCAAAAAAGCACCCGGGGAGGAGGAAAGGCCGTTGCGATTGCTTCGAAGAGACTGAGCTGGGCAAGAGAAAAAAACGGGGCCTGCACGCCGAGAGGCTTGCTTAAATACATGGTTTTTTCGCCCAGCGACGCGAGCACGGGAAAAAAAAAAAGTTCGTTGGGCAAAATTTTTTTTTCAAAGTCAGCTCGCGGCTTGTGTGAGTGCAACAGGGCAGCCGCGGTAAAGGGGCGAGCCGGGGCGGCTGAGCCACACAACGGCCGCGATCGGCCACGGGGGGCGTGGGAAGGCAAGGCGGTGCAGCAAGGCGGGGCGGGGGCTTGTGGGGGGGGGAGACAAACACGGTAGCATGTGCGCGGCGAGGCGCGGGCGAGAGCACAGAGACAGCGCGCGGCAAGCTGCGAAGGTCTGCCGAGAGCGCACCGAGAATCCAGCGAGAGTCCAGCGAGGAGCCAGAGAGAGCATACCGAGAACACGCCGAGGAGCCAGCGAGGGCGCACACACACACATCCAACAAGCGTGCGCGGCACAAGGGGTCGCCTCCCCCCAGATAGGACACCCGCCTGCCCCGCACAAGCCCGCGGCCGCGTCCAAGACAAAGCCTCCGGGCTTCCCGCCCCGCAATCCGCGCATGGGCCGTCGCAGAAGTCCTCCGAAGGCTGCCTCCTCCCCAAAAAGAGCGTGCCTGCTGCCGACCGGCCCCGGCACGACAGGGACCACAGAGATAGCGCCGGGGCTATCGCGGGATATGAAGTCTTCATATGCCCAAATCGATCGCCTGCCGGTGGCCAGCAAGCCTCTGCATTTCGTGGGAGCTGCTGTGTGGCCGGATGCCGAATGGCCTTGTTGTTTGCGGCTTCGAAGCCGAGTGCGGGCGAGTGCTGTGTTGTTGGGTCCCCAGCCGCAACTGAGTCTGCCACTGAGTCTGCCACTGAGTCTGCAATTGCAATTGAATCTGTGGCTGCAGCTCAATTGGCCGCTGTCGCAACCGTCGTGCTTGCGAGTTCTGCGCCCCGTCGCTTGTGCTTGTTGTCCCTGGCTGTGTGCATCCGCCGTTGCCGTGACCCGCTGGTGGTTACCGATGATCCGCGGCAGCCCCCTGCCGACCCCCATCAACATTCAAGCCCATCCGCCAGGAGTGGTCCCTCAGGGGTCCCTCAGGGGTCCCTCAGGGGCCAACCCCCCGTAAACATCGCGCTCGCTGACCCCAGCACCGTCACGAGACCTGGCCAGCGCCACCAGCCGTGTTTGCTGTGCTGGCGCCTCCCCCTGACTGGCCGGATCATGGAATGTTCGTTCAACCCAGCCCAGCCTTGCCCTGCCCTGCGCTGTCCAACAGTCTGCCACGGCCCTCGGGACTCTTCCTCCGCTGATCACCCCTGGCCAAGGTTTCATCCTCCTGTCTTTACCGCCCAAACTCTGCGATGCGCCTCCATCCCGCCCAAACACCAACCTCGCCAGCCTCCCCGACGCTCTGCTCCGTTTGCCTTGCTCTGTCCGGCACCAGCCTTCCCTGGCATCCGATCCCGAGGCCCGCATCATGTCAGCTGCACAGCCCGAGCCCGCAAGTCTGTCGCGGAGGGTTCATCAAGAGGTTTCGTGGGATCGGTAGGCGGCAGGCTGCTCCGGACTGTGTCCCTTGCTGGGCGCTTTCGCCATTGCCATGCAATGTCGCCTTTGTCGCATCCAGCTCACCGCCGGCTGGCCGGGGCCATTCTCAAGATCGACCTGCGCACGTCTCCATCCGGTTTCGGCTGTCGATAGTGATCTTGCGCTAACGCCTCACTCGATACCGTCGCACCCTTGCTTCGGCAATCGCTCCCGTCAAGGCTCGACAAGAAACGCTTCATCGGCTATGGCATCGTGTTTTTCTCGGGTGTTCGCGCTTGCGTATACCCTGCATCCCTTGTCAAGACTCGCCTTCAGGTCTCGCATCAGGCAAGCATTACCAGTCCAATGTTGTGCCTCACTGCCTGGACATGCGCCGAGACCGCACATCGATGACGATTGTTGAACCAATGCTGGCACACCGACCGCGTCCTTCATCTGTCCATCACCTCAGAGCGAATCGTGTCAGACCCTCAAAACGTTTGCCAACATTCTACGGAACGAAGGCTTGCTCGGTACGATGCACTGCAGCACACCTCCAGTCTCCGATACGCCGGACTCATCCCTCTGCGCTGTGTTGTCGACCATCAAGCGTTCTACCAGGGCTTTCCCATCAGCGTCGTCGGCGCTATCCCGTCCCAGATGATCTATCTTTCGTCCTTTGAAGTTGCCAAACATGAATCGCTCAAGATCTGCCAGGATATCCTTGGCTTTGATCACCATCGCTCGGGTTCGTCTCGCTTGCGAGTCCGTTGCCCAAGCCTGTTGCAGAGCCCCTCTTCGTGTCCGGCACCCGAGTCTGGTGTCCTTCCGAAACGTTGGTGCCTCGTCGTAACAAACCTCTGTGCTGTCCAGTTGCCATCAGCTATTTTGCAGGCGGGACCTTTGCCTCCCTTGCCTCGCAGATCGTCGTGGTGCCAATCGATATCATCTGCCAGCGGTACTTGTCGTGGCATCTGGGACAAGCGAGTCTGGAGTTGTCACTCGATCACCTCTTCTGTGTGTTTGATCCATTCGAGGAATCACTTGCAGTGCACCACCCCTCTCCGGCCCATCACCAGCAACGCTGGACGACGAATTGCTAACAATGCGTATTTACCCCACCCTGTGCGTTCACGCAGAATGATGATCCAAGAAAAACACTCGAGATCCAATCTTCCGCTTGCTGGCTTGGCCGGGGCTCCTCCCAACCAGACTACCATGGGTACATGTTGCCCATGGCTGCAGATCGTATGCATCTTCGTACCCATTCCTGAGATGCTTATCTTACCCGCACCCGGCCCTGCAGATGTCATCCGGCACATTTGGAGGACAGAGGGGCTCTCTGGATTCTACCGCGGGACGCTTCTCTCGGTGCTGACGTATGCACCCTCGTCGGGGTGCTGGTGGGGTACCTACAGCCTCGTAAAGGCCCTCATCCTGCATTTGGCTGGTCCATTCTCTCCTGAGAGTGCACGGGCTTCGAATCTTCTGGTGTCGGCTCCTTCAGGACTTCTCGCTGGCTGCGTCAGTGCGTGCATTACGACCCCAATGGTATTTGTCTGGAAGCTACTGCACACTCATCTTGCTCTCCGCGCACCTAGTGCGTTGCTTCTGTGTCTGTGGCTGATGGCTCCTTCTGCAGGATGTCATCAAAACGCGCCTGCAACTCATGGATCCACCCAACGCTCGTTCCCGCGGGCATTCAGCCCAGCTCAAGGATGTTTTGCGATCACTACTGCGTGAGGAAGGCCTCAGAGGATTCACAAAGGGCATGGGCGCACGGATGCTGCACATGGGGCCTGTGTCGGTGAGTACCATTTGCATTCTCACAAGCAAGCGTTGCTGAGCCAGTTTCATATACCTCCTAGCTCCAACTGATGCGGGTTGATACGAATCGACTAAAAACGATCGCTCCTCCGCCGAGTTATAGATCCTCAACATTCTTACCTACGAGACAGTCAAGTCTCTTTCCCGCATTGACGCATGACCACCCTCGACCGCCGACACCGATCCTCTCCTTTCCTTTCCTGATCGATGGCTTGGTCCATCATTCGATGTCTCCGCACGGTCCGTCTCCGTCGCCATCCAAGTCATGGACTCCTCGCGTTCCACTTTCATCGTTCATCGAGCGTATCGGCATCACAGTATCCACCGTCACAGTATCCACCATCATGCCCACATCGCTAGCCAATGCGAATTGTGCCATTCGCTGTGCTTTGCTCGTTGTAGCGTCTCAATATACACATACCCCGCAATGGACACCATTCTCATCCAATGGACGGCACTCTCATCCGAAACCCTCAAAGGCATCAAGCTACCTGACCTTCTCTCGTCGGGCAACGCATCGCCATCTTGGCTTTGCTGAGATGTATCCGCTGACGGGCTCTTGAGAACTCTCCGCTCTCAACTTGCTCCGAGCGTCTCCGCACACATACCCCCCCCCAATCATCCTGCCCCCACGCACTCTCATCGCCTGCGTCACTCGCCTCGTCTTGCGCAGACAATCACTCTTGCGCATTATCTGAGTTGAGTTGGCCGATGCAGACCCGGACCGTCGCCGGCGTTTGATGCGCTCACGCACACACAGTCACACACATGCCCTCACTCATCTGCCCACCCTTTCTCTGTCCATTCTCGCCACCGCCCTGCACGATCGGCAACGTCACATATCGCCACTTATCCCGATTCTTGAAATCGCACGATATGTGTCACTGACGTGGGCAGCCCCAAGCAGCAATCAGTCGACCACTGCATCGCCCGTCGACCTTTGGATTGTGGTCCGGCCGACCTCCGTCCTTGAGAGGTGGTGGGTGTTGAGGTGTGCCTTGCCCTTTCCTTCGTACTGTGTCTGCACTCACCGCTATCGCCATTGCAACTGCGACTGCGACTACAACTACAATTGCGACTGCAGTTGTGACTGTGACTCCGACAACTGCCGTCACCACCCGCTGCAGTTGCCCAGGTTGTCCTTTTACTACTCGACAACGGTTGTGGAGAAAGGAATCAAAAGAGCGCACCGACCCTCACACTAACACAAAAAAAAATCCACAAATGCTTCAAAGCCAGTGGTCCAAGTGAAGCAGGGTCAAAAAAAAAAAAAAACAACCAAGCCAGAAGCAATAGCGATACCACACCCCTGATCTCCCTCCTTGTTTTTTCTGTTGCTCCCTCCCCTTGCCCTTGCGAGTGCCGAGACGGTGCCCACTCGCCTTCCTTACATTGAGTCATTCATTCCCTGCTATCGGGAGTATCCAACAATCGCCGAGCTTCATCGCACAGATCGCTAGTCATTCACAGGGCCGGTCTCGCATCCAGTCGTCCCCTCCCAACCCCTTATCGGCGTCGTATATGTGAAGTGCCCTCCACCGGTATCTGACGGGCGATTCCCAAACCAACAAACGAGACACCATCACGACGTCCAAGGCCAGACAGCAACCAACACCCACAAGCGGCAATAACCATTCGCCGGCGACCACTCGAATACTCCGTCGGCAACAAACCCTTCCAACACAATCGCCTGCGCCTGCCTCTATCACCCGCCATCCTCGGGCAGCCCTCGTAGCCATCTGCTGCCCATCGCTCAGTCCAACCGCCCACTAGACAATCGACGGTCGCATCATAACCCACGTTCCTCCCGCACACATCCTTGCCCACAGCTATGGAGGGAGGAAACAAGCTCGAGGACTTTCGGCTCATGTGCAAGCTGGGCGAGGGCACTTTTTCGGAGGTGCTGAAGGTCAAGCACAAAAAGACCGGGAAGGTCTATGGCATGAAGCGATTCCGGAAACATTTGCACAGGTGGCTGTTTGTCGTTCTGTGCCTCGTGCTGCATATCGCAGGCTGCATAGCGCATATCGCAGTCGCATGCTCTCGGAGCAATCGTCTGTGCCGTCCCGCTACACCAGAGTCATCGTTCAGTCAGTCGCTTTCCCCTATTCTGACTGCATTCTCCTGTTCCTGCTCGGTCTCCACTGATTCGACTCCACTGGCTCGGTCTCCACTGGCTCGACTCTGCTATAGCTATGAAGAAGTCGAAAACCTGCGAGAAATCCAAGCACTGAGGCGGCTGAATCCACATCCGCATGTCATCATCCTGGAAGAAGTTATATTGTTGAGTATCCCAAGCACCTCGATGTCTCCCCGCTAACAGCCCACCCTCCCTGCGTCCCATATGGCGGGAGGTGACCGAACGCAAGTGCGAAAGCTAACTGGCTGGTTGGGCGGGCGAGTTATGGATGGAACGCCTTGCTTCGGAGGAATGCGATTGCATTGACGAGCTGAGCTAACGCTATCCCACACCCAAATCTCCCGGCACTGCTCTTGCGTCGCCGCTGCTGGGTGCAATCGCGGATTGTCCCGCACCACCGGATATCACATACCGCATCGTCTCATATCGGGGATGACACATGCTGGCGGTTGCTGCTCTCTCGCCACGAAAACGTTGAACTGACATTCACACGACCGCGCTGGACCGTGAACGTGCCGGCACGAACCGCCGACCGCTCCTACCGTCTTTGCATCCAACGAACCCATGTGATTCACATCGACCATCTCATATCGACCATCCACCAGCGAGCCCAAGCACGGCATCTTGTCCCTCAATTTCGAGCTCATGGAATGCAATCTGTACGAACTGATATCCCGCAAAAACTCCACCATCAGCGAGGCCAAGGCAAAGTGTTTCATGCACCAACTATGTACCGCTGTCGAGTACATGCACAGGTGAGGGCCATATCTACCTTCGAGGATGATGGAGCGATGGAGTGCGCCAGCACCAAATGCATCGATAGCCAGGGTCTGCCGCACGCCCTTGAATTCCTCGTGTGCCTGGACTTGCTGCGTTGCGCCAGAGATCATGATCTGGATCTTGTTGCAATCGCATCAGCTCGGAATCATCACCAGTTGACTGCAAGTTCGTTTATTAAACCCACGATTTTACTCTACTCATCATCTGCATCATCTGTATCATCTGCATCATCTGCATCATCCGCATCATCTGCATCATCCGCATCATCTGCATCATCTGCATCATCCGCATCATCTGCATCAATTATGGCCACCACACGGCCGCTATATTGCAGCAAAGGAATATTCCATCGAGACATCAAACCCGAGGTGAGGCTTCATTCCGACTTCCCTGCCTCTCCTACAGTGCTTGGATCCATTCTAGTGAGAGAGGCCATTCTCTCGACTCCATCCTACACCGCCCGATTCCAGAGCCGAATGCGCATGGATTTCTGACACTTGGTCCTCTCACCATGCGACTCTCCGTCGCATGCGATGCAACTTTTTTGCTCCGCCAACGCCCGCGTGTCATCAGAACATCCTGATTCGGGACAATGCCATCAAACTCGCCGATTTCGGGTCCTGCCGCGGCATTCACTCGAAGCAACCCTACACCGAGTACATCGCCACCCGCTGGTATCGATCACCCGAGTGTCTTCTTTGCGACGGCATTTACAACTTCAAGATGGACATTTGGGGTGCTGGATGTGTCTTGTTTGAGATTGTGTCCAAGGTGCCCCTGTTCCCAGGCGCAAACGAGCTGGATCAGCTGCACAGGATACACGGAGTTCTGGGGACGCCGTCGCAGAAGGTGCTGAAGCATATGCTCGGGTAAGCCGTCGGATATGGCGCCGCAGCCCCGCACTTGATTCCCATATCCTCGAATGCGAACAATGCGACAGATCTGGTTTAAAGCGGATTGGCACTGGCTTCGAAACACCACATGTGCTGTATGTCGCGACGCCCGATGCCGTCGCCCAGCTCACATAAGGACTTGCACGTCTCATGCTTTGTGCTCTGGGCGCTTGTTGTCGCTCGACGCCTCAACCCAGACCCAAGGCATCGATGGCCAAGTACAACTTCCCGTTCCGCGAGGGGACCGGAATTCGGGCTCTGATTCCACACATTGCCCAGAACTGCGTCGATATGATCATTGCCATGCTTGCTTACGATCCGGACGAGCGCATCACTGCCAAGGAGTCTCTCCGGCACCCTTACTTTGACGATGTTCAAGACCCATACATCGAAGAGACACCATCACAGTCCATGGCCTCCTCAAGCATCACCCTGAGCCAGACCGGTAGCTTTGGATCATCGGTGGTGCTGGCACAGGAGAAGGCCAAGGAGAAGGAAAAGGAGAAGGAAAAGGAGAAGGAGAAAGAAAAGGAGAAGGAACGAGAGAAGGAAAAGGAGAGAGAGCGAGAAGAGAACGGCCCTGCAAAAGCCCAGGTGAGTGGTCTGAAGGGACAAATGTGCAATGCCCAGAGCGTTGAGCCCTCTTGCGGTGTACTGTGGACGAGCTATGAGTGGACACTTGTGCATCGTCCAAAGATTAACACTTCATCCCTGGCCCAGGAGCCCGTCACCCCACCAACCCCGCCAGCCCACTCGTACATCAAGCAATCCAAAATCAAGACCGATGCCGAAAACAGATCAACCCAGGAGGCTGCAGACGACAGCACGACGATCATCGCGAATGTCAAGCCGATCATCCCCGAGTCTGAGAAGCCGTACAAGTCGCTGCCATACAAGGAGCCATATCTTGAGCAGGCGCAGGAAGGTAATGGCCAGCAGCGCTGGGTCATGTTCAGCCAGTGGACACGATGAGTATCGGAGCGTGTGCACGGCCGGCATTTGATTTGGGCAGACCGGATCGATCGCTCAACCTAACACTGTGCTTCCGCAACATAGGACAAGTATCCAAAGCTGACCACCGACCCGACGCAAAGAGTGCCCCGAAGCCGGAGCCGGCCGAGAAAGCACATCCGCTTCAGCTCCCAGCTATACCCCAGCAACACGGTACACAGATTACGGGTCAGACGCAAGGATCGGGGCAAGGCCCGCAAAACTATGGCATGCCTCTGTCGCAGGCGCATGACTACTCCGTATCGTCTTCGCTGGCGTCTCTTCCGCCCCAAAAGGAGGTCAGCAGCCATGCAACGCATCATGACAATAGCGACAACATGTCCTCAACGTCCACCAACTCTGCATCCACTTTCTATTCGAAATTCAAGCAGCAGCAGCAGCAAATGGATAGCATCGTCAAGGTCGGCGGAGGGGGCGGTGGTGGTGGTGGTGGCGGTGGCCGACGTGGCCCGGCACAGATCTCGGCCATCAATCGGAAGCGCCAGTCAGGCGGACCAAAGAGGCGCGGCGGCAACAACTCGAACCCATCGATCGTCGCCGCCGTGGCCGAGGCCAGGGCCAATGCCGCTCGAGACCCGATGTGGCTGAACAACCAGCTCGGAATCGTTGGAAAGACGACAGGAGGAAGCGGCGCTTCAAACAAGGTGTGTGCTGCAATATTGACGACCAAATGTTTTATTGTTCGATGAGCGACTGAGCTGTTGGGGCTGCATTGATGGCATAGTGTCATCGATCCAGTCTGCAGAGCCTCTCCGGGCATCACAATCACGAGCAAGATTTGTTGCGTTGCTGTGGCTGCGACTTGGGGAGTTGCGCACAGACTCTATGAAGCAGCGGGGCGCACCGGACCTGATTCGTGCCGACGCTGCGACGGAAGATCATGCGCTCAAAGCACTTGCGATGCAGCCGTATCAAATTCGAGCGACGTATATTCCTCGGAATAGACGCCACTGACAACAATGTCCGCTGCTCGCTCTCTCCCACTATGCGAATCTCTGCGGTAGCTGCCGAGCCTGCAGTTCGCGCCGCAGGTCATCGAGTCAAGCTTTCACAACTCGGGATACCCAACAAACTCACACACATCACAACCGACCTTGCCACTGCTTCCGTCGTTGGGCAATCACAGCGATGTTGAAAAACGAAAGCCAGCGGCAGGACCAAAGGTACGGCTCGCCGGGGTAGCTTATAGAGAGCACAATCAGCTGGTGGATAGGCAAGGCGATCGCTACCCGAGCTGCCATGAGCATAATGAAGTGCGACAAGCCCTGGGTGCGAGGTCACGCGGTTTCTTGCACTCGTCTGACGTTGCTCATGTTAGAATATACTGACATCAGGCATGTGCGCTGAAATATGCTTCAATACCGGACCCTCATTCTCCCCTCTCGTCCACCCAGGATTCCATACTGCTACCGGTTCTGCCTGAAAAGGCTTCCAACAAATCCTCAAACGCACCTCAGCCATCCGGAGGCACAACCCAGACACTGCCGGCGCTCAAGCCCGCACCTGGCGCTACAAAGTCATCGAAGCTGGATGCATCATGATCCACCCGTCCCTCCCATCCGCACGACCTATAATCGTACACCCATCTCCTGGTCTTTCTCTGCCGTTTTACTTTTGTTTGTTTGTTTACTTTTGCTTCTGATGCATATTTGTTCCAGTCTACAGTTGATCTGCACGCCCTTCCCTGTTTGCCAAACCTCATATACGAACGCCACGGGCCATCTCCCTCGCCTCGCCAGCCACACCCTCTCTTGCTCGCCTCCAAACTCTACTGTCCAACCTCAGCCGAGTCAATACTCCAGTTTTGGTGTGCCGCCTTGCGTGTGCCTGTGATTCATGCTTGTCTGAGTTTGGCACCGTTGACTCACATACCCTCGCGAGACCCCCCTTCCTATCTCCGCCACTCTCACTCGTGGTCGCCCATCCAGTCGTATGCTCACCCCTTGTGTTGGCGCTATCGCTTTCCTGTACTGATGCCACCCCTTCACGACTCACATACGCCACATCCGGCTGAATAAACCTACTTTGCTTGACGCGCTGCTTCCATGTGTCCTCCAATAGATTGCTTCATCACAAAACTCGATCCATGACGAGAATTGTGACCCCCGATAATGCGACCCGCTCTGACGAGATCGGCTGCAAACTTGGCCACTCTGCTTGCCTAGTATCGTTCCAATAGTGATGTATTGTTTGCCCCGCAAACATAGGCGGCATGGTAATTCGAGGTGCGCCTGAGACTACTTGGCAGGCATGCTGTAGAGAGAGATGTTCGGGAATCGTGACTTTTTGGGTATCACTCTCATAGATCTTTGAGACCGCTCAATATCGGGCTGTGGTGGGTTGTTTCTCCAAAATATCATCTTTTGGAACATATTGGCGTTGGGTGCATTTGCATTTTCGGTCTCGCGCATCAAAATACGATCCAGGATGGCCTCGACCTCGGGAATCTGCCGAATGCGGTCCGGGATCCTGTGTTTGCCCGAGCCATCCTCAATTAGCCGTGGCGGAAGGGAAGAAAGCCGGGAGCCGCTTGTTTGCAGCACACACACGATCGATATGCCACAAGAAGTTGGCCATCAGCACTCACCATGATGTCAAACTGAAGATGCAGTTGTCCATGAACTGAAAGCATCGAGTAAAGCATGAAAGCTGTCAGAATCTGCGAGGTATGTATTCCCCTGCAGTTGTACATCGGTGTCATGCTGCTGTCTCCGCAATATTTTCACTGAACGCTGCGGCTTACCTTGAATCCGTTCATCATCCTGGCCACAATCAAAAACTGACCAAGGATCAAGACGAGGATCTCGATGACAAAGATAGCGATATCCTGCTGGGTCAGAGCATCGACACTGTCGTTTGTCAGGTTGTATGCCATATCCCCTGCTATCTGCCATCCTTGCATCAAATACGGATCCAGAATGGATTTCAACATGAGAAGTTTGCTGGGATTCGGCATCAGAGTCTGCGTCGTAGGGAGGTTGGCGATCTCGAGCACAACGTTCATAAAGGCAGCCGAGGCGTAGAGAATGCCTGAGTTGACGGTGTCGATGGTAAACTCGATGCTCGTGTTCCAGCCTGGATTGGGAAACGGCGGGTTTGGAAGAGAACACTGTGATACGTTCTGCAGGAGGCACGCCGGACTGTTGAAGTAAGTCTGCATATCTGGCCAGACATTGTTTGATGAGGGTGATGGTGGGTAGCGGGTATTGTCGCCATAGAGAACGGTTTGGTACACGCCGAAATACCAGTTTGTCTGTGGGCACGGTCAGCACAGGGGACGGTCAACACAGGGACGGTCAACACATTGGTCGTCACTTGATCCGTTTCGAGCTAGGCTCGGTCATTACCTCAAACACGATATCACTCCTCAGAAGATCCACCCGCTCCCATGTTTTGAGATCGATGTTGACAAGCTCGTTTTGGATGAGGTAGCTTCTTATCGAGTAGGTGATCCTGCAAGGTGAACGCACAGCGCGTGAGCGGCACTATTGCTCTGTGTCTTGAAGCAGCACCAACGGTGTGAACTTACATGTCCGAATCTGCCAGAGCGCGCGCAATTTGAATGTTAGTTGGTGTCGCACCGTTCCAACGCTACAACTTCACACAGTTCCGGGATGCACAGCATGCTGCTCTCGATTCAGCGGCTTACTCTGGTCAAGCACTGCGAATCCCATCCCAATGTTGTAAACGCCCTGTGAGACCCAGAGTATCAGCGTCAGCGGCAGCATCTCCGCTATGGTGGCTCATTTTCGCAAAGCTGGGACGGCGAACATACCAGCACGTTGAGATAGGCAAAGATGCCCATGATGGCCGTGAGAGACACGGCATATATACCATACTGAATACCAAAGGTGCTCGAGGTGGAGATAAACTTGCCCTTGGGAACGTTCTCGAGGTACTTTGTCGTCTGACGCTTGAGCGAGTCGCTTGTCAGGATCGTCATGAGGCAGATTTCGGTGTACTCATGTATGGTCTGCAGAGTCGATATCGTGTGAGACTCACTACCGACTCAAGTGCCTCGCTTGCTGCCTGCGCCGTCTTACCTCCAGGGTCTCGCGAATGTCGCGCTCAGGGATCGCCTGAAAGACATCCAGGGACTGGCTCTGCTTTCGCTTGAATCCACGCACCTTGAGATCGATCAGATACATGAAGAGCGCGACGATGACGACGCTAATTCCTGTAGCACAGCGATACAGACCATGAGAACCACAACCAAATCACGAAGTGCGTCCCAAGGACGAGCTCCTCCACGCTCCACCGAGTGGCGATCCGCAAGGAGGGAAAGGCATACCGGTCAATATGTACACCAGGTTTGTCGCCTGTGTAGAGACGCCCGCCTGCATAGGTATCAGAGCGAGTTAATACATGAATACCCAGCGCATATGTGCCATTTTGCTATGCGCAAGTTGAACACACGCATCGCCTGACAGAGTGCCCATTCGGCAAACGACCCAGTCCTCGGTTGACAAGTACAGCTCACTGGCGCCCAAGCACAACGGACGACCTGCCTGATGCCCAAAATAGAGAGTGTTCATCGAAAAGTCGTCTGATATTTGAAAGAACCAGAGATCATTGGAATTAGAATGAGACAGAAGGACATCTGATCAGACGAATCCGGAGCGCCTGTGGGAGCCGGATACGGGTTGTTGAAGAGCAGATGATCTGGATACATACAAGCCTGGTGCTGTATCTGGAACATGTTGTCGAGGATAAAGCGCGCATCGTTGTTTGTACTGATATTCTGGAATGCCGCAAACTCAATATTGGAGATTTGGAGCCCCGCTTCGGCAAAGGTCTTCAATTTCGATGCATATTAGACAGCGTGTCAGTGAATCGAGGGATTAGCTTGGCAAGACATGGCATGGTTCATAACGCCAACGGAAACGCGGATGCAAGGCTATCGCGGGAGGTCGGGTGATCAAACGGAGCATTGGCAGATATCTTACGTTTGTCACCTGGTAGAGAGTAAAGTTCTGGAGCACTTTGTTGCTTGTGTACGGATAGTACGACACATTTACAAGTACCAGAGGGGTTGTGTAATAATAGTCTGAGCTCGAGTCGCGATAGGCAAAGAGTTGATCAGATGCCTGTTTGAACGATATCATTTCCGTCCGATAGAGCGAGCGCACATAGTCATAGAGCTCGGGGTTGTTGGAGTCGTGATAGAACTGCATCTGTCTGAGCCGGTAGAAAGTCATGGCTGTCATATGCTCTCTTTGATGCAACCTGCCATTGCCCAACGCCAGCAATTCGATCAGTCAACCACATGCCATGGGCAGCAAAGATGGAATAGCCATCGCGCTTGGGCTTCAAGCTCAAAGCGAAAGCACTTACAGCTTCAGTACATAGAGACCATTTGCTGTGCTCTGGAGAAGGGATCTGAAAGGTGGAGCGAGGTGAATCCGAATCCTTGTCCAAGATACCTCCCTCGCTATGAACTACTCCAACATCGGCCAGCAATTTCGTCGCCACAAATGTCCGAGACAGATCGAACGGTCGCGCCGAATTGGGAGATAGCTCGAAATGCTCGCCTCCAAACAGTTCATCACTCGAGTTCAATCAGGTTCAGAACGTACGTGATCGTGACAAAGTTCGTCACGATGATGGCAAAGCAAATCGTCGTAGAGGATATGAGGAGAACGGTGATGTTCATCGAGTTCTTGCGCAAGATTGCAGCCCGCAGTCGATGCAGTTCCTCGGTCCGTCTTGTTGCCATGCGCGTGTCGGCCAAATTCTGATGTCGGTTCATCGACTCATGGTTATCCTGTTGCTCATGAACACTGTGCTGGTCTTCATTAGAATCGAACTCGCGATTGTTATCTTCAGCCATAGCTGTACGGACTATATAAGGCTTCACACGACTCAAGCTCTTCATTGTTGCTGTGAAGATACCATCATCGGTATGTTGACGGGCCTCTTCCATTTCCAGACTGTCGGCCTTGTCCAGTAAAGTCGTTGCCTTTGCAAGGTCACCTTGAACCTGAGGGCAGCAGCGCAAAAGACAAGCACGATATGTTGGCATCACCGCGAATCACAACAGCATTTGCATTGACATCACACGGAAAGCAGTAGAATATCCCTCCTGAAGCAAGCCACAACACGCCCTTCCGAAAACTGCCCTAGTCAAGCCAAAACACAATCCCATACCTGGAGCAAGAATGCGCCGTACTGCCGCAGAAGCTGTATACTTCTCGGAAACCTGGGATGCGAGTTACGATCAATATTCGATTGAGACAGGGGGTTCCTCTGTGCTTGCGCTTACTTTGTAATCAAGACGCCATAGGACGTGGCCGCCTTCTCCGAGTGATGATAGGCTGCCGACGCGAAATGGGCCAAGTCCTCCTGCTTATATTTCTGTAGGATGAAGTGCATCTGTAAGCAGGCGCGACGCAGCCTTTGATGCTCGACAAAGGGTTTCAGCGCGATCTCGACGACCTTCATTATCTCTCTATCGATCCAGTTCAGTCGTGGTGTGCCTAATACCTTGTCCAGGATCAAGGACCAAAGTTCCAGAAGAAACTTGAGTGCCAGGTAGTGATTAGATCTTGCTTCCCGGTCTAGTTTCTTGTATTCCGCAAACGCGGCAACATCTAGCTGCACGCCTGAGCCAAGGAAATCGACTTCTCGGCTCTGAGTTGATATCTATATGTGCAGCAATATCAAACCATGGGTGAATACGCGGAGCCTGACCGAGCAGCCGTGAAGACCAGCCAAAGCCAAGATCAGTGACTGAGTGCACCTGCCTTTTCATCATAGTAGATCTGAAAGCGCACATCGATCGGGGAGTTGTGTCTTTGGGCCTGCCGTAGCTGCTTGGCGGCCTCCATCTTTGACTGCTGCACGAACGAAAAGTAGCTTGCATAGCACAGTCTGATCCAATGGCACCTTGGGAATTCGGTAATTCCGCGCTTCCATCAGAGACACGGTCAGATGCAAGGTTACCAGAGTAGCCAGGCCAACAAAAACGAAAGGTCGATGAATACATAATCCCAAGAAAGGGCAACACACTTATGCACACGCAGCCTGCACGTTGGCTCGTAAATGCTCTATCGATGGAAGTCCGAGTTACCAAGAAGATGTCACGGAGCTCTCCAACGAGTGCTTGCTTAACGTTCCGTCTCCTAGAATCCATCTTGGCTGTGATAAATCGCGCCGTGATCTCGACATGAGTCCAATGGTAGAAGACAATAGGGTCGTCGTCCGGATTGACGGTGCTGAGGGCATCGGCCAGTCGCTTGCGGCTGCTCGATTCGATCCATTTCAGCAGCCAGGCCGTGAAAAAGTAGCCTGTGACCCAGAGCGGTGCTATGAGCGAGCCCATCACGATAGGAACGACAGAGCTCGTTTGGAGATTTGAGCCACCAAAGGTATTGACGAGGCAAGTAATGAATGCAATCAAGCCGATTCCAAATGCACTAAAATAAAAGCCAGATCGCTGTCGATATTGGACAAGATGACGGAGATGATTGTTAGTAAGAATTCGGCTGGACCAACAGCTAGTCGAACCTTGTGGGTCTTTGGATCCATAATCAGCCCGGCATCTCCACAGTCTAAATGAACCTAGTATCCACTGGCTCACGACTACCATTTGGTTGATCCTGGGATTGTAGTATGGCAAATCTATGGCAGTAATAGAGCAAAAGCATGTAGAATGATGGGTTGACATTTGCCGCGCGATGTGGCTCCACTTCTCCAGTTGCATGGGTGCGAGAGGCATGGATCGAAGCGTAAACCCACAATAGTTCAGGACCATCAGCATAGTTCCGGGCACCATCGTGGCCACGCCAATGCGTAGCAGCGGGATATTGGCGGGGACCATCAGCCACACCAGAACGAGTAGTGACTTGAGGAAGATATCTGGAAGCGACATGGCGACGATAGTTAGCGAGCACGCAATGCCTCAGGCTCGGCATCCACCGCCATGAGGCTACATGTTCTATGAGCATCCTACGAATCGCGACATGTCGCATATCGCATGTTGCACAGCACGGTTCCTGCGAGCAGAGTCCATCGAAATGTATCCTACAAGCAAGGTCGACTCGTCCGTGAACCTTGCTCTGTGAATAATGGAGGTGGATGTATGATTTTAGGCTGGGTCGCCGAGACTGCGCCGATTCGGTTCATGGTTTTACTGCGGAACCAGATGAGTTGGACGAACTTATTGGCAGAGATAGAGTGACTCACCATGGGGCTCTTGAGGGTTGGATCGGGGTTGAGATAGCTGCGAACAATGGAGGCATCGAGCGGAATGAATTGTCGGAAGAGCAGAGTGGCAGAAAAGCTCAGCTGAAGGAGCTCAGGTTGACAAGCCGAGAGCAATTTTATACGTACAAGACGCTCAAGCCCGCGGCGATCGGGATATACACCACCAGGGTGATGATGGATACAACAAACAAAGGAAGTCGACTGCCGACGACACAGTTGCTGCCACCCAGCTGGGAACTTGAAAGAGAGCTCTGGATCGTGCAAACCAGAGCGCTCATTAGGCTTTCGACGATGGGGATGCTAGGTAGAAGGAAAGCGGACGATTCAGCCAAGCAGGTGAGCAGCATTGCGAGCTACAGGCCATTCTACTTGCAACAATGCTGTATATCGTCAAAGGGTCAATTCCACGATACTCACTAGAAGACAGTTGGCAGATACGACGCAAAAAAACGAAGCGTCTTGATCGGCCCTGAGGGAGTCGAAAGGGTGAATACGATTTCATCAAACGATGCAATGACAGAACGAAGTGATCCGAACGAGCTTGACATACATATCGCCTCTTGTTTGCCGTTCTGCAGTGGAGCCACTCCATTGGTGTTAGCGTGACGTATCTCTACCAATGACCCAAGTTTCGAATGCCCTGCACTGCAGTATCGATTACAACTCACAAACAAGCCCCAGCAGATATAAATGATGTTCAGGATCAACAGTGCCACAGACGAGACGGCAATCGCGTTGAGCGTCACGTAGGTTGGCGTGATGTCGAAGGTGAGATATTTGACTTCGACAAAGTTGACCAGGAAATCCGGCAGCATGTAGACGCTGCGGAGGGAGTCCGAGAAGAAAAAGCACAGTAGCTGCCCATCCTCGATCACGAGGGACACGTAGTCTAATACAGAGGAGCTGCGTTGATGGAGTAGAACATTGTATGGCCGCGTTACCGAAGGAGCTGGCACGGAGTGCGGCGGTCGATAATGACGCACAAATAATGACCCAAACCACTCTGCATAGTCAGGCTTGATCAGTGGAAGTCGCAAGCCCGATCGAACAACTTTGATGCTCGGACACAGGCCAATGACTAGTGGGCAAAGCATCGGTCGCCACCACATCCATTCCTGGCGGCGAGAAAGCACTTACGTATTGCCATGGACAATGTAGAAGAGGAGCGCGAACATAACATCTCTGACGGTTTCCGTCAGACGGCGCTGAGTCAGGAGCTCGGATGCTTCGGTCGTCTCGCCAGTCGATGATGCACCGTCGCTGCTGCGTGAGCTGAATCCTTTGGCATCCCGACTCAGCGAGCTCCTTCGTGGCCCACCGAACTTTCGTGGTGGTGTTACTTTACTCTCGTCATGATCACTCGTAGCATCGTGCTCAGAAGCATGACTTGCTTCGGCGATATCTACAAGTGAGAGCGACGTATCAGCATCCAAGGGTCCAGGCTCATTATATCCGAAACCAAGGGTCCAGGCTCGTGATATCCGCGCCCTCATGCAGGTGCGTAATTTCTTGCGCTTACTTGCAAACGATGCTTTCTTGATGCACGAGGCCATAGGAAAACTGTGCAGCGCCGATGAGTTCTTGGACTCATCCAAGTTCATTTTGCAAACGCCGCGCTAGAGAACAGGAGAGCAAGCGGCGATTTCTCCAACAGGGCTGTGAATTTATAAGTCTGTAATCCAGGGGGTATCGAGAGGAATCAGACGGGAGAAGGATATCTGCCTGCGATTGCTCCCTGCAATGGATGACGATTCCGGCTCGGTTAGGATCATATGATTGGGGTTGTTCCGCATTTGTCCACCGCCCAATAGAGTCGGCTTGTCGACGCAAGTCTGGCCCGCAGAATGACGTCGTCCCCTGAGTCAACTACTTGGATGGGGTTCATGATTCAGTATGTGGTGGGATGGGTATGCAGATGATCGAGGATGCGCATCATTCATTTCAGTGCAATGCAAACACTCGCCCACCGCTCGCTGTGACCAAGCTTGGGTTGATTGGCTCAGTCACGACACCTCATAGACTACTTTATAAGACGGGGCTCGGAACCACAGGCAAGGCAAATCCGATATATATATATATATTGTTTCATTATGACCCCGGCTGGCGACCAATGATGGAAATTAGCAGGTAAGGATGAATATAGGATCGCTGTGCGCGACGCTGTTATCGCTATTGCGTCGAGCCATAGTAAAGGGCGAGATAGGTCCCGTCGCTTCACGGGTGTAAGCATGGTTGACGCAGGCTGTAGCGGACTGACGAGGCCCGAGTTGGCACATGAATCTTTGGGTGATCGGCGCCGGGAGGGATCTGTGAGTACTTTTCGACGACGACTTCACGACCCTGGATATCGGTGACCGTATATATCATCTTGACAGGAACCTCATAGTCTAGCGAGGGCAGGACAGTCTTTTGGCTTGCACCGACGTGGGAGATCGTTGGCCTGGAGGCGGTATCGGCGAGCTCCGTTGGGCAAGAGTCAACAGTGTCAACAGCAACAGAAGGCAAAGATGAAGGTAGCGCTGTGAATGACAGCCTCGGCGCCGCAGAGAACGACGAGGTTATTTGCACTGACAAACGATGGTCGACGGACTCGTTGCAGAAAGGCGTGTGCGAATCGATCCCCTCGACTTGTGGCTTGCGTCTGCGAGGAAGCGTCTCGCCAGCCGGGCTCTGCGCAATCCTACGTCGATTTTGGATTGGCCTATCAAGCGAGCACGCCGTTATCGGAAGCCCGCCAGACGTCGGAGGTTGAGGCAGTCCATCGAAATCGAGGTCGAGCAGATAGCCCATCGAGCTCTTTCGGGGCGGAAGCACCGGCGGAGTGAAAATTGTCCTGGAAGTGGTTCGCTGTGGAATGGGGCCGCGACGGAGCAGCGGGCGTTCGAGCGGAACTTGGCTCAGGTCAGCAGATTCGGATGTGAGGCGATTCGGGATCTCGGTGCATAGCGAGGGCCTGTGGTTGCAGAAGTGACAGACGCTGGCATTATGGGAGTGGGATTGGGGTGTTGATGAGGACATGGCGTCTAAGGCCCGGTGATGGCGAGAAAAGGGCAAGCAACCGCTTGGGCGATAGCCGAGGGAAGGCAAGGGAGTGGAAAGTGGGCGCTGGTCGGCACAATGCAAGGCGGCGTGAATTCTGGACGAAAAACGGCAGTCTCGGTGGACTTGGATGCAGGTCCACAGCTGAGTGCAGCCGGAGCGATGATGCAGGGAAGCAGTTGCGGATGCTGGTCGGCCGATGCTGGTCGGCTGATTGCAGCAGGAACGGAGACGAAGCCAAAAAGGTCGATGCGCCGAGAGCCGGTTCATGGGGAGGCGCCAGGCACGAAACGCAGAGACGGACACAGACGCGACCGCGCAGCGCAGCAAGGGCGGCGGGAGCGGCAAGGCGCCACGAGCCCACAGCGCAACTGGGCTGGAACCTGGGCCGGGGTGAGTGCTGTTGCTCTGTGTGCTGTGGGCGACGACGCTGACACGGTGCACGCGCTGCCTGTGTGACACACGTGGACACAGCTGTACAGCCCAGAGCTGTGCCAGAGAAGGCCGCGGCTCCTGACCGCCCCGGACGCCACACGGCCCCGAAGGACCGTGGGCCTTGGTGCTCCGATCCTGGATCCCAGCCCCGCGGCGTGCCTTCATGCCTCCATGCTTTCATGGCCCACGATCCCGACCGGCGTTGACGCCGCCAGAGAACCTGCATGGTCCAGCGCCACCGAGCATGAGCCCCTTGCGTGCGGACTCGCTTCATGGGGCTTGACACTCACAAGGCCTGCTCCCAGCGATCTCCCTCCAACAGGAGCATGGGCTGCAGGAGTTCATGGAAAAGAAACCGTTCATCTGCGTAGCTTGCCATGCGTGGGAGAGTCGACAAAAGCCGCAGCTTTAGCGGATGAACCAGCCTGAACATGTGCTGCGTGGGAGTGTCCGACCATCGGATTCACTCGAATGGGTTTTCGTTCTCGCTCTCCTGGATGTCGTGGCCGCCATCCACATTTTCATTCCTGGCTTCCGGCGCCCCCCAGCGCGGCTTTGGATGGATGACAATCAGGTTCGGGCTGTTCTGCTGGGCTGCCTGGTAATAGGACAGCGGGCTTTTGCCTCGCTCGGCCTTGGTGGGGCTCGGCTCCGCGCTCTCTGCCGCCGAGAATGTCGTGGATACCCGCTTGGGTGTGCTGTTTCTCGGACTGCCTGTTTGGGTTCGGAGGATCGACCCTTGAACGACACCGGATCCAGGCGATGTGCTCGACGCAGACATGTATGATGGCTTTGTGAGCTGATCGACACTTCCAAACTTGACAGGCGGTTTGGATCGCTCGGGCTGGTCAGACCGACCGGGCGACTCGAACCGACGGGTCATCGCACCATCCGGCTTGGGCTGCGGCTTGACCAGCTTCCTTCGCCACTCCCACTGTCGGCGCTCGTGCCAGTCCTTAATTTTCCTGTACCAAACAGTGTAAAACCACTCGACTTCATCGCTTTGCAGACCGCGTGCGAGCCTATCTGCAACTTCTGGATGCTTTCGGATGTTCTCTGGAAGTCTGGAGAGTGCCCGCGGTGAGCGCCACGATCAGCATTGTTTCCTGCTGTATGGCCGCATGACTTGCCTCAGCCTGCCTCTCGAATCCATGCTCCACTGATTCACTCCGTGCTTACCTGACTATCAAATCTGTAAACGGGGCCAAGTCGAGGGGATAGAGTCAATATCGTGAAATGGCTATGGGTCTGCGTTGCTTCATCCGTCTGCAGCCGCACACAATTCGATCAGGAGTGCGATGCCGGTGCCCGGCGAGTGCACACCACCGCACTTACCTATGACACAGTCGTTGACGAAGCGGAACCGCGTGTTCATCCGGTGAAACACAATGAACTGGCCCACAACAATGATGACGATCTGGCCCGCCAACAGGATGTTGTTGTACCACTGATAGGTTGCAAGGTTGGTGTCGAGGTTTCCGTATATGGATGCCTCTGCTCTTTGATATCCTTCGATCAGGTCCGGGGTGAGCAGGGTTCGCAGCAGACTGATCGTGGCGTTATCGGGCACAAAGGGCCCGACCAGCGTCGCTTCGTAGAATCTATTCTGGATGCCGTAGATGTAGTTCTGCAAGTACGGAATGCCGTGGCTGACCATGCTGCTGACATTCCCCATGGAAGGGTTCCACGTGCGATTGAAGCACGCCGACTGGTTCAGCAGCAAGCAACTCATCTCCAAGTCCCCGAACAACGTTGAGCTATAAAGCTCAAAGGGCAGTGTTGGTGGACTATCTGTTGTGCGGAAGGGTTGGAGGAAATATCATTTTCTGTGAATATCGTGCCATCATGCCCCCTGGAGTCCTTGGAAACCGATAGACCGGGCAGCAGCACTGATGACGATGCAGCAGTACCCAATCTCCTGTCGGGTAGCTAGTCCAGAGCGCCTCTCAATGACGTTCAGCCACTCACTCGTTGGGTTTCCATATATCATATTCGTGTAGATCATATAGAGATTGAGGAATTCATGGTCGTAGAATGCACGTATCTGAGACTCGCTCCCCCAGGTGAATGTGTCCTGGATGAGCATCTCATTGGTGCAAGTGAAGGTTCGGATGTTGAACGTCATCATGTCGCTGAACTGATCGACTGTACCGAAGTTGACGCCCATTTGATTCACAGACTAGGATACGGATTTTCGTTGCCGTCTATGAGTGCGGATGTCTATACTGACGAACGAACGAACGAACGAACGAACGAACGAACGAACGAACGAACGAACGAACGAACGAACGAACGAACGAACGAGCGAGCGAACGAACGAACGAGCGAACGAACGAACGAACGAACGACAAACCAATGCAACAATGGATCGTGCCCCTGCTACATCACACGCATTATCCTGGTTTACTGCGCTTCCATTCCATTGTGACTTACCATCACATTGATGTAGTAGAACACCCCGGCGAGTGTGCATGTTGCCATGACATACAGACCGTATTGAAGCCGCAGTCCCCATTTTCCAGAGGCAAACGACTGCTTCACACTTTCGCTGTCAACAGCCAGGTTGCTGGTGGTGTTAAAGAAAATGTCCTCACTCCGTTCAAGCTCGATCTTGTTGATGTGTTCTTTGATGATTTGAGCTGGAATCTCTTTGAAAAACGAGAGAGCCTTCCGCTGGAGCTTCAGGAACGACATTACGCCAAAGTCCAGAATTACCACAAGCGCAATGACGACCAATATATAGACTATCGTGAGCTCAGTTATTGTGGTTGCGGCTGCAGGAGGTATCAATTCCGGAGAGTCAGTGCTTCCGAGTCAGTATTTTGCATCCGGACAAACAACTGTGCGCGACAGGCGTCAGGTCGGTGTCGGGGATGACAGAATCACTCTCAGCTACCTGTAGCGGCCGTGGCGCTTTGATACGCCTGAGTGACCAGGGAACAGCGATGCGTCAGCCTACTTTGAGCCATGTCACACGTTTGATAGCCATAACGAGGATCGAGAACTTACAAAGAAGCAGTCGTTCATGGAGTAGTCGTAATAGACATGAAGGTACCGGAAGTTGTCCATGACAAATCTGGTGGCGCCATTGTGACTCGGTGAGCTTGGGCCCATCACTCATCGCGTTTCAGAACGGCAGTGATGAGACGGCCCGACAACATCACCCCACGGGTTGTTATCGTTGCATCAGGCCCAACAAGCGCAGCTATACTCCATCACAATCGAACCTGAACGAGTTGTCATAGGATATGTTTGCAAAGGCCGAGAAGCTCTTGTAGCTGAGACTGATGATCAATACATGTCAGTGCAGTGTTGCGCACTGGGCATCAGCGAGTGAATAGCCCCAACACCCGGATATCAACAGCTCGGTGTCAATGCGATTGATACAGTGCACTCACTCGTATCCGCTGGACGCCAGTCTCTGCAAACATGTGAAATACACCAACAGCGTTAGCATGCCGAGCACAGCGCCATCGTCCGCTCATGCACACACTGTCTCAAACATCCTGCCACTGCGGTAGTGTTACCTTGGTCAAGTCGTACCCGCTCACTATCTCTTGAAATGGCTGGTTGACATACGGATACGCAGTGAGGTTGACTGCGATGGAGGGATCGTTGTACCATGAAAAAGTTGCTGGATCAATATCAGACCAAGAGAACAGCCAATCTGTCCAGTAGTTGTACTGATCCATTTCGGATCGCAGCAGAAGTTGTTGTTGATTGAATGTGGCTGTGTCGTTGGCAAGATATGCCGCTTGCAGTGCCCTCGCGCGATATGGAATCCAGGCACTGAACCTTTCACGAGAATGAAGTCTGAGTGCGAAACGCTGAGCATTAATTCATGAACGCCAATTCAACAAACTGCCCCATTCATAGCGGATGTAACACACACATACCCTTGCAGAATTTTGGTGCCGAATATGGTGTACTGCAGTAAGTGCGCACACAGGATCGAGTTGGTGACAGCCGCCGCCAAGCTCATCAGCCCCATGATGTTTGACGCAATCGTTAGCGACTTCATGTCGCGGTTACGCTTGATGATGAGCTGCGATCGCATTCGCATTCGCTCTTGCATGGCCTTGTAATCGTCCGCCGACGTCGTGCCGGTTGACGAGGGCGCCTGGCTTCGGGATTCGTGCTTGTCCATGTTTCTGACTCTCTGCGCAACCGATGCTCGTTCTTCGGGGACGCGATTGAGTCGAGAAGCTTGCGATTTCTGTGGACTGGAGCGTGGTTCCCTCTCCAGGGTCATGATGTTGTGCAAATCGTCGACAGATCCGTCAGCTTGCTCTTCGCCCTCGAGGAAATCGGCCTTTTCCACGAGTGCGTTTCCCTTCTCGATATCGTTGGTCACATCAAAGCAAAACTTTGCGTACATTCTCAGAAAATACTACGAGGGCGTATCGGGGTGGATTAGCGAGTCTCACGAATCGCCAAACACCGGTCGCTATGGAGACCCGTCCACTCCGGCGAGCATTACCTGGCTCTTCGGGAATCTACGTAGTCATCACATGACATCGTGTTAGTGTCGCTCTGGAGCTCTGGAGATTACTCGATCATCGGTGGCGACTGGTAAGGCTGAGCAGCTTCATTGGTCCGAGTGTCGCCACAAAGTCGTCACAAAGGTGCGCTTACCGGCTGACCAGGGACAGATATGCATTATCCGCTTTCTGGGAGGTCGAGTACAGCCTCAGACCAACGCTCTCGACATCAAAGACAGTCGTTTTCTTGTCCACCACGGTTGACCAAAACTTGGTTATATATGCGTTCGCAATCTGGTGGTTGCGTGTGGCCGTCCGGTGGCTCTTTTGAAAATCGGCAAAGCTTGTGACATCCAGCTGGACTCCAGAGCCAAGAAACTCGGACTCGGCCATTTGCTGATTGATCTACCAGAGCGAGACGCGAGGCATTGTGTCAGCAACTCTACACGAGCGCCAAATCTATAGCAGTCTTTGATCGGCTCAGCCGCTGTGGAGTTGCATGCCGACACAATACGGACGGTCAAACGAGCAAGCTCGAAAGTGCAGATACTCAACCTGGTTCAAAAAGTGTATTTGACAGGAGACGTCGAACGAAGGATCCAGCGACTTGATGCGCTTCAGAGACCTCAGCGCCTCTTGGCGAGCGTTGGTCAGGTGGAACAGATATGTTGCGTATTGGAGGCGGATGTACGCTTCTTCCGGGAACTCCTGCAGTCCGCGCTGTTGCCCCACCCGATCACCACAGCGTCAGTAGAAGAACAGGCGCTTGACTGCAAATCTCACTCCAAGCACGACCGCACAATATGCCAAGCACGATCGCGGCACATGCGACAGCACTGCGAGCCGGTCCGCCATCAAAACTAGGTGCTCGATCCAGCCCGAGAGCTCGCCAGAATCACACATCCCCACCTTGAAGATACGCTTGACTTCGCCAAATTTGGCCATGTCAACCCTCCTTCTTCTGTTGTCGAGCGCCTCGACAATGAATCGGGCAGTCATCTCGACGTGCGGCCAGAACCTGAATATGATCGTGTCGTCCTCGTACTGGCTGGAGTGCACGTTCGAGTACATATTTTCAAGGGCCCTGCGAGCCTCTTCCTGGACACGGATGTATATGAACTCTGTTTGGGAGTGGCATTTGTACAGATGGCTGCGTCAGTCCCATGATCCAGGGCAGGATGCTGCACAACAGGACACTCAAGCATGATGCACTCACCGCAAAAGTACCATCCGGTAGCGTATCCGATGAGCACCACAATCACCATCAGGATCGTGTAAAACCACGGCAAAGACACTGATCCATAAGTTGAAACGCCGACGCCGATCAGACTCATAGCTCCTGCGAACATCGAGGCGCAGTAGTTGGCGGCGCGCTTGGAGCAAAGCACGAGTCGAGTGAGTAATGTGCATATCGAAGCGGTGGTCACGGACGAGGATCTGTGTGGTACTGCAGCCAAGATGCCAGTACAACGATTTGAAAAATGATGACTGCCTACCAGCTGGTTGAAGCGAGCATTGAAGTATGGCTGGTAGAACATGATGGACAAGAACATGAATGTGCAGGTGCAATAGCCCACTGCAAACTGAATGATCGGACTCGGCACGAAGCGCCAGCAGCAAATCAAGATCGTCTTTAGAGTGATGTAGATGAGATCCACTCGGCCGTGCGACTTGTTCCGATTGCCCTTGAGGCACGGATTCATGTCCAAGTACCTGCGAGGCGTGTCGCCAGAGATGGACGGTGGTAATGCGGGCTTAGAGCATAATCAAGGCGGATACGTTCGTTCGCGGACTGGATGCACTATCTCAGCTTGCCGAACCTGCAGAAATGGAGGGTTGTCTACTGCCCCCGCTTACACACTGCCCCCACTTACACACTGATCATCGCACACGATGTCGGAATGAACAGCAGCCCTGCTAGTCCCGAGAAGGAGAGAAACAGCAGCCGCTGGAAGTCGTAGCATCCCAAGTTCGAGACGATTTGTGTCTGTGAGCCGGAGCCTGTGCTCTGCCACTCGCATTGGATTGGAGTGACCAGGATGTTGATGATGGGGGAGTAGAAGAGCGTTGGCAGGACACTGGCGGATGAGATGAGGGTTGCGGAAATGCGCGTCAGTCGAGATTGATGGATATCGATACAGGTCCGTGTGTCCAAGGCTGCCCCCAACTTACCTCGCAGCCACTCTCAGGGTCGAGATGGGCCAGATTTTCTTGTGCTGTAGAGGCGACATGGCAATGCAAAGTGGAGCGCACGCAGTTAGATGAGGAGATGGATCACGCATTCCTCCTGGCTGACCATGGCAGCGGCGTTGTCGGTATGGCTCACCTGTCCTCTCTGGGACCATCAACCAAACGGTGTATGGTTGCCGATGCGATGGCATGCGATGGCGAGGGATGGCATGCAGTGCATCAAGTTGTCGTTGGCACAGATTATCGGCGACGCGAGCCATGATCAATGAACAGGGATTGCCGTTAGCTCCACATACGCCTGTCGATGCGATTTCTCAAGCAGAGTACAGGCACTCTCGAAGTGGGTCTGATGGCAGATCCAAGCGCAGGTCGGGGTCAGTGCTTTCGCGGCAATACGCACCACCGTCCCCCAGGCAACGTATGCGACATTCGCCACGAAGAGAAAGCACGCGACCGTCGCACAGCAAAAGTAGATCTGGAACTGCGACGTTGTCAAGGTGCTGTAGGGAATCGAGGTCAGGGTGGTGATGAAGCTCGGGATGGGGTAGTACATGGCCGCGAGCGACGAGAAAAAGTACGTCAGCAACTGGATGTCCTCGCCGATGATGGAGGCCACTGCGAAGAGCGTGGAGGCTCGGTAGTTGCTGCAGTTGGGTTCGGGAAGTGAAAGTCGGGTGAGTTAGCGATCGATCGGAATGCCCGGTCCACCTGCGAAAACGGCAGTATCAGACTCGTATGCAGGGAGTGCACCCAGACTCACCCAACCACCATCAGGAAGAGCAGCTGGTACACAACTTCGTAAATCTCCTTCACTTTGGACTTTTTCGCAGTGATATCGATCAGCTCCCCACCGACGGACGACGAGTTGTCGGTGCTGTTGAAGTGGCTTCCGTCGGTCCGATGGCCGCTGGAGTGTCTTCCTTCTGAGGCCTCTCTGAAGCTCGTCGACCCTCGGTTCGGAGGCGAATGCGACGGATTATCATCGCCGGTCGCGTCGGCCATGTTCCCGAGCGAACTGCTGCTGCCGTCGCCGCCTGCATCCTGGTCGTCTTCATCTGCGGGCACGCTGCTGCGAGCGACCATGCTGTCCCGCTCCTTGCCCGGCTCCTTCTCCGGGATGGTGAAGTTGGTCATTCCTGGAGGGTTGCCTGCCGAGAAGCGTCTGGTGCTAAATGCTCCGATGCGTCGCTGGGAAGGTTTGGGCGAGGAGCCGCTGTCGATGATGGGGCCATCTGTCGCTTGGTTCTGCCGACAGGCGAGGGGCTCTGTCCTGCTGCCGACGCAATTTCGCCGTATCTCGCTCTCCGGCCCGGCCAGTGCGCACACTCTCAATCGACACCGACCAGAACCCGATCATGAGCCTGCTGCCGGTCTCGTCTGGTTCGATTCGTGGATCTGATGTCTGCCCATCGTCTCCATCCCATCCAGCAAGTGTCACGGCGCTCACATTATGAATCGGAGCTCTACTCCAATACCTTTCTTTTGTGGTGTGATTACTCATCCACTGTTCGCCATATTCGCCTGCTCGGCGCCGCCTTTGGCAACTTCGCCTTGATCTCCGCGCCTCCCGGGCATCTCATCCACCAGAGCGCTCTTCCAAGATCGCCGCAATGCCGCCCAAAGCAGCCTCCTCAACCACCCCGGCCAGAGCCACCTCATCACCGGAGATCGTGCTGCCCACAAAACGGCCGCTCGACTCGGCGACAAGTCCTGGCGCCATGCCGTCTGTCGATGGTGCTGACGACGATCACGACATGGTCTCCGATGCCAAATACAAGGCCAGCACATCGTCGACGTTTCCGCAGACCCGAGTAAAGCGTATCATCAAGGAGGACAAGGATATCATGAACTGCCAAAACGACGCCGTATTTGCCGTGACCGTTGCGACGGTGAGTGCTCAACAGAGTGATCTGCACGGACCGACTTTCGCCGTTGGCGGCCGACATCGACGCCCACCCGCCGGCATGTCGATTCTCTGGCAGAAACCGAGCAATCACATTCGACCTGATCCGAGATCAACTTGTGCTTGGCTCGGCTGCTCCTGGCCTGCTCGCTGGCCTGCTCAGTGCTCATCCGCTTGTCACTTTGATCGGCCTCGCTTCCAATACCAACGGCCTGATCTCCTGCCTCACTAAAACCGTGTTGAATCTGCACTGGGCCATCAACCCTGGCGTTTCGTATCCCGGATCGGTCAAACTTTGTGCATCTGTTCGTGGCCATCTGGCTGCAGGAACTGTTTCTCCAAAAGTTTGCCGAAATGGCCTACAACCAAGCTCGGAAACGGAACGCCAAATCGATTGCATATGGCGATGTTGGTATGTTCGGCAGTGCATTGCGTCTCACCATCGTATCTGCACATGTGCACCTCAAATCCAGCCGCCTCTGAGTTTCTCATGTCCTTTGCTGCGTCTTTTAGCTAGCGCCGTCCAGATGACCGAAAGATTTCGGTTCTTGGAAGGTATGAGCGCTGAGCCCGATTGAGGGTGTCGTCAGCAGTACCCATCCTTGCTTGCCCGATCCCTCTCGTTCGATGCTTGAGCGCCGTTGCCTGAGTTGTGGCTGACTCTGGCAATGTGATTTTTGCATCCCGATGCATCGGGTGTTGGGCAACCAGATGTCGTTCCGCCGACCGTGCCCCTCCGTAAGGCTCTCAAGCAGCGCGAGACGCTCCAAAAATCGGAGGAGCAACAGCACGACGAGGAAGAGTAGACACGGACGGCCCGCAGACACCGCTCGTATCTTGTGCTGTAACGACGCAAGCGATCTGTGTCTGCGGGCTGACTGCATCGGATTCGATCGGTCCTGCACCGTTCCAATACAATCAGACGGCTCGCCGCCGAGCCGAAATGACCATGCTTCCCCTCGGATGCTCTCCATACTGCATTCGACATGCATCGTCTGGTATTGGACATGCATCTTCTGGTATTGGACATGCCTCCATACTGCATTCGACATGCGTCTCGATCGCCGTGGCGCGTCGCTGCCTGTGCTTGTTGCCGCGCGCAGCAAATGAATCCATGCTATGAAATTAATTTCGGCGGCGCGTTGCTCGCGCTGACTCAGCGCCCGGATCCAGCCGCACTCGAGCCGCCGCCGCTGGTTTTTTTCGCACCGTTTTCGCTTGTGCGTTTTTCGCTTTTCGCCTTTTCGCCCTTCGCTTTCGGTCTTGAGAAATCCATCGAGCTTGCTCTCAAACACGGAAAAGGTGCGGTATGCCTGGACCCGCCGCTGGCCATTGCGTGCGTGGCCGCCGGCACGGATACGTGCTCGATGCTCCACCTTTATATCGGCCTCTGGAACGGTAGCACCGCCGCCAATCGACACATGTCGCATCTGCGGCTTCATGTCGATTGCCTGGTCCATACCCGTGGTCCTTATCGCTATGCGTCATGGTCCGATTCCCAAGCTGACCTATCGCGCCATTCGTCCTCCCGCCTGCTCATGTGCATATTTATGCTGCTCCGGCGGCAATGCTATTGCATCTGTCCGATGGCGGATATCCATGGCAATGTGTTGCGCGTCTCGTATCGTTGGCTTGGCGCATTGGATTCGATCTCGACATCACGCTATCGACCCCTCCTCCATCGAACCGAAACATGTGCTTGACTGCATACGCTGTCATGCCTCATCTATTGCATACGGACTCGATTCGCGGCATCCAATCGATATTCACCCCACAATTCCGACTGGCAATCGGTGCTGCTCGTGAACCAATCCGACCTGACCCGACCCGACCCGATCCGACCCACTCATCTGTATATCGTATATCGTATATCGTATATCGTATATCGTATATCGTATATCGTATATCGTATATCGTATATCGTATATCGTATCGTTCACACGGCCATCTTTGCCACCGGATATTCTCGATCGGAACGACGCTACAGACGGAAGATGTTTGCTAGAAACCTATTTTCTGCCACCCAGAGCATCCGATCTGCCGCCGGCCTCCGCTTCGCCTCCAGCTCGGCGGCCCAGGGTGCCTTCGCCAGCCGAAAGGATGCTGCCCTGTGGGTCGTTAAGGCCGCCGCCGTCTCGGGCGTTGCCGGATACACCCTCGCCAACTTTGTCCTCACCGAGGAGAACATGAAGAAGATGTCTGTCAAGCTGACCGAGATGGGCATCAAGCTCCCCATTCCCGAAGCCCTCGCCTTCTCCGATATTGACCACGGCCTCCACGCTCCTCATTTCCCCTGGGACTTCAACGCCTGGTGGACCACCTATGACCACGCCGCGTACGTTGACTCTTCGTCTCGAAGCTGATGCCGGGATATGTGTATGCCGCCGGTGTAGGCGCGTTCGGCATGATCGCCTTCCGACTCTGCACCCACGGATCGTGCTTGAGTGACTCATGTCCGCTGCAAGGCAACGGTGCCCATCTCGTAGTCGATTAGACAGAGTGCACAATCCCACGAAGCGTCGTCTAGCGTGGGCATACGAGGCAGCCGATCGGCGCAGGATCACGCACCGATGTCTTCAGCACGTTGCTGAACCCAGGGCGGCTTTCATACTCGTGATTCGCTTTTTGCATGTATCACAACACATGCTCTGTATTGATGAACTTACCTGCCTCCAAACAGCATCCGCCGTGGCTACCAGGTCTACAAGGAAATCTGCCAGGCCTGCCACTCCATGGACCGTATTCACTTCCGTAACCTCGTTGGTGTTTCTCACACCGAGGCCGAGGCTAAGGCCATGGCTGCCGAGAACACTTACATCGACGGCCCTAACGACAAGGGCGAGATGTTCGAACGTCCTGGAAAGGTAGGAATCGTGGACGCCTGGACTTGACCGACACAATCCGCTCAGGCTCGCCTGCATCAACCCGCGCCCCTTAACGGCGCATCGTCAACGGCGTCAACCTGCGGGGCGCGTGCACTCGAGCCTTTTCCATGCCGATGTCGCTAATTCCGACTCTCTCCGCCCTTGCTCCAACTCGCTGTAGCTCACTGACCACATGCCCAAGCCCTACCCCAACGAGGAGGCTGCCCGTGCCGCCAACGGCGGTGCCTACCCCCCTGATCTGTCTTGCATCGTCAAGGCCAGACACGGTGACGCCGTATGTATTGCCCTCTCGCCAGACGCTTGAAATCTGCGTTGTGTTTCGTGTCCCTTTGTTGTGTAGACTCTGGTGCTGACGTGCATCTCTGGCCACAGGACTACATCTTCTCGCTCCTCACCGGCTACTGCGATCCCCCGGAGGGCATCAACCTCCGTGAAGGCCTCCACTTCAACCCCTACTTCCCCGGTGGCGCCATCGGTATGGCTCGCTCCCTCTACGATGAGGTCGTCGACTACGAGGACGGCACCCCCAACAACGCCTCACAGCTGGCCAAGGACGTCACCACCTTCCTCTCCTGGGCTTCTTACCCTGAGCATGACGAGCGCAAAAAGATGGGCTTGAAGGCTCTCACCATCTCTGCTATTCTCTTCGGATTGAGTGTCCACTGGAAGAGATTCAAGTGGAGCTACCTCAAGTCCAGGAAGATTGTGTACGTAACCCGGGAACTTCATCGGCTCTGTCTCTGCTGACTGCTACCGTCGGTGTGCGCTGCCCACCCCGACTTGTTTCCCGTCCCTGCCAACGCACTGCTAACATACTGTCTGTGTCCTTCGTTTGCACCAGCTACCGCCCGCCCAACATCCCTCAAGTCTAATTCATGTGAATTCTGAAGGTGGCCTCGCCTTTAATAAAACTCTTCTTGATCCATCCCTACAATCACTTGTAACGCTGGTCGAGCAGACCGTTTTCTTTTTGTATGCGAGCCAAGCCGCCTCTGCGACCTCCTCACGCCTGTTGTTGCCTTGCACTTTTCCTTCACAACGATACACCCTTCCCTCTGAGGAAACGGATACAGCAAATATAGTGCCTCTCGAAAACAGATCGTCGCGATGGATGATAATCTAAGGGCACGTAGGCGAAGGAGACTTTTGGATTTCGGCATTGAACAAGGCGGGCCGGCCTTTGCCGAAATATTGCAAATCGCGAGCGTATATTGAGTGCCTTGCAAAGGCCTTCATCGCTGGTTGTGGAGGGGCGACATTCGGTTGGAGGCATTTGGTTGCATCCATGTTTCCACCAGAACGGCCCAGTTTTCTTGGGGGAGATATATCGGAATACAATCTATCTATGTTGCTTCCAGGCCTCGCATCAGGTGTTTGGCTCGACATCAATCTCTGCCCTGCTCTGAGAAGCCACAGTGGCTTGTTGTTGCATGACGGCTATTCTACACTTTATTCAGAAAAAAACGGGACAATATAGCCGTTTCCATGAACATGTAGTATGTGCTGTGCTTGCGTCAAGCAAAGCCACAAGAAATAAAACAGATCACTTTGGCAGCCTCCGAGTGAAGACCGCCGGTCGCTCTCCGATCTCCACAATCGACCTGCACACTGCGATCATGTTGCGCGCCGCATTGACGTCGCGATTCCACACTGTCCGGCAGCTGGGATTCTTGCAGCTCCTGACAAAGTGGGAATTCGCAACACTGGGCGCATCGAGTCCTTCCAACCGAACTGGCTCCAGGCACTTGGAGCACACCTGCGAGGTGTTGAACTCGTTCGTCGAGGCCACCTTGACGCTTCCATGATGGTGATTGGGACGGCGTCGGTGGTGCTCGAACTGCTCAAAGTACCGAGCGAACCGCTGCCTCCGAGGGCTGGATGCATAGCCCTTGCCTTGTCGCCATGACGCATTGCCAAAGGCGATGACCACATCGGTCCGTATCGGGGCGTGCTTCAGGACGGCCTTGCACATCCTGTCGACGGCCACTTGGCGTCTCCTGTGGCCCGTGAAGCGATGGTGACGGGCCTTCTTGCCAAGGCGGAAGCCGAGCTGCACTCGCAGCTCCGGTCGCAGGACATGGGTGAGATGGACAAGGAAGGCCTCCGAGGACGACACCTTGGGCGAGGGTGTGGTCGACATCCAGGTCTCGATGCTGAGTCGATACTTCATGGTGTTGTGCCACTTGGTGTTGGACCTGTGGCCACACATGTGCTGGTAGTGGCCATTGGAGAACGAGACCACCTCGTCTTGGTGGCCCGGTGCTTGGATGACCGCCGTGAAGATGGAGCCGACTCCAGGATCGATGCCAATCCAAGTGGTGCGATCGGGGTCTGGGTCGCCGATGTGGGTCTGGATGCGCTGCTCGGCAGTCGGAGGAGGCTCGATGGTCTCGGTGTGATCGGTTCGAGGCAGAAACTTGACGAGACCGATGGTGCATCCAATGCCATCGGTGCTGATCTCGTAGTTGAACAGCTTCCTGTCCCTGACCCGCTCTTGGAAGAGGGAACTACGCAGCTTGAAGCAACTGCGCCAGAGACGATCCTGGTTGTTGATGCCGTCCTCACCTTCATCCTTGAGCTTGTCCCTGGTGAGTCTAAGGCGCTTCTTTGGACCCAGGAGATTCCAAAGAGTGACCGTGTCGATCTTGACATACTTGGCCGTGGCAGTGCATAGAGGAACCATCGTGCACACGGCCGGAGGAGTGTCCAGAGCGAGCTGCTTGAGGGCCCACTTGAGTCTGGATGCCAGCTTGTTGATCTTGGACTTGGTGGTGCCGAGGTCAGACTTGGCTGTGGTGAACCTCTTGTCGTCGGAGGGAATGCCTTGGGTAGTGAGCTCGTCCAGCTTGGCCTGGCGCTGCAGCTCGGTGACTCGGAGGGCGGGCATGTCACAGTCGATCCACTTGTGGACATTGTCGACCATCTTGTCTCGGGCGAGGATTCTCACATGGTGTGAGAGGCGATGGAGGGCCCGGAAGCGGTCCTGGTCGTTGCTGTACCGAAACTCGTCCAGGACGTGGCCAAAGTCTGGATAGAGGAACTCGAGATCGGCCTTGGGTGGAGTCTGCCCTGGTTTCTCGAAGAGCTCAAGACAAGCCTCGATGGCTTCGTGCTTATGCTTGTTGGCTGGGAAGACAGCAGCACAGAAGCGGCGAAGGAGTCGCCAGTAGGCCAGGTCGAGGTGGGTGGTGCAGTTGGTGGCATAGGCATTGACAGCCAGTGTGAGAAGCTGACTGTGAGCGCCATCAGGCAGACGAGGGGCCGGAGGCAGGTCTGCGTGCCGAGTGGTCTGGTAGTCGCGAAAGGAAGCGACCAGATGCTCGTTGTATTTCTTGGTATCCCTGGCCGTCGAGAGGGCATCGGCCTGGACGATCTTGAAGCATTGGCGGATGAATGCAGGGGTGGCCTTGGAGATGACGGGGACGGGAAGATCCTGCTCGATGCACCGGAGGATGTGCAGGTTGAGCAGCCTGGATGCCTCGAACTGGATCTGGGTCATGGCCTCGACGGTGGCCTGGATCTTGTCGCGGAGAGCGGGATTGAGACAACAGCCATCCATCGTCTGCTTGAAGCAGCCGAACTGAGGGGCGGATGACCTTCCATCCACGAGTGGGACGACAGAACTCTTGAGGGGCCGGTATTTGGGACACTTGTTGGTGTTGCAGCGTTCGTGATCGGTGCCATCGCACTTGGGACATCGCTTGCCGGTGCTCGAGGAAGTAGATGGACCAGGCTCGGTGGGATCGACATCCATTGGATCTGCAGAAGCAGTGGTGGTGAGCGACGGAGCAACAGAGAAACAAGCATGCGTGAGATCAGAATACGAACCAGAGACAGGCTCCGACTGTGACTTGGCTTTCTTGGGCCTGGGTGGCCGAGGCTGGCCATCACCGGCACCCTTACGCTTCGGAGGCATGGGGGCAGAGGATGCTGGATGCCTGCCAGTGGTACTGGTCAGAGCAGAGACTTCTCTTTATCGTACAATAGCGCGATGATCAGATCAAGGCGAGATGAGGGAAGAAAGCAGCAGGACGAAGGTGTGGCATTTATACCCGAGAGCAGGAGCCCGTCTGCGCGGGCTGGTTGGGGAAGTGACTCTGTTCAAAAATCGCCGAGAGGTTCAAGCCAGGGATGTGAACGTGAGAACGGCGGCTTGATTGGAGGGACAACCCCAAAATTGATGGGGACTAAACCCCAAAATGATGGGGACTCAACCCCAAAGAAGTTCTCGATGGGATTGAAGTCGGGCGATGCAGGTGGGGTGAAGATCACTGACCATCCTCGGCGCTCGATGCAGTCCAGGACAGCCCGTGTCTTGTGCATGCTGACATTGTCCATCACAATCACAGAGTCGTCTGGGAAGGTCGCTCGCTCAAAGAACTCGACCATCGAGTGTGTCTTGAATGATGTGGGGATGTACATGCGATGCAGCACACCAGAGTGGTTGATGGCAAATGCAGCCGAGACAGACTTGTGTTTCATGTGATTGCGCTGGCGAAGCGGAGCACCCTTCGGTGAGTATCCGTAAAGAGGGAAAATGGATCTCCTGATCCCTGTCTCATCGACAAAAACGAATCGTCGTGGGTCGATGGAGCGGGCCTGGTCCCTGAACTGTGCCACTCGCTCATCCAGTCGCTTGGACTTGTAGAGGTGTGTTGCTCTCTTGTGAGACAGACCTGCTCGGTGGATGGCAGTGTGGCAGAGTGAGAGTGATACTTTCCTCTGGAGGATGGACTCGAGCTTGCATCGCAACACAGGACCAGTCTGGAACGGGTCCTGTTCAATCAGGGTGCGAATGACTGGACATGCCTGCTCGAAGAAAGTGGATCTGCGAGCTGGGACCCGGGATGGGTCATCCAGCTTGCATCCTCGGTGCCATCGATGGATGGTGCTCTTGGATACACTGAATATGGAGGCGACCTTACGCAGGCTATGGATGAGGGCGTAGCATCGCAATGCGGCGGTGCGAAAGTCGGATGTGTGGCGAATGGTCATGGCCAGCGCGCGATAACATTGGGTAACAAAATATTCGATGAATGGTCAAAATCCCGGGTGTCCCGTTTTTTATTGGATTACCTCTAATTCAGCAGTCATCGCGAAGATCACCACGGCACCGCTTACGGCTCTGGGCATCGCCATCAACCCATCGTCTCGTGCCATTTCTGGGAAAGGCGGCGAGCGGCCCTGTCAAACCAGCCCTGCACTGCGCTGCGGCTGACCGACCGAAATCTGACAAATTTGGATTTGAGCAGATTGGCTGATCCCTCGGTGCTTTTCGCGTCCGATGGGTCGTCTTCATCGGCTTCGTGCAAATGTCGCTCGCTTGCTGGTCGCGATCGGATCGACTGCTCTCTGGATTCTGTCGCTGGACCATGGGGCGTCATATTCTCGAGCTCCTGGTCCATTGAATCGGCATCCAGCATCGATGACCTGATGCCTGAGCCCTCGTGAAGTGCGTCCTTTGTCCGGAACATCGGATGCACCCTGAATCTGTTTCGGATTTTGGTGACAAGTGTGTCCCACAGCCCGGCTGTTCGTGTGGGCACGACCGCAGGCAACATAGCGGGTGCTCCTGCTGGTGTTCGCGAGCAAGGCGATTGCACAGCGGAGTGGACTGCTTCGTGTCGGGCTGTGTCCCTTGTGGCTGCTGCAATCGTTGTGTCGGCAATGTCCACCGAGTGTCGAGGATACGATGACCGTCCCTCGGTGGCCGAATTTTGTCGAGATACGGCACGCTCATGCGTCTTGCGGTCCAGCACCTCCATGAACAGTTGACCGGCCTGCTGGATGGTCGAGCACTTGACCCGGCGCACAAAGTCGATGGATATGCTTGGATGCATGCCAATACTGTCGCACTCCATGTAGTCGATTGGAGGTACATCGTACGATTCAAGGACCCAGCGATGCGTCATCACAGCCTCGAGCTTTGCGCGCTTTTCGATCGACGGAGTAAGCATCCTGCCGATAAGATCTTGGAGATCTTACGATACAGGAAAAGATATCTGTCAACGACGCCTCCAGTAGTTGCGGTGATCTGCGAGTATCGGCCAGCAGATCTCTCTTGTGCATCGCCAACCATGCCAACCATGCCAACCATGCCAACCATGCCAACCATGCCAACCATGCCAACCATGCCAACCATGCCAACCATGCCAACCATGCCAACCATGCCAACCATGCCAACCATGCCCTCCACCCAGTAACCCATCTTTATCAACAGCCTGAGGGCCCTAGCCAGTCTGCAGATACTGCACCGTCGCAGCAGCCTTACCTCTGGACATATCCTGGGGATACACCACAGCGCCTTTCTTGATCTTGTAGGCAAGTGAGTGGAAGGACTCTGCGTCAAATGGCAGACGCCCAGCGGCCATGCCAAACAGGCACACCTATCGAGACAAATGCCGCGACATCGTCGAGTCAGAATCCGAACCGGCGACGCGATCCACAGTGCCCCATGATACAGCGAACATGTACTTACTCCAAGCGACCAGACGTCTATTTCGGGGCCACGATATGCCGCATTCTCGTAGATCTCCGGAGCAGCGTAGCAGGGGCTTCCACAGTTGGTCTTGAGCAGCGACTCGCGGTCCGTCGAGTAGAACGTCGCAAAGCCAAAATCCAGGACCTTGGCCACATTGGTGCTTGGGTTGAATCGGATATTTTCGAGCTTGATATCTCGATGGACAACATAGTTGCGGTGCGCGTACTCTGTCCAATGGAAAAATTCAAACCCACGATTGAGCACATGTATCGGCTTGGCTCGCTCTGGCCTCAATGGGACAGCCGCTCATGTCATACACAGTATCGCCCGGAACGTGTCACAGCACACAGTCCTTCTTTAACTGCTGTGGGAGCCTTTTGGGACGATCGGGTGGACTGCCGACCGAGGCACTGCCAAAGCACATACCTATTGCCGAGAGGACTTGGCGGATGATCAGTCGCGACACACCCTCCGAGAGCTTGCCGTGGCGCGTGATGTAGTCGACCAAATCCTCTCCTTCCAGGTACTCGAAAAAGCAGTAAAAGTGGTTTTCGCCGAGCTCGGCGTGGAACAGACGCACAATGTTCTCGTGGTTGAGCAGCATGTTCAGTGTTGCTTCGCGGATCATGTAGAGCTCACGCTTGTGCACCTTCTCAAGCGCCTCTTGACTTGGGCTGCGAGACTCGCCTTTGGCGGGTCGCTGGACTTTGCCGCCAGAGTTGGTGTGGTATTCGTCCATGCGGGGTCTGCGGACACACTTGACCACGCACTGGTGAGGGATGGAGCAAAAGCACGGCGCAATGTCAGCAGAGATCGATGCTGGCAAGGCCACTATTCCTCTGCATTCGATACAAATCAGTGTCTTCCTGATAAACCGCCATCCACTCCAGTGCCAGCACATAGCAACCCGGTGCTGATCGACAGGCTCTGGTTACTTCACGGCCAGCACGCCGTACGCCAGTCGTCCGATGCAGGTCCAAGTCTCCATCACCATGCGGCTGCGCCAGATCCCATCCGATCCGAGTGTCTTGGTGTCCTGGCGGTCACTCACCACCTGCCCAGTCTTTGAGTTCACAGCCATCTTGACTTTGCCAGAGGAGCCCTCGCCGATGGTCTTGCCGATCATCCAGTCGCCGATCTTCCGACGTCCCTGGGTCGGAGCGGGCGGCTGGACCGACACATTTGTGCCTGCTTCGGGCTCAAATGCGCTGATCCTCTCCATTTCGATGACTGGAGTAACTTCTGCGTTGTATGGTGTTCCAGTCGCCGGACGTGACCTCTTTGCGGTCTGCTCCATCGATACTCGTCTTGAGCTGACGCGTGTGTTTGGGTTGGAACTTGCTGCTGATGGATAGCCGGGAGCAGTAACCATGCTCGATGCGGTGCTGGGAACTATCGTGGCCGCCGTTGGCTGCCGTGCGCCCTCCAGCGTTGCTGCACAGGAGCTGGGATTCGTTGACTCGTCCTGGGCGAGTTTCAGCGGGCCATCGCGGTCGCTTCCTCGCTTGGACAGCACGCCCGATGGTGAGGTCGCCGAGGGCACCTGGCAACTCTGCAGGCCCCCGAGGGATCTCGCACGCACGCGACTATGCTGTATCTGGCGAGGGTGGGCGGTGTGGACCGGAGCAACAGCATCGTCGTATCGTGAGGCGCATACGGAGCCTTCAGGCCCAGACAAACCACTGCCGGCGAAGGCATCGTAGCACTCGACTATATCATGCACCTTGTGTTTCTGCATGTGGGTGCGGCGCGGCGGGGGAAGCGGCGGACATCCTGGATCGCCATTCATGTCTGCGATGGCCTGGGAAACGATTGCTCACGAAATGCTGTGCTTGGAGGGAACGAGCGGCTCTGGCCCCGCTTGGGAGAAACAGCCAGGAGAGACGCGCTTGGCGAGATTGTTGGCAGGACCGTGGGAACAGCTTACGATCGATCAAGCGACACGATCGATTTATCCAACAGCGCTCAGCGTGCTTGTCGCCGTTTTATCTGCGAGTTTGAGACGGCACACGTAGCTCGGACGAGGACGGCCGAAGCGTAACGACAGCGTGCGGTGGGTTGCGTTGGCTCTCTTGCCGCCGGCAGCAGCTGGTTTTGGCGCTGTGACCTGCCGGGCCAGAACCACCTTTGGCGGGAGATGACCAGGCATGCATGACCAAGCGACACCTCGTCAGTCTCTGGCTGTCGGGAAGAAGAGGAAGAAACTCTGGTCCACCAGGCAACTCTTTTGGCAGACGGATGATCTGGTCTCTGTTCACGGCTGCGTCGCAAATACCGCCACGCAGTATCGATCGGCACGAAGGTGTATATTCAGGACCAGGACAAGGGTAGCCGCCGGCCTTGGAGCAGGAGCATCTCGTCTCGGCTTGCAGACGCTGAATACCATGGCGACAGCCATACGACCGTGTCGAGACTTGGACCCATACGATACGATCTGCTCAGATGGATCGACCGAATGCCGTGTTCTCGTAGCCGCGACTCTTGAGACCAAAGTCCTTGACGGCACGCTTGAAGCGGTCCAGGTCCCTCGTTCTGAGGACGGCAGGCGGGGATATGCAGACGCTGTCAATGATACACTGCGCTGACGAGCCACACATCAATCCTGTGGATGCATGCCATGTCTGATACGAGCCACCAAGTTCGATCATTGAGCCGCGCTCACACTGGAACTCACCCCAGCACTTGCTTCGCAAACTGCTCCTTCTCGCGCTTCGTGATCTTGGCGGTCGGGAAGCCGTCTGGGCTCAGGCACTGCAGCAGCCACTGGCGCGTGGGCTCCGGATACTTGGACACCATTTTGAACAGAATCCGGGAAAACTCGTCAAAGGTCGACGGGGGAGACCGACCGCCAACGCACTGAGGCGCCATGCGTGTCCATCGTAGAGAGACCAGAAGAGGAGTGGGAAGAGTGACGGGAGCAGAGGGTTCGTCAGCGAGAGCTTGTCTCTGACGAGATGCAGCATCTCTCAGCACATTTCCAGGACCTGCACAGCTCACTCAGAGCACCAGGAGTCTGGTATACGGTACCGTGACAATCTCGCGGATCAAGGACTCTCCGATCTGCCCAACAACTGCCGACACGAGCCCGGCAAGGCCCTCGTCGACGCTCGAGCCGATGAACTCGACCTGATAATCGGCACGATCCAGAAGCCAAGGGTGCAGGAAAAGTACCGTTAAGCATTTCGTGAAGAAGCTCATTCACAGTCGCAATGCAGCGCACGAGTTGATGCCGATGCACGGCGCAAGTGTCGGGGCTATAGCTTACCAAGAAACGAGCAAGGACATGCAGAACAAATGCATCCGAGAGTGAAAGTCCTTGAACCACCATCCCCATGAAAATGTGGTTCAGGTGATCCGGCGGGAAGTTCAGCATGACCCGTCCGTATCGGCGAAGATTCTGTGGCACATCGCGCCATGGCATATGCGTGGGCAGATGCATACATGGAAGCGTCAGTAGAGTTGGCAAGAGAGCAACGGAGAGACGAGTCGGGCAGCAGAACTAAACAGCAGAACTGAGGCAGCAGAACCACGAGCGAGATGGCGTCGACACATGACAGGATGGCGACAACACATGGCAGGAGCCAGCGTCGCCGCCGATGTCTCTGCCTGTCCGAGAAGCACACTCTCTATCCGTGCGAGCCGTTGCTCAGTGTTAGCATCTTCCACTTCCAGCGACTGGCGCGGCTCATACCTCCGTCAGCAGCGCAAAGTACTTGGCCACGACATCGGACCTGTCCATCATGACCTCGGCGTTGTTTACGATGCGAACGATCGAGTTGGTGAACGACAGCAGCAGCTTGGACAGAGGCTGGGTCGTGTCCATGAGCACCTGGGGCGTGCTCCATTCTTCGTCCAAGTGTGAGATCAGTGTTGTGCCGCATTGCAAGATACACGCATGGGAGTGCTGGTCAAACAGGGCTGTCAGCACATCGACCAGGCGCAGGGGATCGCTGGCAAACAAGGGCAGCGCTGCTCTCAGGGTCTGTTCGATGAACGTGCAGAGGGCCTTGTGGATGGAGTGGCAGATGAGAAGGGCAGCGGCAGTGAGTAAGACAGCGCATATCCGTTATCATGGACTTTCCTGCACCACCAGGACCAGCTCCAGAACAGTCACCAAACAACAGGCACCCTCCCAAGCAGCCGATGGCCTCGAACAGCAGGCATCGCTGACTCGGCCAGCTTGGTTCCGAGTGTGTCTGTACTTGCATCACCGCACTAGTCCTCCAAAGCCATATATCGAGGTGCACTCGAGCGCCGTGGTTCTGGATACAACAGTGATTCCGCTTTGCACTTACATTTACGATTGGCTCCACATCGCCAAATAGTTGGAAAAGCTCTAACGTGACCTCCCATACGAGGGCACTGATCTGGCGCTGCTGCTCAAGTTGCTCAGCCGAAAACATATTCTGGGTGACTTCGTCGCCCTCGACCACATAGATTGGTTGGACTCCACGACAGCAGCTCTGCATGTATCGAATCTGGGTGCCGACTTGCTCGTGCAATTGCTCTGGCATGAGCTGCGAAGAGTCCATGGATTCGCTTTAGCTTTGTATGGCGGCGCGGCGTCAGGGACGCTGGCAGGCTCAGTGTAGATAACGGACTCGCGCTCGATAGTGGCTGCAACACCCATCCTCAATCTGGCCAACTCACCTGAGCCGCCATGGACAGGATTGCCTTGATGTCGCCAACAATGTTCATGAGCATGTTCATCAGGTAAATGACGCTCTGCTGCTGCGGCATCGCCTGGATGACAGACGAGATCGCTTCCAGCACCTTTGTTCTCTCGCGCATCTGAGTGGCGCATAGAGTTTGCGGGCAGTATTGGTTATATCGTGCCGTGACCGTGCAAGATTGAATTTCGCACAGTAGCGGCAACAACGTGCCCCAGCCCAGAGGCGTGGTTCTGGGTTGCGCAAGCGGCTTACCTGGAGCGAGGGACCAATCTGTCCATAGATGGTAATTAGCGAGTCGATGCCCTCAACCATGCCGAACTTGCAGCTGTTGCAAGTACTCTTGAGCGCCTCGGCCACACCAGGTGCAATGTCCGGCTGGCTGAGGCCCATCAGCAGGAAGTTGACCGAGTTGAGGATAGCGTCGGGATGCGAGCTCAGCCAGTCCGAGTGGGCGCCTTCAAGCCACCATTATCCGGGTGCCAGGGCACCGCACACGCAGAGCACCAACGAGACTCAGGTGAGAATTTAGGAGCTCGGGGGACAGGAAGAGCATAGCAAGATTGGCCCGCGGGATGGCAGCGGCAAACACAGAGCCACTGACAACCGCCCTCGCAGTGACAAGCGATAGAGCATATCCCGAGACGACGACATACCAATCAGCAAAGACATTGTGTACTTGACGCGCGAGAGCTGGCCAGCGGGCACCAGCAGGAGGGCTTCGAGAACACCTTTGCCAAATACGCGGGGAAGATAGACGCTCTCATTGACGTCCGCTGCTTCACTGACAGCACGGATGGCATAGAGCGTAGCCTCTAGTGGCTGTGTTGAAAACGAGGCGAGTTAGTCGCTACAGACCTCGGGGGCCCTGTCGGTGGCTCTGCAGAGAATGTCTGGCTGCAGACGAGCAGACATGCGAGCGTAACAGAGGTGCCGCCCGATCCAAAAGCTGTGCTTGCGAAGGCGCTGCAGCAGGAGTCCTCACCTGCCATTTGCTCTGCCTGCCCTCCATCAGATCCAGAATCTGCTGCTCTGCCAAAGGAACAAAGACCCCATACAGATCCTCGCGCAAGATATAGAAGGCGTGCAAAAAGTTCTCGCCACAGTCTTTACGGAACACCTTGAACTTGTTTTTGGTGTCTGTCGCGATGGGGGCATTGCCACCGAAGGCCATGTCGCTCAGTAAGGGGTTTCTCACATCGCATCTTGACCGTGTCCGCCTGCCCCCCCCTTCATCTGGCAGACCGTATGGCATCTGCAGGACAAACACCGAGCCAGTGCCTTACCAGAGTTCCACTCATTCCACGTTTCATCCTCTGGGAATGTAATCTTGCTCATCCATGCGACCACGGCACGCACCAGGAGGACCTTGGCGGCCTCAAAGATACGCATCGACTCGCTCTCGGTTGCACCGGCTGGACTTCGCACCGGCGTATGCTTGGCAAAGACTCGATCGGCGTCGGACGGGTGCAGGTTCGTGGCGCTCAGCACAGGCTCTCCGGTCACGGGGTCGGTGATGAGATCCTCAAGGCCGTCTTCCTCAACACCGGGCCGCTGAATGATCCGAGGATCCAGCAGGGTTTCGCAGAAGATGGCCCAAAACTCGAGCGTGAGGGCACTGCATAACCATGACGCACGTGAAGGAGAGGGTTAGTTGAATCGACAGTCATTCCGTTCGCCGAGGGCAAGTCAACGAGTCCCGGCCATCCCGCTGCTGATCATCCTGTCGCCACTTGACATGCTCGGCGACAACTTACGACAGCTCCTGGTCGCCTGCATAGTACCCTTCAAAGTTGGTACAGGCCAGGATCATCTCGTAGAAGACCTGGACGTCGTCCCGGAGAAAGTTCTTGACAAAGTACGGGGTAAAGTTCAGTCCCAGCTCGACAAGAATGTTGCAGATCACCTTGGCAGTGTGCTCGTCCGTCTCTGGAAACACGCCGCGTCGATGTCAGTACGGTAGCTGAATGCACTGGACGGCAGCTTGATCGACAGGCATGCGTATTTCGCTCTCGTTCCGGACATGCATCTGTGCCGGTCGTGGCCGCATGGATCTACCTCGGATCGCGCGCTCGAGCTCGTTCCTGAGCCAGCCTTTGGTGAGAATGCCCATCATGAAATTGCAGATCGTTTTTTCATAGGCAGCCATGGTGCGGAACGAGATCAATTCGACCAAGGCATCGGCCGATCGCTCAAAAGTGCCCGGGAAAGACAGGTGCGGGATCACCAGGTCGAGAATAACGTTTACCGACGTCGCTGATCTGCCAGTTTCCAAGGACACGTCAGCTATCAAAGGAGTCGCTTTCGGAGTGGCCCTGATCTCAATCCAAGTACCGCATAGGCAGCAGCAGCGACGTGTGGCTTCCCCGTGGTGTGCTCACTTACTGCGCGAAAATGATGTGCGAGATCCAGTTCCGCAGACATCCCAGCGCTGACTGCTTGAGCATCAGGATGGGCTGGGAGATGCCTTCAGCAATCGGGAGCGATAGGATTCTCTGCAACGTCGCAAGAACCACGCCGGTGGAAGACGACAGCTCGTTTTCGAAGACGGACCTGGAGCGGAGGGCGACATGATTGCAGGTCAGCGAGTGTTGGGAATCGTGAGATCGACAGAGACGGATTGGAGTCGATAGACCGGCAGGACGGCATAGCAAGGGACTCTGGGGCGAGGGCCAAAGGCAACCATGATCCTGCCAGATGGCGCAGCCAGTACAAGAAACAGCACAATGCGGGCGTGCTGGCGACATTTACTTTCGTGTCGGAATCATATGTGCATTTTGCATCTCCTCCGGCAGGACAGTCAGGAACTCGAGCAGCGACAGCTCGAGAGCCACCTTGCCCTCCTCGACCGGACACTGCTCGATGGCGCTGTTGATCTCTTGATCGAAAGACCTGATAAAACTATCCCAGTGCGACGGGAAGGCGTTGAACGCATAGGCTGTCAACTGGCGGTTCGATTGTATCGTTTTGGTCAAAGTAAAGAGTCCCGATGTGTCCGGCAGTCAGGTCGATGGTCGGCGTGAGTTGCAGCCCAAAGGCGACAAGAGTTGGAGAGTTAGTCGTCGAGTCTCGATCGTCAGTATCTCGATAGTGTCTCAATCGTCAATGCCTCGATCATCAGTCTCTCGATCATCAGTCCCTCGATCGTCAGTCCCTCGATCGTCAACACCGTGACAACTTGCAGCAAGTTTGAGCAGAGGGAGAATGGGTTTCGGGGCTGCTGGATATCGACAAAGGGTTGCTTACAGCGAGACAGAGCTTGGTTGTGACAAACTTCGGGCCGGGCGACAGCTGGATGATGGCTTCAATCACTCGCAACCGGAAACGCTCGATGCTGTCTTCAGGGATCGATTTCCTACAAATGCTCGATGAAGTAAGCGCTCTGGAGCGATGCCACTCTCGGAGTGGTGCGTGCTATGGCGGCGCTCTCTCATCGAACGGTCTCCGGGATGCGGACACACGAGAAGCAATCGCATCGGAGCAACGACTGCCGAGACGCTGTGACCAGCATAGCGCCGATCGAGCCGTCGGTCACGGTGGCGGCCGTACCAATCATGGGAGAACTTGACTTGCAGCGTCAGGGCACCGAAATATTGGCACTGGGCTGACTGTGAGTGGCATTGGGAGGTGAGACCAAGGCTGCGAAGCGACCTGATGGGGCATCGCAAATTGCTGCCCGAGAGAGAGAGAGTCTCGTATCCGAGTCTGCTCCCCCGAATGCACCGGAGATGGTCTGCCAACGAACATGCTTACGGGCGACTGGAGCAGGGCAAGGGCCACATCCCAGCCCATCGGATCCTTCTGGAGATTTTCGAGCCACTGCTGGGCAGACTGCACAAAGGCCGGATCGACATTGTGCGTGTACAGACGGGTGATAATCTGCAGCATCAAGATGTTAGAGGGCAGCGTCCCGAACAGCACAGGCACCATGGCACGAGGGGGTGGAGATCCAGCAACGGCTTGGGCGGCCACCTGAGGCGAGTCCTGCAAACGACGAAATCTGCATCCAGCCAAGGGCGCGAGGGCACGAGGTACGCACATCCTGGGCCTGGGCCACTGTCTGCGATAGCGCTTCCATGTCTCTGTGCTGCGGGGACGGGGACCGGTGGAGATGCAGCCGTGCTGGAGCCAAGGACGATGTCGAGCAGTGTCGAGAGCGGTGTCGAGAGCGGTGTCGAGCGGTGTCGAGAGCAGTGTTGGATCGATCGAGACCGAGGAAAAACCCGTCAGGAAGCCCTGTCGGGTGGCTGGCTGCGCTCTGGCTGGCGAAGGGCTGCCCCAGCCCTAACGGCAACCGCCAGGGCTGCTGTCCATTGCCAGAGCCCGATTTCCTGTCGTGGCCAGCCTTGCTGTTGATCGCAACGGACGACAACAGCGACACCGCCAGGACCGACTAACCGACCAACCGACCGACACCTTCGACCAAGCACGGACGCCATGGCATCGACGCTTTTACCTCTGGAGCTGGTGGACAAGTGCATTGGATCGCGCATCTGGGTCATCATGAAGTCCGAGAAGGAGTTCACGGGCACGCTTCTGGGCTTTGACGACTTTGTTAGTATGTATCTTGCCGCAGATCAGCCAAGCGACTGCCGCGATGGGGATAATGCAAGACGCACTAACAAGCCGAGATCTGCTCTCACCAGACATGGTATTGGAAGATGTGACGGAATAGTAAGTGGCATGCATCGTCCAGCAAGACGGGACCCACCAAGCTGCTCGTGGATCGCGAATGTGCTTGCGATCGGCTCACCAGCATAACATCCTGCTGCCGTCACCAGCGAAAACACCCCGAACGGACGGATCCAAACCAAGCTGGACCAAGTGCTCCTCAACGGCACCAACATCTGCATGCTGATTCCAGGTGGAGAGTAAGTAGTGCGCCTGTCCGGCCGACGTTGATGCAAGCGGTCTGTGGAGCGATCTGCGGCGCATCACCTTGCGGATGGAGCGGGACTGATTTTCCCTCGATGCCACAACGCAGAGGCCCGGCTGCATGATCAAGGGCTTATGGGACGCCCCGAGCGCCGCAGAGACAAATGCGTGCTGTTTCGGTTCTCTTCATCGATTCGGCTGGACAGCATCTGCAAATTGAGATATGCCCTTCGGCATTCTGGACGAATTCCGATGGCCTTCTGGATGCATTGCGGTGACATTCTGGATGCATTGCAACGGCATTCCACGATTCCAATACACACGTTTGTCCATCTCCGCCGCCCGTCGAGCTTTGTCTCGTCATCTGTATCGCCATCCTCCGATGTCTGGCGCTGTGGCGAAGTGTGTGGCGAGCAGTAGCCAGCTCAGAATCGGATTCTGGGCTGAGAACATGACCTCTTCTGCTGTTTAGACGGGACAAATGGTATCGTCAATAGAACGAATGAGGGTGTATTCAGAAGCCAAAACAGCCAACGCCTTGCAAAGTAGGGTGCTCCCAGTTGGCTTGTGAGCAGCACCATGGAGGCACAGCCTTGGGCATGGCCGTATTCCACTTGACGCTTGGAGGAATGTCAACAGCAGTAGGAATAGTAGTCGTCTTCGCCTCGCTTGTTGTCGAGCTGGACAATTTGGGACTCTGATGGTGCTGTGTTTGATTTCTGCCACAGCGATGGAGTTTCGGCAATCTGTAGATGAATTGGACGGCAACGTGGCAGGAAGCGGTAATTTAGACAGAGCCAGAGCGACCAGCTCGACATGCACCCGACGATGAAGAGAAGCAAGGGTCCTCAAGAGATATCTCACCTGGCGGACCAGGATATCAAAAGTGTCGTGGATGCCGATGCGGCTCTTGGCGCTAGCTTCGACAAATAGGGCCTTCATCTTGTGGGCAAACGCTTCGGCTTCTCGCTTGGTGACCTGCCGAGCTCCAGCGATATCCCTGTCGCATTTGTTTCCCACGATGATCTTGACAATTTCGGTTGTGTTTGAGTATGTTTCGAGCTCCTCGAACCACATCTGGAGATTCTCAAAGCTCTGGCGATTGGCGACATCGTACACTGCAATCACAGGCAGGTGCAGCAGAACCGAAATCAGCCGCAATGTCCAGCATCCACATCGAGACTGCACCGTCGATGGAAGAGTTCGCTGGACTAAAGATCTGGGCAGACAGAGCCACTTGCAGAGCCAGTGGAGGAGCCGGCCACAGAGTTTGTGATATTCAGAGTCTCACCGAACATAACGCCGTGGGCACCGCGATAGTAGCTTGATGTGAGAGTGCGGAAGCGCTCTTGGCCGGCCGTATCCTGAGCAAGAACGCAAGAGTCGGCGTAGATACGGGTCAGTGTGTCCGGGCCACAGATACTTCCATTGGCGCCCATGGCGAATATGCCCAACGATCCAGTCTCGGGAATATGCTTTGGCAGAGCATATCTCGCCGACAGAGACGGAGATGCCACGGAGGATCAGTCGCTCGCCACGGCGTGGCCCGGCGAGAGGAGCCGAGGTTTCCATTCGTGCCCGACCGATTCTTGGATACGGATCGGCCGAGGTGCCGCGGCGTCTCGGCCTAGCGGCGCTATAATTGCACGCGGCGATTGCTCCTTGGTCTCTGCAGAACAGCGAGTCCAACGGCATGCTGGCCCGAGCCAACGATTCACTTTCGGCGACTTGAGAGTTGGCGCGAACGAAATGCCGTCGCTGATGGCTGCACCTCCAGGTCCGCTTCGGTACGCCTTCGGACCGTAGCGCTTCCGGCATTCGGACACCTACCCAGATGGTCAGCTTGTACTTTCGGCCGTCCACATCGGCAATCTTGATTTTGAAGTCGACGCCTGCATGCACCCGCAGACACCGGGCAGGGCCCGTTGGAGTGTGAGACATGGATCGGGTCATCTCGATGGTGCAGTATCCCATCGCAAGCCAGGAATACCTCCGTCGAGTCTGCGGTACCCCTCCCTCGAGTCAAGAATGCGGATACATGACGCTGGCCATGGGGCGAAAGCGGAGGCAGGGCGGCGGTTTCGACTCACCGATGGTGGCCTGGACTTCGTCGGGCTGCAGCCAAACATCGTCTGTGTATCGGAGCAGCAGCGACGACTTGCCCGTGCCTGAGTCGCCGATCAGCAGCACCTTGAATGTCGCACGGACGTCCGGATCGGTGGGAGAGCTCTTTGGGGCCATCGCGGCGCTGGCGGATGCGGTTGATGCTGCGGGTCGAAGCTGGGATGCCCCGGCCGGCGGGACGCACCGAAACAAGCCGGGCCTGGCGGGTGGCCGAGACGCGTCACGTGCGCACGTGGAGCACACACACACTCGGACAGCCAGACAGCCGTGCGACCTGGCGCTGTCCAGCCGTGTGCGACATACCCGGCGCACAAGGGTCTGTGTGGCTGGCACAGCACAATGGAGTGCTGCGCGCCCTTCATGCGCACTGCCACAGCGGCCACCTGCTCCGCCATCGATACGCAGAGTAGCACAGTGTCGCACACCGCCACGCACGGTTGCACACCGTCGCACGCCCCTGCCCAATCGCCGCCTTCCACAGCGACCCGTGGCGCCGTGCTGCGCACTCCTGGCTGTCACGCGACCGGCTCTGTGTCCACGGCGATATCGCCCGATATAACGGCGCTTGCTCGCCGCGGCCTTCTCTTCCCCACCTCGTTCCTGATCGCCCCCCCCTCGACACTCCTGCCATGGCCAAGAAAGACGCTTCCAAGCCCGCTGCCGCCGCCGCCGCCGCCGCCGCACCTGCCGAGTCGAACCCTGCTGCTGCTGCCCCCAAGGCTGCCAAGAAAGGTGTGCTATCGCTCTGTCGCCGACCCAGCGCACGATCTCGTCGCGGAAGCAGCCGCTGATGGCCCCCTCGCATCTCAGCTGCCCCTTGCGCTTCCTGCGATTGGGCGCTCCTTGGCTCTCTGTCGCTCCTTGGCTCTCTGTCGCTCCTTGGCTCTCTGTCGCTCCACATCCTCACGGTGCTGCTCTCGTCCTCCAGTCTCCGGTCCCATCAAGTCATACCTCATCGCCTACAATGCCATCAGCTTCGTTGCCTGGGCCGTCGTTCTTGGCAGAGTCCTTCTCTCGGTGGTGCTGAACCTGCACTACAAAAATGCCTGCGCGGACACCTTCCCCCTGCTTTCGATCGTGCAGACTGCGGCTCTCCTTGAGGTCGTCCATGTCGCTCTGGGTATGTAGCGCCCTCCCTTCACGCTGGACCGACGATGGGTTTGGCGATGGATTCCAATCGCCGCAAAGGGCAAGGTCGGTTCGCGTGGACTCCATTCCGATCAGGAGCGCTGACAATCTGTGCCGCTGACTTGCTTTCGCATCTCGGCTGGCCGCCATGGCACACCCGCAGGCTTCGTTCGCTCTGGCCTTTCCAGCACTGCCATGCAAGTCGCCTCTCGTCTCCTCATCGTCTGGTTCGCCTTGTACAAGTACGACGTTCCTCTGGTAAGAATCGCTGTCATCGAGCAGGCTCTACACCACAGAGATAGTTCTCTTGCGCACCCGTCCTTCTGCCTGGTATCGAGCCCCTCCATTCCAGAACCGCCCGTGATTTTCGCCCCGACAGCGACGCTGACCCCGCCACGCCTCGCCTCGCCGTCCAGGTCTACGAAAACATCGGCTTCACCGTCATGGTCATCGCCTGGTCTCTGTCCGAGCTGGCTCGCTACTCCTTCTATGTTCTCAGCCTCTTGGAGATCCCCAACCCAACCGTGACCTATGTTCGGTATGTGCCCTGACTTGCTCGCTGGCGTGTTTGTTGTGTGTGAATGGACGAGCATCGAATGCAGCATTGCCCGACGGCTTCAACGATTCCGCGAATGCGCTGCCCGTGGCTGGTTCATCCCGTCGGTTGCGACGATGGTGCCATCACTCGCGCTGATCGACCCTTTCTGCTGCCTCCGCTCCCGCCTCTAGCTACTCTGCCTTCCTGGTGCTCTACCCCATTGGCGCCGTTGCCGAGCTCTGGATCACTGTCATCTGCAGCACCATCATCCGCAAGTCCCCCGAGATCTGGCCCAAGATCCTCAACACCCTGATCATTGGTCTGTGGCCCGCCGGTATGTATTGTGCGGCGTAGCTGGGGCCGGAGCTCTCAAGCCAGCCGACAGAGGCGGCGAGCATATGATGGCTGTGTCTGAGCAGTCTGGTGAGCAAATGGCGGTGACAGTAGACTGACATCCACCACCCTTTGGCCGGTGCGTTGTATCCAAGGTCTCTACATCATGTACAACCACATGAGAGCCCAGCGCAAGAAGGTTTTGGGCATCAAGGACGACGACGAGCCCCAGTCTGCTGCCTCCCAGAGCCTTGCCAGCAAGTACGGAAAGACTCAGTCCAAGAAGGATTTGTAGTCGCCGCGGCCGTGCTCTCTCATCTCTATCGTCTTCTCCAGCTGTTTCCGTTCTGTATTGCGTGTTTATGATTCATCCTAATGGCTCCTTGAGGTTTATCTCTGCCACTTGAATGATGGACGGACCTGTTGCCGTTGTAGCTGCATCTATCTGCTATCTCCCCTTTCTGCGATTTCCTTTCCTGTTCGCCTTGCTTCGCCATCACACCCAGTGCACCTAAAATACAGCGTGCCTTGAATGCAAAGTACAGACCCTGCGCCTATCTACCGACTCGATGGTCCGATGTCCATCACGAATGGCTCTCGCGGATGGCTCAGAGACACCATTGCCCCATGAACAGTCAGCCGGCCAGCCAGCCTAATCATAATCATCCATGGTATCGTCCGACTGTGCTGGATACGCTGCATCCGGGTACGGAACGGTCAGGAACCTCGAGTCGACCGCTTTGACTTCAGGTACGCTCTGGATGCTGCTGCGCCTGTTGCTTCTTGGGAGAGTGTCATGGAGGGCATTGTGGCTGCCGTGGAATCCATCGGGTGTGGTGAGCACTGCTGTCTTGAGCACTGCTGTCTTGAGCTCCTTCTCGGTTCCCTTGAGCGAGTCGAGGCTTGCCTTTCGGCACAATGGCTCCAGGGTCGGGGAGAGCTTGCAGGCCTCGAGGTCGTTGAAGGTGCTGCCCGGCTTTCCGGTCGCGAACGGGAAAGTGTCGAGCCCCGAGATTGCTGTGGCTTCGATGATGTTTAGACAGGGCTTTGGAGTCGACTTGCGGCGAAGCCAAAACAGGAGCTCGCGCAGGCCCATGATGGTAAGGCCAAGCCCGGGGAGACCAAAGAGACAGGACAGGGCGATGATGAGCGACAGAGGCAAGCCACTGTTGGATGGTGGGGCGGGCGGTGGGCTGAGTGGAGACGAGCCTGATGAAGACATCGGGACAGCCGGGAGCGGGGAGGGTTCTCAAAGGCGCTTTGCAGATGCTTGGACGGATGTTTTCCGGCCTGGCTGGGTGTGGTTGGTCTATGGGACGGAGCGGGTCGACAAAGTCATCAGCAAGAGCAATATGGGCCAGATCACCAGCGGAGGAAGTGTCGCTGTGATTTTGGAAGCGAACGTGCGTCGGGGATATCTTTTGCATCGATCACCGTGGCGGACTGTGTCATGGAGCAACCAACAGCACTCTCAGACACACGCACATATGCAATTCACTCATCGCACCGGCAGCACCTACGATTTGTCTTGGTATCGGGTTGCCCTGGATATGGAGATGGAAATGGGAATGTGATGCCTTTCCCAGGCTATCACTGAAGCAGACATACGGGAGGGATGCCCTACCTTGGTCGGAGAAGACGGTGTAGAGGCAGAAATAAGCTGTGCAGATAATGGGTGGGATCTAGCATCGTCATTGCTCTTTCCATTGCTCTGCCGACGCACCAGTGATGTTGAGGATGACGATTCTTACGGGAGTCCGCCCGAGGAAGACAAGGACTATGGGGTCAAACAAGAGTCTGGTTGGATGACGTGCGTTCGCGCGGCCGTGCGGTTTGGATATAGCTCGCATATATTGGAATGCCAGGGACACTTCAGCATGCAGTGGGTTGTGTTGATTGTGTGAGCTGGCTGCTGTTGATCGGTTGCTTGGTTGAGTGACGTCGATCGGCGCTCGCACTGATGTGATGTGCTCGGCAAATGCGATATTCGAGTCTTGAACAGACTCCATGAGAGGGACACCCAGGGAAATGATTAGATCCGCTCGGTCGCCATCGGCCGAGTGCATGATATGATCCGTGTTTGTCCGAATGAGACGATATGTCCCATTCTTTCTTCAACACACTGTCCATATGCACCCGAACTGGCAGTCGGAGAGCCAGATGTGGCAGCAGAACATGCAGTGACTGCTCTACGAGGATCAACGGCCGACCATCATTGGCCGTCCTGGTAGTCCGAATCACAGCTCTGATGGCGAATGATGTCAGGGCCGAGGGCACCCACACGCACGAATGACGGTCTCCGTGCACGAATCTGATTCGGAGAAACTCGGGATTGCAGCGTGAAGTGCTCGACCTGCTGGTGACTTGTCTCGTTTTGCATCGTGGGGCAATCTTTGGAGCCTCGCGGAGCCTGATCGCAAGCACTGCCCCTTCCCATCCCGCTACATTTGTCAGCTCCAAGAGAGTCCGCCATCATGGTATCAGGAGATGATATTCGAATTGAGCGGGCCTCATGATGCTCATGAGCGACGATCTTGTCCAAGTGGCGGGAAAATCGTCTCTGAGACCCCAAGCGCGCGAGACCAAGCGCCTCTGGGGGGGCAGACCCAACGAACCGCCATCAAGACGACGATTGGACCGATGGCGGCTCATGATCATTCAGCGGCCATGTCCGTTCGGCTGGCGGGCAGCGTCAAGCCTCCTCGCCATCTGTTTCCCGCGCAATCAAAATGATTCCGGCGGAGCATAAGCCATGGCCAGCGACATCCGCACAGCCGGCCATTCCAGGTCGAGTCGGCCCCAAAGGCGCTGCCCCTGCGACCCACACCTTCTCCACCCTGCCCCCATACCTTGGGTACTTGCTTCTCGCTTCTCTGGCTCCTGATCACTCGGTCTCTTTCCTCGAGCCGCTGTTTCGACCATCACCATCATCACCACCACCACACAATGTCGTTGGTTCACAGAGGCAAAGTGATTCTGGCGGCCTGGGCTGCTCTCGTCCTTGTCGTGCCCATGTGCCTCGCCTGGCAGCTCGATGTTGTTTTCTACCAGGATGACAACTATGGCGGGGCGTCCTTTGACTTTCAGATTCACAACAGTCTTGAATGCTACAACATCGATCAATGCTTCAACGACCAAATGTCGAGCTACAAAGTGACCTCCAGTTGCGACATACCCGCCGGCATGAAATTTAACTTGTACGCCGATGTCAAGTGTCCCTGGAACGACTGGAGCAACGACTGCCGCCTCGATGGCAGCTCGACCTACTCTTCCTATGTCGACCTGATTCCCTGCCAGACCGTCTCGGTTCCTTCGGTCGGGCTATGCTTGAACGACAAAGCTAGCGCCTTCATGGCTCTCGAGCAATGGCAGAGCTCTTTCTGGTGGAATGCCGCCCAGTACACGTTTTCATGCTGAACGGATTGTACAGAATAGTTCCTTGGGGGGAGGGGGAGGAGACGATGGGATTGTTTCCGGTCTCGGTTGTGAATCGAGTGGTTCTGGTTGGTTTGGGAAGTACGGTCTTGAATACAACTGAGCAGACTTGAGTCCTGATGGGATTGATGGACATCCCTTCCCCTCCCTTGCCTGCTCGAGACATTCCCAACCAAGGCGAATAACGGATGGGTGTGCATTCAGGCCCAGAGAAGTAACAGTCCTGCCGCGAACAGGGTGTCCCGTTTCGTTTTGGATGCGCCGTAGCTGGCTCGCTCGAGCACTATACTCAAGAGGTGATAGACAAGCAAAGCAGACCAAAGCAGACCAAGGCAGACCAAGGCAGGCCAAAGTAGACCAAGGCAGATCGAGGCAGATCAAAGTAGATCGAGGCGCTCTTGTCTCTGGTTCCCGGGCGCATGTACCCGATCCAACCAGGTACAGGATCCAGACGGAGCTACCGAGATCAAGGGTGTCGGCAATACACCCAATAGCGCACATCCCAGAGGCATGGTATCGAGGCAACCAAGAGCACAATGCGAAGACGGTTGCCATCAGCCAGCGGAATCCATCGACAGGTGCCACTCATCAGAGCTTTCAGCATTGATATTCGCGTGTTCCGTGTATTCATGATCCAAGGACCGATGAGCGGTGAATTCCAAAGAGCAGAAAGTGTTTTCTTTGAGGCGGTGGATAGTCTAGCTGCACTGTGAATCTTTGCATCCCCATGTATCGCGGATCCCCCCATGATTCTGGAGACGATCCAGGTCATCCATTCGGCTGGGCTACGATAATCTCCCCGCTCAGATGATCTGCTCGTCCCAAAATTGAACGACCCGCTCGATGTATCCGCTCTGGATGCATGTATCGTTGTGGGTTCCGTCGCGGAACTCGTGCCAATCGACGCGGGCTCGGCGAGATTTCAGGTCCAGCTTCTCCTCTTGAGCTTGCTCGTCAGCACGCTGTGAGCTTGCGATCTCATAGAGGCGACGCATGTGGGTTTGTGGAACGAGCTCGTCTTTGCTCCCAGAGAGGAACAGGATAGGAACGGATGGGCTGATGCGCCGGATGCTTTCCTCCGAGTTCCATACTTGATGACAGAGAAAGACGAGATTGCGGATCATTGGCATGACGTGGGGAATCAGCTTTGGCTACATGGACAATAGAGACGAAAGCAATCAGCGGCGAGGACGTAGGCGGGAGGGGCGGCCCTGGTGGTCCGAGGATCACCTCGAATTCTGTTACTCCGGTCACTCACTCACTCACTCACTCACTCACTCGCTGACTGACTCATTCCGCCTCTCTCGATAGTGCCAATTGCTCCCGAACGAGCAGCCGCTCACCAGGCTCAGGAAGGTATTCTCGACAATCAGTCCATGGATGTCTGCCGATCGCTCAGCAGCAAGGTTGATGGCAACGGCGCCTCCGATCGACTGGCCAAACAGAATGACTTTGGTGTGCTTGAGAAGAGGGTGGTTCTTGATATAGTCCAGGGCAGTGTAGCTATCGATCTTGAGGCCAGCCTCGGAGGCGTGTCCCTCGCTCTTGCCGTATCCGCGGTACGACAGCATCACAACGTTGCAGTTGAGACACCGATAGAAGAGATACGAGATTGGCAAGCGATGGCCCTGTCGTAACCGGCAAAGCGGAGGCTGAATCAGAGCGCAGATCTCGGGCAAGGATCGAGAGGCAGCAGCCAGGGAAGCCGCATGTCGGGCCGAGGAGTCCATACCATGTTTCCTGCATTGGCGTGGAAGTAAAGCACCGTGTAGTCGGCGACACTGCCGGATCCAGGCTTTCTCGACCGCATGCCATCTCTCGACACCGGGTCGTTGATGATGTCAAACCCAGCGGCGCCCTTGCGCTTGTAGATGGCGTAGACATGCAGCTTGACCTTGTCGGGGGTGGTGATCATTTCTTCATCGTAGTCGCTCATTTCGCACTCGTGCGGAAGGGCGACTTGGGTCCGAGAGCCCGGTGGAATGGAGGAGGGATAGATCTGACGGCCGAGGGAGGATGGTTCATGTCCAGTTCCATTGACGAGGACGGTGTTGGTTGCGATGATGATGCGATCGCCGTGGATACAGATGCGAAAGGACATTGTTCGGTATCGTTTGTGTTGTGATGGCGATCCGCCGCCGGGAGATGGAAACATGGATGAGCAAACGTAACGACAAGCGCTGCATGCACGGACAACACCAGCCCAGGGCCGGCTCAGAGCCAGCTGGATGCGGGGCATTCGTACCAGCTCTGCTTGGTAGAGATACAGGGCACTGATCAAGCTCACGGCCAGCATCGGGCCAAGGGCGAGGCCGAGTTTCAGTGTCCAGTGCATGTCGTTGAAGCTGTCGAGCAGGCCCATGGAGACGGTGGAGCAGACGAGATCGACGGTGTTGGGGGATGTGAAGATGGTGCCCAAGAGGGCGGCGGGCAACAGCGGGCTTGTTATGGTGTCGGGCGGGGGGAGGTGCGGCCAGACGGAGATTTCCGGGCCAAGCCGATACGAGACGGGGGACGGGGACGCTGCTGGCCACCGTCCCTCCTGGACAGCGATATCTCGCCACAGACCGGGGCAATGACGCCCGCGACGGCCCTGCAAGACCCGCAGGATCGGCGTGCGGTGACCCGGGGCGGGTGATGTCCGAGATCACGCAACATGCTCGATTGAGAGCGACAGCCGGGGTGTGCGGGTCTGCAGAGCGCTGGACTCTGGTGGGATTGGATGTCTCTGCGGTGCTTGTGGAAACGAGACGCCTTGGCTTTGAACCCAGATTCTGCATTCGTCCTGACCCTGAACCCATTCATGGCGATCGGATGTGTCCAGCGACGACACTTGTGCATCAAACGAGCGGTGGGAACGCAATTGTGTCGACCAGGGTTGCTCGGGACTGAGAGGAATCCCAGCCGGGGCGGATCGATGCGCAAGGAGAAAGCCCGGCCCTTGCGCCTTGCGCTCCTTTGCCCTTGCTGCCCAGAGCCGCACAGGTCGCACAGGTCGCACCGCCCACAGCACTGTGTGCGCAGCATGGCCGCACAGGCGCGTGTGCACAGAACGCGCCCCACAGAACGCACTGCCACACCGCCCGCGCCCGCCCCGGCCGTTTTTTCTTTTCGCTCCTGTTTGCCCGTCGGCGTTGCCCATCGGCGCTGTTTCGTCTTCGTCGCTGCGACGCTCTGCCGGCCTGCTCGACGCCTCTGCTACGCTGCCCCTGCCTCCAAAGGTGCCTGTTGCGCTCGCCCTGGGGCCTGGCTCTCGGCCTAGGGCTGCCCGTGTCGTGCCGGATCCGTGGTCTTCCAGCCTGATGTCTGACTCTGGCCCTTTTGCTCCCATCGCCAATCTGCTCTCGCCTCCCACCCCCCTGCACTCCATCCCCGATCTCCCCACCCCTGTCGCCTCATCCCCTGGACCAAATGCTGCCTCGCAGCCTGCACCACACTTGCTCTAGCATCTATCCGTGTAGTCTGCCATGTCAGAGTCCTCAAAACCCACGCCTGTGCTGGTCTTCCAGGGCCATGAAAAGTCCGTGTCCTCGCTGCTCTATCACAACGGCCGGCTGTACTCGAGTTCCAAGGACGGCACGATCAAGGTTCGTCCTGCTCTTGCCCTTGCCTCCTGTCTCGATGACGATATTCCAGTGGCCGAGAGTGTAGTCAGCCGCCGGTCTGGTTGATATGCCTCGTCTGTGTCGTCGTCGACAGCCGTTCGTCCGTGTCGCCATCGGCAGCCACGATGCTGTCCGGTTGGTTGGTTTGCGGGGGTTGCTGCAGTCGCAGTAGGATGACGGAGCGACAGGTTTCGCCAAAGCAGACGATACTTTTGTGCGATGTGCATCCACATCGTTTGCCGTTGGGAAGCGTGCATGCAAGGGGCTCAGTTGCCACGAGAAAAGTCTTACATGAATCTTTCGTGCTGTCTCGCGCCATCATTGCAACCTGGAATGGGCCAATCTGCTCGTCTGGCCTTGCATCCAAACCGATCCTCTGGCCTTGCATTCAACCCGAACGTCACTGTCGATCTGCTGTCGAACCACCTGCTTGATCGTGCCGTCTCGCTGATGCTCGATTCTCGCGCCGCCGTTGGCCATTTCGCCGTCTCGCGCCCTGCATCGGCGGATCGACTGGCTTCGCGCCTGAATCGGTAACGGCTGCCGCTTCATGTGCCCTCTGGACTCGACTGGGCCTTGTGTAGGAATGGGACATTGATACGGCAGAGTGCTTGCGCACCCTGAGCGGTCACACTCGATGGGTTCGCAACATCAATGTCGGGCGCGAACACCTCTACAGCGCCTCCTGGGACGATACCATCCGGGAGTGGAATCTGGAAACAGGGCTATGCCAGCGTGTTTTTGAAAAGCACCACGACCTCGGCATCAACGCCGTTGTCTTTGACGAGGAAACCGGCAGAATGTATAGCGGAAGCGATGACAAGACCATCGTCGTGTACGACACCATCGTCGGAGAGGCCGTCGACCGACTCGAGGGCTTCTCTGGCAGCGTCACCTGCCTGGCACTGTACCCTTCGCTCGAGCGCGCCGAGGACGGGCTCCTGATCAGCGGCAGCAGCGACGGCTCCATCAACATGTGGGACCTTCAGTCGGGCGAGTGCCTGGAGTCCATTCCAGCCCACGCCGCCGAGGTCACCTCGCTCGTCATCATCCACGGCCGGTTGTACTCTGGTGGCAACGACAAGGTCATCAACGAATGGGACATCTCCACCAGCTCGCGGCTGCGGTCCTTCCGGGGCCACTCTGGGTACATCTCCTCGCTCTGCGCCGACATCGACACCCTCAACGACGGCTCCATTCGCCTCTTCAGCGGCAGCTGGGACGGCACCGTGCGTGCCTGGGACCTCGTCTCTGGACGCTGTGTGGGTGTCCTGAGAGCCCATACACGATCGGTCAACTCGCTGTGCTTGCGTGCAGACTCGAATCTGCTATACACCGGTAGCGCCGACGGCGTCATCAAAGCCTGGGATCTGGGTAAGCACTGGGAACCTAAGAGTAACTGTTGCATCATAGTGGCGCTGGTGTCGATGCCAGTATCGATGCTGATGCTGATGCTGATGCTGGTGCAAATGCTGATGCTGGTGCAAATGCTGATGCCGGTGCAAATGCTGATGCCGATCGTGGCATCCACTGCTCTCGTTCTTTCCCAACAGATTTCCCGGAAAGCGCGGACCCTCAGAATGCATTCGCCGCCGCCAAATCGCCCGTCATGGTGGTCCCCACCGGGAACCACTACCCCGTCCACTCGCCCATGGCATATCCTCACTTCCAGCCGGTGCCGCCAATGTACCACGCTCCATACTACAACGCGCCCATGCCGCCTCCGCCCAACGCATATATCCCGCACCATCGACCACCGCCTTCGCCTTACACCAACCAAAACGGCGGATACGGACACAACCGCCCCAAGGGCAAGCATGGCGGAGGTAAGGCCGTGACTGTGACTGTGACTGTGACTGTGACTGTGACTGTGACTGTGACTGTGACTGTGGTTGTGGTTGTGGTTGTGGTTGTGGTTGTGGTTGTGGTTGTGGTTGTGGTTGTGGTTGTGGTTGTGGCCGCTCTTTATTCGCAGCACTGGCGGCTGCTGCATTGCGTTTGATCGATTCACTTGCTGTCCATGTCTCGGCTCTGTGTCAGCATCCGTATGCTCTGTGCTCATCCGTATCCCTCTCCGTTATTTGTCTCCCCCAGGCCCCTCCCGCCACAACGGTGCCCCAACGGTCTGCACCTTCTGGCTTCGTGGAAACTGCAAGTTTGGTGATGACTGTCGCAATCTGCACGAGCAGATATCGGACCCATCTGGATGCTAACCAGGACGTGCGCTGTTGCCTGTGGGTTGCTGACGGGGGGGGGAAGGCGACAGACGGCCGGTCCCAGTGGAGACGGATCCTCTGCTCTGCCCGCCACTGTCGCTCTGGCTGTCGGCACTTTTCGCTCTCATCTCGCGCTCCGGCCCTTGCTCGCGATTCTTTCTTCCTGCTCTCCCTTCCCTCCTCCTCTCCTTTCCCCCTCTCTCTCCCTTCGTTTTCCTCCCTTGCCCCTCGATCGATCTCTCTGTTTGCTTGCAGCTCTTCCAAGAAAAAATTGACGGGCCAACCCGGATTTTTGATGACGCGAACCGTTGTTACTGTTCTGGAGCTGTGAATACACGTACATTTCGTTCAAGTCGGGCAGCCGCCCATTCATGTTGCAGCCAGCCGTCCCTATACCATCGTCCGGCACCCGCACGGCACCCGCACGGCAGTCAGCCGAGTGCCGCAGCAGACAGGGGTTGGTGGGTGCCCCACCACACCATCCGCTGCCAGTGCCACTCTGCCGCAGTAGTGCGGGCCCTGCCGCAGCCGAATGTGCCTCATCCAGCCCACTGCGCCGTTCGCTGCATATATGGGTGCCTCGACTTTGCCACCGATTGCTTCCTTCAGAACACCCTTGATTCTTTGGCTGCTCGCTGAGTCGTTCCAAGCTCCCGCTGAGTCGTCCCAAGCTCTCGTTGCATCGTTGCATCGTTCCAAGTTCCACGCCCCCGCGTCGCCCATTCGTTCCTGTGTCTCCTTGCCGCCTCCCTGATCCCAAGTCCCGCCAATGACCGACGCTCCCTCGCAGACTCTTGACCACCCCGGCAACACGCTCCAGGCTGCTGCTGATCGTGGTGACCTCAACGCCTGCTTCCAGATGGGCTGGAACTCTCTGATTGGCGAAGGGGTCATCCAGAGCGATGCCGCCGCGGTCGATTACTGGAAACAAGTCCACGAAGGCTCTGCCGACCCAGTCGAGCAGCCGATTGCCACGCTCATGCTCGGCTGGCTGCATTACCTCGGCCGTGGAACGCAGCAAGACAAGACCAAGGGCGTCGAGCTCGTCCGACGGAGCAAGACCGAGCTGATTCCTCTTGGCGAAGACGAGTGCTTCATGGGCCGCAGCATGCCCGCTTCCGACTCTGCCGCAGCCCGCCGGTTCTTTGAGCTCTGCCGGCTCGGCTCCGAGCGCGAGTGGCTCTGCAAGCATCTGGTGGCCATTTGCCATGTCAGCGGCTTTGGCACCACCAAGGACCAGGAAGCCTATGTCGACCTGTTCGAGGAGCTTGCCGCAAGCGGACACAGCGACAGTCAAGTGTGGCTGGGCAAGTACTACAGCCAGGACTGGAGGTCGCTGGGCGACACCTCCAGAGCCTTCCAGCTGTGGAGCAACGCCGCCGACCAAGATAACTCGTATGGGCAGTACCTCCTCGGCTGGTGCTATCTCGGCGGACATGGCGTTGCCCGCAACTACCAGAAGGCAGTCGAGTGGTATCGCAAGTCTGCCGAGCAGGGCAACCAGCACGGACAGTCGTGGCTCGGCGACTGCTACGAAGAGGGCCGCAAGGGCATTGCCAAGGACATTGAGGCTGCCCTGTACTGGTTCCGCTTGGCCGCCAGCCAAGGCAACGAGTATGCGCAGGACAAGCTCGAGGAGCTCACTCAGTGAGCCCCGGTTGGCTGCAGGCGGATGAAGCTTGCTCGATCTCAAGCCAGGGTTGTCCTCTTTGATGGCCGGGACATTGCCGGCTATGGCGAGCCAGGAAACTGATCCTTCTGTAACCATTGATTCAACGTTAAAATACAGATAGAATCCCTGCATGCTGCTGCTTGCGAGTGTGCTCGTTTGGGGACACCCGGGGTGCATCAGAACGACCAGGAGTGCAGCGCATCCTGATGCCGATGTGCCAGGGACGGCCAAGCCATTCAGGGCTCGCTGTCCGGCAATACCATCCCAGCGCCATGTGTGGGCTGGAGCACTTTCATGCGAACTTATTTTGAAATGGGTTGTGTGAATCAGGCGACTTTGATGTATCATCCTCGCCGAGGTCTTGGATCGATATTGCTCTTTGCCCTGGGTCTACCTCACCCCGGGTATGCCTTCTTGCTCTGCAGTGGCTGCATCCACAGCGACTCGCTGGTCCCCGTCGTGCCCACTTGACCGAGTGTGTGATATGATCCGACAACGCCGTGTTTGTCCGAATGAGACGATGTGCCCCATTTTTTCTTCAACATGCTGTACATTCGTGCGAGCATGCTGCATCTGTCCGGCCATGGCCAAAGGGGATTCAGTTGGTGGACCAGCTGCTGCCCGCGAGCGTGGCGGCATTGCGGCACAATCGCAGGCCGGTGCTGGGCCATGTGCCGCAGATGGATGGAGTTGTCGGAGACACCAACGGCATGATCGACTCGTATCCTGTCCTCTCAGTGCCGATAGACAATGCTGTCGACATCGCACGGTGACCGGCCCGTCGCCATTCCCCCCCCCGGCACATGCCTCTCCCTGCCCATGGCCGTGCGCGGGGGCAGCGATGCGGCAGTGATGCAACAGCGATACGAACGACGCCGAGGCAAACGACGGCCGTATCAGCCGGCCCGTGTGGGCTGGCACCCGGATGACGAGCTGCGTTGTCCGGCCGTGCTTTTCAGAGCGGTCTTGCGGGGATCGCGGCCTGACCCACATCCATCCGTCCTGCAGCATCCTCCTGCACGCCTCCCCCCCAGCAGCGGCCGTCGGCGCCAGCGTTATCTCGTCAGCTGGAAACCAGCGATATATCTTCCCCCTCCCCTCCCCGCCTTCGCCCCCCTCGCTGGCCAGCATTCTCTATGGAGGACCACGATGCCCGGTCCAGCACGCCCGGCCCGCACTCTCCTCTCCCACAACCCATCCCACAGCGACGAGCCGTGAGCTCCCACTCCCCATCCGTTGAATCGTCGTCGTCATACCCGCCGCTCAGCTCCAGCAACCCTCCGTCGGCCTTCCACCCGCACGGCATGGTCTCCCTCTCGCCCCCGTCGCAGCCTGCGGCCCCTCCGTCGGCCCAGGGTGCGTCGGCCAAGCTCTCCAAGCTTGACCAGATCATCCAGAACTTCTACTCCAAAGTTGCCCAGGTCATTGTCCAGGCCAGATACACACAGGCACAATACCCGGCATCATCCACCCATCCCTCGGGGCTGCCGGGCTCTCCACATCTTCCCCGACGACCATCATCAGCGCTTTCCAGGAACACCATGGGCTCCCAAGACGAGGTCGAGTCCCATGCAGCACACACCCCGCTGCCCAAAAAGACCAACAAATGGGTGGGTAGCGATATGAAGCAGCGTCCCAGAAAGGATACCTTTGATGCTGTCTGCAATTTCCGTCCGGCCATTGCATTTGTGCCTTTCTTTCCCGTCCATGGCCCACCGCATAGCCATGGAATTTGGCCCGAGAAGGCATGGTCCAGCCATCGGCCATTCGTGTTGGCTGTGGCTTCGCAAACGTCGACTTCTTTTGATGTCGCGGGCGGTGTGGTGTGGTTTGGTCTTGGCAGCCGCTGCCTAACAGTATCCGAGTCCGCACATGGCTCCTCATCGCGCATTTGCGACATTGATGTTGCCCGTTTCCTGCTCCTGCTCCTGCCCCTGCTCCTGCTCCTGCTCCTGCTCCTGCTCGCCCGACTGACCTGTCTGCTCGCTCAATTCGCCCGGACGCTGTGCAGTTCAACCTCGAGCTCGAGGAGCTTGAGCCTCTGAAAGAGGAGATTCGGTACTGGCGCACCGCCGCGATCCAACCCAACCAGATTCCGCCCCCGCTCATTCTGGATATCTATCTCGACATATCCGAAATCACACCCTCGCACAACCTCATTCTGAAGGACGAGGTTCTGCAGCGGCGGAAGCGGATCTACTGGGACCAACTCGAGTCAGTCGATCCTGTCGCCGGCAAGGCCGTGAGGAAGAGGACCATCCTGCTGGAAACGTGGCAGCTGACGCTATCGTACGTATGTCTGTCTCTGGATGAGCGTGTGTGGATGCGTCGAGACAAGCTGTGCAGTAGCCCTCACTATCAAGACTGGGCGATATAGACACTGGCTGGCGTGCGAGAGCGGCGATTCTCGGACCTGACTGTGCTCCGCTGTCCATCATCTCCAGCCAACCGGGTCCGGCTCAGTCGCCAGAGCTTCCCACGCTATACAAAAAGTCTGTGGCCTTCTTCCGATCGCTCTACAGCATGGTTCGCCTGCTGCCAGCCTACCGTCTCTACCGTCGAATCAAGTCGCAGCCGGATCTGCTCAAGGTCGGGTACCGACTCTCGATGTCGCGGAACACCTCGTTCTCGGAAGCTGGATTAGGTAACTACTAACCCTCAAACCCAGCTGCCAAGCGGGGACAGCATGGGCGATGACTGTGGCTTGCAGCTGATTACGACGTTGCCTCTCTCAGATCAGCTTCACACGGGTAGCGATATGCGACGAGGAATCTCCGAGCTCAGCTTCGGAAACATCGATACGCCGTACGGGTGAGTGCGGGCTTTGCTCACTCCATGCCAAAGGGCTGGGCGGAGCAAACGGCGTCAGCACCCTCCCGGTACTTCCGCCGCATTGCTGGGCATGCTACCACCAGCATCGGCCGCCTCTACTGCCCCCGCTGTAGAAACTCGGTGCTCGAATGTCAAAATATGCGTCGCTAACCCCATTTTCCTGTTTCCGCTGCAGAATCTTCTCGCTCCACGTCAACTACCGCAACGAGTGCGACTTCTCCATTGACATCCCCGACTCGCTCGCCCACTCACGCTTTACCGATCTGGACGAAAACTACTTTTCTCCACGCAACGTCGGCATCGATATCGTTGGCAGACGCACATCCTTCCCGACCAGCCGGCCATCCCTGACTCGCCGCGAGTCGCGGGATCAGAACCTTCAGCAAGGGTCGCTCACGACTCCGGCAAAGGCTTCGGCCAACCCCCATACGCATCGCCAGGAATCGCACTCATCGCTCGGAAGCGGCGGCACCGGCTCGGACGGGACTCACGTTGCTGCATCCCTGCCAAACCACTTTGGAAGCACCAACAATGCGTTTGCCGGGCAAGCCCCGAATTCGTCTCTGCCGCGGTCGCTGTCGATATCGCCGTTGACTGCGGGCCTGGACGAGCGCCTCCGAGGCAGCTTGCACACGGTCACTCGGCGCGAGAGCATGAGTCGACTGCATCGCGGCCCCACGCACGACCACTTTTCGCCATTTACGCCGTCGTCTCAGAGCACGCCGCCCCATATCCACATGATCCAGCCCCATCCTGGCGACGACAACGTCGTTCCGGAAAGCATCCGCTTCGAATCCGAGCCACCGCCGTTCATGCTCGCACCCGACTTTCACACAAAGGCCGTCGTAGACGATACCGCCGTCGACTCGACCGGACCGGGGCCAGCGCGCCCAAACTCGGCCTTTACGTCCACACATGCAGCTCCGTTTATCGAGCCTCTTTTTGGAATCCATGGAACAAGCCCGCCCTTTGGCACTCTTCCGAGTCCTGACGCCAAGGTATGCGTGAGTGGCTGTCCTCCGCGCTGGAGGGCGGGAAAGGATACGCCGGATGATAGGCGCATAGCCGAGCGAACGATTTAATTGCTGGAAGCGTGTGCCTTGTCTTCAGGGCGCGGTTGTGGTCTGCCCGGTTGATGGAGATGTTTTGCACTCGGCGGATGCTGGTGTCTGACATACTTTGGTTCCCGTCCTCTATCCAACCATCTTCATCGGACCCGCAAAGTCGTTCAAGTCTATGGGCGGCGTTTCCATCAACAGCATCCAGTCGCAAACCTCTGGCCCGACTGCACAGCAATACACAGCCCTGTATCATACAACGATTCCCCCGTCCGTCCCCTTCAGCTTCATGGGCACGCCCGGTGTCCCCTCCAACGAGTTTCCCGGCACTTCGGCGACGCCAACGACAAGCACCCACACCCCCGCAACCACCGCAGCCCTGGGCAGCACAAACCAGCTGCCGTCCGCCGTGTCTGTTCCTTCCACAACCCCGCCGATGGTCGGACTGGGAGGATCTCCCATCCTGTTCACGCCGTCGTCGTCGCTGGGCCAAGTTCACCACCTAAGTACCCACGACTACGGCACCTCGCCGCCGCCCTTCGTGACTGGAGCCGTGGCTCCTATGGATATCCGCAGGGACCCGAGCGGCAACTACGGCGTGCTTCGGTCCTCCGATAGTGTCCGAAGCATAGGGATTCCTTCGGGCGGCGCATCACAAGGCGGAGCCAGCGGCGGAAGCCCGCATTCGATCGAGTCAGAGATTGGACGCCGATCCAGAACCAAGGTAAGGCGGGGGGCGGTAGATCTGACGCCGCGAGTCCACAAATTATGCCTTTCTTGGGCTCACAAGAGTGCGCGCCGAGTGCAACTGGAACCTGCAGCATGATGGTATCGAGCGCAGTTGCCGGAATCATACTGCTTTTGCAGCACCCAAACTCATGATTCTCGCTGTTATGGCTCGCGATGGCGCGTTGCGTCATGCATCCGTAGTTGGCAAAGTTTCACCAGCTCAAAGAACGCAACGCCTCGTTCTCCGAGTCACTCATCATGGCCGTAAGCATGAGCATGAACTCAAGCGCCGACAGCGGCCGGCGCAACCTTGGTATTGTCAGCGAAGAAACCCGCCCGCAACCACATACCGCAAGCCTCGACGATGCCTCGGCGGCAATCGGCCAACCGCTCTCTCGGGACGGTTCGCGGCCGCAACTGATGCACACTCCGCCTCGGGCCCGTCCTGTCTCCATCCCGGAACCGCCGCAAGGCACTTTATCCCAAAGCAGTGCTGCGGCAGACCGGTCGTCGCTGTCGAGCACCCAGTCGGCGCCTTATCGCCAGCTGCAGTCTCAACCGCCGACTCGGCATCCGGAGAGCGAGCGCGGACAAAGCTCGCCGAGCAGTTCGCACCAGGAGGTTGTCTCTACGGCATCGCGTCGGCTGAGCGGCCACTACAAGGCACCGCTCGGCGAAGCGGTATCGACGCTTCCGCCGTTCCACAGCGAGCCACTCTCGTTCGAGCGCAACCCCCTCTTCAGTCTTCCAACGGCGGTGGGGCGTGGTGCATTCTCGAGCACAGCCGGCTCGCAGTCCCCGTCTCGGCTGCATGACTGGACAGCCGGACCGATTGTGTCCCTGGGCCAGTCGGATGCCAAGATCCTCGACGACGAACCTCCGTTCTCGCTGCCGACACAGGAAACGCGGTACTCGGTGTCTCAGCCAGCGCCGATGCACTCTCACCGACTGTCATGGCGGCACTCGCTTCCCGAGCAAAGTCATCGTCTCGATCCGCAGGGCCATATCCATGACCCGTCGTCCAGGTCGGCTTATGACCCATCGAGTGCCTTTGGCCCGCCCGAACCACCCAAGCCCCTCACAGGCCGCCTCTATGGGTTTGACGGCGAAGGTAATGTCTCTGCAGCGACCGGCGCGAAGAACCAGCTCGCGGCCCTTGGCTACACCCACCAGCCCAGTGTCAAGCGCGTCCTCGGCCCCGATTACGGCGTCGACTATGGCCTCGGTAGCCGAGTTCAAAAGTTTGAGACCTACAGCTTGCATCGGTCGGCACTCGACCCAAGCTTCCTGGAACTGATTGACAGGGATACTGACACTCGCACCTCTGTCCCCGACGCCTCGGCGATGCCGTCCGCTGGTTGCATGATGACTGCGCTTGCCACTCCAGGTACCGACGGCGGGCCGACCACCTCTCGAAACGAGCGATTCTATGCACCGTCGACAGGCGGTCGATCGCAGGCCAAGGTCGGTGGGCCCAAATTTATTGGCAGTCTCGCCGACCACTCGCACCACTCGCACCACTCGCATCACTCGCATCACTCGCACCACGGCCGTGGCCACGACCTCGATCAGCTCGGCGAAGACGGAGAGCCTGACGAGGACGACGAGCTGCTCTTCAACATGAGCGGCCTCGATATTGGCGACAGCCAGTGAGGGCGGTCGGGTCGATGCGCTGAGGCAACATCGCACCGATCTCCTCTCTCCTCCCAGCGGCAGGCTCTGGATCACTTCCACGGCGCTCTCGCACACTCTGGGGCCATGCATCGAGGCGATCGACTGCCCATTTTTGTTTTGGATGCTGAATATACAGTCGATCCAACCAATAACGGGACGCCCTTTTATGATTTGTCGTTGATTTCTGGGGTGAACACACACCACTGATTGTGTGTATTCAGACACCACGCCCCCCCCCCGCATTCGAGCCGCCGGCTCGATCCGCTCGCCCGCAACGCCCTCATGGCATCTCGGAATCTCGAGATCCAACCACCCGCCGCACAAAGGGCCGACAAGCCTGAATCTCGCACCATAGCTGCTTTCTCCCACCGCCGCCGCCGTCCCTGCGTTGTCTCTGGTCGCCAGCACTCTCGCTGCCGTCGCCCTATCCTGCGTTCCTATACTCGGTCGGAGACAGTCTCCACACCATTGGCCACTCCCTCCCTCTGCCCGAATGCAGAGCGCCACGCCTCCTCGAAGCACCATACACTCCCGAGCCATCCCGCAGCCCAGCTCCCCTGTTGTCTGCCTGCTTGCCTGAGACAGCCGCAGACCCAGCCCGAATTTCATCTTTGGTGCAAGCCCTCCTGCCCAGCCCTCGGGGCCCGACGTATCCTGCAGCTTGTCCCACCGACAGACTTTTGCCACACCCAACCCGGAACCGTATCGAGGTTGGTCTCGTCTCTGTCTGCGTCCATGCTTCCCTCTGACCACACATCTCTGGCTCGCAACCAACGCCGCCTGCGGTCGCCGAACAGCGCAAGGCTTGTGGGGAAGGGGAGCGAGCGGCGTAGTGGCTTTTGATTCTCGGCCCTGAGGCCAGGGACTGACCTTTCCTGTCAACAGGCCGCCCTTGCTCACTCCGCTCTGTCTGCAAGCCCGCCAAAGCCCAGCCCAGCCCAGCCCAGTCCAAGTCCCTCATGAAGGATAACCGCGTTCAGTTCATCCCGTCCCAGCTCTTGGCCGGGACGTCGCCTGCCCTGCATCTCGCAGAGAACCTCGCGGCGTTTCCCCTCACCAAGAGCATCCCCGATGCACCCGCCTGCCACTCATCAGCGCCCCGTCCCGACACACCCAAGCGTCCAGGCTCCTCGACGACGCCCGCCACAATACCCGCGACGATAGAGCCGGCCGAACCCGCCGAGCCAGCAGCCACGCTATCGCCCCCCGCCTCAAGCCCGCTATCGTCTGGGTCGGATGTGTCGGGCGGCAAGGAGAATGTCCAGAGTGCCCAGCCTGAATCAGACTCGGCCGAGTCGCTCGACCCGGACGCCAATGCCCCGGAGAGCGTGAGTGTGGAACTCTCGGCCGAGGATGCGCGGGACCAGGTGCTGGTCGCCGTCGTGGCGAGTCTCATCATCCTGGGAAACCGCCCAAGCACTCCCAAGGAGCTTGCCGCACACATCCTGAGACACCGCATGACGACACTCGGGTAAGTAACTGCAGCGCAGGTGTCCAGCAGGCAGCATCGCTCCGAGTCCCAACTCTCGACGGCTGTTTCTCATGTCTGTGGCTATCATTGTGCATCCGCTCAGGGGCAAGACGCCCTATGCGACCGTGTCCTCCCGAATCTCCCAGCACTTCAAGCGGAGCAACGAAAAGAACCGTGCGCCGATCCTGGGCAAGATCGGCGAGCCCTACTCACCAAAGTCCAAGACGGGCCAACCGCGCAAATGGCGCTACTACGTCGATGCCCCGGGCATTGCTGTTGGAGAAGTGGACCACTCGGTACCACAGCCGGTTTTTCGGCCATCGGCCAACGGCCAGGACTATGAGCCTGTCCCCATGCCCGAGAGCACGTTGCCTGCGTCCAAGCATCAGCATCGGTTTGCCACCAGTCTGGTGGAGCCGAACTCGACCGCCCGCGGGGCGAAAACCCTGCATGTGATCAAGAACCCCTCGATACTGTTCTCTGGAGGCGAGACGGATGCGCTTGTCTCTGGGGCGCGGCTATGTCCCCAAGGCGTCTCGCTGGTGCTGCATCGCATTCCTGCCTGTTCAGACGGCATCCTGGCGGCTCACTCGCTGCCTGGCAGTGGTAGTCCATCCAAGGCGGCGACTGGAGCGTCGGCCATGTCGTCTGCCGTACTGGCCGACTCGAACCACGGCCACGCTCCTCGACTGCAGCTTGCACACCAAAAAGTACCGCTGAAGAAACGGCGGAGGCACGACAAACTCGACGACCACCACAAAAAGTCCAAGCCCGAAGCTGCCAAGCGAACGCATTTGGGCTGATGTCCGAAACCAAAAAGCTTCATTAGAGCCAGGACCCATCCTGATGGCCCAAGCAGACCGAACCCGCTGCTCGGATCAAAGTCCCTTTCGTTTGGCTGGGGGGGAGTATACCACGGGACCTGTCTCCTCCCCGTCATTTCTTATTTCATATCTATTGTTTCTGGTCTACAAAGCAGAACAGAACGCCTTGTGGCAGGGTAGAAGGGAATCGAGCATCCTCTTTCGCTCAAGGGCCGCTGGCTGTCGGTCAAGCAGCCAACTGATCTGCTATGAACGTCCGCACCCCAGGACCAAAGCTCCTTCTTGCTCGATCTGGAGGTGTCCCTCGTCAGAGTCCCTGTTGCTCTCGGTGAAGTTTATGCTTTCGACCTCCGTTTCCGTTTCCGTTCCGATTGAGAAGGAGGGGATGAAGCCCCCTGTGCCGAGGGAGTTGTGCTGTAATTGCTGTAGTTGTTGCTGTTGTTGCTATTTGCCGCTAGCACTGTCATTAGTTACCATTGTTATCGTTGCTATTGTTGTTATTAGTTACTCTTTCCGTTCTCTTTGTTTTTGATTTTTTGGGTTGTTGCTTTCGTACTCGTCGATATCAGTTCCACTCTTGACTCATGCTGGGTCATGGGCATGCCTTGGCTCCCATCTTGCTCCCCCCCCCACCTTCACCTTCTAACTAAACTACTGTCTGCTTTGATATAGAGGGATCGCACGTTTCCCACTTTTCTTCTTTTCGCCCGCTCGCCCGCTCGCTCCTCAGGCATGGTCTGGCTATATATCAACCTGTCTGTCGGCCTCCACTTGACTTTCTGTACAGGACTCCCTCTCACCCCCCCCCAAGGAGCCTTCTCGGGGGTACGCTGTTGCTGGAGCTGAATACACATCTGTTCATCACAGCGGCGTGATCATTGCTATGGCCATCTCTGTCGGTCAGCATCAATTGGAAACAGCATCAATTGGAAACAGGCAGGCTGGCACTTTGAGGGAACCGGCATCAATAGATACTTGTATTCAACCGTCATCGTGTCCCGCCCCGTCACCATCCTTGACGAGAAGCGCTTACTTTTTCAACAGGGCGGACTGACCCTCGACGCCGGTCTTGCGCACCCGCTGCAGATGCTGCAGACGCAGCTGCACCTGGTTCATGAACGTTTTGTCGAGCCCTCGTCCGATCACCTGGCACCACTTGAGATCGGGGCAGCGACTGACCAGCCTGAGCATGTCCGCCGGGGCGAGGCTGTTGCAGTACTTGATCTCCAGATGCTCGAGATGAGGCAAATACACCCTCTCGAGAAGCTCGTTGCAGCCGGTGACGGCATTGGGGGTCGGCGCACAGCTGCGATGGGGGGTTCCGTCGGCTGGTGCTGCTTGGGATACGAGAGCATCTGTTGCTGGGCTGGTGTCTTCCTCAACAAGCCGCAGCGACCGGCACCAGGACAGTCGCAGAGCAGTAAGGTTCGTCAAAGAGAGGCTCTGGTCTGCCCAGAGCGAGGCAATGTTGAAGAGGACGTTGCATTCGTAAAACTCGAGTGTTTCCAGGTGGTGACCATGGGCTGCAATCGCCCGCAGAGAGCTGTCGCCGATGGGAAGGAAGCCCAGCGACAGATGACGAAGCGATCCAGACGACTTCAAGAGCGAGGCGACAGCCGGCTCGGTGATGTTGGGGAAATCATAGAGTCGTAGACTGACGAGGTTTGGGGATGTGTGTGGGATGGCGGCGATAACTTGGTCGGTCAACTGGGGGACGAATTGGATGTTGAGAGTTTGCAGACGGCCTCCCAGCTTCGAAAGCAGCAGCCGCAGCGATGTGTCCGTGAGCAGCGTGCAGTGCGAGAGAGTCAGAATCGAGAGGTTTGGGCATCGCTCGGGAAGGCGAGCGGCGAACTCGAGGCTGGGTAGAGCGGGTCGTTTTCGAGGTGTGGAGATGGATTGTCCGTAAAACACATGCCATTGAAATGCGCATGTTGGAAGAAAGGTGGATAGCACAGTCTCAGTTGTGAATCGAAGCCGGTGACAAGCTGGTGACAAGCTGGTGACAAGCTGGTGACAAGCTGGTGACAAGCTGGTGACAAGCTGGTGACAAGCTGACACCGACGGTGGTAGATGATGAAACAAAACAGAGGCAGCGGCTGTCTGTGGGCTATCATCGAGGACACGACTGCATGCCCCGCCCGGTCCGGCCAGAGCCAAGCGCTGCCGCTCGCCGGATACTTGCCTGCCGATTGGATTCATCCACAAGTCGCCGCCCATTGACAGCTCTTCAAGAGAGGAGCCGCAGCTCTCGAGCACGCGCAAAAAATGGTGCTCGATCAGCTTTGGGGCGGTGAAGGTGAGCTTCCTAAGTCGCGGCGTATTTTTGAGGAAGCTGATGAGGTGTTCGATCATGGTCGACCACCAGACCCGAACCTCCAGCTCGGTGATGCGTAGTGGCGACGAGAGAACGGGCGGGAGTGACTCGAAGCACTCGTCAAAGTAATCCTCCAATACGAGTTTCTGCAGCCTGTGGAGTTTGTAGAACATGATCTCGAGACTTCCGCGTTGTGAAGCAATGCCTCCACGGAATCCTGAGGGGAGCGAGACGGGGAGATGTGGGGACAGCGGTCGCGAGAGGTCAGCAGGCAACGTGGATGAAGATAAGGAGCTGGTGTCTCCATTCACCATGAAACCTGGCAGGGGACGATGACACGGGGATCACCGGCACCTCGAAGGGGATCACCGACATCAAGGTTGCGGACAGCCGTGGCTCGAGCCCCGACACTGGACATACCCTGCAAGGAGAGACTGCGAACCATCGCCAGCCGCGAATGAAATCCGTTTGGCTCCAGCAAGACCGGTGTCAGAACAGACAGGAGTGCCTTCTCGTTCCGGATGCTTTCGGGAGCGGCGGTGGTGGGGTGTTGGAGCCGGTTGTGCAGTGATAATATGAGAGATTTCAGATAGAAGAAAGCCGGCGTCAGGAAAGGAGTGTCGCAGATGTTGGATGTTTGCGAAAGGAACCAGCAGTCGCGCCAGACCTTGGACCAGCGATACTCCCCGCAGCGCGGACTAGGACACCATCGCAGCATCAGCACACATGGGTGGGCAAGCATACGGGTCATACCTGCGATACAGCATGGGCGTTGCGCATGCATTCCAGGAGCGACTGACGAGACAGCATGATGAAATGTCTTTGTTGCAAAGCCGGGCAAAGTGCAGGATGGTCATGACGATTTCAGAAGGCAGTCTCACGACAGGGCGGCGAATCGGCAGGCCGACTGCGGCTGTTTGGTCGGGCGAGGACGCAAAGTCGGCTGTCGGCGAGAGTGTGTCGGTGGTATCGGGCATGTCTGCCGGAGCGTGCTGGGCAGGGTCAGCCATTCGGCGAGCAAGCGAGCAAGCGAGCAAGCGACAGAGACAGGCAAGGATGCGGCCTGCAGGGTGATTGAGGGTGGATCGAGAGCAGCGGCTCGGGTTCGGGCTTGATCGATCCGGGTATGGATATGGGCCTGGAGGGCGGTGTCTTGATGAGGCCGAAGGACGGGCGGACGGGAAGCAACGGGAGGGAGATGCGATAAGAGCATGTGTGGACAAGGCCAGGGCGATAGAGCGACGGAAATCAGCCGGACAAGACCGGTCATGAACCTGAGTCATGCGGTCACGCGACTGGGCGGCGGCCACGTGGGGCACGTCCACGTGGGGCACATGTGCCTTGCGGCTTGCGCTCTTGCGCCTTGCGCCTTGCGCCTTGCGCCGTCCCTGCCCGCATCGGAGTTCGATCCCGACGCGCCAAGCCACAGCGCGTCGGCGCTTCCGTCGCCCTCGGGCCTGCTCGAAGCCGACACCGACGGGGCCGATCATCCGGCGGCCATCCGGCGGCCTTCCCGGCCTTCTTAAAGCTGGCTGGTACCGCCGCTGTCCTTTCGCTCTTTTGCTTCCTCTGCTTCCTCTGCTTCGTCTGCCTTTGCCCCGGAGCAGCGTGCATCTGCCTTGGTCTGTGCCCCACCCCCTCCTCCCAGCCTCGTCTCCCGGTTTCTCCAGCTCCGGACTCTGCTGAATCTCTGTTGCCATGCTCGCCCTGCGCCGCTCCACCCATCTCCTGACCAAGGGCTTTTGCTCGGTAAGGCTCGAGCCCCTTCCACCACGCTCTCCTGCTCGATCGTGTTCCAATCGACTGCACAGCACGAGAGCAGGACAGAGGGCTACATCGCGGCCCAGACAGCAGAGGAGGGATCATCAACCGATCGCTCTCACGGCTCCTTCTGAAGGGCGGCGATCAACGCCACTGCTCGAGGGTCCTGCCATTCAACTCGTGATCGACGCTCCGATGTCTCTGGCTGCATTCCATGCTGACATCCTTCGATGCAATCCTCCCAGCCCGTCTCCGTTCGCACATTTGCATCGCCGTCCGGCAACCCTCCTCCCGCTGAGGGATTCATGCCCGGTGTGTCGTCGTCCAAATTCATCAAGAACACCTCCGAGCAGGTCTTTGCCAACTCGGAGCTCAAGCACCTCAAGAATGGTCTGCATCTCTTGCACTATCAGCGCCTGTGCATATTCGTTGCCTGTGCATATCCGCTGCCTGTCTATATTCGTTGCCTGTCCATGTTTCCAAACTGAATCGCTACCTACCTCGGTCGCGCATGGGTCTGACTTGCCGTGTCTCGATCCGGCTTTTGTACTGCTGCGCTGTTCTCACATTGCATGCTGCTTCCATCGATATCAAACGGCTCGATTTCCTCCACTTGCTTCGCGCCTGCAGGCGAGACCAAGAAGTTGAACCTGTTCCAGGCCATCAACGAGGCCCTCCATACCGCCCTGGTCACCGACAACAAAGCGAGTGAGTGCACTTCCTATGTCGCCGCCCATACGCACCACTACTACGACGCTTGAGCACACTCGATCTGTCGGCCATGGACGACACACCAACTCAACGATCGTTGCTCTGCTTCCGCAGTTATTTTTGGCGAAGACGTCGCTTTCGGCGGTGTGTTCCGATGCACCATGGGTCTCGAAGCCAAGTTCGGTGAGTATGCTCATCTGGCCATGGTGCTGCCTGTGGATTGTTTGGCTCCTTACTGACACGAGAATGTCTGGCCCATCGCCCATCGCCCATCGCCCATCGCCCATCGCCCATCACCCTCGGCTCTGATATCGCCCATCCCCATCGCCCGCTTTCCAGGCAAGGCCCGTGTCTTCAACACCCCTCTCACCGAACAGGGTATTGCGGGCTTTGCAATCGGTGTTGCCGCTACCGGCTCCACGGCCATCGCCGAGATCCAGTTCGCCGACTATGTCTTCCCCGCCTTCGATCAGGTCCGGATCTGCACAGAGCCGTCCATGCGCAAAGTCCATTCGTTGCGTATCTCTATATCACCTGAGACCGTATCATCCTCCATCGTCGTTCACGAGCCTGTGTATTCACACATTGCGTCCATACTGCTCTCTGACAGCTGGTCAACGAGGCCGCCAAGTACCGCTACCGGTCGGGCGACCAGTTTGATGTCGGGGGCCTGACTGTTCGTATGCCCTGTATGGCTGTCGGCCACGGCGCCCTCTACCACTCGCAATCCCCCGAAGCTTACTTTGCCCACACCCCGGGCCTCAAGATCGTCGTTCCCCGCTCCCCCATCCAGGCCAAGGGTCTGCTCCTGGCCTCGATCCGCGATCGTAACCCCGTGATCTTCCAGGAGCCCAAAATCCTCTACCGAGCTGCTGGTGAGTCGTGAAGGTGTGCTTTCTTTCGGGAATTGTGGATCCCTTGAAGAACTCTCTGGAGTACGTGAGCCGCCCTTGACGGTATTCGAAGCAACGCGGCTCTGACCCGTCTGCCGTTCTCCAGTTGAGCAAGTCCCTGTCGATGATTACGTGCTCCCCCTGGGCAAGGCTGAGGTTCTGAAAGAAGGTACGCTCCATATCGTGTTGATCTCGCACATCTGCCACTCGGCGCTTCGCAGATATCAGTTCGGCTTGTTGTAAACATCATGCGGCTGCTGTGCACGCCACATATATTGGCCTTACCCGAATGGCTTGCTTGCTCATTCGCACTCCCCTCGTATCTCTCCTCAGGCAAGGACGTCACCATTGTCGGCTGGGGATCCCAGCTCTATGTCCTGGAGAACGCAATCGCCCTTGCCGAGAAGCAAATGCCTGGGCTGAGCTGTGAGCTGATTGATCTGCGAACCATCCTCCCCTGGGACGTCGAGACCATCGCCAAGGTGTGTTTTGTGCACAGCTATCTTCGATACCCGCTTTGCGGCCCTTGTGTGCATACTGGTTTCGTCGTCGATTTGATCAGTCTGGTGCTGCGTGTCTGCTCGCCCTGGATGCCTGGACTTTGATCCCGTATGGATGTACCTCGCTTCCATGACTTCGTCTCTAATCCCGACTGCGACGCGGTCTTCGTCAATAGTCCGTCAACAAGACCGGCCGCTTGATCATCTCGCACGAGGCTCCCGTCACCATGGGCTTTGCCTCCGAGATCGCCTCCAAGATTCAGGAGCGATGCTTCCTCCGACTCGAGGCTCCCATCCAGCGCATCTGCGGATACGACACTCCCTTCTCCCTCGCCTTTGAGAAGTTCTACATGCCCAATGCCCACCGCTGCTTCGATGGCATCAAGCGAGTCATGGAGTACTAACAGCCGGGCGAGCGACTCTCATGCGAGGGCAGAGTCTTCTGGCAGGTCAGCCGTCCTCGCCTGCTGGGTTCGATAGACCGAGTGATCTAGACATCCTTTCCATCAACTCCGTATCCATTCCTCCCTCCATTCTCCCCTCCCCTCTCGCCATATCGCATCCTTTCTTCACTCGACCGCCAAATATCCAAGATGCAGGTCCGCCGTTATGACCCCTTTGGGCTTTGCTGCCTCTTCGTCGTACCGATTCTCCATGGCTTGGCCTTGCCCGTTCATTTGTCCGGTCTGTATTCTTGCCTCCTTTGAACAAGCACAAGGGTATCTTGGCTGCCACAACTCGGATTCGGCAGCTGCCCATTACAAATCACCATCGATCACGTAGCATCCAAAATATAGCCTATTATCTAAAACGACAGAGCTCTCGAGTTCTGTCAGCACCAAGCGATGCCTCCGACCCTGCTGATTCCTCGGCGGCTTCTTCTGTACGTCTGAATGCTGTTCTGTCGCGATGGAGCTCCCGGTCCACCGTTTCTCTGCCAGTGCTTGATCGGCTGCCGTTTGATGAGACGGCACGTTTCCTCAGGAGTCTGTCGAGAATACTGTCGGCGCCGACGAGTCAAATCCGCTGGGCGTGGATCCCTTGCCGACGGCTTTGCATGGCCAAGGGGAGCGATCAGAAGAGTTACTCAGGATGCTGCGCCACAATATCCTTGCCCCCTGATGCTCGCCGCTGTGATGGTCCGCTGTGCTGGGTTATATCCGATGGCAGCACCCACCATGCGGCCCTTTGATTCTGCTCCTGCCCTTCCGAGATGAGACACGCCCTCCATCTCCCACTTCCACACGCAGATGCCAAAGCAGAGGCAGAAGCAGAAGCAGAAGCAGAAGCAGAAGCAGAAGCAGAAGCAGAAGCAGAAGCAGAAGAAGAAGCAGAAGCAGAAGCAGAAGCAGAAGCAGAAGCATAAGCATAAGCAGCAACGCAAGCTGGTCTCACCATCTGGTCTCAGCGAGGCATCCGGACAGAGTCCACCACGTTCATCGGGGAGCCCTGGGTCTTTCATTCGACCGAGGGTGCTATCGGTGAATGGATTGACAGGTCCTGATGCCGACAAAGCGCCGGTGGAGCCGGCTATGTCGCCCGTCGGCTGTTTGGGTTTCACGGGATCGCTGGAAAGCGAGCTGCTCCCGGCCGACTTGTCCTTGGGTTTGGCTGTAGGACCCGGGCCGACCTGACCAGGACCGACGACAACAGCCGTGGGCGCGGTTTCCTTGCGCTCCGGGCTCGTGTGCACAATCAAGGGTTTGAGAGCGACGATCGGGAAGCAGAGCAGGTTGAAGATGTTCATGAAGATGCTGCTCCATTTCATGCCCTCGGTCGAAGTCAGGGTCGCCAGGGCCCAAGCGACGACGGCAAAGTAGACCACCAGCAAGAGCAGCGAGCTCTGGAAGACTTCGTCGACAGACTTGCGGATCTTGAAGGTGTTGGTGGCGCAGAGAAGGGCGATCGAGGGCAGCACAAGAGCAACAGAACGTACCGCGAGACACGATGTCAGCAAAGAGAATGGAGGACGAGGTTTACACTGCCAGACTGGATTCGCAAGCGATGCGGAGCCTGCCACGGCTTGATTCACCCCCTCCATAAATAGCCTTGCAATGTGATCACCAGATATGCCGGATTGGCTTGAGAGCCCGCGGGCAAAGACCATCAAATGCACCAACGAGTGGGTGTACTGGTAAGCGCGGCCCTGACTCGCTGCATCCCACCGATTACCTTTTGTGCGATCTTTGCAAGCCGGCTCGTGCCGCTGGCAAGCTCCTCGGGTGTAAAGTTGCTCAAGAACTTTTGGAAGAAATGCCGGACGGTAAAGACATGGAAGCAAAGATTGAGGTTGCTGACAATAAGGCCAGCGACAAACAGGGGAACCTGCAGCTCTCTTCTGTTGTAGTAACTGGCACTGTATGAAAGTGTCAAGAACGATAAGTGATTGCGCAAGGACCCGATGATACTGCGTCGCCGCCAGGATGGAGCCGTAGCCCAAGCGAGTCCTTCCCCAAGTCCTTCAAAGTACAAACCTCGCCGATACACCCGTTCTGAGGATACTACCTCCAATTTTGAATATTCTTCGTCTGCCCCGCCCGCCCCGACGCACACGCACATGCACTTCACCCGCTAGCATCAAAGTTACCTTGCTATGTACAAACTCATGTAGACGATTTGGGACAGGATGTCGGTGGCAAGGACGTTTCGGAACATGTTCTTGCCGAGCTCATCCATCATTTGAGCACGCGTCTCTGTTCGCTTTGGGCTGTCGACGCTGTTGCCGGTGCCCTCGGTCAGCTTGACGCTGTATTTGCCAAGCCCGATCCGATTGGTAAAGTCAGGTGAGTCATTTTGGAGTGAAGAAAGCAAGGGATTCGATACAGCAGAGTTTGATCCAATGTCCAAAGATGTCAAGGTCCAGTGGCTCCGTGTGTCTGCAAACACTCTTCACCCATGGATCCTGCCTCGCGAGCATCGCCTTCGTGGCCACAGCACTCACAGCATTATGAGACCTGCGAAGAGTGGACCGAGGGGCAGTCAGCAGGCAGTCTCAAAGGCGGCCAGCGAGCCCGAGCCGATGTGCTGAGACGGCACAGGGCACTGCAATACGGAACAGAAACACTTGCCAAGGCTTCCGATCATCTGTGCACAAACACATACGCATCCAAAGAGCACCGGGATCAAGAACAGGGCGGTTCCGGAGAGCAGAATCACATGGATCACAATCAAGACTTTGCCGTGAGGGTGATGGTGGTGGCGGTGGTGACGATGGTGATGATGGTGACGGTGGTGATGAGTAGAGTTGTCTTGCGGAGCAAAAACCTCCGCTTGAGAGTATCACACGCGCAAGGATTGAAGTGAGGATATCCACAAAGGCACGATTGCCGATAACAGATGCCGCTGCTGCATGTCTGACACAGGACAGGCAATTGGTGTTGAGCTGCTATTACTTACAAGCGCACGTCCCGAGACTCAGACATGTAATCGGAAACCCTGGCTGCTTGGCGAACCCGGGGGCCATTTGAAATCGCTTCCGGATCTTGTAGATGCCAAAGATGAATATCGCCAGAAAGACGAACAGACTCAAGAGATAGATGACAAACCGGACTGGCCGGGGTGGGAGGAAGGCAAACAGCATGGGGCAATGTGCTGATTATTAGGGTGTGGCAGGAGCTTCAGCAAGTCGGAGTCCCAGGCAATTGCTTTCCACAAGCACCCGGCAAGTGGTACTCGGTGGAGCAGCGCGCGAGTGTACATACGAGACGATGGAATGCAGCCAGAGGTGACAAAGAGCTCAAGCTCGAGAGAGTCTGCACCGAGATTGTAGACGCTGAAGTGACCGCAAGGCAGCGTGCCGCTGGCAGAGGAATCGGACGACATGAGCGATATCCGGGGCTGGAGATGGGAATCGAGCAACGGCCCTGGAAAGAGAAGCAGCCCCCCCCCGCACGGAGACGACTCTGAGCGGCCTAATATAGCAGAATGGCAAGGGCACCGATGCTGCTGGTCCGGACGGCCGTGCAGAGGACCGCATTGATCTGAGCGAACAATCGGAGCTGCGGTCCCGATTATTTTTTTTTTTTGGTCTCGTTATTCCACAATGCCTTCCGCGAGGGCCGACAACGGTGTCTGAACGGCAATGCTAACGGATGTGCGCTTGTTTCATCGTTGCCATTGGCTTGATTGGGTGAGGGTGCAATGGCCATGGTGCCAATGCTATCGCCGATCTCGTACGCTGTGGTGGTGTTGCCGGGAATCACAGCAACCCCCCCCCGATCGCACAATCGGCAGGGCGCCATCCCGTGCGCGAGCGGGCAGAGATGCTGCTAGGTGAGCGACACCCCGGCCCATGAGCGGCGTGTGCCCTCCCGCCATGCCCCGGCTTTGATATGCCGAGGGCGTGCCACGGCCCAGGACGCCGTATGCATCGTCCGGGAACACATGACCGCGCTGGCGACATCGGAGGCCCCAATGGCGCAATGCAGATCCGCTTTTGTGGAGCCGGTGCCCGCGATTTGAAACAAGCGCAGCCCGTTTGTCATCCCAAGATTGGGCAGGAAATCTCGGGGACCGGCCGGCGGCCATATCAGCTGCATCTGGTCCGCCTTCCCTCCCCGACGACATCGTCCTTTACTCCCCCCCCCAAACTCCATCCGTCAAGCCGCCCAAGCCATGGTCGCCACCATCGATTCCTACTCGCAATACCAAGACGTGGCCTCCCGGGCGACCCCGTCGATCGTCATGTTCAAGGCGCCCTGGTGCAGTGCCTGCAAAGCCATGGCCCCGAAATACGCACAGCTGTCGCAGCAGTTCACCGACATCCAATTCCACGTCGTCGACGGCGACGAGCAGCCCGAGGTCGCAATGGACGCCGAGATCCAGTCGCTACCGAGCTTCCTTATCTTCGTCGATGGCGCCAGGCACGATACCGTTGTCGGAGCAAACCTCAAACAGCTCGAGAAGGTCCTGCAGGAGACCCAGGCGCACTGGACTCGGCTCGTCCAGGAGGAGGCAGCCCGTCGGTCTCGCCCGAGACACACGGGCGTCCACCAGATCGGCTCGCATGAAGAGTATCTGGCCGTCGTTTCGGACCAATCCGGGCTCATCTCCATCATCGACTTCCAGACACCATGGTGCGAGCCGAGCCAGGCAATCAGCCCCGACTATCAAGCGTTTTCACAGCAGTATCCGCAGGTGGCCTTTTACTGCGTCGATGGAGACGAGGTACCCGAGGCGGCCATCCATGCCTCGATCGAGGCACTGCCAACCTTTGTGGTGTTCTCGAACGGCAAGCTCGTCAGCCAGACGGTTGGAGCACTGGCCAGCAACATCGAGGGTGCGATCGCACAGGCAATCACCGTCCCGAGCAGCCGAGTCGTTGTGTGAGTCGATCGTGCAGTCCGAAACGCCAAGGTCGGCTTTGTGAGCTCTGAAGCGATTCCAACCCTCGTTTTTGGGAGTGGATATGAACGGATCTGCAGATATGTACTTTTGTGCAATACATCCAAGACGATCTCCGAATCAAGGTGGTGCGAAGCCCCTTTGCGGCACGACGGGCTGATCTACAAGGATCTCAATCGAGCCCCCTGATCCAGCGGCATTCCCTCGCCTGTTTGAGAGTGCGGTCGTGCAAAGGAGGTGGATCGCTGTCGCGATTGATCTACGCATCAGGACCATGTCTCAGCCTCGCGGATTGCATCTGGAGACGATCCATCATCATAGGGCCAGTCGCACGAGATGCGATCGGCAGAGATACAAGTGCTGGCGGATGAGATTGTAAGGGGCCAGGGATGCACAGGTAGTCGCAGGAAGCACAAGGTTGATCTCGGACCCCAAGCTCAAACCCGAGCCCAAGCGCAAGCCCAAGCTCAAGGCGCAGCAAATGCCGGGCTTCTCGCATCACGACAAGATAGAATTGGCCAGCTGTAGGACCGTAGCGGCGCTGGAGAGGTCTCATTTCTAGTCAGATTCATTGTGTTATACTTTCAATATTCGGCAATGGGTTGAAGATGGCGGCGAAGTAAGAAAATAAGAAAAAAAGAGGAGAGGGGCGATAGCGCTAGCCTTGATCCGCTGAAAATATGAGAGGGAGACAAAGCCGGCGATGGTGGTGGAGTTCTGTCGCTCAGGCAAGCGACAGGAATTCACATTCGATCGACAGGATGAGGAAGGGCGGTAAACAAGCAGAAGGGGGCGGGGAGGAGGAGGAGGAGGAGGAGGAGGAGGTGTGGGAAAGCGTTGGATCCGGTGGTGGAGGTGGATCACGGCCGACATGCGACCAAGTGGCGGCTTTACAAGATCCGGCACTTCTTCTTCCCGCCGGACTTTGATGGAGGCTCCAAAGCAGCAATGATGGCTTCGTCAAAGACATTCTTCAGTCCCTTCTGGGTCAGGGCACTGCACTCCAGGTACTTGACAGCATTCAGGTCCTTTGCTAGTCGCTCGCCGGCCTCGGGGGTGATGGGGCGCTGTCGGTTTTTGGCCAGCTTCTCGATTGTGGCCGAGTCATCGCGCAGATCAACTTGGGTACCAACGATGATGCAAGGAACACCGGGGCAGTGGTGCGTTACCTATTCAAGGAGCGCAGCATGTCAGCGAGCGACCAACAAGAATTGGCGCATTTGGACTTTTTGATGTCCATGCAGATTCACCGTATCGCGGGTGCGAGTCCGAGGACGAGACCCTCGGTCGCAGCACTCCGTATGAGGCGATACGGTCGATGCTCGTCGGTGCAAATATCCGCCGGTGCAAGTGCTCGCCGGATATGCTTGTGGCGGATGGACCAGTCCATGCGCATCCGTGCAGTATGAGCTTTGCAACCAGACGGCTGTCCGATCCTTAAAGTGCTTGCACAGCGCTCGATTGATTCGGACGGATGGCCTCTGTCCAGGCCCCGACCCGGCCGAGTCAAATGCTCCTCGCATCCGACTTGCGCCTCTCCCTCCCACTGATAGCACGCTGCCCTTGCAGCGACTGGCTTGGTCGACGTTTTACCTCGGGATGCCACTTTTCCTTGACGTTCTCGAAGGACGCGGGCGAGACGACGGAGAAGCAGATCAAAAACACATCCGTTTGAGGATATGAGAGCGGGCGAAGGCGGTCGTAATCTTCCTGGCCGGCAGTGTCGAACAAACCGAGGGTGTATGGCTCGTTGCCCTGTGGTTGCGCAGCGAGTGCGAGGGAGTGGCGAAGAAGGTGCGCGATGGATTAGCATCCGAGCCGACGTGGATTCGAGGTGCCGATCGACACAAGGCCAGAATAAAGAAACCCCCAAGATAATGGCTGTTGAAGCTGGGGCGGCAGAGGCAGGCAGACACGGAAACTGGTCGGCAGCACATCGCGCCATGCCCAAAGAGCGAGAGGCACCGCCATATCGGCCAGAGCCAGCCCTGCCGCAGCGCGAGTGTGATCGGCCTGTTGGAGTGGCGACCGGCGATGGGAAGCGGCAAGGGGCTGCTGCCGATGGGGGGTTATGGGGCCGGCAGAGCGTAGCCGTGGTCGAGGCGTTGGCAGGCCACAGGTCGATGGAACACGGGCAAGATGCGGAGCAGCCGCAGTTGCAAAGTTGAATGGAGGGAGGCAGGACTTGCACGGCTTTGAAGGAAAAAGTCGTCGGCGACCCTGGCCTTGCACTTTTACGCGTAAAAGTTGTGTCTGAAGAGAGCCTGCTCCCCCCCCCACTTGCAGCCGTCCAGGACACCGGCGACGGCAAATGCGGGCCCAGGGGCTGTCGAGGGTTCTGGATGAAGCCTGATCTGAATGCCACAGCCCCCCCCCCGAGCGAGACGAATTGGAGCAAGAAGCGAGGCTGCCGCAAAGATGGAGCCAGGAGATGCCAAGACAGCCACCTCGATCGGCCCAAAGGACGCGGAATGGCTGCGGCTCCCCCCCCGGCAAGCAAGCAAGCACAGGTCGTGGGTGGAATCAGCCCAATTGGGCGATGCCGCCGACGGAGAGGACGCCGAGAGGCTATCGAAGACGGCTACTCACAATCATGACGGTGACCGCATAGTTGTCAAAGACGGTCGGGACGTATTCCGAGGGGAACTTGTTGGTGGTGTAGGAAATCAGCAGACATGTCTTGCCGACGGCACCATCGCCGACGACGACGCACTTCATAGTTTGCATGGCGGAGGCGGCTCAGACGCAGGACGCAGACAGAGTCGGGAGACTGGAGGGGTGCGTGGGGCCGGCGGTGCGCGGAGAGTGCAAGGGCAGCAACGACGGTGCTCTGCGAGGAGAAGGGCGGCAGGAAGACGCAGAGGCGTCGAAAAAAGCGCTCGCTGGTCTGGTTGTTCGCGGCGTGTGTGTGTGTGCGGGCGTTCTGTTCTGTGCGCGTTCTGTGCGCGGATTGTGTGCGCGAGCGAGCGCTGCTGCTTGGCGACGGCGGACTGCAGCGGCAATGGCGACGCTGGCTCGCCAACTGGGCAACTCGCCAATGAGCAGCCCGACAATCGGACGGTGTGCTGATGCAGAGCCGATCTGGCATGATTGCTCGGGCTGATTGCGGCTGTTGGTGGGCGTGCCGTCGCACCGGGAGCAGCGGGCGCGGGGCGGCCAGTCTCTCTCGGTCTCGCCAGTGTTTCAGCTGCTCGCGCAGCCGGCGCGGGTGGCTCTGCAACTCGCACACAATTGGGCCTGGCCGCATTTCGCACAGCCCTGCCCCGATTTGCCTGCCAAGAACAGCCGCCTGCAACTCTGCACAAGCACGGACATGATGGGCAAGTTTGTGGTTCCAGGAAAATGAAAATGTATTCGCATTGCTCCCAGCCATCTCCCCCCGCGCCCAACCGATTGCAGCAAGCACCAGTCGTCACCTACAGACAGCAAATAGGCTGGTTAGACTCGGCGATAGCGCAGTTGCTCCCCCCGTCTGCACCCAGCAGCCCCCCGCCCCGTCGTGCGTCGTCGCGGGTTCCTCAGACATCCAAGGAAGATTTTTCGCCAGCATCAGGACGAGGGTGGAACACCGTTCATGGACACAAGCTGACAAAGTTTGGCAAAATGCTCGACTTCATCGCGCCAGCTCATGGGTTCATCCACTACTAAGACCCCTCATGATATCCTTTTGGTGGAAACTGCGAAGTGGAAACATCGAGATTCATCGTCGGAGCCCGCGACGGCGCCATGTATCTGTCCCAGAGACGCTGCCGACAAATGAAACCCACCTTGTGTAAGCCGCATTGATGGATTCCGGCCATAAGAGAGTGCAGTTGTTTCTTCCGCGCCGGCAAAGCCTTATATGATGGACAGGAGCAGAAATGTTGTTAGCGCATCGCGCTTGAGGACAGGCGCTCGACAGGGCACCCACCACCAGCAAACCACCGGGCCACTCAGGAAGCAGGAGGAGGGGGGACAACACCGTCGGTCAGACAAGTATCTGGCTAAGGATGACCCTGCTCCGCAGAGCAGGGCGGCGGTTTCAGCATAGTCGATAAGTCGGGGAAAGAAATGTGGTCATCACTCGAGGGCGTCGCCGTTCCGCACCGTGAGTGGCCCAGGTGGATCCATCGCCCGCCGCCAACGCGGCTCCAGCGCCGGCCGTCGATAGCTTACCTGCTCGGATGTGTCGGTGTGCTGAGGCGTTCCGTTCGTGTTTGAAATTTATATCAGCGGCCAACCCAAAAACAAAATCGCGCCCCGCCGCCCAAGCCACACGGTGATCAGTATGAATCGATTCATTTCGTGCGCAGCTGATCTCCACGTGGCGGTAAACACGTGATGGAATGATAATCACGTGGGTGGCGTGGGAACTTTCCCACGAATGGACCAATGCATGAACCGACGAGCGAATGGACCAATGCATGAACCAACGAGCGAGCAGACGAATGCATGAACCGACGAGTGAGTGAGTGGCCACGACGGACAGGTATCCCTGGCGGATATTGATGTGTGTTGGGCATTCCCGCCGGCCACAAGCCCAGTCTCCCCCAATCACACCCACACCCACACCCACACCCACACCCACACCCACACCCACCAGCCAAACATGCGTAAACAGCACTCGCTCCCTATCTCAAGAGCCTTGGCCATCAAGCTCAACTGCCGCTCGGCAAAGAATCGTTGCTCAAAAGCCACCCCCATCGTGCACCATGTGCGATTCGGAATCCAACATGCTTCTGTCTTTGAACCCAGGGCCTCGCCGATCCGACTCGGCATGGTCTCCATCCACCCAGTCCACGCCAACATCAACATCAACATCAACCGCGACGTCGTGTCGGCTCCAGCCATCAGGCCTCCACCACCCCATGCCTGCATGCAATCCCGCAGAATCGCCTTCACCCCTTTCGAGCTCAGTCGAGCTCACAAACTACCGGATCCTTCCCGAAGAGATCCTGCGGATGACCGAGTCCGAGACGGCCTGCCAGTACTGCGGTGTCTCGTATCTGATTCTCAGCAAATACGAAAAGATGAAAGTCTTTGTTGATTCGCTCGAGCGAGAACTCCAAGATCTCAAGGTCCGCGACACATTCCACTCCTGCTCGTGTGTTCCCCGTTCCATCGAACACTGTTCGCCTGACGCTCTGGATTGCCTCGGATCCCACAGAGCTTTGCTGCCGAGCGACCAACCCTGATGGAGAAACTCGCTACCCTCGAGAAGAAAGTATCGGACCAAGCAGTCGAGAGCCTCGAGCGGAATATGGAGCTTGGGAGGGCCAATCGCTCTCTCGAACTCAGCAGGGCAGAGCTGGAGGAATACCGCTCGCAGTGCCACGATCTCTCGATGCAGTTGGTAAGCACCTATCCTTGCCCCAGGCTCGTTTCTCAAGTGTCAGTATTGATGGACGAGCCCATGCTGCTTCATCGTCTATATCGCCCTCCATCGACATCCGAGCCTGATCTAGACTCCTGTCTTACCACGAGCCGCGCTTCACGTAGGAATCGCTTCAGCGTCGTCAACGCGAGCTGGAGTCGGCGCAGAGCAGCAAGTCTGCTGTGATGCTCAAGTCGCTTGCGTCCTTCCATAAGGACATCATGGAACAGCGCCATGCCCTGGCCATGGCCAAGGACGAGATCGAAATGAGGTATCCAGCAATCCCGCCGTGCCCCTTTCGCTTTCACCACAGCACTCGCCATAGTTTGGAAGCACGATTCGTACTCAGCCAAGCGGCTTTCGTCAGCGTCGATGGCTCATATTGACTCGCGGCTGGGCTGCACTGTGGCTGGGCTGGCGTGCAGGCTATCAACGTTTATGAGATCAAGTCTCAAGAACCAACTCGACACAATCATTCAACGGGTATCCATGTACTGGAAGTCTCGAGCTGAAGAAAGCCTCAGGCGGCTCGAGGACGCCAAAAACGGCGAGATTGAGCATATCCAAAAGACAATCGGCAGTCTGAGAGACGAGGCACGCTACTGGTATTTGACTGTCGGAATCTTGCCAGGGGATCGAGGAGAGGACTGCAGCTGTATTCCCGAGGATGCTTGCAACCATCGCGTCTATTTGCAGCCGCACGTTCCCTGCCTCTGTAATAACTTCGTCGGGATCAGATACTCGATTGCTGTATTCACTAGCCCCTGCCTCATCATCAAAGGGACGACGAAAACAAGCGACTGTCCACCGAGCTGAGAGAGCTCAGCGACAAATACAACGAAAGCTTGGGCTCGCAAAAGTGTAGGTTGCTGGGCACGCATGTGGTCGTCGCTGCTGCTCTTGGTCCGGCCGCGCTATTTGTTCCGACATCGGATCTGATTCCTATATCCTCGGTGAATCTGGTGCACTAAATCTTTGGCAGCATACATCCAGGGACTCCAGACAAGCTGCCTGAAACTGGAGCAGCGCCTGGGCGTCGCTAATGGCCATATTGCGGTACGGCCCACTGTTCAGTCGAAGGACATATACCGCGATATGTTTCAGCGTCGTACCGCTGATGCGCAACCAAACCCTCGTGGCCAACGGCCAGCTCGCCTCTGTTGATTGTACATTCACCCCATTCGCTCTACCCCATTTACTCTACCTCGCCCATCGGTGTACTCTACTGACCGCAGTGCCTCTCCCAAGAGAGAGACAAGCTTTCAGACACCCACGCCACCCTCACGGAGCAGAACAAGTCTCTGAAAGAAGAACTGCTCCGCTCGACCCAAGTACTGGAGAAGCGTGTGGTGACGCTCGAGGGGCACTTGAAGGAGAAGGAGAATGAGCTATCTGACGTCATGGACAAGTGGAGATCCGAGCGCCGAAGCGCCGAGACAGGAACTTCGGCACTCTCCAAGGCTCAGCGGGCCTTGGACACCAAAGACGTGAGGATCTGCGTGCGCTGCATCCCCGCCCTTCGAATCGTTCGCGTTACGTTATCCGGGCTTGGACTTTGGTGCTTACAAGCCCGCTCAGCAACCACTCACTCATCCAGTCACAGCAGCAGCATCGCTCATTCGTGTCTGAACCGCCATTGCCCTTGAACAGGAAAAGATTGTCCAACTCGAGCAAAACATCCGAGAGCTCAACGCCATTATATCGAATGTGCGGGTTGACAGGCAAGTGCCCAAATCAAACGCGGCAACTACCTCGCTGCTGCTGGATGAACATCTGTCGTGTGATCTGAGCATCTGTCTCGGCTGGCTCTCTGGGGCCACCACTTCCGACCACTCTCTCGAACGGTCGTTCTGAGTATTTTGCACTTGATTTGGGGGGGGGTTAGACAAAAAACAATCGAGGCACATCAAAGCCGCGTGCAACACCTCCAAGAAAAGTTTCTCCAAGATATCCAAAAGGCCGGCAAGCTCGAGGTACGACGACACCCGCCCTGGCTTTGGCGGCTGATATATGATCAACATACCACCCACTTCCCATTGCCACTTTCGACTTCCAGTTACACTTGGACTCGCCGAGCTTTGAATGTGATCCGTAGCCTTGCTCGTTGCTCATCTAACTTGTCCTATCTTCCCGACCTGCTCTGATGCAAATGTCGCCACTTTCTTGCCATGGAACTCACCCACAACCCACACGATCGAGATCAGGGCGAAAGAGTCGAGGCGGAGCTGCGCCAGCGATTTGCTATCGACAGAGACGAAGCGCTTCGAGAGCTCAAGCAAAAGATGCATCAGGTGCCAAATACAACTGCGGGTGTTCCGAGCTGGTTTCTGGGCCAGTGACTTCCTGAGCCAGCAATCACAGTTGGCCCCCGATTGACTCTTGATTGTCACTCGATGCACCCACGCATTCCGCCCCCGGTCATTAACGCCTTGGCTACTGTCATCGGCTCGGTAGGAGGCCAGCCAGACCCAAGACCGCCTTGTCCATCAGATCGACTCGCTCAAGCTGAGCGTCGAGCGGAGCAACATCGAGCTACAGCGGAAATGCCAGAATATTGAAGAGGAGTGGGCTCGCAAGTACGGCTCGTTGGCTGAGCAGCTCCAGGCCCAGAGAGTAAGTCCGATCCAGGGAAGGTGCCCGACTTGACTGGTGCGGCTCGGGCCTTTGGCGTGGTCTTGCTTTGTCTTCACTTTCGCTCATACGGCTAATTTACCTGGCCATCCTTGCCATGCATATCCCGGTATCTTAGACCAGTCACGCAGCTGAAATGCAAGAGCTTCAGTACAAGCTTACAGAGGCCAGCGAACGTGTCCCCACTCTGTCCTCCGTCGCCGAGGACGAGTTTCGAACGCAGCTCGCCAAGAGAGACGCCGAGATTGCCTTCCTGAAGAACACTGTCCGAATCGAGTGCGAGGAGCGAATGGAGCTCATCGCCGCCGTCGACACGCTCAAGAAAAAGTTCAATGGCATCATCGTGCCTGGCACAGAGGGCCTCCAGGCCAATCTCCGGACGGGCCCACACCAGCGATTGCCGGCCATCGACGGCTCCAGTCCCAGACCAGATCCCGCCGAGACCATCGGACCATCCAGGAGCATGCCCGAGCTCGGTGCCGTTCATCCAGCGCTGTCGGCGTCATCACCATCACCACCAGCGTTCCCACGTCCCGAACTGCCGCTTCCGCCCCAACCGTCCCAACCGCCCCAGTCCAAGAGCGACAGCGAGCGACTGTTTGAACGGAAAGCGCACGTGGCATCTGTTAAAAAGCTGGCCAAGATGGCCAAGCTGCCAAAGAAATAGAATGGATCCAGATCCCAGAATAATGCAGCTGTCCTGGTTCAAAGCAGGATGTCCCATTTCGCTTCGGGAACGCACTGATCCTCAGCTCAGGCGCCTCTTCTTGTGAGCTCTGTCACCTCCGCCCAACGTATCAGTGTCGATTGCACTTGTTTGAGCAGCGCGGGCCTCTTCCCTCGTCGAGGTGAGAATGGTGCATCATGTTGAAGAAATAATGGGACATTGTCTCATTTGGACAACCACGGCGTAGTCGGATCATTTTCCTGTGTCAGAGAGATGCATGAAGTGAGTGGGCACGACGGGGACCAGCGAGTCGCTGTAGATGCAGTCACTGCAGGTCAGAGCAAGAAGACATAAGCATAATCGCTGCAAGGTTTCGGGTGCCAATCAAAGTCTGATTCATGCAAGCCGCGCAAGTCAAAATAAGAATGGCAATCGCATGGATGAAGATCCTCCACAGTGCTCCCATGATCAATTTACCTACACTATCGGAACGGTGGTTTGATCATTCACGAAATGGAAGATGACTTTGAGAAGCTTCTCGATGAGTTTGAGGAACTCAGCAAGACACCAGCGCAGAGCCCGCCGGTCAAGCACAGACCTCGGCCAGCAGCGCAGATACCCCTGGTGCAGCCCAATGTGCCGACAACATCAGCAAGAACTCAAGGCCACGCTCCGGGTGGGATGGACAGTGAGTATTTGTTCGCTCGAGCCAGCGCATTGCTCGATGCACACCGTCCCCTGGCACATGCCCCATTTCTCCGAGCTCTTCTGTGCTATACAGCATACCTCCTCCTCTGCTCTGATTGTTTCGCCACTCCCTTGCGTGGGAGGAGGGAGTCGATCTGGCAAAGTCTCGTTTCTCCGTTGCGCTGAAGCCGACGCGTCGATTATGATGCAATCCTCATGCATCCATAATATGCCTCCACTTCGACGGTTTGCTCGCGAATGACATTGTCGGATTCGCATCTCCTCCCTACCAAGGCGGCATCGACGACCTGCTCCTGGAACTCGACGCGGACATGGCAGGACGTGCAAGCCAGCCATCGGCCGTTCAAAGGAGCGATGAGGCTTATGTTCCCAGCCCTGGATCATACCCAACCTCGGCAGTGGCTACTCCCTCTCTGGCGCGGAGCTCGGCTGCTGCTGGGCATTCCGTAAAGCAAAAGTAAGCCGGCACGATGCGCATAATCCCGTGTCCAGGATATGCCCAATATTGCCAGTCAAACATGATCCCCTCCGACGCCGAATCGATGCCAGTTTCACCAATCGCTCTATGCACCTAGGAGAGCAGCGAGACGAATCGGCTCCGCTCTGATGGCGTCGATGGTGCATGCCGCTCACCCATCCTCCTCTTCCCAAAAGGTGCAATCCTGTCTGCATTGGCGGCACATCCATCGACACGGGCCTCACCGTCATGTCGGCAATGATGAAGTCCTGCGACCGCCTGCGATGTCTGTCGTGCGACTTCAAGTGCATTCGATTTGACGACGCCGTTTGGGACGACGGCTTGGTCAGCTACCTGTTCTTCCGCAACTTCATGCCAGATGTCGCAAAGCTTCGGAAAGGGATCAAGTTTCGAAAAGGTCTCCGAGCTCGCCAGGCGATAGACTGATTTGTGGATTGATCTGGATGTCGCTGTGTCCACCGATCTGGCTATTAGTTTGCCTGTCGATACGTCGAATTGTCTGGGTCACCATTGCAGTTTTGGCAGCGATGTCGAGTGTCTGCGAAGGAGTGGGGAGATGGGCCGACCAATAAGCCAGATCCATGCCGGAAACCGTTCCTTCCTTTGACTGACACAGCCACCACGCTTCTTCTCGACAACTGATGATCCAGGTCATGTCTGCTTCTGCTGCCAGTGTTCATGGTGCGGGATCGGCGACGAAGCCAAGGCCCTCTCATCGGTGGCACAGTTCGAGAAGGCGAAATGGGTTTGCGGTGGCCATTGAAAGATCACTACGCTCTTATATTTGGGCCGAACCGGAATAGAACACTGCTCTTCTTGATTGCCCATGACCCATTGTCATCCCGATGGAGAGCTGCGGCAACAGGACAGCAATGGGTCACAGCGGTAGCTGCTCAGAGCACCTCTATCTCCACTCACACATTACAGGCAATCCAATAAAAAACGGGACACCCGGGTTTTTGACCATTCATCGAATATTTTGTTACCCAATGTTATCGCGCGCTGGCCATGACCATTCGCCAGTGTGTCCAAGAGCACCATCCATCGATGGCACCGAGGATGCAAGCTGGATGACCCATCCCGGGTCCCAGCTCGCAGATCCACTTTCTTCGAGCAGGCATGTCCAGTCATTCGCACCCTGATTGAACAGGACCCGTTCCAGACTGGTCCTGTGCTGCGATGCAAGCTCGAGTCCATCCTCCAGAGGAAAGTATCACTCTCACTCTGCCACACTGCCATCCACCGAGCAGGTCTCTCACACAAGAGGGCAACACACCTCTACAAGTCCAAGCGACTGGATGAGCGAGTGGCACAGTTCAGGGACCAGGTCCGCTCCATCGACCCACGACGATTCGTTTCTGTCGATGAGACAGGGATCAGGAGATCCATTTTCCCTCTTTACGGATACTCACCGAGGGGTGCTTCTCAGACGACTCTGTGATTGTGATGGACAATGTCAGCATGCACAAGACAAGGGCTGTCCTGGACTGCATCGAGCGCCGAGGATGGTCAGTGATCTTCACCCCACCTGCCTCGCCCGACTTCAATCCCATCGAGAACTTCTTTGGGGTTGAGTCCCCACCGATTTGGGGTTGAGTTCCTCCAATTTGGGGTTGAGCTCCCCAATCACGCCGCCATTTTCGCGTTCACATCCCTGGCTTGAACCTCTCGGCGATTTTTGAACAGGGTCACTTCCCCAACCAGCCCGCAAAGACGGGTTCCTGCTCTCGGGTATAAATGCCACACCTTCGTCTCTGCTGCTTTCTTCCCTCATCTCGCCTTGATCTGATCATCGCGCTATTGTACGATAAAAAAAAGTCTCTGCTCTGACCAGTACCACTGGCAGGCATCCAGCATCCTCTGCCCCCATGCCTCCGAAGCGTAAGGGTACCGGTGATGGCCAGCCTCGGCCACCCAGGCCCAAGAAAGCCAAGTCACAGTCGGAGCCTGTCTCTGGTTCGTATTCTGACCCCACGCATGCTTGGTCGTCTGTTGCTCCGTCGCTCACCACCACTGCTTCTGCAGATCCAATGGATATCGATCCCACCGAGCCTGGTCCATCTACTTCCTCGAGTACCGGCAAGCGATGTCGCCAGTGCGATGGCACCGATCACGAACGTTGCAACACCAGCAAATGTCCAAATACCGGCCCCTCAAGAGTTCTGTCGTCCCTCTCGTGGATGGAAGGTCATCCGCCCCTCAGTTCAGCTGCTTCAAGCAGACGATGGATGGCTGTTGTCTCAATCCCGCTCTCCGCGACAAGATCCAGGCCACCGTCGAGGCCATGACCCAGATCCAGTTCGAGGCATCCAGGCTGCTCAACCTGCACATCCTGAGGTGCATCGAGCAGGATCTTCCCGTCCCCGTCATCTCCAAGTCCACCCCTGCTTTCGTTCGCCAATGCTTCAAGATCGTCCAGGCCGATGCCCTCTCGACGGCCAGGGAGACCAAGAAATACAACGAGCATCTGGTCGCTTCCTTTCGCGACTACCAGACCACTCGGCACGCAGACCTGCCTCCGGCCCCTCGTCTGCCTGATGGTGCTCACAGTCAGCTTCTCACCCTGGCTGTCAATGCCTATGCCACCAACTGCACCACCCACCTCAACCTGGCCTACTGGCGACTCCTTCGCCGCTTCTGCGCTGCCGTCTTCCCAGCCAACAAGCATAAGCACGAAGCCATCGAGGCCTGTCTCGAGCTCTTCGAGAAACCAGGGCAGACTCCACCCAAGGCCGATCTCGAGTTCCTCTATCCAGACTTTGGCCACGTCCTGGACGAGTTTCGGTACAGCAACGACCAGGACCGCTTCCGGGCCCTCCATCGCCTCTCACACCATGTGGGAATCCTCGCCCGAGACAAGATGGTCGACAATGTCCACAAGTGGATCGACTGTGACATGCCCGCCCTCCGAGTCACCGAGCTGCAGCGCCAGGCCAAGCTGGACAAGCTCACTGCCAGAGGCATTCCCTCCGACGACAAGAGGTTCACCAAGGCCAAGTCTGAGCTCGGCACCACCAAGGCCAAGATCAACAAGCTGGCATCCAGACTCAAGTGGTGCCTCAAGCAGCTCGCTCTCGACACTCCTCCGGCCGTGTGCACGATAGTTCCTCTATGCACAGCCAAGGTCAAGTATGTCAAGATCGACACGGTCACTCTCTGGCAACTCCTTGACACCGAACATCGTCTTGGACTCACCCGGGACAAGCTCAAGGATGAAGGTGAGGACGGTGTCAACAACCAGGATCGTCTCTGGCGCAGTTGCTTCAAGCTGCGTAGTTCCCTCTTCCAAGAGCGAGACGTGAACAAGAAGCTGTTCAACTACGAGATCAGCACCGATGGCATTGGATGCACCATCGGTCTCGTCAAGTTTCTGCCTCGAACCGATCGCATCGAGACCATCGAGCCTCCTCCGACTGCCGAGCAGCGCATCCAGACCCACATCGGCGACCCAGACCCCGATCGCACCACTTGGATTGGCATCGATCCTGGAGTCGGCTCCATCTTCACGGCGGTCATCCAAGCACCGGGCCACCAAGACGAGGTGGTCTCGTTCTCCAATGGCCACTACCAGCACATGTGTGGCCACAGGTCCAATACTGAGTGGCACAACACCATGAAGTATCGACTCAGCATCGAGACCTGGATGTCGACCACCCCCTCGCCCAAGGTGTCGTCCTCGGAGGCCTTCAAGGTCCATCTCACCCATGTCCTGCGACCGGAGCTGCGAGTGCAGCTCGGCTTCCGCCTTGGCAAGAAGGCCCGTCACCATCGCTTCACGGGCCACAGGAGACGCCAAGTGGCCGTCGACAGGATGTGCAAGGCCGTCCTGAAGCACGCCCCGATACGGACCGATGTGGTCATCGCCTTTGGCAATGCGTCATGGCGACAAGGCAAGGGCTATGCATCCAGCCCTCGGAGGCAGCGGTTTGCTCAGTACTTTGAGCAGTTCGAGCACCACCGACGCCGTCCCAATCACCATCATGGAAGCGTCAAGGTAGTCTCGACGAACGAGTTCAACACCTCGCAAGTGTGCTCCAAGTGCCTGGAGCCAGTTCGGTTGGAAGGACTCGATGCGCCCAGTGTTGCGAATTCCCACTTTGTCAGGAGCTGCAAGAATCCCAGCTGCCGGACAGTGTGGAATCGCGACGTCAATGCGGCGCGCAACATGATCACAGTGTGCAAGTCGATTGTGGAGATCGGAGAGCGACCGGCGGTCTTCACTCGGAGGCTGCCAAAGTGATCTGTTTTATTTCCTGTGGCTTTGCTTGACGCAAGCACAGCACATACTACATGTTCATGGAAACGGCTATATTGTCCCGTTTTTTTCTGAATAAAGTGTACTTTCAAAACTGGGTTTATTGGCGCGACGCTGATCGGACAAGGGCGACGGCACTGGTGGATCTAGGCGTGGGTGGAGGGGTCGGGGCGAGTGGATCGATAATGGGATGGAGGAGAGGATGAGGGGGGATTCCATCGTCCAGCCACGACTACGGAATCAAGCAGAGCTGAGGGCGAGCGTATTCGCTCAACGCTCGCATTCCACTTCGTGGGTTAGGGGTGGGCAGGCGGCCGGGGCGGTCGGATCGAAAGAGATGATATCGGATGACAGAGGGCGAGGGCACTTTTCATCGACACAGGGACTCGTATCGCTCTCGGATAGCATCCCGTTCCGGATAGGGCAAATTGGCCCACAGAAGCGGCTTTGAGCCCGTACCGTCGAGCCGCTCCTTGGAGACCACTTCGCCCATGTGAAACATCCAAAAGTGTCCGTTGTTGCAGGCGTCCAAGCAGGCCTCGCATGGTTGGCTCACTACGAGCGGCACATCAGTCCAGTGATCGAGTTCCAGTACAGTGACATGATGTGGTGCCGAAACGAGTGCGATGTAAGTGGACAGTGATGTTTACATGCCCGTTCCGGAATCCGCGGCGATGGTGCGTGCGTGCCATGTTGGAATGCCATGTAATAGCGTCAGTATCGTCCTGGAGCTCAGGCCTCTGCTCGCCATGTCCTCTTTCTTGGCCACGACAGAGTCTCTGCAGGACACCATGCCTCGGACTATGAAGCAGTTACACCGGCACAGACACATACCGTGATAGCCAACGACATTACCACTGATGAGAAAATCGATAAGCAAAACGACAGTGATGAGTCTCCGGTCATGAGTGTCGAGTGGCGAGCAGCAAGTGCGAGCGAGTTGGCATCAATACTGCCCGCTCATAATGTCAGCCTCGAGCAGTACTTACCAACCAAGACACGCTGCGTCCTTGATCCGACACTGGCAGTTTCGAGTCACATAGTCGTCATTGACGAGTTGCACACCTAGATGATACCGCCATGAATGGGTTTCCGGAATCAGAGAGGTCTCGATCGACGACAAGCGGTCAACATCCGACACCGGCCAGCCCATGTCCTCGGCTCTCCGCACATACCGTATGGAGGAGTATCCGTTGAGAACAGCTCGATGTTCGTATCAGCCAGGAGTATCGCCTTCATCCCCCGCCGACAGACACCGACGTTGCAGTGAGTGCAATGGAGCTGGCAGACAACCTTGCTCCGAAACTGGGGCCGGACGGAGGCATGCCGAGCCGAGCTTCGCTGTGAGCTCGAGGTTGGTACTCGGCCCGAGATGGACGAGGCAATGTTCATGTTGGTAGGCGCAAACGGCGGTGTATTTGTGCTGGCCGTCGCCGAAGTGCCGGTGTGCTGGTTAAAGTACGGAACCATCAGCCCCGGCGGCTGGCGGTGCTGAGAGATGCCCAGGAAAGACTGTGGGATGCTTGGATTGACGTTGAGGGAGCGGTTGGACGACATCTGTGAGGTACCAAGTATTTGGGCGTATGACATGGCCAGGACTGGAGGGTAGACTACTGGAAGGGGCCAAGGAGGCGGACTGGCGAGGGCTGGGAGACGAAACCAGACTTGGAGGAGAGCAGGGCCGAGACAAGCTGGGAGTCGGAAGCCGGGCGTGGACTTGGATTGCAAACTGGGTGCCGAGGCCGAGATACAACAGCCGAGATTCAGCAGTCGAGATACAGAAGCCGAGAGAGTAGCCAAACGGACACCGGATGCAGCGATGCGAGCGCTGGTGGATGGCAAAGTCTCGTCGTTTGCCCGGAACAGGGTCGCTTGCAGGTGGTCGAGATGGAGATGCCGCCCCCCGGCTTATATGGGGCCCAGACAATCAGCAGAGACTCTTTGTGTGAATCAAATATGTGTTAGGGCGGCCTTCACTATATGGCGCTTGATTCAAGGAACTTCCAGTCTGGCCTTGGGCTTGACGGATGAGGTGACCTGTGTATTGTTGCGGACAGCCTCGCTCCAGCCCCTGGACGATCACCCAGAATGCTCAGATCGGCAGCCCCAAGGATGGCCTCACCATCAAGCAAGATATGTGCATTCTTCCTGAGGGATGCTGCCCCACACGACCCGCATATATCTCTCTGTGTCGATCCTGCACACGCCGCCGGTGCATATGTGGGATAATGAGCCTTGCTCGGACATTCAGAGTGGAGAAACGGGCCGGTGCATCTCTGCGCCGAGGAACGGATAGGCTGGTCACTTGGCAGTAGCAGCGCCCGCATTTCGCTGCAGTCCTATGGCGTGAGCAGCCGTGCTGTTGGGCTGGCTTGGGCAAGAGCTACCCCTGAATGATACCCTGAATGATACCAGTGGGGCGTCGACAAGGGCCTGTGCAGTCCAGGTGCTCTACACCGAAGGTTCTTTGGGGTCACTTGCAGCAGGGTGCTCGAGGTTGAGCCTGGAGCGGCGCTGGAAAGTTCCATGGACCATTGTTGCTCTGCCACTCGTCCGATTGCAACGAGCGAGTCCCCTCCCCTCTTGCGGAAGGCATCGTGCGAGTCCTGGTTGTCCAGTGCGATTGAAAGTCCTCTGGTACCATCAACCCGAGGACACGCATCTCCGACATACGAAGCACTCTTTGCATCAACCAGCCCGCGCTCGGAACGACTATCGCCAGTGTCTTCTCCCTAAATGACTTTCACCACTGCCCAAAGCCCAGGGTCTCACTCGGTCCTCAAGATCGCAAGGGCGTTTCTCACGGTCGTTATTATCGCCCAGGTCGCCGTAACAATCTATTTGCTGATGACACCAAGCTTGATCATTCTGTCGTTCACGGCCAAAGCACAGACCCCGTCGTCGGCGACCGCCTCGAGTCATGTTCAGGTCGGGTTCCTGAGTCGATGCGAAAACAATGTATGCTCAGCCCTGGGGTCGTCGTGCGCCTCCACTGGCTCAGACTCTTTCGGAAACAACAAGCAGACCGTCTGCAACGGCATTCACCAGTCCGTGGCCCTCCTCATCGCTGCCATTTCATTTTGCATGCTGGAATGTGCACTCGTCAACGTTATCGTAGCCCTGCCAGGGATGAGCCCAAGCAAACTTCGGGGCATGACCATCGCCATGTTGGGGGTGGCCCTCCTTCCAGGCAGGTGATTGACGAGCGTCCACTTATTTGCATAGCTCAATATGGCGGTGGTCTGAATCCACAACGGAATATGAATGTCGTCGTCGTTGGCACCCAGCGCTGTTCATATCCGGTAGCCAGCGCCGCCCGCATCAGCATGCAATGCTTCAGCTTACACATTGCCGTTCGTATGCGCTACGGAACACCGCTCAGGCATACTGATCAGTGCCACACTGGCCATCGTGCTCAGCGTCATGTCGGTTCTGCGGAGCATGGCCGATGTGGTCAACAAGTCTGATCCCACCACAGTCTCAACGTACAGCTGGGGCAGCAGCTTTGCGCTGCTCTGCGCCGTCTTTGCCTTTGCCATCGTCGAGTTTCTGGCCGTATCTGCGTATGCATGGGTACGAAGCATGCCGCTCTGCATGTCTCTGCATGTCTCTGCATGTCTCGGCTTGGCTCTGGAGATTGATGAATACGCAGTTGCTGATCTCCATCCTCTGGCTCGTCTCTGTGTACTTCTCAGGGACTGGTGAAGCTTTCCAGACCCTTGACCCGCCCGCTCTCGGCCACCCCAGACAATGTTCCGGTGCTCGTGTATTCCAAGGATAGCGGCCTTGACAAACACACATCCCAGATCCATCCTCCTCGCTGGCCAGGCTCAGAGCCCGTCACCTCCAACCGTCAGCCCACCGCATGGGCTTTGCCTGTCACCACCTACCGCCACCACGACGCAGTTCACATTCACCAGAACCAGAACCAGACCCCGTTCCAGCATCGGTTCTCAGAAGACTCATCGCGAAAGTCCACCGATAATCTGCTCCCTCAGACCACCGCATCGAGAGGCACGTCGCCCCTCTCGGCGACCGGATATCGACCTCCAGCCCTGCGTAACTCCGGTCATTCCAAACAGACCTCGATTATCTCTCAGTACGCTTCGCTCGACACCACCAGTCCGCTCGAGCCAGCCCCGAGCACGCAGATACAAGCACCGCAGGTCTCACCGGAGACCCAGCTTCAGCATCCGCCTCCTCCCGGCGCCGGATCGAAGTTCGAACCCGAGAGTCTGTCCCATGCCGAGTCTCTGGCGAGGGCCTTTGTCGCTCGACACATGAGCCAGTTCACTGTCGATCTGTCCAGAGCCGACTCGGACTCTTCCTTGAGATCCGGGGACGAGTCGCAAGACAAATGGACTGAACCAGGCACGGCTCCTAAGAGTGCTTGGAAGCGCTCGGGGCACTATGGTTCTGTCGCCGTGCCGGGTCTCGAAAGCAGCCCGACTCAAATAACGTACCCGCAAGGAGGAGCCCAGCCGCAGAGAGAGAGCTCAGTGCGCTCCCGACACTCCCCCAACAGGGACAAGCTCATGGATGAGTTTGTAGAGGCATATGGATTTGTTCCTGGATCGTAGTCGCCACACTGAACAAGGAACATTGCTATACCCTGCTTGTCTGAGCAAACTGCATGTGTTTGGGTGGCTTATCAGCAGGTTGGCTCATCGCTGCGGCTGCTGATTGCAGCGGATAGTCATTGTGGATAGTGAATAGGGTTGTATTCACATTTTGGGCGAAAAATGAACAGCAAAGGCAAAAAACGATGCCCCCGTTGCACTATGGGGAGAGGTAATGTAAATATATGCTATGTCTCAAAACTCTTGAATCCAGCTGCTCTCATCAGAAAGCCAGATTTGTTTCGCTTCGCGTCTCGCACTTGCAGAGAGCGTCGACTGGGCAACGACACACATCATCAACTACAGCTTTTTCATGTCGCTAGGAGGTGCCTTGAGATCGGTGCCTTGGAGAGACTCGTATGGAGGAGGACCGCCGGGTGGCGGCGCATAGCCGGAATTGAACCCACTGGTGCCGCGGGCATAGACGGCATAAGAATATCCACTGGAGGAAGATGGCATGGGCTGCATAGGTTGCATAGGCTGCATAGGCTGCATGGGTTGCATGGGCGGCATAGGCTGCATAGGCTGCATAGGCTGCATGGGTCGCATAGGAGCCATCGGGGCCATAGGAGCCATAGGAGCCATCGGGGCCATCGGGGCCATGGGTGGCATCGGTGGCATCGGCGGCATCGGCGGTCCGGGGACAACCATCGGCACGATCGGTGCCGACCCCGACGAGGTAAAGGTAAAGATTCCCCGGCGAATGGAGTGGAGCATCTGTCGACGGAGGTTGATTTGCTGCCGGTACTCGCGGATTTGTTGCTGGAGGATCTGGACACTCCGGATATGGTTATCTATCGAATCGACAGGCGTTCCAGGGGGTAGCGGCGGGAAAGTCTGGACGGGGAGATGGATGGCAGGGTGAGAACGACAGGCATCAGATCGATTATGACGGCAATAGCATGGTGCCGAGATCGGCCGAACAGCGAGACCAAAGTATGTGGGCCTGGTGCGGGTGCGGGAGGAGCAGCGGTACCTGAGTGGGAAAGGGAGGCGGAATCTGATAGCTCATCGAGGGCAGACCGCGCTTGCGACATCGGCGGTCGATCTTGCGGTTGAGCTTGTCGATCCTTCGCTGGAGGCGGCCAAGGCGACGCTGGAGTCGGGATTCGATGTGCCGAATCCGGTGGACGGCGACGCTGCTGCCGATGGCAACCACGACGCCTTCACAAGACGATTCCGAGAGAACCGAGTCGGAGTCGGAGTCAGAGTCTGATTTGCGGCCCATGGTGGTGTCGATACGGGAGTGCCGAAAGCTGCAGGGGTACTGATGAGATGCTGTGGTGGGCAAAAGAACGCGGGGCTGGATGGAAGCGGGCGATGCTGGGTGGACGGCGATGGCCAGGAGGGGAGAACGGTGGCCTTTTTCAAGTCACGCCAAGGCCGCGGATGCCAAGGAACCGCGCCAAGACCGGGGCTGGGCGCACGCGAGCCCGGGAATGTGGCATGGGTCTTGGGACCGATGCTCTCGGCGCATGAAACGATGCAGGAATAGCAACGATTCTATTGCCCGGCGGACACATGGACACATGGACACTTGGACACATGGACACTTGGACACTTGGACACATGGATACATGGATACATGGACACGTCTCTCGTGTGGTATTCTGCCATCGGCCGGGGCGGCGATCACTCAAAGAGACCAAACTCGGAAAACAGATGGTCGTATTCGGACGGCGTCTCGGCACTGCTTTCGTGGGTCTCCGTCGCAGACGTCATGGCGGATTTGGTGCCTTCCTGGAAATGATCAATGGCTTCTCCTGCAGGGAACAGAGAGCGTCAGATTGGAGTTGATGTTCAATGCAACTGCAAGCCGACGCCGATTCTGACCAAATCGCCAAGCAACCACAGGCCACCAAGAAAGACCCCGACCGTACTTAGTCTCTGCTTGGTATCTTCGCTGGGGTGCAAGTCGTCGACATCAAGGTCGTTGCGCTCGTCCTCATCTTCATCTTCGTCCTCATCTTCGTCTTCGTCCTCATCTTCATCTTCGCCCTCATCTTCATTCTCATCGTCATCAGAAGCACTGTGGTCGTTGGCCGAAGGGGACAGGTTGCTTGCCTGGCTTCTAATGCGGCTATGGGACTCTTCGTTGCGCTGCTCCGGCCGGCTGCTGTCTGGCCCATTCGACAGTGCTTCGCCCGGCTCATCAGACGACTGGTCCTGTTTGATCCGCTTGCGCCGAGTCCTGCGTTCTCTTCTCCGCCGCTTCCTCTGCTCCCGTTCCTCGGCCTTGCGGGCTTTGATTTTTCGGTAGTTCAAGCGATACGAGCACGGAAGGCAGAGTCGCAGCTTGACCAGAGCATTCTTCTTCTCGCCGGTCTCGATGTAGCCAAAGTTGACCTCCCACGAGCGCAGATCTGTCTGCTCGTTGCAGTGCATGTTGCCGCAGACAAATTGTCCTGCAGATGATCGGCATTAGCCGGCCATACGAACTGCGTCGGCCCTCGCTGCACGCCTCGCCATCCGACGCTGGATGATCATCACGGACATACCCTTGCCGACGACGACTTCCTTCTCCGTCCGCCATCGCATGGCTATACGACCTTCCTTGTACTTGGTCAGGTTGGCGATGCAATACTCCTTGAAGAGCTTGTCGTAGTATTTCTTGGCGACTCTGGACTCCCAAGTGCCCTCTGCATCGTCATTCTCGGATCGGAGGAACCTACTCTCCGGTCAAGAGCGGCGCCATGGTCAATAGCTAGTCCTGGATGGCTCTCGCTGGCAGAGCTCGAGCGCTGTCCCTCAAAGATCGCTGCCGGCCCTCGATAGGCTGGTTCTGGTGAGGGTCTCGACAGATAATCTCCGCAAGCAAAACCTCGGCGATCTCGGTCCGGCTCGCTTGGCGACCCCAACGATTCTGCTTCGATTGACGCCGATCTCTCCAGGCGCTCGAGCATTACCGGTGGTGGGCTTTCAGCACATCGAGCTCGGTGATTCCCCGGGACTGCATCGCCTTGGCTTCATTCAGCACTTTGGCTCCGCGATCGCCGTAAAACAGTAGGTAGTCCGACATCAGCTTCTTGTGTCGCTAGCGACATGAGTGCAGCCAAGACAGACCGGAGCGAGTGTGAATAGTCTGACATAAACCTGGGTTGTTGCTGCGATCGACAATCCGCCCGTGCCCAAGCCTTGGAACGACATGCTGCTCTGTTACCGAGTATGCATCCATGCCGGCCAACTGCGAGCGATATGCGCCGAGAGTGCCCGAGGCCGTGCCTGACGGCGTCTTGAATGACCCGCTTGATCCAGCCATGGGAGGGGGACACAGGATATCGGTCGGGTTGGAGAGGGAAGGCCAAGCGCAGAGATGAAGGCCAAGTGCAGAGATGATGGCCAAGCGCAGAGATGAAGGCCAAGCGCAGAGACGAGCGAAAAACACGACACCATGGTTTTGAACGGGCATGCCGCTTCTCTCTGGGTCCCGAATCCACCCATCCACCCATGGCCAAACAATGTCCCAGAGCACCATGTGTGGGACGATCAGTGTTCATTGCAAACGAATGCAGACTATCACTGGCGACATCTTCGATTGAAATGGGATAGCGTCCGAAATGCCGGAATAAGGTATGTCTCGGATGAAACGCAGCATAGAGAACCCCGCGGCAAACATCTCTCATCACCGCCTGTCGGCAGCTCCGGCAGAACGTTGCTTTTTTGCACTCTTGGTTGTGGTAAACCTGCTCGGCAGCCCCCGTTCAATGAGCCGAGTCACTGTCGCTGCGATAAACTCGGAGTAGTCGAATCGCCGGAGGGCGTTCTGCTCCTGCAATCGCGAGCGACGGCATCAGCAACAGGGGCCATGGCATGGCCATGGGCTCAACAGCATCGCCAGGATCCATACCCTGGTCAAGGTGCCCGATGGTGCAAAATGCGGGAGCCTTTCCCATGGCCGAGAGCCGATCAAGGCGGAATCTGCAGCGAGCCGACGATCGCGAACCAGCAGCAAGCCGTACCTGGTGGCATCGACGCTTTTCTTTCTCTTGAGCGAGCTTGGACTCGAGCTCTCGAATACTCTCCCTGATGTGTCCCGCCTGGTGCTCCTCGGTCCCGAGCTTGTGGTCGTCGCTGGGCTGATTTGGATGCGTCTCCGACCTTGCATCATCATATGCACTTCTCCTCTAGATGTATCGTCATGGGCATTTGCAAATTAGACCAGATCGCAAAGGCCATGGATCTCGCATCTATCGGGGCAATCCTCGATTGTACCCACCGAATGACGAGCCCTATTTTGTATCGTCGGCTTGGTGGAGGCCAAGGCGGAGCGGATACTCCGGTACTGACGCTTAGATTCTTGCACCTGCTCCTCAAGCATCGCTATCTGATCCTGGACGACCGCGAGCAGACTGAAGCCCATCCCAAAAGACCCTTGACTGGGAGGAAGTCAATCCGGACAAGCGGGGACAAAGTGTGAGCGAATCGATGCGATCAACGACCGATAGCGCCCGTCACGAAACTGTGTCGTCGGTACATCAACACGACCTTATCCTACCGCCAGCGTATTTCGCCATACCTGCTATCCCTGAGCATCTTCTGGATAAACTCGAGGGCAGTCCGAACCCAGTCCGGCTCTACAGGTCCGATCACTGTCGGCGCCGTCTGCAGACCATCCATGCAATAGACGCTTCCTTTCAGCGGCACAAAGCTCACGAAGTGGTAGTCGGGTTCGGCTTCCGAGTCCTTTTCCTGCGACTCGCCATCTTCCTCTGTCCAGTCGCAGTCGTCGAACCGTGCGATTTGCCTGAAACATGGCGCAGATGGTCCCGTATCAGTGATCGCAGCACAAAGCGCAAGGCAAGCTCCGTGGACGATGCGAGAGGCTGACGCCGGTGGTCTATACGGACGAGTGGAAGCTGTTGTGGATATCCCGGATGAAATGCAGATTGCTGAGAGCCGCTCCTTTTTGCTGGAAGCCAACCGACCGGAGGATAGTCAGCACGGCCTCGAGTGCGCAAGGCAGAGTAAAGGATCCGGGAACATTGCCGCAAGACGCTGAGCACTCTTGATAGACAGCCTCATGAAGCTGGACGAGCACAACGTACCGCTGGAGTAAAGTCCTGTGCAAACTCTCGATATGCCTCCAGCGTCGGGCCGATTCGTATTGCGCCAGCTGCGTTGCAGACAATGTTGATCAGGGCCAGGGTACCGCACGCATTGTCGATAAGCTGGGGGTGGTAGAAGGCGGCAAGTCGTTACAAGCAGGCAGGACACTGCGGGCTATCCGGGGGGCTCAACGGCTGTGGTTCGGGCGATAGCCACCGCTTGGTCGGTCTGGCACTTCCCAACGCTCGTCAACGTCCTCATGGTCTCAGCATTTCGTGCGAGACCGATCAGGTCGATCGATATCGCCTGGACACTGCATCAAATCCGCACCTGTCTTGCAAAGAACAGATTCGCTGTTGGCTCTGGCTCCGGCTCCGACTGTGGTTTTGGCTCTGGCTCCGACTCTGGCTCCGACTCGGTCTCGGTCAAATCCATATCTGATTCCACAGCTGATTGCTCGTCGTGGTCCGAGGCATCGCTCTCCTCGGAAAGAGAGTAGCATAGGATCAATCCATAGATAGTCCTGAGGGCAAGTCGGCAAAGATTCAGCGATACGGCTGGGTTTGGTCGGCACAGGGCCACTCTTGGCTTGGCTTGGCTCGGCTTGGCTTGGCTTGGATATGCGGTTTTCGCTGCATTCCATTCTCCTCAGCTTCACGCCGACTTACCCAAAAGCCGCCAGATCGTCGGCTTCAAGCGTGAAAACCTCCTCGACCTGTATTCCCTCGATGCCCATCTTGGCTGCCATCTCCGTGAACAGGCCTGGGAGATCCAGTGCATCGAAACCGGGCACATTCGCATCCACACGAATCCCAAATCGAATGCCACCAATATTAGCTACGGATCGTCATGTTCTTCGGCGCCGATCCCTGTTCGGTGGCAATCCGAGTCCTCTGCCGCACCACCGCTCGTGCCCGGCTCAGCTTCGGCACCTGGGTCGTTCTCGATTCTGGACCATGGGGTCGCCTCCAAGACCCATTCGCCGGGCCCGGGATCCTGCGGGTTGGGGCCGGGCGATGTGTGCAGAGCCGCTCGGGACATGGAGCTCTCAGCGAGATGAAAGCGAACGCTGATGCCCAGCAGACGAGCGCGCGGCAGTGACTTTGTCCAGGGCCCTTGCAAGAAGCCGGCGATGCGATCGGCGATGTGACCTGGATTGCCTTGGGCCTGCACGCCTGCCCATGCCTGCGATTGCTTGGATATGCATGCCTATTCATTCTCCATGTATCTATAACATGGCTCTTGTCTACAACATGCTCGTTCAGCGGCAGCGGGCATCGCCATCAGGCCGACTCGAGTCATTCCCCCAGACCACAGATATCCGGCAGTGGATGGGAGGGGGAATCGGCAAGGGCCCGGTTTGTCTGCTGGCATCAACGGCAAATGGCCAGTATTTTCGAGGCAGAGCCGTGCTGGCTCATAGAGGCGTAATCATGATCTGCAGCACACTCCCCTCCCTCATGGGCACATCGCCAATCTTGACTTCGTCGCTGAGCTGCTTGCCCATGTAAAAGACCCGGGTGCGCTGCTTGTTGGGATCGAGATGCTCTTGTGCCTGGACCAGTTTCCGGATACCCATTACCGTCTCTTCCTCCGGCAGCTCTAGCTTCAGGTCTTTGGCTGTGCTCAGACGGGCTGTGATCTTGGTTCGTGGTGTGAATCGCTCGTCGGTGCTCTTGGCCACGTCCCCGTCCTGGGTGGTATACTGCGAGTCGTCTCCGGCGGCCTCCTTCCGGGATGCCAGGTGCGAGGCTTGGAGAATTGATACAGGCGGATTCTCAGAGCCGGTGTTCGAGCTGTCCGCAGGGCCATCCTGGGCCAGGTTCGTGGGATTGACAATGCAGAAGAGCGGGATGACATACTGGTTGCCCAGCTCGTCATAGCATCCGTCGGCGAGATTGCCGGTCGGCACCTTGACGTTGGCCGAATCGATGATGATTTGTGCAAGCTGATCATCCGAGGTTTCGCATGCTGCCTTGAGAGCCTGCCATATTTCGATCCGGCCCTGGCGGAGGCGAAAGATACCCAACAACGCAATCGAACGCGGTGAGAAAGTACCGCAGTTGCCGCCATCGTATTAGGAACCGCACCTGGCGAATCTGTCGTCGCAGTTCTCTACGACAGCACAAACTCGGGCTCGACATCTCATTGGTAGCAAAGGGAATGCGAGACGTTCGCTGCAGAGTCTGCACGCCAGAAACGAACCGAATATGTCGGCTGGGTGTCCCAGAATTCCTCGCGCTGTCGTTTGAGTTCCTTTTGGGTGGTTGGTTTTGGTGATGCCCAGGTCAGGAGGGCCTTCTTTCTGAGAGGCTGAGATCCCGATTGCATCAGCACCGCAGGACCTTGGAGCGGCGGCGGCGACGGCGGCGGCAATCCAGCGCGAGGCTCTGTATCTGTGTGGACGTGAGAATGGCGATTTCCCATCGAATCCAGCCGCAAAAACTCTCCAGGGAAGGGATCAAAGGGTAATGCAAGAGCGTGCGAAAGCGATAGAGAAAGCAAGAGCGACGCTGTGGTCTGGGAGAAATAAAATACAGAAGGAAACCGGACAGTCACTTTCCGGCATCGGCGACACAAGCCTGCTGATCCGTTGGCCCCAGTGAGCAAGCCGTGTGATTGTTTCCCGCCATGGTTGGCAATCCTTGGCTGGTCTTGAGTACACTTGGTCGATCTCCTGTGTCGATGTGGGAGTGTGGTGCATTCACTCGACCCTCTGGACAACGCAATGGTGAATCGACATCAAGATACTCGGCCTTCTCGAGTCGCTTGGCTTCCTGGCACTGTGAGCACACCTGGAGATCGAGTCGCTTGAATCGCCGTCTCCTGGGTGGTGCCTTTCGCTTGCAGGGAGCCATCTGAGCGAGAAAGCGTCCTTGATTCAGATCCAGAAACACATCACAGAATGACCATGGCCAGCACGCGATGTTTTGAGTGATAACATTCACCAACGATCAAAATCCGGGTGTCCGTTTTTATTGGATTGGCCGTCTCACTGCCGAGAGAGGAGGTGTGCTGGGACATTGCCAACTTCGACCTAAAAGTCCGTTGATTTGGCGCGGGACTCTTTGGCAAATCGAAAGAGAGGGTGACCAGTCGCCTGAATGTGCCCGCCTGATATGCTGAGCAACATGAGCCATCTCATTAGAGGAAGCAATGCATTACTGAGGCCGCTGCAGTCAACGAACCGCTTCCCACACACGCATTCGACGAGGGTCTGATCAAATGCGCCCCAGTTGAGCGACACTAAGGCACCCTGATTCCAAACGAGTTATATTTCTATTCCCAAAGCAGCCCGGGTAGAGTATTGCTACATGAAAATGGTGGCATGGACAAAGCGGTGGCCCGGCATCGGCCTGCAGCACCAGCGAGGCTCGGGTGCTCACTTCCTTGGCGATTACAGCACGATCTGGCCGCTGACCTGTGCAGCGAAACAAATGCATGGGGCAGCATCATCAGAATCGTCAGTATCGTCAGCATCGTCAGCATCGTCAGCATCGTCAGCATCGTCAGCAGCCGCTGCAGGGAGATACGAACCTCAAGCGTGTCGTTAGGTGGGAGGTTGAAGTACTCGATCTTGCCTTCTGTATTGCGTGAGATGGCATCGTAGGCCGTCCGGCGAATCCGAGAGAAGACGGTTGCTTCCTTGCATGATGCAATGATCTCGCGACCAACCACAAAGACAAGCGGGTCACCAGGCTTCATCCTCAGTCCTCGCTTCTTGGCTCTCTCCAGAGCTGTGACTGAGTCGATGCTACGTTCAGCATAACCTGTGAAAGATAGCAATGTGAGCACTCGGGGCTATTCACAAACGGGCTATTCACACACGGCGTTCGCGACGACTGACTAACGTGCGACACCCATTCACTGCATTTACCATAAGAAATGACCAGGCGGTAGATTCCTGCGGCAGCGTCCACCGTCCGGAATACCATTCTCTCTTCGTCGGCAATGAAAGGCGCAGCGGACGAGATCGCACTCATGCACACTATGTTGGTCGGAAGAGTATTGAGGCGTTTCGCACAAATGTTGAGCACATTCGGAACGTCCTCGTCGGTGTTGGAGATGTATACGATGGTTCCGTTGGTTCGCATGATGCTCTTGACGTGCTGACGCAGCTCGGACATGGTGAGGAGCTTGTCACGCAGGTAGTCGTTCACCTCCATCGTTGTCGTGTACCACACATACATGAACAGGAACATGAAGAGACTGATCAAGAGCGAGACCCATCCAAAGGGGGCAATCTTCTTCCAAGTGGCCACGAGAAAGAGGATATCCAAGGGAAATATGAAGCAACTGAAGAGCGCCACTTTCCATCTGGGGTACTTCCATGTGTAGATCATGACGAGAACGTAGAGAATGGAAGTGACCAGCATCGTCATGGTCACGCAGATGCCTGTTTGGAAGTGGAGGGTCAGAAAGTCCAGTGGCCATGGAGACGGCGAGGCGATTGGGCGTGCAGATGGCGAGCCAATCTTCCTCGCGCTCCTTCGGATTGTGGTGGCGTACTACAACGAGCCAGCGTTACCGTATATATTCGAAAGGTCCTCGCTTGTTCGGAAAATGGCCAGAAGAGAGAGTGATACGATCGCCAAGAGGATGTTGAAGAATGGGATATAGACAGCGCCTGCGCTTTGCGTGCTGGTGTGGATCGACTTGACGTTCGGGAAAACACTGAGAGAGATCTGGCAAAGTGCACATCATAGAGGCGATTAGCACCACTCGATGTATGCTTTCAATCACCAGCCGATCAAGATATCGATGCCGGAAATACAGAGCAATTTCTGATGCAGGGCGTGTAATACTGACTGCTTGATCAATCAGGGTGAAGCATCCGCTGATCGTGGCCTGGGATGCAATGATCGCTGGCGAGAGGAAAGAGCCATCAGATACCATGCTGGAGGCCGGTTTGGACGTTCTTGAGCACCGAACTTACCGGCAAGTGTGGCAAGGATGAGCACCGGCCATTTGACGGGCCTGAGCATGAAGGGCAGTCGATCAGCTCTGCAGTCCGGGAGAATCAGGCGCCAGTCGAGCAAGCACACTCACTCAGGCACGCTTGCAAAGAATGGAGCGCTGGCGATGTTGGTCCAATTGGCCGCATTCGAAGCGTCGTCGACTCCGTCCAATAGACACACTGCTTGACTTTAATATTTAGGGTAAATTTAGTCAAGTCCATCGCCGGAGAGTCTCAGACAGCATGATGTGAAAGATAATGTATCTGTGGCTTCCCATGCATGATCCGCTGCAGAGACTGCGCCATAGGCGACAGCGACTCAAGGCATATCGACGTACCCTAGATAGTTCAGCAAGAGCGAGGGGAAGACGAGGCCCAGAAACGAAGCACGGATCGGCACAGTCTTGAAGTGGCCGAGGTCGGAATACATGGCTTCGACACCAGTGACCGCAAGCACCCTGCAGTCAATCGGAAACCAGTCCATGAAATGAGTTCAATCAGCGTGCGTTGCGGCAATACAGGCTCGTGTCCACCCAAATGTTGCTCTGACGAAGGGTACTGGGCCACGACACCGCAAATGCGTACTGGACATACACCCACACCACTTACACTTTGCCGAACACCCAGTATCCGTCGAGTCCGTGCCGGATCAGAAATATGACGATCCAGTGTGGACTCAAGGCCACAAAGATACCAGGCCGGAACGAGATGTGGTACAGCCCAATGGCGGCAATCGAGAGAAACCACAGCACCATGATGGGGCCGTAGAACGTGATGACCTTGGAGGTTCCAAACCGCTGGATGCACAGGAGAACAAACAATATCCCGATGGCGATCCCCACGACATAGTCGCTCTTGAGATTGTCCGCACTGCGAGATAATTGGTAGTCATTAGCATTCTCAGGTCACGGCAAACGGTGGTTCTGGGCAATCACACAGACTACAGGAGTCTGATGAAGTCGAGCCTGGCAATCTGAATTACACTCTCGATCAGCTCCACATGATGCTTACCCGATGTACGACTGAACACCCTCAAACGCCGAGACAACAGTGATGGCTGGGGCGATAAACTGCAATCGACGGTGGAAGACGCCGTCAGTGAGCCACTGGAGAGAATGCTGCATAACAGTCAACTGACTTCACGGGAGAAAGCAGACAGGAGAGGCCGGGTACTTACACCGTCGCTGAGAAGACACGCAGCAGCGACCATGCCGATGGTGACCAAGAGGTGCTTGTGTTCCCAGAGCGTCATATCGCCGCTGTCTGTCGGCAAGAGCGAAACCAAAGCCCACGTGCCTCCTTCGCCGTTCTTGTCGGCTGGGTTGGGATCGGAGAGCCGTTTCGCAAACGAGTATAGGCACGACGGCAAAGCAGAGTCAGCAGGACGGCGGGACCCAGAATACAGTTCACGCGAGCATCTCTCGGGTGGGACCCAAGGCAAGCAATTCGGAGTACAGTCATGCCAGTGAGTGCACAAACAGAGCGAGCGACGGGACAGCTTCGTATTCGATCCACACGCCCCATGGCATTCCGTGGCCTTGGTCTTGTTGATGAAGCGACTCCTCAGTGTGCAACGATGGCCTCACCTTTCAAAATGCATATGATGTACTTGACAAAGCACACCAGCGAGATGGTCCATAGTAGCAGCGACACGATTCCCAAGACATCTTCGTATGATTGGTAGAGGCTGGGCTGACCTTCGAGGATCGATGTGCCGAGGATACTCTTGAGAACGAACAGAGGAGACACGCCAATGTCTCCGTAGACAATCCCGATGGCCCCGAGCGACAGCGTGATGAATTTACGTGGATTCATGCTGTCGTCGATACGTGGCGGCGGCGGGATGCACAAAGCTGCTCCAAGCGACATTCTCTTTGCACCTTGGTGAGACTTGCGGCCTTGGGACTTTGCTGCGGGCTTTGTCGGCATTGCCGACGCAGGATTGGTCCCCATTGCCGACGCGGCTGCTGCAAACGGCGATGACGTGGGCAACGACTGTGCGGAAGCTGCGTTCGCCGATATCACTGTTTCCGACGCATCGTGCTTCAGCAGGGTATTTGATAGCGGAGTGGAAACGAATGGGTCTTGGTTGTTCTGTGGAGTCGCGTCGGATGCAGCCTCGGTCTTCTCGGGATTGGCGATGGCAGGGGGAACATCCGCGACCGCCGTTTCGGCCGAGTTGATGTCGGGCAAAACCAGAACGGGGGTGTCAAGCAGCGCAGTTGTCTCGGAAGTAGGCGCAACTGCAGTCGCGAGGCCGGGTGGCCGGATGGTGACGGACAGTCGGTTTGTGGGGTTCCGATTTGCAGGTTTGTCTCGTGCGTTCACCAGGATGCTTTCGGAGGCGACAGAGCCGGATGCATTGAGGTGGGCCTGGAGGCCAACGCTGGACTGCTGGGAGAGCGACTTTGGAATACCCTCAGGGGCATCGCCTCCACTTGTGCCGCCTGCAGTAGGCAGTAGCAACTGTAACGAGCCTCGCCGCTTCACTTCCAGGCGAACTGTGAGTGATTCTTCCCGTCTGATGCCTGCGGAGAGCTCCTGCACCACAGGCGACACGATGCCCTTTTCGATGTCGACCGGGGGCTTGTTTGGGTCGCTCATGCCGTGCAGTACTTGGGGAGGGTATGGGAATCAGTGCAGATATGCCCGCAAAGGATGCCAGTGAAGTACGCGGCGGCTCGAGTTGCCCTATGAGGCCAAGAGGAAGCAGCACTGTCGGCGTATCGAAGGCAGCGGCTCAGCAAGGGATGGAAAAGTCAGCGTACAATCAACGAATGCCGGCCGAGCCTGAAGGGTTCTAGTGCTGGTGGCGAAGGGGTAAGGCAAGGTAGCCGTAAGAGAGGCACAAGAGAGAGGCGGCCTGGAATCGTCGCAGCTCTGGGTTTTGGTCCGATGCGGTTTGAATGATCAGCACACATCCGCTGCACCTTGTGTAAAATACTGCACCGCCCAAGACAGCAGGTACAGAAACTGACGCCTCGCGGCGGCCTCTGGGGGTCGAATCATGTCAGGTCATCGCCCGGTCAATCAGAGAGGACGACGTAACGACAAGGTCGGGCATTAGATCACCTCCCCAATCGCGAATATGACCCACCCAACGAAGCAAGTCGCTATGGATTTCCGTCGACGACCACTTACTCCGATGATTGATTACGAGTCTTACCTCTCTCTCAGCTCTTGCATCTGCTCCCCACACCATCCATGGGGCTGTTTACGTCGCAAGATATGATCAACCCTCTGAGCCAAGCAGGATTACTCTCCAGAAACTCGATCGCCATCAACGCCACTTACTCCAAGCACACCCTCGTCGATACTCGTCGATCCTCGCGAGACCGTTGATGTTGCCTGATCGACTGACGAGCAAAGCCCCCTTCCAGCACAGCGATCCGCTGACTGCGTGAGTCTGTCTTCAAGAGAGAGCTGCTGATTGGGACTCTGACGTCAGTTTGGACTGGGTTTCATGGCGCTGCCTGTGGCTGCGTTGGTGAGCTCTGGTCAAAGACACTGTCTCCATTCTCCCAAGTGCACAAGCTGCTCACTGGACATTCTCGATAGATTGCATAGGACCGAGCACAGATAGCCTGCGGCTGCGCCGATGACTTGCGATCCTCAGGACCCTCCCAACCAAGCGACCGGCGTTCTAGAACACCGACGTTGGTAAAATCGGCAACACCATGCGATCTGGAGAGTGACTCTGACAGAGTATGCTGTGAACACACTTGAAGATGAACGCCCAAACACCACCCTCGACGCCGACGATCATTTTGTTATGGCGACCAGTCTCGATCCCACCGTTGACAACAATCGTTGATATTGTGATGCGGGGGGGGGTGGCCGATGGTATTCCCACACAAAATAGCAACAGCAGGGTGTGTCTCGTCTCATCTTGCGACAGCTGAAAACACAGACGGACTCAGCATCTCGCTGATGGCGTGAGTTGATTGCAGCGATAGGAGCGACGCCGCCATTCCAGCGCGGCAGCCTTCGAGGAGGACGTCCACGCCACCGCCTGGGTGGCGATGGAGATGGGTAATTAGAGTGCCAACCATGCTGGTGGGGGTGAAGAGACGCATAGTATCAGAAACAAGCCTGCAGCAAGACAGGCGACATCTATATCACTGAGTTGACCGGCATCTTGCTCGCGCCATTCGCATTGGTTGTGCTGTTCCTTCCAACAGAGTAAGGCGTTGGCATCCGCAGTATCATGCACTTGTCTCCAACGAAACGTACCTGTCGCCGGCGCCCGTGACGCTCACACACTTGGTCAGCCGTTTTGTAACCGGTATATGGACAACCTGCACACGCTCGCTACCGACATGGACCTCGAGCTCGTGGGTTGAGCTGGCGACGATCTTGGATTGCGTAGATGGCTCGGAGCTTTGGTGGGTGTCCCGGACGGCAACCACCACGCCACCGGCGCCCATCTTGATAGCCAGCTTGGGAATGTGTCGAGTGACGTTCAGAATGGCAGGGAGAAGCTTGGGGTGGGCTAGAATCAAGAAAACATGTGATTCAGTAGCGCGAAAGGCGTCCCGATGTTGGTAAGAGTGCAGATCGGCAGGCGCATCAAGAGAGGCAGCGTGTCGCTGTAGCCTCGTACCCTTCAATATCTCCATGCCTGATCGTGCCAGCTGCTTCAACTTCAAGGGAGCTGCCAAGGACGTGCCGGGTCTTCTTGAGAGGAACTCTCCCATGGCCAGAACCTCGCCCAGATTGGGTGTCGCATACTCAACGCCGCCTATACTCAATTCAAGGACTTTTGTGGATTTTGGAATCGATGTGGGCTCAAAGAGCACAGGGATCGAGTGGTCGTGGCACCGCGATACAACTGCTTCCATTGAACGAACCGATAGGTTGCCATCAAAGGCAACGACACCAGGCTTGAATCTTTGGATTAGAGAATCGATCTGCGAATAAACTGGCGTTAGCGACGGTATCCGAGGGAACAGACACATGATGTCGCCTGTTGAGCAGGCCCCTAGCAGAGACGTACATGGTGTGTTGGGATGGAGTCGTGGATCTTCATGTCTGCAACGGCGGTAAGCATCTCCCCGGCAGGATCAAGAAACGCGCTATAGACGGCGGTTTGCTGGGTGGCTTCGGTCGAGATGTTGTCTACATCCTGCGGACGAAATCAAAAGCAACAGCTCATCAGCGGAGACCACGATTCCAACACAGGCCGTCCAGTCAGTTTACTGTGTTTGGCCGTGTCGATAGACTGCATCAAGCGACGCCGCCCTTGGTGCTTCTTCTCGGATTTCATTGGCAGGCCAGACGATCCATCCAACAAAGCTCGTGTCGGTCGATGCAAAATGAACACAGCGATCGATCGGTGGGTGCTTACCATACCCCAGTCGTGCATCTGGCGGATGATGGACTGGCCCGCGAGATCGCCGCCAACCACACTAACAAATACCGGATGGCCTCCTGTCCTGAAGCAGGCCTCAGCCATGTTGCGCCCCACCCCGCCGAGGGACTGCTTGACGCTCCCAGGAGATGATGTGCCCATCAAGACGCCATTCTCGCTGCTCCGTCTCCTGGAAGCCTTGTCGAACTTTGACGAGATGTCCATCACCGAGCCACCAAAAATCAAAGGTCGCTGAGTCGAGCACACTGCAAGATTGGGGGTGCTGTTCCCGGCTGAGGCTAGAGCGGACTGAGGATCCATGATTGCGGCAGTCAGTGACATGATTCCGGTGCCATGACCCAAGCTCAGATAAAACAACGTTACCAGTTCGCGCGCAATCTGGCTACCAATGTGGGCATTGTTCTTGACTAGGGCAATATCTGGAATCCAATCGATGTATCAGCCACTGCACTGCGCATCCTAGATAGCAGCATAACCAGCAGCGATACTCACTCGACTCAAGGGAAGCGCCCGCGGTGAGCTTTTTCACCCGGTCGAGCAGAAAGGGTGTGACATCCTTGCCCTGGACACTGCTGTCGCTGTTGGTACGTGACGAATTGAGTTCCTCAAAGTCAGTCAACACCGAGAGATATCTCAGTGAGTGCAAATGTGCTGACTGTGTGCGCACCGGGCCTGCTGCAGAGCTTGCTGAATGGCTTGTTCGATGGCGGCACCATCCATGTCGTGTTCCTCTGGAATGGGGCAGGCAAATACCATGCCGCTTTGGAGCCCCAGTCGTTGATTGTTGACTGAAAGGTGCGTCCAAGTTAATGGCGCTGCCCATATATGTTTTGGGTGATAAACGAGCCATCCATTGCAAGATGACTCACATATTAACGAAGCGCATTCGGATGTCGTCTGTAGTACTGCTGGACTCTGAAACGATGACGCCTGTGTCAGTACCGAGCCAGGAGCCGCGGACAAGTGTGCTGCGAATATCACAAACCTTGAAGCCGCTGCTTCTGGAGTAGAAAGACGGGAACTCTGCCGAGCGGTAGGTAGCTACGGTGACTCCTTGAGTTTCCTTGATGGATGAACGACAATGTGAATCGGTAGAGCTGAATATCGCGTCTTCCTCGCCAAAGGCCACAGTATCACATCTAAAACCCAGCGTCCGCAATCACAGGGACGGCCGACACGCTGTCTTGCTATCTCTGTTGGCCCATCTCATTCTGCTTCGTTGCCTCGAATGCTCCTCTGCTGCGGGAGCACACCACTTAACCCTACCAGATACTCCAGAGTCTTCCCGATATCCAGAATGGACTTGACTCCGGCGCAGATCACAGCGACTGGCGTGCGCCCGAGCTCGGTCAAATCGGCACTGATATCCATTGCTGGGCAGCACAGCCCACGATCGGATGAAGCATGCATGAGATCGATAGTCTGTCGGGAGATCCATGGCCGGATCAACAGCGCTCCGAGCAGCACTCTCGATCAATGAGTCGACAAGCACTCGAGTATTCCAGTTCGGCTTACATTCTTCTGCCCCACGATGCACTCCGCCGATGCCGCCGGTTACAAACACCTTGATGCCGGCCATGTGCGCGATGAGCATGGTGCCCGAGACCGTTGTTGCGCCAGTCTTTTTCTGAGGACGCCAATCGGGTCAACGAGCACAGACAAGGCCAAAGAATATGGAATCTGAATTAGTGATCCGGAAGAAGGTCGAACCGGCGGCTTGGGAGCCTGCGACAACCTCCATCTCAACAGTCGTTCGGCTCGGGACCCAGAGAGAGCGCACCTGCGACAGAACCAGGGCAAGGTCCTTCCGCGATGTCTTCTCGGCCTTCAGGCCAGTCCTAGCCAGCGTCTCCAAGTCGTCTTCCGACAGCCCCACTTTGATCTGCCCGTCGATGATGGCGATTGTGGCTGGAGTGCACCCTTGGCTGCGAACAATGTCCTCGACAGCAACGGCGGTCTTGAGGTTCTCGGGATAGGGCATTCCTGTCGATGGAAAGGGCATATTGTATCAGCGACATGACCCAGCGCGCTGTGTTTAGCCCAGCTGCATTATCCTCCTCGCAGTGCGGCTCGTCTGCCCGGGATGCTTGTTGCCGAAGCCCACCGTGGCTGATGATGGTCGACTCGAGGGCAACCACAGGCCGTCCGAGACGAAGGGCCTCCTGAACCTCCTTCTTGATCTCAAGCAAATCGCGAGCGGGCCTGCTTGAAGATGTCGATGATCTGACATAGCTATGCAGTCTTGTCTACGTATCCGAGCAGAGCAGCAGAAACCAGGAACCAGGTGAGCGGACGTTGGATGGCGAAGATGCATCTGAGCGGAGCGACGGACACGACATTGCTGCGGGCCAGCGTTGAACGGTCGACACTACCAGCAGCACGCATTGGGCTTGACGATTTCCTGTCTGCACCAGCGGTCTCGGCCAGGCCACTCGATATGCAGCCACAAGCCGGCGCATCATGAGCAGAGCAGCCCTGCGTGATCAACGGAGCTCTGGGACGGGGAGGCGAGAGACAACCCAAACCAGCTCGGCTGATCGATCAAGGCCGCGCTCCCTCGATGTCGGTCACGTGGATCAAACAGGGACAATCAAGCCCGCTTGTTGGGGACGGACGGAATCGGATCTCGAGCGACGAAAGAAGGCAATGTCTGCTGGATGCCGTCATCAAAGGAGAGAATCGGGCAGCGCTGCATATGCGCTCGATATCCGTGGTGGTCTGGCAACGGTGCTCTGGCTCCTGCACCGCGCTGCGCTGGACAGGACGAGGCTGCGCTGCACTAACCGGCGAGAGTGGCCCGTTCGGATCCTGTGGGATCATGCTCGTTTCTTGTGTCGTCCTTGCCCGAGGGAGGGGGACATCAGGCTTGCTCTTGCGCACAGTGGCTGCAGCTCGTCGGCCGGCGCCTGCCTGGCACTCGTTGGGTCGATCGACGGCGATCTCGCAGCCCATTCCGGTAACGACCCTTGTTCCCACGCCACCGATCTTCCCCAACCCCACCACCGCATCCCCACCACCACGTTTCATCCCACTGCCGAGCCGGTTGGTCAATGCGACGCTTTGTGCGCTGGGCTCGGCGCTCCCTGAGTTACAGCGGCTTGCATCCTCCTCAGCAGCCAGCTGCCAGTTGGCTTGCCCCACTTTCTCCCCACACTCGCCCACTTTCGCCCACTTTCGCCCACTTTCGCCCACTTTCGCCCCATACTCGCCGCACCCTTGCTTCCTTTTTTTTTTCCTTTCATCTGCCCACTCCATGCTGATATCAAAGATGTCTTTGCAAAGTCAGCTACGCCAGTTTTCCGCCCGCACGCGGCCTGTCGCATCGAGTGGCTGCGTGTGACTCTGATCCGTTTTGTCGGCTTGGTCGACCAGCACCTTCACATCCGCCACTTGAGAGCGTGCGCCAAGGGCGACCCACGCCGGCATCTAGGTAGACACAGTGTCCATGCCACCAACACTGACCAACCATGTGCTTGCCAGCCTCCTCCTCCTCCGTCAGCGGCGCCCGTTGGCCACCCAAACGGCAGGACATGGCCTTGCTCGCGCCGGCTGCCTGCTCTTGATTGGCATTCAGTAAGGTTGCGTCTCGTTGTTGCAGAGCCTCTGTGCTTGCCACTGGACAACAAACACAGCTTGCCCCGTTCCAGGCAGTGTTCGCCTTTCGCGGCGCGTGGGGAAAGCCTCGACACATATTGACAGAGGCTCGCTTGCGTCGGACAACAGAGGCACAAGCCTGGGCTTGCAGCAAACAGAACGTTCCCACCAGGCTGACTATTTGGCGGCCTGCCCCAGTCTCCAATGAAATCGGCCTCCAGTATATAGACCCATACCTCCATCGCGCCGCTCCGAACGCATTAGCCCATCCATTCGTGTCTCTTCAGGAACCGCAGGTGTCCTCCAACATTCTCCGGTCTTGAAGCCCCCCGTCTTACTCGTTCTTTCCCCTCCCCTTCGAACAAATGCACTATATATTTGCAATGGATCCATCCACCGACCAAAGTAAACCGCTCTCGCAAGTCAACACCATCTCGAGCGCCGCCTGGAACGCCCCCTCTGCCCTCGTGGACTGCCCCATGCCGACGACCCCGCATCAGGACGATCTCCACATCCTCATCCTCGACGATACAACCGAGCCTCCCTGTGACAAGATTGTGACCTACTCCAAGTTCGTCAGGCCCGAGGATCGCATCAAACTCTTTATCATCAGCTCGCTTGGGGCTCTGACTGACGAAGACAAGCAAAACAGTGCCGACTACGTCGAAATGGAGTCGCCCGAGCGCAATGCCTGTCTTGAGATCGAGGCCATGCGACTCCACCAAAAGCACCGCATCGACCTGATCTACACCAAACAGGAGGAGCTCATCATCCGTGCCGCAACCTTGCGAAAAATGTTCAATCTTCCAAGAGCCAAAGGCTTTGTCAGCCCCGACGATGCCCTGTTTTTCCGCGACAAGGTCCTGATGAAAGACATTGCCCAGAAGGGTGGTTTCCCCGTGCCCAAGTTCCGCCGGCTGCGATATCCCCTGGACCTGGTCGAATTCGCCCAGCAATGCGGCTATCCCGTCATTGTCAAGCCCGCAATGGGCTGTGCCTCTGCTGGCGTCCAGGTGATCCGATCCTGGGACGACCTTGTGTCGTTTCTGTCGTCCAATTTCTTTCCCACGCGCGAGGACTCTCACGACTGGCGCATCACCTACGGGACCGACATGATCGTCGAGCAGTTCGTCGACGCTGAAATGTACCACGTCAACGGTTGCCTGATCGACGGACAGCTCCAAGTGATGTGGCCATTCAAGTACATCTCCACCAACTTTGGCTTCACTCAGGGTGTCGCCTATGGCAACGTTCTGATACCAAAGTCGGACGCTCGCTGGACGCAGTTGCGTGATGCTGCCATCCGCCTGCTCCAGTGCTTCCCGACCCCACGCAGGCTGATGTTCCACCTAGAGCTCTTTGGTCGGCCTACGGCCACGGGCGGCCTTGAGTTTCTCCTCTGTGAGATCGCAGCCAGGCGCCCTGGAGGCAGTATCGGCCATCTCATCGACCTGGCCGAGGGCGGCGGCATCTGGGGCGAGCTCGAATTCCGTCTCAGCGTCGGGCTGCCGTTCCGTCACAACCGAAGCGAGCGCTCGTGTTATGAAAACGACCCATCCTTCGTCGTTGGCGATCTGATTGTTCCGCGCAAGAAGGGCCACCGGTTAAAGTACATCCCCGATGCCGGCAGCTGCACCATCCCAGGGATCACCTATCTCCCAATCGAGAAGGCCGGGAGCGAATATCTCTGCTACGACTGCACAACCGTCAACACATGTGCCCGAATGGTCGCTGTCTCCAGCGGCGTGCCCTCGAATACCGACAGCATCGAGCGCACACTCGACCAAGCCCTGCGATGGTTCCAGAAACATGTTGTGCACGAGAAGCTCGGGCCCGAGTCCCCGACGTGCTCCATGGCTTCCACCGACGAATCAAGTAGTTGCGAACGCACCCCGTGCAGCGATCTGTGGAGTGCTTGAATGTACAGCGCCCCACAGCAATGGATCTTGGCATCCTGGTGCGAGTCCAAGCGGGACTCGATCGGGATTCTGAATACACACATGCATTTCTCACTTCCATGGCCATTGACGAGACCCTTGCTTGTCACTTGTCGCAATCCAATGCTCTGGGCTGATCCAGAAAGGCCGCCAAAGGCACTCAACCCGAGACGTCATGTTTATTATGTGCACTGTCAGGAACAACAACCCTGGTACTCGCCAGTGTCTGCTTTAGATGCTGCACCTCATGCAGACATCAAAGACGGAACATTGTTGGTTGGGATCAATCGGCGAGTCCCGTCTGGGACTTCCAGTCGCTCAGGAGTTCCAGGTTCACACCGCTCCCGCCGCAAACCTCGACAACGACGACGGATTCGTGGCCCAGGGTCGGGAACGACTGTTTGAACAGGGCGGCGTCGTCCAGCAGCGCCAAGGAAGCACCGCAGGCCGGCTCGACCAAGAATCGGTATTCGTCCGCAAAGATCAGACAGGACTGGACGGCAGCCCGGTCGCTGACAAGCACCGAGACAACGCCGGCAGGATGGGCTCGGGCCAGCTTGAGGACACCGGCCGAGACCGCACGGGCACCCAGTGTCTTGGCGATCGTAGAGATCTCGCTGATGGCGACGGGCTCGACCAGGCCTTGATCTTGGGCTGCTCTCCAAGACGCTGCTCCGTCCGTTTCGACGGCCGCAACAAGAGTTTGGGGCAGCTGGTGCTTGGCCAGCCCCTGGAGGATACCACCCAGCAGTCCTCCGCCGCCGACGGAGCAGACGACAAGATCGGGCAGCACCCCATCCTCGACAATCTCGTCAACCAGAGTCGAGTGGCCCTCCCACAGATCCGGGTGATCGAACGGGTGGACGTAGAGGGTCTGGGCCGCTCCAAGCTCGTTGCAGTAGGCCACGGCGGCCTGGTGGGCCTCGTCCCAGACGGAGCCAACGACACGGACTTGGGCACCGAGCTCTTCAAGCTTGTGGATGATCGACCCAGCGGTTGTTTTCGGGACAAAGATGATGGTCGGCAGCGAGTACGCCTTGCCGACGTATGCGACTGCCATTCCGGCGTTGCCACCCGAGGACGAAATCAGGGCCAGGGGGCCGGTGTCGGATCGGCCGGCGAGGGTTCGGCGGACATGGTGGCTGATTCCTCGGATCTTGATCGGACAGTGTCGAGGGGGTCGCAGCCAGAGAGGGATTGAGCGCATGCGTTGGCGAATTGGACAAGTGTGAGTGGACATGGTCGCAAAGGACATGCATACAGCAAGGGCATCGGCGTCCGGGGCGGCATCCGAACCTTGAAGCTTCCGGAGGGCTGGAGATTGTCCAGCTTTAGATAGACCGCCCTGACTCCGAGGCGAGCGGCGGCCGAGTCAGACGCCTTGATCAGAGGTGTGCGCTGGTAGAGCAGGCTCATCGTCGAGATTGCCGCAGCGGATCAGAGCCAAGAGGAACCCCGGCATGGGCACCCGACACCGGGCCCAAGTCCTGGCTCCAGAGACATTGGCGCTTGCCACGGCAAGTCTCGCTTGGAACAACAGGGCCTTACTCCGCCTGCAGCAGGACGCACAGCTGCCGAGCCCACTCAAGTGCGCATCCCATTCGCTCGGGGCTCAGTGCGCAGGATGATGCCGTGGATAACCGTGCTGATGAGTATGTGTATTGAGATGTTGAGCCAAGACAGCGGCGACGACAGATATCCAGGGCGACGCATTTCATCTTGGAGGGACTGCATCCCTCGGGACATGCCTGCTTCAGCGACACATGGACTCGTACGGAGTATCAGTGCTGAGATCCAAGTCCTTGTCTGCCCGCGGGAGACTCGCCCAGACCAGCGGCTTTGTTCCTGTAGCATTTGATGCAATCCGATGCGATGCAATGAGATATAATGCGATCCGATGCAATGCAATGCAATGCGATGCAATGCGATGCAATGCGATGCAATGCAATGGAAGATGGCGGTGCCGGATCGAGGCAAAGATGCCCAATCGCCGGGCGTGCACCTAAAGTCAAGCTGGGCATGACGATTCACTGCCAGGGCTAGTGGCCAGACTCACCGGTTGCGTTCAGGCGGTCTGTAGTCGATACCTCATGGACATGGAACATCCAAAAGTGGCCATTGTTGCAGGCCTCCATGCACTGCTCGCACGGTTGGGTAACGTGGTATCCGATGACGTTCCCGCTGAAGAACACCGCAAAAACACAGTTAGGCCAAGCGGCACCTCGCAGCGGGGCAGCAAGCTGCTCCAACAACTAGATGACGGTTGCTGTGGTCTTACCATCCCAGGCAGGCGACATCCCGGATGCGGCACATGCAGTTGCGTGTCTGGTAATCGTCATTGACAAGCTGGACGCCTGGATATTTGCGCACGCAGTGGAATCAGTGCATTATCGTGAGCCCTCAATGAACCGACCATCGCCGCATCGGATGAGAGGCCGTCAGAGCTGGATACCCGGGTTACTCACCGACAGGCGGCGCATCAGTGGAAAACAGCTCAACCTGGATGAAGCAGCGCCAGCGACATTCGCCATCGAGCCAGATTACAATATGCCATCGTGGTTAGTACTGGCGGCGGTTTCGATCGCAGTGAGAGCTTTGGCCGTGCTGGTAATCCACCGTCATTGCAGCGTGTCTATCCGGGCTGTAGGCCGAGCCAGCAACAGTACCAATCGCACCAATCCTGTGACTGGCAACAACACCAGAAGATGCACTTTCTGTAGCACTCAGCCGCCCTGATTTCCAGAAAGCAATCAGTGGCCGGGGCCGGTCTCGCCCCCCCCCGATCGGATATTCGCGCCTTCATTCGCACACGGGCCAACATACGTTCATGTCGGCCAGCAGAATGGCCTTCATTCCGCGCTTGCAGACAACCCGGCTGCAGTGTTTGCAGCCTAACAGACAGACGACCTTGCTTCGGAACTGCGGCCGAATGGCAAAGTGCTCGGTCTCCTCCCGGGTCATCATCTGTCGCGGAAGGTGGACGTTGGCAGACCGACGGTGGAAGATGTATGGGTTCTCGGAAACGACGGGCTGGCCCGTGGCTGCGCTGACGTTCGCGGTGCCAGCCGATACAGCAAACGCCGAATTGGTGCTGGTGACGTTGATTCTCATTGGAACGCCGCTCGAGCCGATGCTGGGACCGGAGCCAGAGGCACTGATGGAGCCGGGTACGGTGGAGTAATAGTATGCTGTCGGTGACGAGCCGTTCGCGGATACACCACTGATCGAGTATGGCGAGGGATACATCTGCCGGCCGTATGTTGGTGAGGTGCCGGAGGATGTGCTTGAAGTCGGTGGCTGGTATGGAGGCATGGTGAGGACGGAGGGGCGGCGGCGGTCTGGATCTGGGTCTGGGTCTGGGTCTGGGAACTGGAGCAACCCAGGACATATGGCGTGAGAATGCGAGCCATGCAGCAAGAAGATATCACCGCTGTTCCTAGCCTCTTCCCAAGCAGACATTAGCTGCTGACATTACTAATGCAGCGAGTCGACGAGCAGCGGCAGTGACGGTGGCGACCAACCCAGTTGGCTGCAGCGAGACAGTCATCGGCCGCCATGCTCTCGAAACTGAGCTGCGACAACGATCCTTACAGTGAAGTGACAGGCAGGGCGGACAGACACGATCGAGTCGCCGAGATGTTATAGTCAGGGGCCAGCAAAGTGTGTCTCTCGACCGGAGGGCGGCCGGCTGGCTCCAGGGTGAGGCTTTATTAGACCCTGGGAACCGATCACTGCTCAGAGACAAGATCGGCGTTGCCTTCTGGGTGGACGAATCGAAAGAATCTCAGTATTGCCGCAAGCGCACCCGCCACCACAACAGTGCCTTCCTTCCGTCAGACAACAAAAGAAGCCGTGATGCTCTGGCCGAAGCCTAGCACCGCCGACGGATGTGTCAACACCTGCCGGCTGCGGACTGCCTCCGTAAACAAACTGAAGCAAAACAGAGCATCGGCCGAAACGAACGCGATCGCAGGAAGCGGCGATGGGGGAAGCGGACGAGGGTGTGTTTCCGGCAGGATGTGCCCACATGGGTACGAATCCCGTTGAAGCCACACCCAAAGATAGACGAGCGCCAATAGTCTGTTTCTCTGTCTTCGCATGCACTATGCCCGCACCCAGTCCATATTTCAATGCAGTGGCCATCAAGCATTTTTGCAGCATGGTTGGAGCGGGGGGGGATCGTAGAAAACTCTCGTCATTATTGTCGATCCTTGCCCAGCTTCGGTTCGGGCGATTGCCTCTGCCCCAACTACGTTCGGTCTCTAGGCCGTGGTATCCATCGGGTCTGACGGACCCAGGTCGCGCACACTCGGGGAGAACACCGACGCATCCTCTGCTTTGGTTACAGTGCTCGCAACAGCGACAGCTGCATCAGGCAAGGTCTGATCTTGAGGGACGGCTTCATCTTTGATCATGGCCATGTCCTCATTGCGATACAGCTGCGCGATCGTATCGTTGATGTCGAAGGCCGGGTCGTCAATGTGTCGGAGCTGCAGCTCCAGGACATCATACTGCCGAACGTACTTTTCAACTTCCCAGTCAGCAAGATACAGATCGAACCGCTGCTTGCGCAGGTCTCGGAGGTGCTGGTCCTCGTCGACCAGGAATCGTTCGATCTCCTGTTGGAACCGCTCGACCTGATGGGAAAGGCGGGCAAAAACAAGGTGAGCGGGAGTGTTCGAAGCGGGTGGTTGGGCCCGAAAGCAGAGCATAGGGGGCCAACAGAACCCCTTCCATGAGCACCGGATGGAGGGTTGGTTGCCAAGCAAGCTTCTCACGAGTGTCCGCTGCAATCCATCGGTCGCCAGCGCTATTCATGCGTAGCAAGCAACACGACCGAGAGCGGTACGATACTCTACATCTTTCTCGTCCTTGCCCTCCATCCAGGCAAATCGCAGGCTCTCGGGCATCTTGTCCCAGTTCATCTTGATGTAGTTTGGCTGCAGTGGTGGGCCAGACACAGAGAACGACCCGGAGCCCTGCGGCTGCGAAGTGCTGGTCTGGGACGACACGGGTTGCTGCGGCCCTCCAGGACCGTACGGCGTGCCAGAGTGATACGATCCAGACCCAGATCGGCCCGGAGTGGGGCCAAGGGCTGCTGCTTGGGAGGAGTACCCGTCGGGACGCGGCGAGGCGGTGCGGTGAATGTCGTAGGTGCCGGGGCTTTGGTGGCGCATGGACTGGGAGCGAGGCAAGGGCGAGTCGTGGCTGCCTGGTCGGAGGGGGTAGGAGGAGGGGGACTGGTACGGGCCATATCCAGAGGAGCCTCCGTGATGGCCGCTCATGTGCGGAGCAGATGCTGATGTTGTCGGTGAAAGCGGCGAGTTGGAAGATTGCAAGTGGCGTGGGATCGCATGGGCCGCGACTGGCGATGGCTGTCCTGGAAGGAACGGGCCACTGTGGATCTTGCGGTCGTCATACGGAGCATACTGGCCCCGTGGAGTCGAAGGCCCACGATGCAGCGGTTGATGCGGCGGCCGCCGGCCATATCCCCATTGATCATCGGAGCGCGACGGACCGCGGGAGAACGAGTCGTCCGACCGCGGATAGTACCCGCCTCGATCGCGGCCGTCGCGAGCGGGAAACGGGCTGCCGCGCAAGTCTCGTGCAGGCGGATAGTCTCGCGACGAGCTGTAGTCGCGGCCGCTGCCTTCGTATCTGCCGCGGTACTCGGGAAAGCGGTCGTAGCTACTGTCGCTTTGGCGACCAAAGCCAGAGGACTCGCCCTGAGGACCGGCAGCGCCATCCCCGTACTGAGATGCTTGGGCGCTGTCTTGTCGACGACCGGATGTGTCCGCTGGGTGCGAAGATTGCGCGCCCGCGGTGCTGGGCTCGCCAGAGGCCCATTTTGCTGAGGAAGAGGCAGCACCAGAGGCATCCCTGTTGCCCGGCTCGTCCGCGAGCATGTCTGTCTGGCTGCCCTCCGACATGTCCATGTCGACGCTTTGATCCGGTGCCGACTCTCGGTTGCGCTCGTCAGCCAGGGGGCGGGCGAATGTGTCGGTCGAAGCTGTGCTCGACGGGTCTCCAGGTCGGGCAGGCGTCGGTACTTCCGAAGAGCCAGGCAGTGCACTCAAGGAATCTTGGGGAGGCTTACTTGCAGCAGGGTCTCTCGGATCCATTTCGCGCAGTCGTTCGTGGGGACCAACAGACTCTCGCCGGTCAGCGGCCTCGCGACCACGCGACCACTCGCGCTGACCAGGATGATACGGGTCGCTACGCTCATAGAAGTCTCGCCGCAGGTCGTCCGGATCGCGGAGGCCGCGCGGGTCTCGCCGAAAGTCCATCTTGTCATCGGGGCGGCCGAGTCGGTCTCGGCGGCGGAGTCGGTCGGCGTCGGAATACCAGTCTCGTTCGTAAGGAGGATAGCGTTCGTGCTCGCGGTCTCGGAAACGGCCCTGGGGATCGCTGGGACCTTCGCGGTCGTCCCCGCTGTACTCGCCTTCGCTGGTGGCCCGGGGCGGAGCCTCCGCTGGCCGTTCGGGACCAAGGGGCTTCTCTCGGCGATCCCGTTCCTTGTCCCAAGGTCGCTCGCGGCGATCCAGAGTGCGATCCTGGTCGCGGTCCCAGAGGCCTTCTGCATCTCGATCCCAGTCTCGGTCGCGGCTGCGGAGGTCTCGATCTCGATCCCAGTCTGGCTCGCGCGGCTTCTCTCGGTAGCGGTCTCGGTCCCAGGTCCGATCGCGGTCCCGGTCCCGGTCCCAGTCTCGAGGTCGATCTCGATCCCAGTCCCGGTCCCATTCACGATCCCGGTCTCGTTCGCGCTCCCGATCTCGATCCCAGTCTCGTTCTCGATCTCGTTCTCGATCCCAGAGTCGATCTCGCTCTTGGCTGCGATCCCACTCCCGTTCGCGGTCCCGGTCTCGATCGCGTTCATAATCTCGGCCTCGGTCTCGATCTCGATCGTCCCAATCGCGTTCGCGTTCGCGGTCCCAGGAGCGGTTCCAGACACCGGGCGAGATGTTGGGATTGCCGAGCGTGGTAGGCGGGGCACCAGGCGTCGAAGGGTTGGGACCGATGCTTCCAGCGTTGGTCAGAGTCGAGGTGGGAGCCGGTCCGCTCGGAGATGGGGCGGTAGTTGCACCAGCGACAGTAGCTGCGATCGGGGTCGGGGCAGTCGGGCTTGATATCGGGGCTGGGCCAGTGCCGGACAGTGCCGGCCCAACACCGGCCGTAGCTGGGGCCGGCAGAGTCGATGTCGAGGCCGAGGCCGAGGCCGAGGGAGCCCGCTCGCGGCCAAATGCTTGTCCTCTACTTCGATCCCGCTCGCGGTCCCAGTAGCCCCAGTCTCTGTCTCGACGGTCCCTGGAGTCGCGGTCCCAGTCCCGGCCACGATCCCAGTCCCGCTCTCGGTCTCGGTCCCGGTCGCGGTCCCAGTCTCGGTCGCGGCGGCGGCCGTAATCTCGATCCCAGTCCCTCCATGCCGGGCCAGGAGTTCCTGGGCCGGGATTTGCTCCCGCAGCGGCTGTCACAGGCCCGGTTCCGCTGCTGGCTCCAGCGCCTTCTCTGTCGCGATAGCGGATGCTCCAGTCCCAGCTTCGTCGGTCGCGATCCCGGTCGCGATCCCAGTCCCAAGAGGCTCGGGGATCTCTTGAGTCTCGCGAGTCTCTTGCATCGGTTCTTGGATCGGCTCTTGCATCGGGTCGTGGGTCGGGTCGTGGGTCGGGTCGTGGGTCGGGTCGCGGGTCTCTCTGGTCCCGGATGTCACTGCGCAAGTCGCGCGGGTCGCCCCGTAGGTCTCTTGGGTCTCTTGGATCTCTTGGGTCTCTTGGATCTCGAACAAACCGGTCTCGCTCGTAATCACGGTATCGATCGCGGTCTCGATCTCTATCCCTGTCTCTGTCCCTGTCCCAGCTTCGATCGGGTTCGGCGCCGTCGCGGTCCCGCTCACGGTCTCGATCTCGATCAACGGGCGGCGGGCGTCCGTCGTAGGATGGATCTGGATACGAGAAGCGGCCGCCGGCGGGGCCAGGGTGGGCTGGATGGGAAGACGGCGATGGCGACGGCGATGGTGGCCGTCCAGGTCTCGTGTAGTCCGACAACTCGCTTCGCTGCCCGGGCTCGAGCTCCATCTCGGAGGATTTGAACGGAACCGATCCCGGGAAACCAGCAGCCCCACGGCCAGCGTAGTCGTCTTGTGTGGGGCGGGGAGGGTTTGCAGGGCTGGAGAGACCAGCAGCTAGCTGGTTTGTAGCTGGCTGGTTTGTAGTTGGTGCAGACGACGGAGAGGGTGCTGATGGATCGTCGCCCATGTTGGTCTGAAGAGATGATGGCGAGTCCGGAGTAGCGTCAATGTATACAGAGTTAAAATGAGCAGAGGATCATGATCCCCGCCCGTGTGTCTGCTGCCCAGCGAGACATCGCAGGCATCGATATCGGAGAGGAAGGGAGGGAGCAGTCAGCACGAGCCCTGAGATCCACAAGGTGCCAAAGCTCGACTTACAAGAGGGTGCTGGACAAGCACAGAGAGGTCGGGCGTGATCTGGGTGTTGAGAGGGCCAGAGTCCAAATGTCAAGTCGGCCAGCGAAACAGATCGAGATCGCTGTCGAGGATTTCCTTCCTTGGGGAGTCAAAGGCAAGATGGGCTTGCAGTTTGACGCCGAATCGAGTCGGCGGCGGGATCGGTCTCGATGGGGCGGTCCAGACCGTCGCTGATGAAAGCCAGTGCTGGGCGTGGCGAGGACGGCGGTGATGGTGGTGATGGTGGTGATGGTGGTGATGGTGGTGATGGTGGTGATGGCGGTGACCCAGTCGAGAAAGCAAAAAGGACAGAACAAGCAACGGATCGAATCAGAGAAGAGAGCAAATCGGAACCGAGAGCGCCCGTCGTCGTGATCGGCGGTCTCGCGAGACGATGTTGCTGCCCGCCGACCACACTGCTGCACAGGCAACACCGACCAACAGCCTCCACCCACATGGGGCATGTGAGGAATCCAAGTCCAGATCCAGCAAAACAGCGCATTGGACCCAGTCCCTCGTTCCCAGCCCTTCCTGGCAATGGCAGAAGGCTCATGTCGCTGCACGTTTAGTTTGCAAACGCTGTATAAGGCTCGATATGCGGAGCAGGGAAGTGAGGGGGAAGACAAGGCCGCCAAACAGGGCTGCACCATCCACATCTACAACACATCCACATCGTCCCTTGTATCAGTTCATGATGGCAACAGTCAGAGAAAGCTGTTGGAAGCTGAGACACTCGCTCATCAAACGACCGCTTTATTCGTTAGCGACCTCTCCAGGCTGGATGACATCATCGATCTTGAGAATCATCTTCACCAGCTGGGTGGCGAGGAGGAACTGCGAGCGCTTGGAGATGAGGGGATCAAAGACGTTCTGCTCCTTCATGTCTGGAGAGAGCACCATGTGGGTCCGGGGAGGGGAGGAGGAATCCGGGCAAGGATTACGATTGTTGAAGGAAGCAAAATCAAAGTGTCAGGACTGTGCAGCGACAGACTGGATGCACTGGTGGTCGAGACAAATGTGCCCCCTCCCTCGACCGACCGACCGACCGACCGACCGACCGACACAGGATCGCCGCTCTCGGCTGCCCACAACAGTAAAGCGCAACAGAGCACAGAGCAAACCGAGGGTGGGGGCGAGGCGAGCCGAGGCGAGGCAGGGAGCATCATGATAGAAAAGTCATCACTCGGCACAGACGCGTACCGTTGGTTCCATTGAGGTTGCAGTCGATGCCAAGTCTGGGGTTGCTCTCGGCGATTTGTCGCGACTTGACATCAGCAAGGGTCTCAATCGGAGACAAACCCGAGTTCTGGGCCAGAGCCAGAGGGATGGCGTCCAGTGCAGCGGCGAAACCGCGCATGGCATACTGCTCGATGGTGGAAGTCTGCCCAGCGCAAGATTAGAGAGAATGAGGAGGCTTTAGCACGCTGAAGCATGGCCAAGCGGCCTATGGTGACTCTGGTAGCTGCAGGTCAAAGTCGGACACAGGAGCGGAAACAAAAGATGGAGCTTACAAAGTCAGCAGCCTTGGCGACAGCCAAGGAGGCGGCGATTTCAGCCGAGCCACCGCCGTAGATGATACGGTTGTCGCGGATCAGGTTGCGGACGACGCAAATGGCGTCGTGTAAGCTTCTCTTGGCCTCATCGATGATCTGTGGTGAGGCACAGGGAAAACGGGAAATGTGAGTCGATCGATGCAGGGCTCGATCTCGGTTGTGTCTCCGAGGCGACGGCTGTTGCAAGCGGCGTGATCGTGGGCATTTCGGGAATGCGAGATCCAAGTGCAGCACGACAAACAACGCATGCTGGGCGACGGATACGACCGGTACGCCGAGCCGGCAGGTCGTAACCAAAAGTTCCGCCCTCCTTCCCATACTCCTCCAGGAACCCGTTTCGGGAAAGTGCATCGACACAGCCTGCGAGTCAGCAGTAGCAGCAGCACTCACCATCTTGTTGCCACCACGGCAGAACAGCGTGACGGCGCGGGTGTTGGCGCACTCCTCGATGATGAGCATGCGGTCCTTGGTGGTGCCAAAGGAGACTTCGCGGACAATACCGGCACGGCCGAGCTTGTCGGCCGAGAGCTCCTCGAAGCGAGGGACGATGCGGCCGTTGGTGGCGATGGCAATGAGCTCGATTTCAGGGCCGCCAACCCATCGGACGGCAGGCAGCTTGTTTTGCAGAAGCAGGTGGTTGGCTTCGTCGTCGAATCCCCACTGGCAGACGACGAGGTTGGCACCCGAGTCCTTGACCAGTTTGACCATCTCCTGGAATTTGTCCTTCTCATACTGCTGCAGCTTCTTGTACTCCTCGGCCGAGGTAATGTCGAGCTTGTGCTTAGTCTTGGGCTTCGGGGGCTCAAAGGGGCAGGTCAGGATGGCGATCTTGGCGTCGCGGATCTCTTTGCTCATCTGGGGATGGGAAATGTCCTTGTCGACGACGACACCATAGACAAGCTGGGAGTCCTGGAGCGAGCCGCCCATCTTGCCGTCAATCTTGATCAGCTCAAAGTCGACGTCCTTGCGATCCAGATCCGCAACCGACAGAACGGCATCGACGGCCATCTGGGCAAACTTATCGTGGTACTTGGACACACTGCCAGCCAGAACCAGCAGACGGAGAGAGTGGACCAGGTATCCAGCGATCCCAATGGCATGAAAAGAGGAAAGTATGGGACTGAATCAGCCACGAGCCGAGGCCATGCGGCCGGAAATGTGGTCGCGTGTGTGCTAGTGTGTCGTTGCATGTGTTGGGCCATAGATCCCTCCTCCCCTCTTGCCGCAACCAAAAATCAGGCCTATACAGACATCTTAGAGCCCAAGGAGGTCTTGGCTGTCTTGAGGAGGATGCTGGTGTCTTGCTTGCTGAACTCGATCGTGTCGGCAATGCCCTCGAGGTGGGAAACGGCAATGTTGCAAGCGCGCTCGAAGCCGTCCGAGATGCGGATGGGATGGATACCCTTGTCGAGCAAAAGCTCGGCTTGCTCCAGCAGAGCACCGGCCAAAACTAATGAATAGAGAGATGGGGGGGGAGATGGATCAGGATACATAGATCAGTTTAGGCTCGCTGATTTGCTTGCATACACTGCTGGACGAGCAACCTGCGCTCCGAGCATATGAGCCAACGAGGGTCCACACGCTTCCGCTGGCAAAGCTACGCACGAGCACAGAGGCTGGCTCCGGATGCCACAGACAACAAGCCCACTAGACTCTCGAGGCATTCAGGAACACCGTTCACAACACCCACCAACGACACCGGTGGTTCCGTCGCCGATCTCGTCATCCTGGCTTCTCGAGAGCTGGACAAGGAGCTTGGCGATCTGATGCTCGACCTCCATCTGGCTCAGGATAGTGGCTCCGTCGTTGGTGACAGTGATGTCGCCATCGGGGGAGATGAGGATCTTGTCGAGGCCTTTGGCACAGGGATGAGCGTTAGCATGGGTGTTGCGGGAGCGAGATGGCGGCAGTGACCGATGATGACAGTGGGAACGGAAGCGATCGCTTCCGAGGAGACAGCAGCCGGATGGGTGTGCAGAGAGGCCAGATCCAAGGATGGGAGCAGACCACCACCCTGGACAGAGCCTCGTTTCCCGGATGGATTGCAGATCCCGATGAACCAGATCGCCACGGCGGTGGAGATCAGGATGGGCTGGCGCCATACCTCGGGGACCCAGCGAGGTCTTGACGATATCAGCCACGGTCCGGGCAGCCAGGATATGGGTCTATCAATGATAATGAGACAGATGGGGAGTCAGTAACGGCGGTCCGCAGACGAGGGCCGATCAGGAGCGCTTGGATCTGCCTGAGCCCAAGCAGCCCGATCTGTCCAGGCGGGTGGTGCGGTGTTTTGAGGAGGGAGGCATGCGACCTTCGGCGCTGCCGACGATCATTGAGGGGGCATCGGGCCCGGGAGAGCCCAAATACATGCAGCCAGCCCGTCAGACAGTGGCATGGAGCAACGAATTGGGGCCCTGCCACCATCCGAGGACCCGTGGCTTCGCCAGATCGCCAAGATCAGTCGGGAGAGCAGGCCCCAGCGATCGCCAGGCCACGCGGCGGGACAGATCGGTGCAGCCAGGCCTCTCACTGCGCCAAATGCCGCAAAAAGATTGATGCAGATGCAGCAAGTGGCATATGCGATCGTGGTGGTGGGCGATCCAGTAGATCTGCAGGCGGATCGCAGCTTCCTGGTGCAGGGAGGAGGGAGGGAGAGGGACGGAACCCTGGCTGCATTGGCTGACCTTCTGGGCCTCAATACCGGTCAGTCGAGTCTTCTTGCCCTGCTCCCTCATGATGATGTAGGGACGGCCATACTCGTCCGTCATATAAGCTGCGTTCATGGTGGATCGGTTGGCGTCGGCGGGGAGGCTCTGGGGGAGAACGACGGGGTGCTGGGACAACGATCGATGGCGAACGGATCTAGCGGAATGGCAGGGATGCGAAAGCGCTTTTTCGGGGACAGGGCTGGGATTGCGAGACGCCAGCGAGGAGCAGCGGGGAGGAAGCGAGGACACAACACACAGCATTGAGCAGCACTGGGCCGCAGCACGGCGGCGCTCTCGCTGCCGTGGCAGCCCTCGCCCGTGCACGGCAGCTGCCACAGAACACGATCCAGCCAGCGGCAGCCGGATCGAGCCGGCTCCAGGTCCCAGAATGGCAACCCGACCTGAGTCAGCAGCACGTGGACACAGCGCCACACGTGTTCTGTGGAGCTGGGTCTGGGACACGGAACGGCGGATTGCGTTCCGTGGATGCGGATGTTCGATACTGTGACGATGCTGTGATGATCACGATGGCGATGGCGATGGCAATGGCGATCAAGATGGCAATGGCGGTGTTGCTGATGGTGACGATGGGCATGCCGATATCGATAACGATAACGATGCCGACGGTGCTGAAGATGGCACAGCAATCCGACAAGCCCCGAGTCGGGTCGGCGCATCGGGCGATTGGAAGCCGGTCCGGACGGTGATGACGAGGACGAGATGGTGCTGGGCGAGGAGGCACAGGGGTCTCTGCGGCCCGAGGGATCAGCCCAGATAAGACAGTATCTCCAGCGACGGCAGCGCAAGATTTGGGTCGTGGATGACAACAAGAGCCCTGTCATGATGAGCGGCGATATTGCCAAGGGAGGGGGGCGCTGGCACGAGCGGCAATCGGGATGACCATGATGATGCTGGCAGATGGGATAGCGCGCATGGCCGCGGCGATGAAGATGAATGCGGTGGTGCAGATGGCTGAGAAATGATGATAACTGAGTGACGATGGCTGCAACGATGCTGATGATGCCGCGGCGATCATTGTAGCCGCCACCCTCGGCGCCGCGACGACCGGTATCGCCGGAGCCATCCTCGGCTCAGTCGGCGCCTGTGGCTTGCAGCTTCAGATATCGCACCATAGGAGCCAGGACCGTGAACGCGGGAGCTCTCCTGTGGTGTTGACACGGCATGTCTCATCCCAACGTGCTCGTGTGGTGCTGATCCTGTGGAGGGGGGTTCGCTATGGCCGGGCATGCGTCGGATCGAGCTCGTTGAGCGGCTGGCGCTGGGGGCATGAGGCTGCGGACACAAATGACAGCACCCGAGTGCTCTACGGACGGGCGGATGTTGGAACCATGAACCATTAACCACGCATGCAACGGAAGATAGCGGGGGATAGCAGGAGAAACCCGTCGCTGGGGATCGACTTGCGATCGACTTGCGATGATGCCGCTATGTGTTACATTGACTCCGCGATGCGATTCAAGCTCTCCGCAAGCTACGATCCTGGGCGATGTGGGTTTCATGCCAACCCCCCTATCGCATATGGCGTTGTCGTTGGGGGCCCTCGAGCCGGCGAGTCGTCGGCGGGTGACGCTGCTGAACACAGTTCCGACGAATGCGGCTCGTCGCAGGGATCGTGGATGACACTGCTGCAGCACAGAACAGCCACTCTGAAACTGAAACCGGCTGTCGCAGCGGCGACGACGAGGCTGTGGCCAAGGACGAAGAAACGGGTGTCATTTGCAGGGTGGATTCATGGATGCCAAAGTTATGCGCGTTGGGTGGTGGGGCCCACTGCGGCAGAAACGGTCACCGCCGGTGTGGCTGGGTGGTGGGGAGGGGCTGGGCCTTGTGCCGCCCGATGTGGCAAGCAGGGGGGGAAGGAGAAGCCGAAGGGCAGGAAGCCGGTGGGAAAGGATGGACTTGCGGGTGACGGAGAATGAGGGACCGGCTCTGGACTGGTTGGCTGGTTGGGCAGACAGGCACATGGACCGGTTGGGCAGCGAGCGCATGGGCTTGCGGCATCGATGACGCCGGCGGGAGTGGCATGACTTGGATGACGACGAAGGCGGGGCGATGGCGAAGGCGGGGCGATGGCGAAGACGGGGCAGACGGAGAAGGACAGATCCAAACGCCGGAACGGGACACATGACATGACATGGCATGGTTATCGGCGGCCTGGCAAGAGGGATACTGAGCGCCGAGATGAGTGCCGGTGCAGCCAGCGCAACGGCGGACGCTATCGACGATGCCGGCGATGCCGGCGATGGCCAATGCGGCGTGTGGGAAAGACAGCGAGCGGGATCTGCTGTCGATCATGCGGGTCGCCCAGGGCCATGGGAGCCGACCAGGGCCAGCGCAGATGCGAGATGATAGTGCAAGTCGAGGAAATGCAATGCGAGATGATAGTGCAGTCGAGGAAATGCAATGCGAGATGATAGTGCAGTCGAGGAACTACAAATGCATAACAACATCATCCCAGGGGATGCAAAACATGCACGGCAACATTCGACACACCCGCAGAGTACTTGGGCGACTGCCAGAGTACTTGGTCATGGGTGCATTGGCGAGGGGGACGGGAGCGCCGAACCCGTATCTGCCGCGCGGAATGGCGGCCTTGTCGATCAGCAGTCAGAGAATGGTCGGTCATCTGACACGGTGGCATCGATGTGGCCAAACCAAAAGCCGCTTCCGTCCGGGCATATGACCGGCGCTGATCCTCCCGTAAGTTCCCCCCTTGAGCAATCAGTTGCTGGGCAGTCCCGCCTTCTCCCCCCCCCAAAAAAAAGGTTGCAGCCGATCACGGCGCGATCTGAAGCCGCTGTGGAGCCGCTATGGGAGCCGCTGTGGGAGCCGCTGTGGGAGCAAGAAGAGTACATCCATGACCGACTGGGTGCCATGGCCGACTGGTCAGTTCGTCCGTCCATCCTGGTCCTTGGCCAGCGCTCTCTCCCATGGCCCTCGCTCGCCTTCTCGCCTGCCTCTCGCCAGCACGAGCCCCGCCTCCGTCCCTCTGACTCGCCCGGTCTCGCCCGGCCTTTGATGGCAGCGCCCAGCGCCCAGCCAGCCGACTTTGTCCGGGACAAGCGGCGGGTCGCCTGCCCCCCGGCGTGTAACGAGGGTGATTGGGCGGCCTTGATTGGTGAGGCCCGCAGGCGGCGTTGGGCGAGCACAGCGACGCTCGCTTGCACAAGGCCTGCACACCAGACACACGGCCGCGAGGCGGGCGTTGGCAGGAGTGTCGAATGTGCTTGCAGGAGTGTCGAATGCGTTGGAAGCCATGAATGCATGTGCTGCATCGATGGCATCAATCGCACCGACGGCACCGACGGCACCAGTGCAATGCCGATGCAACGCCAATGCAACGCCAATGCAATGCCAATGCAATGCAATGCCAATGCAATGCCAATGCAATGCCAGGGGCACTCGGCCGACACAACCCCCCAACACTCTCCCCTCCATCGCACCGTCTCGCACCGTCGCAGCGGCATCGCGCCGTGTGGGCTCTGTGGGACGGCGTGACGGGCCCGTGAGCGGCCACCGTCTGCCTGCTGGCCAGCGGCTGCTGTCCACGCGCTGTGCTGTGGGTGCACCGGGTTGCGGGCGACGCCGCCCTGCCACGAGTCTTCGCAATCGTCAACAAAAAAAAAATCTTGTGCTCGCATCCTCTCAGGTGGACTGCCCCCCTCGCCAGCCCCACCCTCTGGATACAGCATCGGCTGTCGTGCTTGGCTGTCGTGCTTGGCTGTCTGTTCCCCGCCCCAAATCGCATCCGCCCTCGGCCCTGCTGATCGCCATCCATCCACTCTCTCGCCCTCGCTCCTGCTAAATCCCGGCCTGCTCCCGCCGACGATCAGCCCGTTCTTTCGTCGGTTCCTTTCGCAGCCTTTCAAGCCAGCCCCAACCCCCCCCCGGCTGTCCTTCACTGTGCCCTCTTCCCTCGCTCCCCTCCCCTGCGACCAACTCTTGTTTCTCTGATCCAATGCCTGCTGTCTTGGGTCAGCCCGTCTTGACCTTGGCCACCGATGCCGTCCAGCAGCTGCGTGCCATTGATGAGTCGGATCTCTCGACCTTTTGGGGTGGTACGTCCTGCTGTCCTGGCTCTGAGGGCAGGAAAGAGTGTCGGTGGACCAAACCAGACCAAACCAGACCAGACTAGACCGGACTAGACTAGACCAGACTAGACTAGACCAAATCTCTGGGTCGGATGGGTCTACCAGAACCGGCTGTCGCCTCCATGCCGTGACTCACTCCGCGCTAACTCGGACTGGCTTTCTTTCCTCATCCTCTCCATCGAATGCTGCTGCTGCTGCTGCTCGCATCGGCCCAAACCCCATCCTCGCTCCCACTGCTTCATCTTACGTGGACCGCATCCGTCGTCTGAACCACGTCCATCACTCGCTTCCAATTGCCGGAATCACCCTCGCCCCTTCTTCAGTCATCACCAAATGCAAGGATAACCTGGAAAAGGGCCACCGCCTCGAGAACCTGAGTTGGAGGCTGTGGTACTGTTCCGTGCATCAAAAGGGCCGCAAGGAAAACGACTTGGCCCAGGCTGTGGCCTCGCTGCCCGAGTACTTCCCCCCCAGAAAGACTCCCACTGCCTCGCCGCAGTCCCTGCCCTGTCGCGGCGACTCGCTTGCCATCACCAGCCTCGAGTTGCCGTCTTCGAGTCGCTCCCAGCCCGAAACAGCGCCCCAGCCTCGTCCCCATCTTCAAGTCCATGCTCATGATCGTCCTCCACCGCAGTCCCAGTTGCAGCCGCAGCCGCAGCTCCTGCCTCAGCTTGACACCGCTCCTGCTCATACCTCCGAGCCCGCTCGGATGATCATAGACGTGCGGCCCGAGGTGCTGCCCCTTCCACGCATGCCTCACTCGGCCGACTCCAACACCACCGTTGTCGAACCCTTCGCCCCTCCGGCTCAGCCGCAGGCTCACCAACAGACTCTCGCCCCTTCCGTGCGGGTAGCCTCCCCTCCAGCTGCTGCCCCCGCTCCTGGTGGTGCCTCGGACGGCAAAGTCAAGTTCTTCTTCTCGGAAACCAACTCGGAGCGATCGGACGAAGGCGAACCTTCGGACCACCTCGTGGCTGGTCCTGCTACCGCTGCTGCTGCCCGTGCCACCCTGCTATCTGCTCCACCGGCTGCTCCTCGCATTCGCCCCACGGTCTTCTCGCCACCACCCAAGCCCAAGCCTGCGGCCTCAGCCAGCCGTCCTCCTGTCCTGGCTCACCGGCCCGCTGGCCCCTCTGCTGCGCTCCAGGACGAGGCCGGTCCCGAGTCGGACTACAGCACCGACACCTATGCCGACGACGACGATGACGACTATGACGACGACGACGACTTTGACGACGACTATGACGACTACGACGACGAGGATGACCCGCTTGCATCCGGCAGCGGTTCGATCATGTTCGAAAAGGTTGACATCACCGACAGCCCCCAGCAGTCGCCCGAAAAGCGGCGGTCGCTGCTCTCGGATGCGCTGCTGCGAACCTCGGCAGGCACCTCGCTGAAGCGAATCAGGACACACTCGCGGCTGAATGTAGCCTCGCACGACCACACAGGCGACCCGGCTCCGGTCCAAGACAATCTTCACGCGGACCCACATCTCACTGAGCTGACCGAGAGTCTCCGGCAGAACCTGATGCACGAGCGCCGCCAGCCCTTCCTGATGTCTCGAAACCCGAGCGCCGCATCAGAGCAGCAAAACTACGAGGACCCCGAGTACTGGTAGAGCGGACGATCGTGTCTATCCCGAGGATTCCTCCTCACCCCGATCGAACGGCTTCGTCAGCGACCTCGTCAACGATCCCGTGATCGATCTCACCAAGCGGCTCTGTGGAGATCCGACGGCCAGTCCGATCAGACCGGCGTCCCAGGGCCCGTTGGCAATGTTTAGGGCTCGTTAATCACTCGCTGCCCGGTGGCGCGGCGAGCCGAGTTCCCTCAAGCCAATACGCCTCCCGCCCAACCTCTTTCATGTTTACCCCCGTACGCAGTTCGCTTCCAAGCCCTGTCATCGGTAACGCCTCCCCCTCCCTCATTTATCGTATTATGCGCTTGCCGCACGCGAATGTTTCTTTGTGCTCTTGCTTGCCCTGTCACCAACCAGAACGTTAGAACTCAGATACAATGATCACTTTTGTCTTGGCCCTTCCTCCCCCCGCACATTCCATCCGCTTTTCCCCTCTTTATCTTGTTGGCTGTTGCCTTCTTCCCACACTCCCCACCGCTTGCCTCTCCGTTCCGTGCCCATCTGCTCCCTATTTTCCTCCAGCCCATCTCTCACCCTGGGGCCACTAGCGTTTCCTTTATATAACTACCCGTGGTCCACTTCAGTTCCTTGGCGCGGCTTGAGTCCTGCCATGACCACTCGTATGCATGCTCTATCCTTTTTTTTTTTCCTTTCCTTTCTGTTCTTTTCTTATTCCGGCATTATTTATTGTGTACAAAAACGAAAAACGGAACACTTTGATTTTGAGGCCGATGGCCGCAATGTTTTCTGGATCTGTAACTTATGTTGTGAAGGATCCCGAGATAGTCTTCCCCACCGGTCCGCCAAAAAAATATATATATATCTATATATGCACATATTCATGCATATCTGCACCGTCCACAAGATGGGACGAGACACGGTCTGCTGTTGCTGCTTTGGAGTGGGAATACTATCGTCCACACTCTCGCGATGATGACCAGCCGGGCGGGCCAAGACCCATGATGGCTGTGGCGGGAACATCTTGCCCCATCGTCATCTGTGGGAATCGCCTGTGGGAATCGCCTGTGGGAATCGCCTGTGGGAATCGCCTGGTGGAAGTGGCCGAGTCGCTGGCGCTGCTCTCTCGGTCTCCGTCTGCCTTGATTCTCGGCTTCGTCTCACCCAACGATCTCGTCGTTCCCCAAGTCAAGACTGGCTTTCTCTCTGTCCGGTTCAGGCTCAGGCTCCAGCTCAAGCTCGGGCTCGGGCTCGGCGTATTCCCTTGGCCTGTCGCTCGGTCTTGCTTGGCTTGTTCCTGCCTTGGCGCCGATCCGGTCCACCCGGGTGAGTATCTGGGCCCGGAGCTGTCGCCCTGGTCGCTCTCGGATTCCTCTCTCCTGTCCTTCTCTCTCGGGACCGCTGCTCTTCCATCCGTCGTCTCCTGGATTCATCGCTCGCATCCCGCTCACTTCCCTGTCCGTCTCGTCCAACCCTGCAGCACCCACAGTCCATTCTCCCCTCCCCTTCTTCCTCCCTCACCCTCTCTCGAGTCGCACTCGGGTCAACTGACGTTGTGCCGGCTTGCCCCAGCTTGCCCCAGCTTGCTGGCGGCTCCTTCCTCCACATCCGCCTTCCAGGTTCGTCGACTCATCCTCGCTCGCAGCCCGACCAGACCCATGACCGGGATCAGGGACCATGCACACCATGCGGCCCCCAGGCAGTATCGTAGCAGCGACATGGCATCGCACTCATCCATCTGACTGATCTCTGACCTTGTCCCTGTGCCTGTAGAATCCAGGCCCTCTATCCAGCTCCAGCTCCAGCTCCAGCCCCGGCCTCGACTTCCCCGTCGCTCTCAATTCTCTCGGCGCTGACTCAACCTCCCGATCCCAGTCCCAATCCCGATCGGCCTATTCCACCTCCCCCCTGAAACCATCCCGCCATGGCCGTCACCACCTGGGCTCTCTTGCTGGACTCTCCGCCGACACAGGGACATGCCCGTGAGGCTTCGGCTGCGTCCCCGACGACCCAGACCCCGCTCGCTGACGAGCCCAGCGCCGAGCATCGAGCCGTCGGCCTAGCTCCTGCCTCGACCATCACCACCACCACGACCATCGCCGCGAGCGCCCTTGCCTCCGAAGCCGTCTCGGCGCCGACACCCGATTCCGACTCGACCTCCCGGCACTCTTCCACGGTCTCGTCGACCCCTCCGACTTTGCCTCATCTCGATACCTCGACCTCCTTCTTCCCTGGCGAGACCGCCGCTGCGGCCCACCACACCTCCGCCCAATCGCCTCGCCTTTCACGGTCCGGCCACGGTCACAGCACCGGCCATAACCATAGCCACAGCCGCAAGACTTCGGAGCAGCTCCAGAAGCACAACAGCTGGGACGTCATCAACGAGTCGCTGGCCCAGACCTCGATCATGAACACGGTCAAAAACATCCGATGGTTTGCGCTGAAGCAAGGTGTGCATCCCCGAGACAGGCTCGCATGGGTGCCCGCATGGCTGCCCGAATCGAGTCTGGCCAGCGGGATTTGGGTCGCTGGCAGGACGTGGGTCGGATTCCTGCCTTTGCAGCTGTGCCAAGAACCGGTGGTGCTCCATCGAATCAAGCGTGTGTCCTACTGAGTGTTCATATCCCTGTTCTCTGACACATCCTCCGACATTCCTCGACCCTTGTCGACACCGTCGTCTCTCTCTGACACCCATGAATCACACACCCACCGGAACTCCCTGATGCAGATCTACTAGAAGCTAGAATGGCCAGTACACTTCACATTGTTGGTGAGTCAGCGCCTGCCAGCATCCTGTCGCAACGCTGAAGCCACTATCTGCTTTCCCACTTTGCTAACGAATCGGTCCATCGTCTCCGCTTCACTTTGCCCGTCGTTTGCTGCTTCTCTTTCGGCGACGCTTGCTGCTGGTCACGACGCAGGTCTGAGCTCTTATTCGATTCTGACGTATCCATTCTCTCTGCTGCGTCGGCATTATGTGGTGAGTCGCACTGTACCTGCTCTATCACTTCCCATACTCGCTGCTGGTGGTACATGCATACGTATCGGCATGTGCGATTGCCCTTGTCAGACTGCTCGATGGATGGCCATCACTAGCACCGTATCTGACAGTGTATCGGCTGCCTCCGAACATGACTACCAAACTCACCATACAATCAACGAACTCTGCCCTTCCCCGCTTCTCGCTCCACTACCACTGCCACTACTACGATCGATTGTGTTCTTTTTCTTTGGTGGACCCCCCCCCCAACTCCTGACGCCAGACGATCGGCTACAAGATTCCTCCCGTCGACGCTTCCTTGTCCGCCCGGCTCTTGCTCAGGCCCCACGAAGGCGTCCTGTCCCTGTGGAACGGATTTGGCTTCAAGATGATCGCACACGTAGCCCGCTTCCTCGGCGAGATCTTTGTTGCTCGCACGCTTCTGCCGCTCGACGGATGGATCATTGCACGGCAGCGGCCATCCAGCTGGATCAAGAGCAGTGCCGTTGGACGAGTACTTCGAGTGGGTTTTTGGAAGTACACGATCAAATGGTAAGCCTTGGAGCGGGCGAGTAATGAGGAGGGAAGATAGGCCGCATGAGCATGCATCAAGATGCGGCAATGGATGGGATGTGACCGAGCCGCTGAGGTTTGCGTCTCGACATGTTGATGTGCTGGATATGTGAACGTGCTGGATTTGTGAACGTGCTCGATATGTTGGCAGATTGCGTAAACTTATCGACGCTGTCGCTCAACCGATCGCATCCACAATGGCCCGGCTCTACACTGCAATCTAATGGCTCCTGCTCTCCTCTCACTGTCGCTGGTGCACGGATGACGTGCCACAGCGTTGGGCTTGTCGCCTCGTACCCGCTCTTCAAGGCTCACCTCATCCATAGTCTTCAGCACGCCACCGCAATCTCGGGCGTCGTCTATTCAGTCCCGATGCTCCTCAAGTCGTACGCCCTCAGCATTGGTCCGGCGCTGCAGCCGCGACTGCCGACAGCGCTGCCCTGGACATCGACGCTGGTTCCGTTCGTGCTGATTTCGATTGGCTCCGAGTACGTCTACTACCGCATCCTCGCCCTGGCGCGCGGGTACCTGCTCTCGCCCGAGGTTCTCCGGAGCATCAAGACCAAGCAAAAGGCACGCCGGGCACTGCGAGAGACCGCCAAGAAGAACACCTCGCAGTCCCGGAGGCTGCTGTCATTCGGATACTCGACCCAGGACTCGGACCGACGCCCATCCCAGTCTGCGGATGATCCCACGGGCGAGGCACCACAGTCGAGCGACTCGCGCGCCCTTGGCGATGACGAAGACCCCGACGAAGGCGACGAGGGCGACGAGGGCGACGAGGGCAACGACGACTATGCCTATGGATACACCGACAGCCTGGACGACATGATCCTGGACGACTACGATGAATATGACGAGCGCGATCGGGGTGCCGCACAGCGGTCGCCGACGTCGCGATCGCCGCTGCCGTCGATCTCGTCACTCGCCAGCTCCAGCAACGAGGACGAGGACGCCGACCTGGGCTCCGAATACTCGGACGACAGCGTCTGGCGGCAGCACATTGCACGGCTCCGACAGCAGCAGCGCGAACGGCGGCGCCGGCAGCGACAGCGGCAGAAGCAGCGGCCCCAGCAGCTCTCGGATTTTTACACCTTCTACCCAGACATGATCTGCCGACTGGGCAGCCAGATCGTGCTGAACGTCGTCGCCTTCCCCTTTCAGGTGGCGCTCACCCGGGTCATGATCCAAGGCACGGGCCTGGTCCTGCTGCCGGAACTGGACGACCACTACGAGGGCTACGTTCAATGCCTGACTGCAGTCTTTCGCGAATTCGTGTCGACTGGCTGGACGAGGACGAGCACGAGCACGGCGGGTGCTCTGCTGGATGTGGACTCGATGACGACGATGGCGATGACGATGACGGCGAAGACCACTGCGCCTGCGATTGGGGCGGCCCTGCTCTTGAACGTGGTCTCGGACCTGGTCGTAGCCTGGGCAGTGTTCGAGACGGTCGGGATGGTGCGCAACTGGGTGCGACAGAAGCCCGTGAAGATCTTCTTGGATCGGGACATGTCGAAATGAGACCCGTTCGAGGTGCGGCGGTCACTTGTTTCGGAAAAGAGATAATGGATTCCGCTGCTGCCTTCGACGACAAGCTGCTGGCTCGCCTGGGACAGCAGCGCCTTGAATACATCGAGTCGAATCTCCACGAGCAAATGGTGGATCCGCGCGAAAATTGGTACAGCAACCTCAGACCGCAACAAAGCGGTGGGAGGCAAGCAAGGGCGGTTCCAGATCTCGCGAGGGGGCGATGCAGCCTACAGAGAGAATCGATATCCATATTCACCACCAGCGACGAGCACCGCCGCGTGGAGGGAACTGGAATGGAGAAGGCAAGGTCTTTGGACGACGAAGCGTGCCCAGCCGGCGTCCTTGATGCTCGTAGTGCCTTTGACACCCTGGGAACACCGGAACACCGGAACCGGCGAAACCACAGACATATCCGAGGCCTTGCGTTCGTATTCAGGTGGTCTGATACAGGCGGGATGCATCCGGCGCAAAGGACAGCCAAATCACCCGGCGGCGAGCCAGGGCGGTGTTGCCGGATACACGCAACAGTCGCACAGTGGTGTGAGCGTGCCTTGTCGGTGGTTGGCTGTGTTATTGGCTGCGACGGCTGTGATGTTGGCTGTGTTGTGCAGCTCTGTTGATATGCAAGTTTGCATCTGTTTGCGACCCCATGTCAGTCATGTCTATTCACAGCCATCCTCGTCTATTCCCGCCTCCGTTGCTGTCGCCATTCCAGCCGCCTGCCATGCACCCCATGGCCGTGCCCCCATGGCAGCCCCGCCGTTGGCTTGTGCCCTGGCGTGCTGCTCCTTGTCGCCATCACCTATCGCCAAGCACAGCCGCCGTCATGCCTTTTTTTTTTTTCGGGCTGCTGATTTGCAATTCCCAGTAAGCCAGTGCTCGACAAATGCTCGACAAATGCTCGACAAGTGCTCGGCTTGCTTGCCATGAGCGCGGCGTTGTCGGCTTGCAAATCCCACCCAACTCACCCGCCCTCACACTTGATCCCATTCATCCCGTCGACTTTATCCCATCCGCACGGCTGACTTGCTCCATTCCCTTCATCCTCGGCCCCCATTCAAGACACTTCCTCCGGCTCATCGCCCCGTCCTCCGCCTCCCCCCGCCTCCGTCTTCATCAACCCTCCTCTTGCTCCCTTCCGCTCCAAGCCCGTCCAAGCTCCCTGTCGTCTGCATCCATTGTCCGGGTGCATCTGTGTCGCAGCATTAGCAGCACCCGCACGTCATTTGCTCTGGCCCTTATATTGCGGCTTCGCCTTGGCTTGTATCTCCCACCCCAGCCACGACCGGAACCCAAGCCCTCGCAGCCACCGCCGCACCCAGCCGCCATCTTTCCCACCATCTTTGCCACCGGCTTTGCCCCCTCTTGTATTTGCTCCAAGCACCTTTGTCCCGTCGTCGCTCGATCCGTTTCTCGATCGCTGCATCTGTCTCGCCACTTGGTCCGTCCATCCATTCATCTCCTGCTCAGTCCATCCAACCCGGGCCCGATTTGCCCCCTCTTAATTCCAACGCGAGCACATTTGCCCTCGCTCCGGCACCTACTTGTAACTCGTCGCCGCTGCCGTCGCCATGCCCGAAGTCCAAGTGACTCAGTCGCCCGAATACCAGGAGGTGTTCGGCTCGCCGCAGCCGCTCCGGCTGCCACCCCGATCATCCTGGGTTCCTCTCCATGGCAAGCGGTCGGGTCTGCAGAAGCAGCTCGACAAGCTCGTCGATTTCATTCGCTCCATGAAGGAGTCAAAGCCAAAGCAGCGGCGCTCCAAGACGCCGTCGTCGAAACCCTCCTCGAGACCGTCGTCGAGACCGTCATCGAGACCGGCGTCGGTGTGCATTCCCGAAACCAGCAGCTCGGCCAAGCCCAACAAGCCCTGGGTCTTCAACGAAAAGAAGACCGCCGTCGAGAAGCAGGTCAACACCAACCGGTACAGCTCGCCGCCGTGCGTGCAGTCCAGCGCCGTGACGGTCGTTGCTCCAGCGTCGCCGCTGTCGTCAACGTCGTTCCCGCCGGTGCTCCCGCGCGACCTTGGCGACCTGGAAGCGCCGCCCCGAGGCATCCCCTCGAGCCAGCATCATCGCCTTGCAGCCTCGGCCTCGGCGCCGTCGCTGCTGCCTGGGCCTCGTCTGGTCCTGGCCATGCCGACCTTCTCGGACTCGGACAACTACTCTCAGAGCGACCAGGCTTCGCTCTCCGAGGCTCCCCGCTCGCCGCCGCCCATGACCCCGGACTCGACCGCCCGCGTCATCGATCTCTACAGCTTCCAGAACCAGTCGTCGTCGGCCTTCTCGATCCAGTCGGCAGCCAGCACGACCCGCAGCCGCGGCAGCCACCGATTCTCCAACTACTACGAGATGGCGCCCAGCGGCAAGTGGCACTTTATCCAGCGCGATCAAGACGGCAACTGCCTCGGCGCCTTTGAGATCGACTCAAACTACATCTGATTCGCCTCTTGCTGTGCCTACGCCTGCGCCTGCGCCTGGCTGACTCGTTGCCATCGACATTCATCCCCGTCCGTCCTCCTCGCCTCGCCCTGCCGCCTCGCCCTGCCGTCATCGTGCCTCCAAAGTGCTCCTGCGCACTTCCTTTCTTCCCCCCACATCCGGTCGAGCCACCGCTGCCCTGATCCCCCCGATGGCGGCTCCCCCTCCTCCCATGTTGCACACCGACTCATCAACATGCTCCACTGAGCAGATTTCGATATCTTGCGCTTGGCTGGCAGCTGGTCCTCCCTTCGTCAGTTGCCACTCTCCCGACCCGCCGCCACCTCTTGCCCGCAATTTTGATCTGCAGCGCGACGGTTTTCTCTGCCTTCGGCCGCCTCTCTCCCTTCCCCTTCTCTCTCTCCACCACTTACTCTCTCGGACCCAATGCGCCCAGTGCGTATGATCCATTTCAGCAGCTTCTTTCCACATGTGCACGATGCACAGATATCTACATGTACTTTTTACTGCCCTATGGCTCTGCGGGCCGAGGGAGGCAGTCTCAATCGGTTTGGCCAGGCACATCTTGGCCAGCGGTATTGTATCTTGACAAGCACTGCTTGGCAAAGGATATCCCTCATGGCGAGCCCCAGTTTACTGTGTATGTTTTGCTTCCGTACATGGCTTTCGCTTTCTTTCTTTTTTGGAATCAGTAAACACGATCGATGCTCTCACGACACTCTGCGCATCCATCGGTCTGTGCCAGCTCAGTGTCGTCCGTGGGCTGAGATGGCCGCTGTTTCGACTCGGTGGCGAGGAGGGCCACCGCACCCACAGACACCAAAAGTGCCAGAGATGGAACGGCCAGCAGCCCAAGCAGCTCAAAGATGTAGCGGTTATAGAGGCCGAAGAAGTAGTAGGCCAGATAGTCTTCGCATGCGGGCAGATAGGCTTCGAAGGAGCTGCTGTTGCGCTGGCAAAAGGCATTCTGGGATGGCAGGATGCGGCCTGTCCGGACACAGCAGCGATAGCAGGCCTCGACCGAGTCAAAGAGATCAGGCCCGACGAGAGTCCAGTCGATGGCGAGGGGCCGGCCCGTTGTGCTGGTTGATGCCGGCGAGAGCAACGCTGTGGTGTTGGTGGCGCTCGACAAGACCACAGAGACTTGCTCGGCGAGGGTGGTGCGGAACACGAGTGCAAGCCAGGTTTCGATGGCAACGGCAATGACCAACCACGGCAGGTGCATGCAGATCGAAGCCACGGAGAAGCGGTATCCGCCATGGCAGCCGGTGATCGAGATGATGAGGAAAGCCACGGCCAGGACAACGAGACCTGTGCATGCAAGCGAACACAAGCCGGGGTGCAATAGTGATGATGATGATGATGTTGATGGTGGTAGTGATAGTGACGGTGATGGTATATCCGCCAAATACACAGACGAATCGATTGGTGGAATGGACAGCTCGGCAGATCAGTGTCCGCATCGTCCCCATTCACACTGCCGACATCACGTCGCAGACAGCATCGACGGTGGACTTGCCGTACCAATGGAGAGTGGGAACCTCGGAAAATAGATATGGAAGACGGGCGACTGCAGATCCTCGGCCCAGGTGACATACACCACGTTGAACCAGTAGAATCCCAGCACGATGCAGCCAATTTGCACGGCAAAGAAGACAGCTCGCAAGATCCGCTTGGAGACGGTTGGCTGGAGGCGGTTGGAGAGACGCATGCTTGCCTGCTGGGTTTGATCGATCTGATGCGTGTGCCGGGGAGCTGCGATCGCCGTTGGGGGAAAGCCTCGAGGGGAGCGTCTGGACGAATCGCTCGGCAGCAGCCAAGAGCCGATACAGTGCGGATGATCACAGCCTGCCCATCTCTTTGATCCGAATACCCTCTGCTCAAGCCGCCCAATGCGCGGGCGGGGAGGGGGAAGCATGGGTCCAGTTTGGAGCTACTCTCTGCCCCCATGCATTTGCCTGCCCACGCATCGGTCTATGTGCATCCGTATGCCCAAGACATGCACTCCGCCGCGACGCCAATACACCAACGTGGCTGCTGCTCCCACGCTGGCCGTGAGCAGGCCCAGCAGGCCCAGCAGGCCAAACCAAGACCGGTGCACATCCCCGCCGGTGCCGAGCGGAACGGACATGAACTTGTCGGAGTTTGCCGAGCCAAACCCCGCACCGCCACTCGGCTCGAGCCGTGATCGGCGGCTCCATCCGGCTCGAGCCACGGATCATGCGCAGCTGATCACTTCATCCGTGGCGCAGCGCCGATCACACTTTTCTTCCTCCCGCATCCCACGTGACGCAGGCGAGGGCCGACGCCGTGGGTATAAATTGCGGGCCTCGGCCGCATCCCTCTCTTTTTCCCCATCGACCAACTCTAAAGGATCATATTTATAGTTAGTCGTCTAGTCTTCGTTTTCCAAACGAGACACACACATCACCGTAGAAGATGAGCCGTTACGCCACCATCATAGCGGGAAGTGCGAAGTTTCAGTGTCTGGTCTCTTCTCTGAAGGACCCCTGCTTCGGTTGAAGACTGCTCTCGTTCCTGCATCCACAGGACGAGAACGATGGTTGGCGTGGTCTGATACGGTCGACTGTGTGTGTTCTCGGCTGTTGCTGGGATGCTTGTGGCCTTGCGGTCCTTTTTGTCTCAGTCGCACTCGCGGTTGAGGCAGATTTTGCTGCATGGCCTGCTCTCAGTATCTGCCTGCATTTTTGTCCGGGAGCATTTCCCGCTGGCACACCCACCCCAGCGGGAAGCAAATGATGTTTCGGGTTCGAATCCCACTCCATCGGAATTCAGCTTGCCGTTGTCCGACCTTTTAGCCTTGAGTGTGGTCGGCTCGTTTTTTCTACCCTCCTGATTCCTCCTACCACCACGGCGACGACGGGGCTGCGAACAAATCCTGCAAATGATGATTTGCATTTATTTCTGACACCTCTTGTTTGAGCTTGGCTTCACACCCAAGCGATGTACGGAACCCTGCAATGATCTGACACGCATGGATTGTTCTGTTCTCCCGTCGTCCCTGTGCTATCTCGTTGTCTCAGTCGGGGGAGGGGAGGTATAGGGGTGTTTGTGGTTTATTGGTGGGCGAGTGCTGCAATCTGCAGCATTCAGAGCTTGCTCTGGATATCGTCGAGGTCGACAACGACCTTGCCGTATGTTTTACGCGCAAGCAGGTCGCTGAGCCCCTCCGTCACGGACGAGAGCCCCTTGTATACCTTCGGGAAGGTGACGGGACGCAACGGCTGTCCGGTGTATGCACTGGCGAGCGAGAACATCACAGACAGATCCTGGGCGGTGCGGGGGATAGAAAGCACAGGCATGGTTATGCCCTCGTTCATGACGGAGTAACTGCCTGGGCTGCCGCCCCGTTTTGCCGCTGGCATCATCTGCTTGTCTTCGATTCACATGCCCGCATGCAATGGATGTCGGAAAAGCCGGCTGCTTCCAGTTTCTCCTGGGTCTGCCAGTGGCTGCTGCCCCAAGCCGAATACTGCTTGCGCCTTACCTTCCAGGCCTCGACCATCTTGTGCGGCTGGTGGACAGCGTACGCACCCCAGTAGACCCCCATCACCGATGCGCCCTGCGAGACGGATGGTCGTTGTCAGTATGTCCAAATGCCCCCCCCCTGCGGCCCCGTCGCTCGGGTGCGCTGGCTCCGAGGTCGCTGCGGCCCACCTTGAGAAGCAGCCTGTTGGTCGGGACGCTCTCGATGTTCCCGCCGGCAAATCCAATCACCAGAATGCGTCCGTTCCAGGCCACGCATTTGGTCGAGTCGTTGACGAGGCCGACCGGGTCGTAGATCACATCGGCGCCTTCGTGCTTGCGGCCCGGAATCGCGCGGGTGAGATCGCGGACCGTCTGCGACCAGTTCGCATTGGTCTTGTAGTTGATCTGAGTTGCGGGGGGGGGGGAAGCCATTGGCAGGTTCCAGAAGTGCATCAGAGCGAATGCTTGAACAATGACATTGAGCTGCCATCAGCCAGCGAGTCGACTGCGAAATCCCCCCTCCCTTGGTGCCATCGACTCACCACATGGTCTGCACCGTTGGACCGGCAGATCTCAAGCTTGTCGTCCGAGCCAGCCGTTGCAATCACAGTCGCGCCGAGATACTTGGCGATCTGGATGGCTGTGGAGGCAAGTGCATGAGTGTCTCAAACATCGGTGCATTGCCGTGAGAACAGTCTCGGGTCATGAGCCCCAGCGATCGTTCCCTGCTTCAGCGCAGACACACCCGCCAGTCGCTCTGCCCCATGCCCTAATGTACCTGCGAGACCGACACCTCCGGCGCCGGCATGAACCAGGCAGACCTCGCCTGTGTCAGCGTTCAAATGATCGTGGGGCCGACGGTTAGTTTCGTGGACAGCCATGCGAGTGTGGGCCGCTCAGCTCGATTGCAAGTACAGTCGGTGTCCTCATTGCACATACCAGGCTGGAGATTGGCTCGGAAAACCTGCGGGGGATAAAATTGACGAGACTGCGATGAGCTGCAGGCCAGAGGAGATGCGCCCACCCTGAATTGCCTGTCGTTCTGCCCAGACAGGTCTTGGACAGGTCTCGGACAATTCCCACGCCATGAACCAGGAACCTTACCAGGGCAGCGTATGAGGTCGGATATGTCAAGAAGATGCCAGCGGCGTCGCGGAGACTCATGCCCGTGGGCACCTTGTGGATGTGCTCGACGCCGCTGAGGACGTACTCTGCATAGCAACCGGTCTTGCCGTTTCCAAAGACTCGATCGCCGGGCTGGAATCCCTGGACCTTGGGACCCACGGCCACGACGACCCCGGCAAACTTGGATCCGGGTGAGCAAATAACAACATGAGTCCACAGCTCGGCAGGTTCGACGTGTCTCAGGGCGGCGCCGAAACCTGCTTCCATGACCTTGGGCCACTGCTTCGTCGACTCGCTACGGCTCTCGCATTCGCGAAGATGGAATATCGGTCCTGGTCGCGCTCTCGATCAGCACGGCTCAATCCAGCCAGGGCACTGCTCGTTGGTCGCCCAGCCCTCACCTCGGCTCCGGGGATGAATGGACGCTTTGGCTTGGTCTGGTGCTTGCCCGTGACGACAAGGGCATCGAAGAAATTGAGCCCGATGGCTGCGACCCGGACGAGCACCTCGGTTTCGCCCAGCGGTTTGCCAGGCGCGAGGCCGGGCAGCTCTGGAAACGAGGTCGAGACGGCAAGCTCCGAGTGCGACTGGAGCCACTGCGACACGACGATGGCCTTCATGGAGAAACCAAACAAGCAAACGAGCAAACGAGCGAGCGAGCGAGCGGGTGCAGCAGATCAAAGGCACGGCGAGGGATGTGTTGCTGGGCTCGCCTGGATGTGGAATGGAAACCGAAGGCGATGTCACATGTCGGCGGGCCATTCGTCCCGGCAGTGCCGTTGTCGATGTTTGTGCGAATCGCAACAGGGCGAACGCTCATTCGCTCTTTGTCTGCATCTGTCCTCGGCCTCGAGGTGTCTGCTGCTGGCCCTCGGTGCCGACCCTTGATATCGACCTTCGAGTCACCACCAACACCAACACCAACACCACCACCACCACTACGGCCTGTGCCCGGCATGCCCACGCTCCGGGTCGGCTTCCGGCGGGTCTTCTGGATCCTGGTTGCTCTCGTCGGCGTGATGTCGCTCATCGGCTTCATCAGCCTGCGAGACTCATCCAGCGACTGGTCAGCCTCGCCGTACCTGTTCCAGGCCCTCAAGCCTGCTGAGTCGCCCTTGCCAACAGAAGCCCCTGCGTCGTCGTCGCTGCTGCCTCCTCTGGATGAGGATCTGCCTGAAATCCTGCCTCCAGGCACCAAGATGACGATGGACATGCTCAAGTTGCGCTGGGCCGCCCTGCGAGAGGCGCCGCTCCACTTTACTATCGAGCACTGGTGAGACTTTGCCGCCGTTTGTCCAAATCTACATGCAGTTGTGTGAGGCCCTACGCGCATCTGCACGAAAGCTCCTCTGCCAGGACGTATGGCGGTGCCGATTTGCAGCCATACCTCTCCCGACGCACTCATTTGGGCATCCACCGGTCCGTCTCCATCTTCACTGCAGCACATCCTGAGGCATGTTCAAGGCTGCCTCCGACGCCTTCAGCCAGGTATGCGGCGATGGTTGCCTTGCTCTCGATGGGCTGTGTTCTGTGCTGGCGTCGCCGAGGCCGTTGACGCTGACCTCCGATCGGCACTCTGTAATCCTGCAGATTCTGAGAGAAGCTTTCCCCAAGGCCATTATTTCCGTCAACCCCGTCCCGCCTCGCAAGGGTGCCTTTGAGGTCACCCTCAACGTCGGCAGCGAGGAGGATGGTACGTGGATACTCTCACGATACAGCTCCTGTGCTCGAGCGATTTGCCAATGTGACTTGGCTGGGCTTGGCTTTGACAGTGCTCTCTCGCTCTCTCGCTCTCCAGACATAGTGGTCTACTCTGGCCTCAACCAGAGAATGGGAAAGTTCCCCAGCAGCGAAGCGACGTTTGCGGCAGTCGATCAAGGGCTCATGAAGGCTTACAGATCAAAGGCAGACCAATAAGGGCGACCTCTAGTGTCGCCCCGACGGCGGCCTGATTCTATTTGCCATCGTTGGGCTCTCCCTCGGCGAGCCGAGCCCTTTCTCTTGCTCGGCTCCTCTGCTTGCCCTTGGTCGGGGACTGAGCGGCGGCACTCTCGCCTTCCCAGGTCCCGGACCAACTCATTCTGGAGATGATGGTGTGCTCACTGGAAAACCCTTTGTGGATCTGACGGACCCAAGGACGAGGAATGCTGGTTCCAGGCCATTTGCTTTGGCCGTTTGGACCAGCAATTGTCTCTGTGTCGGAGACACCTCATTCTTGTTCTGCAGCGGTGGGGCGCCGGAAAATATGCGTTATTGACTGCTGGCCTGCTCTTGGTCCTCGTTGGGATCGTGCCAGACCAGCGCAATAAAAGAATGGGCGTTTGGCAATGCATCTCAACGACGAGCAAGTGTGTTCGTGTGCTGGGGGGTGTGGTTCGTCATTTCCACAGCGTCGTGATCACGGCGCATTTTTCTGTCGTCGTTGCCATTGATCTCTTGCTCTCCGATCTTCCACCGCATCATCCCATTGCACGTCCGCCCGTCTCCGGTGCCGATCTGTGATTCCGGCTCTCGCTCGCCATCGACAAGTCGCCGTCCCGCATCCGCCATGAGCTACATTCCACCCGAAGGATTCAAGCCTCCACAGGCTCTCTCGCTGCCCCGGCAGCCCAAGCGCAAAGACCACGCTCGGAGCAAACCCTCATCGAAACCTGATCCATCGCCATCGCCGCAACAACATCAATCTAGCTCGACATCGACATCGTCCTCGGCCGTGCCAACGCCCAATTGGTCTCAGGCGCCTTCCTTTGTGCCTTACGGCTCGGCCGGCGCCGGTTATCCGTTCCAGACGACTGGCTATCCGTTCCAGACCCACAGCAGCTTTGCAAGCATGCATCTCCAGCCCCAGCTGAGCTATGGACTGCCGATACAGACCTATCCGACATATGCCCTGGGATCGCCCGCGACTGGATCTCTGCACCCGTACTATGGAGCCATGTTCCCGGGCGCCCAGGCTGCTTCGTTCGTGCCTGGCATGGCTGGGACTCCCGCTGGCCATGGAATGACTCTGCCAACAGCGTATCCCGGGTTCTCTCCCGACCCAGTTCCGCACCCATCCGAGCCAGAGTCTTCGTGAGTGCTTTCGCTCGTCGCCGCCGCTACCGCTCGCTTTGCAGCCCAAGGCATTTTGCTGGCTTGGATCGTCATGGTGATCTGCCCGAGCACCCCGACTCCAATGTCCGATCATTGATCGCCTATTGGGCCTCGTATTCTCATCCACGACGGCGACACCTCGGCAGGTTCGACTGCGAGCCCTGCGACAAATCATTCAAGACCGAGGCGCAGTACAAAAGCCATATCAAAGGACACGTCAAGTGCAAAGCATGCAATTATGAGGCCCTGGCCAAGATCCTGCTGCTCCATGAAGAGGGCGAGCACGGCCTGGTTAACGGCGTCAAGTAAGCTGCATCCCTCCCTCCCTCCCCTTCATCATCATGCCAACCATGGACAGAGAGTCGAGCCGGTCGTCCATTGTCGAGATTCGATCGTCAATGGCGGCTTGCTGGTCGCCTATCACTAATTGCCGGGGACCGATCCCGGACTGCCTCCAGGAAAGCGCCGTTTGTGCCCACCAATACTCCGGAGGAGATTGCATCATGGATCCAAGCCCGCAAGAAGCGATACCCGACCGACGAGAACGTCCGACTGAAAGTAGGAATCGCTGGCATGGAATGTCGTCCCTTCGCTCATCTCGCCGTTCGCTGGATCGTGTGCTCGTTGCAGAAGCAGTCCGTATCAGCTCATGTGGAGCATGTGCGCACTACGGTGCCGTTTCGGGTTGCCAGCACGGCTATTCGATCGAGCGTGTCTCTGGCAACAGCGATGGATCGTGTACTTGTTGTGGGTGAGCTCACGTCGACTTCTTCTCTCGCAGCAACGGCACGAGGAAGAAGAGATCAAGAAGGGCAAGGTCCTCTCGGTTTCCAAACGGAAGATTGTCCAGAAGCACAGCTGCGAGGCTGATTCCAAGCGATCCAAGACCGAGCCTGAGGTGGGCCATCCAGTTGTGAGACTATCGGGGATATGTTTTGTGCGCTGAGCAAGCATCAAGGACAGTCCCGGTCGTGCAGTTCTTGGTACCAAGTCGCGGCTCTCGCTGGCCTCCTGGATGGCACCTTTGAATCCGACACTTGCCCCGCCATCGTTGAAAGCGATCGAGCAACGTCGTGGCTATGAATGCGAACTAATATGCCGCTATCCCATGTCTCGACAGAGCTCAAAGCCAAGCGACAATCCGCTTTCGATGCTCTCGAGCTACGATTCAAACGATGAATCGGACGGCAAGAGTAGTTCCAACAGCAGCGACAGCGATGCAGACAGCGATGATGGCGGCAGTGACAAGGCGGAGATCGACCAAGGCGACAATGAAGATGACAACAGCGACCGCGACCAGTCTTCCAAACGCAAGTCCTCGGACCAGCGCAAGGACTCTCGTCCAAAGATCAACCGACCCTGTCGCTACTTTCTGCGTGGCCACTGCCATAACGGCGACAACTGCCGTTTCCTGCACGATCCCAGCCGACTCCGGCGCCCACAAAGCCGTGCTGCTGCTGGATCGCAGGGCGCTTCATCAACTTCATCCCCGCACGACAAGCTGAATGCCAAGCCGGGATTGGGAGACGATTCGGTTGCCGCCGCCGCTGCTGCTGCTGCTGCTGCTGCTGCAGCCGCTGAGCAGAAGCGACGGCCAGGTTTGCTCCGCATGGTAAGTTTTGTGCATGGCGGCAAAGCTTCGGCCCGCTCTGTTCAACCAGCATTGCTGCCATGGAGATCGAACCGGATGCGCTCAAGATGTGACTCTCGGAGGGCGATGGCTTCGCTCTCGAGACATGCTGCTGGTTGCTTCTAATACTGCATCCATACACTCGATTCAGCTGTTGGAGCAGCAGATTGTGCAAGAAAAGAACACTCTCTTGCAGTGCATCCGATACATTGTCGAGCACGACTTTTTCGGATGCGAGTGAGGATCACGGGTGATCTGCACAAGCTGGACAAGTTGGACAAGCTGCACAAGCTGGACGAGCCGGATTGCTATCGCTGCAGATGAATACGGGCTGCCCTTCGTCCCGATTCCGATTCCGATTCCGACTCCTCTGCCTTCATTCTCGGGGCCATGAATACACGCGCCCAATAGTCAGTCGTAATGATCAAACACAATCGACTCCATACCAAGTGACTGTCATGGACGAGCCATGATCAAAGCCACAAGTGTGGTCCAATGGCACCGTGGCTGCTCGGAGCCCAGAACGCTGCGCAAGGAAGGCAATTTCTTGTAGGAGCTGTATTCCTCGGCAGTTTAGTTTCCCATCAAACACTTTGGTTGTCAGACCAACACATTGCAGGGCCCTCGATGCTGCCCCAAACGGGGTATCCGACCCCGATAGGCGGGGGGGGGCTTCGCTCCCAGGACGGGGTGAAGCTGCTCCCTGACTGAGCCTGGCTTGGGTACTATTTGCTCAGAAGGTAGTTCCTTCAGCGGGCTGGGGCAGCTTCTTGTTGGCGGGGTTGGCCATCTCTCTGCACACGGCGGGTCGTCCGGGCAAATGATGGAAACGGTGAGTGCAATGTTGCCGGGTCCTCGCTCCGATCAGGTCGGCCGGGCTCGAGCCCGCGACCAGATGCAAACGCCGCACTGCATCACAGCCCAGTTTGTGCTCTACTTACTTGCGGAGCTCGGTGAGGATGGTCTCCATTGAGTAGGTTCGCTTCCAGCTGTCGAGGCAGGGCAGGCGCTCGACCTGTGAATCAACAAAGTTCGTTGATGGAAAGCCAGATATGCCACAGAGAAAGCAAGACACATCAGATGGTGCGCGGATGATCAGTTGGCGCTGGGCTGCAACAATGCTCTGTCGACTCTGAGAGGACACTGTCCCAGCCATTGCCGTCGAGTGTTCACTGCTCGCCGTCCAGGCTGCTGATGGCCGAGGAGACACTACCTTTCCGTTCTGCGCATTGACGTTGGGCAAGTTGATGCGCGAGACAAAGGCAACCAGCGGGGGTCTGTCAGGGTACTGCTCGCCGCATTCAATTTTCAGGCTGTAGATTCGGTTTTCGTGGACAGTCTGAGGGAGTGAAGAGCGGAAAGGGCAGATCATGGTTAGAGGAGACCCGGCCGAGGCAGAGGCAGAGGCAGCGATGCTATCGGGGGCAAGTGTCTGGCCATATCAACAACAACGACGACCACACAGCACTCCATCGACACAATAGGCGAATGCGATCCTGTCGCTGCTCAAGCGATCCAATAGTGACCGGTGGCGGCCATTGCTACAGCATCGGTACATACGTGGCCGGGTCCGATGATGGTTCCGTGCCAGTGGGTCATGAGCAGATCGTCTCCGTCGGCGAGGCCGTAGCTGATGTTTCCATCGCCAATGCCCTTCTCGCCCTTCTCCAATTCTTCCAGAAGACGGAAATTGCGGGGAACTGCGGGTCCAGAGAGCCAAAGCGGAGCCGGCAGGCAGGCAGGCGAAAGCAGCCCCGCCGAGATCGACCCAGGCGAAGCGAGAAGCAAGCAAGAGCGATAAGGTCAGACGACAGTAAAACGAGGCTCGATTTGAAGCCCACGCGAGAGCCATCCAGATCATGGACGGGGATTGCGGATGCATTTGCTATTGGGCTGCAGAGATTCCAGCGTCGCTCGTCGATGCCCCTCCTTTGGCATATTGCATTTCGGACAGCGATCTCTGTTCCCGCCGCCGCCGCTCGGTGCTCGGTGCTTGCCGTTGGATAGTGCCCGGCACCTGCGACCCGGATCGATCTGAATCAGATCGCCCCAGAAGCGCATCGGACATCCCCAATTGCTGTGGCGTCGACGTTCAGCGAGCTACAGAGGGATCCGACAGGATCGGCGGACGGCGACCAGAGACGCTTCTGATGGCCGCCAAGGAGGCCGCATAGCGCGGAGCGGTCCGCTTTTCCGGCTCGCTAGAGCAGCGCCGACTAGAATCGCACAAAGGCAGCAGTCACAACCACAGCAGCCGCGGGTATCCTGTACCTGTAGCCATGGCGGGATCGGTGTCGCTGGTGATGGTTTGCAGGGGTGGATGAAGACGAAGCCGACCGCCACTATGAAAAAATTTCTTGTTAATAAAATGAGCGAGAACGAAAAAACGCGCTCTCGGAGCCACCTCGGTCGGCGAGAAGAGCAGTCTCTGGCGAGAGACCCCCGAGGGAAGGCGAGAAGCCTCTCGCCGTCACACACACACACTTTGCACAAGGGAGTCAAACACCTCCCATCGACCATCCCAAGAGGGATGGCAACCCCGAAGTGGACTGCCCAGAATATGGGCGACCCGGCATCCACTGTCGAAATGCACAAGGAACAAGATGCTTACAGTCTATCCAGAAAGAAACGGGACAGTCACTTTCTGGCTTCTGAAGCCCGCTGACTGACTTGTAGGCCCAGCGGGCAGGCCGTGAGATTGTTTCCCGTCCTGGTTGGCAATCTCTTTGTTTTGGTTGGTTTCGGGAGCACAGTCTTGAATACACTCGGTCGATCTCCTGTGGCGATGATCGACTGGCATACCGAGATCATGTTCCTTGAGGCATTGATGTCTCGATCCCACAGCGTATGGCAGCTTGCACAGCTCCGGACAAAGTGTGGTTTCTCGATATCAAGATGCTCGACCTTCTCGAGTCGCTTGGCTTCGCGACAATGTGAGCACACCTGAGATGTGTTGAACTCGTTCACCGAGCACACATGGATCTTGGAGACGGATCGGTCTGGTGGTCGTCTCTGGTGGTGGTGGAACTGCTCGAAATACTTGGCAAACCTGAGTCTTCTGGGACTGGATGCATATCCCTTCCCTTGCTTCCAGGATGCATTCCCAAAGGCAATCACCACTTCGGTCTCCGGTGGTGCCTGGTCGATGACTTGCTTGCACATCTCGTGGACAGTGCGCTGTCGCTTGCCGTAGAGATCGAGTCGCTTGAATCGCCGTCGCCGGGTCAGGCTGAAGTACAGCTGTTTCTCCAGCATGTCTCCATCGAACACATGGTAGATGTATCGCAGGAAGGAAGACACCCCGGGGATCTTGGGGCTCGGTGTGGTGCTCATCCATTCCTGCAGACCAAGGATCTTGTGGGTGCTCTGGATCCACTTGGTCGCCTGGCTGGTGCCAGTTCGATGCTGGTACTCCTTGTTGGAGAACGACACAATCTTCTCGTTGGCACGCTGTGCCTTGGTCACCTTGACACCGTCTCGCTCCTGGATGGATGGTTGACCGGGTGCCCGAATGACAGCGGTGAAGATCGATCCCACTCCAGGGTCGATCCCGATCCATGTGATCCGAGAGTCGTCAATGGGACCGACCCTGGCCTGGATCTTCTTCTCGGGAGTGAGCTTGAGTGTCATGTCGTCCTTGTCTGTGGTTTCTGGTTTGGCATCAGGGTCCTTCTTCTCCAGGATCTTGTATCTGAGCGTGGTGATTGAGCACCCGACCCCATCGGTGGTGATCTCGCAGCCAAAGAGCTGCTTTCCCTCCTTCCTGGCACCAAAGAGTCTCGGATCCAGCTTGAAGTTGGTCTGCCAGAAGGTCTCTTGCTTTGTGGTGCCATTGACCTTGGTCTTCAGGTCGTCCCACTTGAGTCCAGTGCCAGTCTGGTATCCAAGGATTTCCCACAGTGCTTTGGTGTCGAGCTTGACATACTTGGCTCGGGCATCGCAGAGCGGGACCAAGGTGCACTGTGCTCGAGGGACATTGTGTCGCTTCTTGGTCTGGGCAAGCCGGTCGGTGAGGCGCTTAATCCGCTTCGTGTTGATGGTGATCTGCTTGCACACCTCCTCGTGCTGGGTCTGGAGTGCTTCGAGTCTGTCAGCCCCGATGTGGTGGATGGGTTGACACATCTCCTCGTTCAGTCGCCCACGCTCTCCTTTCAGATCTTCGGTATCCCTCGCGAGCCTGGGAATGATCATCTTCTGGATGGCCGCCATGAAGAGGGCCTCCTTCAGGTGGGTCAGTCGAGAGACTTCACTGGCCAGTTTCGATACAACTCGATACAGGTCCTGGTGGCTTTCGTACCGAAGCTCATACAACTGGTCGGCATGGTGGGCGAAGGATTTCCTCAGATCACCGAGGAGTGTCTTGGAGAGGGGATTCTCCATCAGCTTCATACACTCATCGACGTGTGTGTGCCGTTTCACATCCTTGGGAGCAACCAGGACCAGATTGCAGTATCGGCGTAGAAGGGACCAATACCGATCGAGAACGTGGGTCTCACAGTTGACTGCATAGGTCTTGACAGCCAAACCAAGGACCTGTGACCCAGTACCCTTTGGGAGGGACACAGGAGGCAGGATACACGACTTTCCCCATGTACTTCGGTACATCTCATATGTGTCGAGGATGTGCCTGTCATCTTCTGGGGTGTTTGTCCTGACACCCACTGTTCCTGTCTGCACCATATTGAAGCATTTTCGAACGAACGTGGGTTCACTCGACGACACAGTGGGGAGAGTGATGCCCTCGTCCAAGCACCGCCTGAGATGCAGCTCCAGGAGACGAGATGCTTCGTACTGCACATGTGTCATGGCCCAGACAGTCTCCTCGATCTTGTCGTGCAAGGTGTCGTTCTTGATGATGGCATCGAGGGTGCACTTGATGATCGAGTAGTCGGCCTTGACTTGCTCGTTTGGGCCACAGCCAGGCAAGGTAGAGCTCCAGAGTGGGTTATAGAAACGGCACTTTGGGGTGTTGCTTCTGGCATGACCCACTTGCTTGCACGTGGCACATACAGGGACCTTGGGTGCTTGGCTGACCATTTCAGCGACCGAGGCAGAGCCAGAGGCAGGGCTGCTGTCGATTCTGGCTGTGCACTTCTTGGTGAAGGGCCTAACATGGTTGGCCAGGCCACAGGAGGGACACGATTTGATAGTGGGCTTCTTGGCCACAGGAGAGTCATTGGGTGATCCCGGGTCGGGATCGGGGGGTGTCTTTCACTTGCGGTGAACCATCTGGCGAGAAAATAGCGACGATGGCTGGTTCTGCCCTTGGGGAAGAAAAATTTTCCTCAAATCCAGCGCATTTTGGGCTGGCAGAGATGCTCACAGTGGCGTCCTTGATCCAGATCCAGAAACGCATCGCTCGCTCAATCAGTGGGAAGACATCTTGTCAAGGTGAGTCTTGCCTGATAGCCAAACGATCATGTCATCTCGCTGACACACAGCCGCGCTTGACTAGGTTTCCAACCAGAGAGATTCAGATGGTGGTGGTTCTTGTCCGCAATCGGAGTGGAGCTTCCAACAATGATCCAATTGATCATTCTTCCACACCAATTGCCCACCACCACCGTCAATCGGCTCAAGACGATACCAAATGCCGTCAACCGACCATGGCCGGATTCCAACTTTTGCTGCTCCACATTCGACGTGACTTTCAGGTGACCGAGATGAGCAGCCGCGAGGGAGTCGGAAAAAATTGATAGTGGTCGTTGCCGAGAAGAAGGGAAAAGGAGCGGCTGCAGCCACCGGCCGGATCGATCCGCCGGTTGCAGCCACGCACTCATGGAAGGCAGCTCACAACAGCTCACTCGAAACGAAACGGGACATCGATGCATCATGAAAGAGCGAGATGCGGGGGACTACGGTGTCCTGATGACTGGTGCGCCGCCACAGCACGATGCAGCCGATCCGGAAAGAAATACGGGACGGGATATGGACACATGCATGGCCACTGTTGATGGCATCGTATTCTCAACATCGTGTTGATAGCGCGGCGTCGTGCGCACTTGGGCCATCCGCTGCTCCGGGTCCGACACATCGCCCTCCGCAGTCCCACATCAACCTTCGACAGGCCGATCGGGAAAGAGCGATGCGACAAAGGTGTAGCAGATAAAGTAGATCTCTTGCAGCAGCGTCCTGCGCGGGACTGCTTGAGCCTGTGCTTGGTGGCCGGCCTCTCCGTTGGGCTCTCTGGCGTCGTCTCCGGCGCCTGGCAGGCCCTCTTGGGCCGCGACTGGGCCCTGGATTCCTTCTGCACCGGCGTTGGCGTTGGGGTTCGGGTTGGGCTGCTGCCAACGGCGCTCCTCGCCAGCTCCAGCAGCCGGGATTGGATTGGGGTTTGGGTTGATGATGCGCAGAAAGATACGCAGCTGCCCCGTCTCTGCCAAGAAAAATACTATGGCGCCCAGGATGACGAGGACAATCCGCCAGGTTGATGCGTTCTGCGTTAACAGATATACCATGAGGACGAGTCTGCTCAGAAGGCCAATCATGTTGACGGGTTGGTTCTCGTTTTCGGGGCCAGCCAATGCTGCGGCTGCGGGAGGGGCGGCGGCGGCCGGAGCTGCGGCTTGAGCCGGTTGCTGCTGCTGATGCTGCTGCTGCTGCTGCTGCTGCTGATGCTGATGCTGTGGAGCCTGGCCGGGATGTGCGTCTTGTTCGTAGCGCGCTGGGATCGCCTCCGCAACATATTGGCTGCTTGGAAACTGTACTTTCGGTGCGGCGACAACCTTGCAGTCGCTGAGCGTGATAGTTTCGCCGAGTCCGAGCTCAGGCAGCTCTATGCTAGAAGCCACCGACTGAATCACATAGGGAACGCCGCTGCAGACCAAGTTTCCGTCACGGAGTAGTGGAGTGAGGTGGAGTGGAGTAGAGTGGAGTGGGGTTAGTACCATACGCAACGGTCGGCTTCGGGATATGCGATGAATGCAGCCATCGAATATCGCAGAAACAGAATCACTCGGAGACAACCGATGCATTGCTGACACTCGCATCAATGGCGACGTAGTCGAGCACGGATACTCCCCCATGGGCACTGCCCTCCAAATACGATTATCCAATGCTTACCCCAGCATAATGACTTGGAATGCACGCTTGGCCGTCTGAGCGATAGAGGACTCTGATCTGAGTCCGAATCGGCGATCAAACAACTCAAACTCAGACACGCAGTCGTCGGTGTCGGCCAGGCTACTGTCGTCGCCCACCACCCGCTCCGAAGGGATTGAGGAATCCTCAGTCTGCGCTCGATCGCCGTGGAGTTCTGACGACACCAGAGGCTGCTGTTTTGGATAAGAGGTGATTGCCGTCTGGGCCACATCTTCAGGCGATTGTGCATGCAGCGTACTTGTTTCAGCAGATGCAGCTTCGGCCTCAGCCTCGGCCTGCTCGATAAGGCTGTCGAGCGACGAGAGCGAACGTGAGTCCTGGACGGGCTTCCCGGCGCCAAAGAGCATCTCCGCTTGGGGTTGAGGGACAGTTTGCGGCGACATTTCGGCCACGGAGCTGGAGTGCGACCCGATCAAAGTGGATTCGCGGGAGAGCTGATGCGGCTGGGCAGAAGACAGAGCCGGGAACGGCGACTGAGGGGCGTCGCTGGCGGGCCGGACTGTCAGCGGCTGTGCAAGAGGCTGCGACACCCCGGGCTTGAGGACAATGTGAATGGTTTGAACCTCGAGCGGGTCACTCTGTTTGCAGGGAGAGGATGTGGTTGTTGTCAGGACATATCCAAGAGTGCCGGAGAAATCGCAGACAAAGTCAGAGCAGGAAGCACATCGGAGGACGAGGCTGGCACAGAAAGTACAAGCAGGCACAGATAGTCCCACTCGATGCGGGTGGAAGTGCTTGACAGCGCTTCACGATGCATCGTGCGCAAGCCAAAGCGGCACTGACCGACTTGAAGAGCGACTCGACCACAACGCCGTCGACAAGCAGAGCGCCAGAGTGGATCAATCGCTGGCTGTTGGCGGAAGGCTGGCCGGGATAGTGGTGATGCAGGAGGTTCTTGAGCTCCTGGACCGTCGACTGGCCCGGAATCAGAAAGGAAAAGTAAACGTGGGGGTGCAGAGGCGACTTGACGGTGAACTTGCGGTGGGCGGGGACGGCGAGCCGCAGGAACTCGGCTTCGTTCTGCTGAGCAGCAAAGACGACAGGATGCTGGTCACTCATGGCGGGGGTTGCACGGCGGGAGGTGGATCGAGGAGGTGGATCGAGGGATGTGATGATCGAAGAGTGCGCCGCAGTCGAAGAGTGTGGATCGAGGCAGAGCAGGAGTGCATCGGGGGTGGGCAAAGGTCAAAGGGGAGCACGAGGATAGCCACGCCGATGCAACGTCGCCGCTGTCGATTGGCCAGCCCTTTGTCGCGGCCATGGCTTTCGGGCCCGTTGCTGCCGACGAAGCGCAAGGAAGGGGCAGGACGGATGTGTCGACGTGGAAGGCGGATGCATCGACTTGGAGAGGGGAGTTAACGACTTGGAGAGGGGATTTAACGACTTGGAGGGTGCATTTAACGACCCGGCTTGCCAAGAGGGCCATAGACATTCGCTCGCCGCGCCAGCCATCGCTCCGGATCTGCACTGGCACCGCCCTGCATCTCCTCTGGCTTGATCTTCCTCCTCGGCTTTGATCTTCCTCTCCTCCGTCTCCATCGGCTCCCCCTTCGTCGGCTCCCCCTTCGTCGGCTCCCCCTTCGTCGGCTCCCCCTTCGTCGGCTCCCCTGCCCACCCAAGACATGGCCATGAGTTCAGCAGCCACCCCAGTGGAGATCTACATCCTGAGCGCCTTCGTGGCTTTCCTCATCGTCGCGGTCTCGTCGCTGGTCCGCTTCCGATCCTCCATCCAGCAGTCCATCCTGTCCTCGCGCTCACGCTTCCTGGCCTCGCTGCCGAGCCACCATGGCTCCAGCACATCCTTCATCATCGGCTTCTTCCACCCGTACGCCGATATGGGCGGCGGAGGCGAGCGAGTCCTGTGGTCCGCCATCCAGGCCATCCAAGCCAAGTACCCGACTGCCATCGTCGTAGTCTACGCCTGGGACCGCATCGGCGAAAAGGACCAGGTCCTCGTGAAGGTCAAGAGCCACTTCAACCTCGCCATCGACTCGGACCGGCTGCACTTTATCAAACTGAAGGATTGGATTTGGCTCGAGGCGAGAAAGTACGATGTCGCTCTCTGGCGTTTGCATCGAGACTCGATACCCTCATTCTCTGCTGTCTGTCTCCCTCCACACACGCATCGACGGACGTCCAAGGATCGCTAACACATCCGTGGCTCCTCAACCAGATATAAGCGATTGACGATGGTGGGCCAGTCGCTCGGCTCGATCTGGGTGGTCTGGGAGGCCCTGGGTGCCCTTGCCCCCGACATCTTTGTCGGTAAGCCACGCCGCCGCTGCTAAGATGAATGTCTGCTCGCTCTGCTGTGCCGCGGCCGTTGCTGCAGCTGCAGCATGTGGTTCAGTCGTCATCTCCAGCCGTTCTCGGTACTGCATTTGCATCGCAGATGTACTCATCTCGGACCCCGTCGTCTGGCCAGATTCCATCGGATGCGCATTCACGTTTCCGATCGTCAAGCTCTTTGGTGCCTCTGTCGTTGCCTACGTGCATTATCCCACCGTGAGGTACGTCGCCCCGCCACGGAGATGAGCTGCCGTCTCGATTCCGGTTGCAATCATGCCGAGCGAGCGCTCCCGATGTGCCTGTGATGTCCCAAGACACGGCAACTTCATGCCGAGACAGACTTCAATCGTGCCGACATGCTCGTTGGCTTCCTCAAACAGTGCAGTACCCGATGGATTATTGCTTGCCCCCTCCCAGAAGTCAACAGAGCTCTCCGACACCACTCACTCACCAAATACGATCCTCTCGTGCTCGATTTCCCTAGTTCGGATATGCTCCAGAAGGTTGCCAGCAGGGTTGCTGACTACAACAACAAAGGATCCATTTCATCCAACCCCATCAAGAGTTTTGCCAAGCTGTGGTGGGTGGCCTTGCGACGGTCGACTCCCGCTTCATGAGGACCCACAGCCAAGAAATCGCGATTTGAATCGAAGCCGAGCTGATCTTGTCTTGTCCTGTCTATCTCTCTGTCCAGGTATTACCGTGTGTTTGCTGTTGTCTATGCCGGCATGGGTCTCTTTGCCGACGTCATCATGGTCAATTCCACCTGGACCTACAACCACATTGTCTCAATCTGGCGCCGCCCAAAGTCCACGACGATCGTCTATCCTCCCTGCAACACCGAACGGCTCCTCGCCATTCCACTGAGCCGTCCCAGACAGCGCACCATCCTCTCTGTTGCCCAGTTTCGACCCGAGAAGGCCCACATGCTCCAGCTCGAGGCCTTCAAGCTCTTCCTGACGGAGAACCCCGAATATCGCGAGGGCGTGAACTCTGCCCAGCTGGTTCTGTTGGGCGGCAGCCGCAACGACGAAGACCAGAAGCGAGTCCAGGAGCTTGAGTCTGCCATCAAAGTCCTTGGGCTCCAGGTAGGGACGCTGATCCACCACTAAATTGAGTATACAGGCGCTTTGCTTTGTTGATATCCATGCCCGTGTTGCAGTTCGGCACTTGCTATCGCCAGCAACCCAGTCACCGCGGAGTGCACTGAATCGCGGCACTTATCCAACCCGTTGTGATTCCCACAGGGCAATGCCCAGATCATCGTGAACGCCTCGCATGAAGTCCTTGGCCAGTACCTCTCCCAGTCCATGATCGGCTTGCACACTATGTACAACGAGCACTTTGGAATCGGTGTTGTGGAATACATGGTGAGTCCTCGTCGGGATCGCAGGACGAGGCACGGCTGCTGTGGCTCTGGAGCCATGATGTCGTCGCTGTCGTATACTCACGACAGGCTGTGTTTTGAAAGGCTGCTGGCCTGATTCCCCTTGTCCACAAGTCCGGCGGACCGATGATGGACATTGTCGTTCCGTTTGAGAACGGCCCGACCGGTAAGCATTTGCTGTCCCGCTGCTGTGCCTCTGGGCCGCCGCTGGCTGCCATCTGCCTTGCCCCGGCCCCGACGCACTCACCCTGGCTGTCCATCGCCTCTGCTCGCCAGGATTTCTTGCCGAGACCGAGGAGGAGTTTGCAGCCGGATTCAAGGCCATCTTTGCCATGTCCACGGCCGAGCAGAGCCAGATGCGCGAGCGGGCCCGCAAGTCAGTCTCGCGCTTCTCGGACCAGATCTTCAAGGACTCGTTCATTCAGCAGATCTCGCCTGTCTGCCAAAAGTACTGTGCCAAGCCATAGATCAATACAGCCGATCGACTCTGGCCGTCGTGCTGCCGTCGTACTGCCGTCGTGCTGCCGGCATGCCCGAGCTGTTGATTGGGATATCCCTGCCCGACGCCATTGTCGAGTGAGGGTGGCTCAATGGAAGCTTCGACTGCCGCTGCCATTGCCGCCGCCGCTTGCGAACCAGTTGCGCACCCATTGCATCTGTGGCCCGCAATCACCTGCAGCGATCCGGTGTCGTCGCTCGCTGCTGCTGCTGATGATGATGCTGCTGCAGGCCGTTGCGGGCGGGATGCAGATGGCCGTTCGGGTTGGGCAAGACGAGATGCACATCTGTCTTGGGCTCGGTGATGGGCCCGCGATCGCATGATGCCCAGCAATAGGCGACTCTGCCCCTCATAGAACATCGCTCAAAGCCCTGCTTACTCGTTGCCGAATCCTCCCGCATCCCAAAGCCCGTTCGGCCACCGTCTGTCCGTTCGTCCGTCCGTTTGCTCGGTTGTCCATCCGTCTGTCCATCCCGTCTCCACAAGCACAAGGCTCGGGTCTCGCCCGCCACGCCTCCTCCTGGACCTGCGTCGCCCAGGCCGGCTTTGCCCCGATCTCCTCGCCATCGGCCCTCGTCTGCAAGCGCATCTCCGGGATTTGGGCCGCCGCCTGCCCGCAATCGCTCCGGGAAGGCATAGGCCGCACCCCTCCGTCGCTAGCGGCGCTGTCCCTGACGACATCCTCCTCGACCGGCAAGCCCGACAGCAACCGCCCACTGTCTCTCGGGCCTCTCCGCGCAAGCGCTGCTCCGGTTGCGGATTGCATCCTCGGCTTCTTCGAGGGGAACTGCATCCCCGTTCCCTTCCGGGTCGCATCCCCGCTCCGTCCTGGACTGCATTCCCGTCTCGTCCCTGGACCGCACCTCTGTCTCATTCGGCCCGTCCGTTTCGTCTGTTGCTCGACCCCACTTGTGTATAGCAGCTTACCAGTCGCTTTCGCAGTCAACCGGCTTGCTCAACCCAGCTACCTCCCGCCCAACATCCCTGCGCCATGGTCTCCTACAACTACCCCAGCGACATCAGCCAGGCCATCTGGTACTATGCCACCACCTTCTGTCGGCACTTTCACGGCATCCCCTTTGACGAAGCCGTTGCTCGCATCCAAGCAGACTCGTTCTTTCTGTATTTCATTAAGGTGAGGCACTCCCCTTTCTCCTCTTCGCTCTTCCTCTTTTGCATGGCTGGTACCCGCCGTGACCTTTCTTTGTCATGGGTGTCGGTGCCGTTGGTTTTGGAAACGGGGTTGGCCCTTTCAGCCCGGTTTTGTGGGTGGTTGCCACAACCTTGGTTCGATCGAGAGCTTTTGCTTGGCACATGGCCGTGAGCCCCCCAGAACCGGTGCCCGATGGCCCCTCTCTTGCCCAGCCGGAAGGAATGCGGTGCTGACGCTGATGCCGAGATCCATGGCTCCCCTGATGTCTCCGATGGCGTCTCCAAACGACACCTGCGCTGATGCCTCCAACCATACATCCAATGCCGATTGCTGCTCCCGTGTTCTGATGAGCCCATGTGCTGATGAGCCCATGTGCTGATGTTCTCATGCTTCTCGCCTACTTCTTCCTCTTCTTGTCCTGCCATCCCTCCAGAACTTTATCGAGAACTGCAACAGTCTGCAAAACGAGAACCGCCTGCCCCTGGGAATCACCACCGAGGTCCAGATGACCTCCTTGATCCTCGTGCAGCGAGCCGCCAGAGCCCGCGGCGCCATGCTCCAGCATGCCCACCGCCACGAAGTCGACCAGATCCAGCAGATGGCCGTCCAAGACATCTACGCCTGCTTTGTCGTCTCCTTTATGCTGGCCCAGAAGTGGAACATCGATGTGCCCTGGGACATCAAGGCGTGGGTGCTGATCGCCAACGAAGGGCAAGAACTGCTCCAAACTCCCGGCAGCGGGCAGCTCCATCCACTCCAGGCCCGAGTCCTGGTCCAAGCCGAGCGAGAGTTTCTATCCCTGTGCTCCTACGATCTCTTCATTCAGCCGGAGGAGTACCGCCAGTTTGTCGACACTCTTGTCCATAGCGAAAAATGCTGGCAGCAGGTCAGTCGCATGATGGAGATGGACTGGGACACTCTCCGCTCGACCTCGGCGGCCCAGAGAGAGAAGCGCTTGGGCAGGCGGCCCAAACCAACCGAGCAAGTCCCTCCGCTGCTGCAGGAAATGGCTGCGTCGTTCCCAGCAATGTATCGCCAGACAAGTGGTCCCGCTGCCGTGGTTGGGAATCCGGTGCCCAGCCTCAGCCGGTTCGATGCTGCCCAAATTGCCGCCCACCGAAGCGACGCTGCCCGATCCGGCGAAGCAGAACTCGATGAGCCCAAGTTTGATGCCTTTCGACTTGCTGCCCCAAGACTGGAGGCCGCGCGGGTCGACATGTCTGGGCTCGGCCAGTTCAAGCGCGACCACTATAGATCTAGTGGACTGCAGCCAGGCCAGCTCCGACCAGAGACGACGGCGAGTTTCGGCGCTTCAATTGTGCCCAAATCGCATATCCATCACTTGCACAGCTCGCAAGGCACTGCTCCTCACACTGCTGGCACAAGCTTGCAAGGCGACGGCACATACTATGGCTTCAAGGACCTTTTTGACCTGCCCGGGATTCCCCTCGGGCTCGGCTCGCCGCTGCACGTACCCTCTGCCGCCCTCGATTCCACCACCTCAAAGTTTGCATCGGCTCAGGCGAACACCGGCCCAAAGGACAAGACAACCGGCTTGGACGACATTCCCCTCAACACACACCACCCGGTTTCGAGTCGCAATCCTGGCTCGCTTCATTCCGCATCAACCGCCCACGAGGGAACTGGTCAAGGCAGCGTCCCCATCACTGGGTTCGGTATTGGCGGCATGAGCATTGGTGCTGGCACCCAGCACCGGGTTCCGTCCGCCTCCCCGCGACGACGATACCATTCTCGGTCCCGCTCTCTCGCCGACCTCCCAAACAGCTCGTCCAGCCTACTCCTATCCCCGCATGTGTCTATCCGCGACGGCATCAGCCCGGAGGATTGGTCTGTGTTCGACATCATCCCCAGTACCCTGAGAGAGATTCTTCATCCCCCCATGAAACCCATTCACTGCCACAAGCAGGGCCAGCTCAACGACCATGTCCCCTCCGTTGCCCACAGTGCCCCGAACGGCCACTTCTGGGGCACCTACCCATACGCTTCGCTCTCCACCAGCGCTGTCGTTCCCGATCTGGGCTCGGTACCTTCGCACCTACAAAAGCCTCCCTCACCCGCGCTGCTGCCGCCCTTACCGCCGCCATCGGCATTGTCGCGCCTGTCTCCCGGGCCAAGGCCAGCTGTAGAGTCGATTTCGATGCTCACCGAGAAGCCCCCGATGCTGCTCGGATTTGCGGACACGGATAGTGCTCGTCCCTCGATCCCGCGCCCGGATCAAGGTATGTGGATGGCTGCCTCCAAGCCATGGACGCACGGGCTTGCCGCTGCGTCGAGACCACAATGGGACAGCCACACGACCCTTCTCGATCTCGATGTTTGAGCTCGATTCGAGGAGCAGCCGAGTTGGGCCACAAGCTCCTCTCGCCTCCTTGAGCCGAAAAAAAAAAAGATCAAAAGTTCACACCCCTTCAAAAGGAAGCGTTTAATCATCGGGAATCTGTCAAATAAAAAAAAGAAGCAAAATCAAGGCAAAAAAAAAAAGTCAAAAGATAATGTCTCAAAAAAAAAAAAGATCAAGGGGAATATGCAGGAACGTCCAGCTTCTCAAAACCTTCAAGAAACCGAAGAGAAACAAGGGACAGCAGGCAAGGACCAAGGCCAAGATCGAAACGGTGGTCCCGCCTGTCCCTCGTCATTCATTCACCCCTCGACGACGCGAAAATGCCAGTCCAAGGGAACATTGCGTCTGGATAGGATGGCATTGTCGAGAGGGGGTCAGTCATGTCAGTCATGTCAGTCCGAGTCGGTAGCTATCTTCAGTACAGCCCGTTCCGAGCGCAACGGGATGGTGGCTTCCCCCAGTGTCATTCACGCCGACCACTTCACGTTGTTGGCTTGGGAGCACGGTCTTGAATACATCTGGTCGATCCCTTGTGGCGATGATCGACTGGCACACCGAGACCATGCTCCGCGAGGTATTGGTGTCGCGATGCGAGAGTGTGGTGCATGCATTTGATCGTCTGGACACCTCCGTACACAGTGTGTCTTGTTTCGTTCTGGGCACGCCGCAAGCCAGTATCCGATGAATCGGCAATATCGTCGAAAACGCTCCCTCATCTCCTTAAAGAATGAGACCAAGGATATGCAGCAACAATGGCATGACGGCCCAACGTGGCTAGATCTCAATAAGGCCCTATCAATGCACTTGTTGACTAGTCACAGCTCTTCTCCTTTCCCGTGATGTCCGGGTGTCCCGTTTGCATTTGGAGTGGTCATGGATCGATCCAGCGACACATGTCCGCAAACAACGGCGCCGTCAGCCGATTATGGCGGGCAGCTTGTTTCTGAGGCAAGCGGCCGTTCTTTCCCGGATCTCAAAGACAAGATCCCCTGACTCAACGAATGCCGCATCTTTGTTTTCTTGTAATGGCTGCTGATAGCAAGAGGACAAAAGAGACAGTTGTTGGGCGCAAGCCCAGACATGAATCGCAGTACATGAACCAGTTCGGCTGCCTTGTCTCGACCGAGCCAGCCAGGCCCTCCTGGATGGACGCGGTCCGAATCGGCCGGCTGTCCTCATCGAATCGAAACAGAGTACCGCAGCTCGTTGACAAAAAACGCAGAGACACATCCGATCAGCGCTGTCAGCAGCTTCCACCGCAGACGCACAAAGGCCTTGATGCCCAGAGACCATTCGAGATCCGTGATATCGAGCATGACGAGAGTGTAATCCTCGAATAGGACAGCTGGAGTTGCAGTTTTCGGAAAGGCGGCAAGACAATGTGCACAGAGAGTGGATCAATGGGGGAACAAGCCAGGGGTGAGTCAATGGTTCTGCGGTGGCCCCAAGGCTGTGCGTGCGCACTGAGTGGCCATTAACACAGCATCCAGTCCAACATAGATGACAAGCCGCTGTCTGCAGGGCTGTGCTCACCAATGTACTTGGGGGGCTTGTTGTACGGATCCTGCGGGTACTGCGCATCCAGTATTTTCTGTCCCGGCCCATCCTCGATCATGGCGATGCCGATGATTTTCTGCGAAGCATAGTATGTGTAAATCCGAGGGACGATGTGTCATGTCCGCCCCATCCCTCCTGTCACTCGTTTCTTCAAAAGATCGCTCGCGGCTTGATCCGGGCCCGTCTCCGCTGCGACTGCGACTCGATCCAAACTCACCAAACCAACGAGTTCGGAGATGGCGTTGCCGGGCCAGATGCTGACGATGGTCCAGGGTCGATTGTCAAGCTGCTCGCTCGTCCAGCTGTCTGGATCGTCGGTGGGCATTGCGGAATCGCCGTCCGTAGATTGCATTGTTGGTATGTAGATGTCACCCGGCAAGCCCATGTCGACGTGGACGAGGGCATTGTGCGGTCGTTTCTTGTGCCGTTTGGAGCCCCGCGGAGCGATGGGCTGGTGTGTCATAACGAGCAAATCGGATCTCTGCGCCAATGCGTAGAGGGTACTCTGTAAGCCATGTGTGGATAGAGACAGGTAGCTAAAGAGCATGTCACTCCCAAGCGCAAGATCGGGCGTGTGGAAACCAGCCTTATGTCGGATCATGTTATCTGTGTCGACTCACAGAGTGGTAAGGCGTCGCAAGGCCGTCGATCATCATCACCGCGACACTGCCCTCGGTGTTCAGCAGCGAGCCTTGGACCTGCAGATCCAGCGGATCAACTCGGGATATCCAGTGACTTGTGACATAGAAGCCGCCCGGGGTGTTGTGCTTGCCAACATACTCCAGCGTATGAATGTGGCCAAAGAAGACAAACGCAAAGACGTTGCCCTGCCGCGAGCGACCTACGGATGTCATTCAATAAGCAAACCAGGCATACAGCATCAGTATAGCCGAGCAAAATCACAACTTTTCCTCCTGCCATGGACTGCGGCCTGCACAAGCCGTCGATTGAGGCCAGGCCCCACCGACACCGAGACGCTGCAAGCGGAAGGCAGGTCGGTTTTGCAGTTGATACTACATCGATAGACAGCTCACCAACGACGGGATGCTTGATAAAGTAGAGTTCTGGGTCGTTCCGTCGGTGGATTTGAGAAAAGTCATAGCCCGTATGTGCTCGCAGCTGATACAGCCGAGTCGAAGGCACGCATTAAACCGGGTGCCAAGCGGAATGCAGGCAAGGCCGTGCAGAGCACCGGAATTCTTCACTGTTCCTCAGCGCTCACCATTTTGTTGGACAGCTTTTTCCACGAGCTAGTGTCTGTGCAAATTGCCGTTTGCAGGCAGATGAGGTCAGTAACGCCTACCAAGAAGACGGAGGCAAAGCAGCCAAGGCACGCAGACAACTCACTGTGGGAGTACTCAAAGATAGTCAGACGAAAGTTGATTGAGGTTTCGTCCAGGGGGGAGGCACTGATGACCAAAAAGGTGTTGTTGTCCTTGCTGATCAGAGACGAGAGGGGAGTGATGAGTGAGCGAGGCGGACGCAGTTCAAGGTGTACCGCCAGGACGACCGCCACGCAGATGGCTTGTTTGCCTGTCCAAGATGAAGTCGGGTGGCCCAGAGACTCACATTGGGGAATAGATCTCCGAGACAGCAATGATATCTATCGGAGCTTTGAAGGTGCCTGAGCATGAGGTGAGATGGCCGTCAGCATTACCGTTAAGGTAAGCGCGACGATGTCGATATTCATCCGCTGCTGGGACGTCCGCCCCCCCCCAAAAAAAAAAGTGCCAAGATTCGATCATACCTATCGAGGGACCGGCAATCGTTGTTTCATTCCAATAGACAGGAAGGAGATCGTCCAGGACGCAATCTGAATCACGAGGAAGGAATCGAAAAACTTTGGAATCCAGCTGCCTGCGATACAATCGGGGAAGCAAATGCGTAGCAGAGGAATGTGAGTCGCCTTGCGCCATCACAAACCAACACACACCAGCTCGGCGGACCCTGTCCGACAAGAACGGCATCGCACCACGGCAATTGGGGGGGGGTGTTGATGGGACTGCGAGATGCTGGGCATGGTTGGCCTTGGCTGTCCCTGGTAGGGGAATGGCCCCGGGCTGTCCGCTCCGTCTTGGCCCACCTTTCGTAAATCAGCTTGCCATCGAGGCCGATGGAAAGTGCCTCGACCGGCGTATTGCCCTTGTAGTTGTAGTTGTGAACATGCACCCCGGTGCCAGGTTCAGGAGCCTTGTCGCTCCAGCAGTCTGAAAGGATCCACCAGGGATGTCAGAAGCCCTGATCCAGGACCAGGTCAGCGACACTGCCCCCCAGCAACCGAAGAGCCTATCCATTCAGAGCCGTCATACGGCGGCGGCATAGATGTACTTGCCGACACAACTGGGCAAAGGATCCTGTCCTGAGCAGAACTGCAAGGTCTTGCCATGGTATCTGTGGCGTGGAGTGTCCCCAAGCAAAGTGTCAAATCGGCTGCCAAAGCAGTGGGCTGGCGGACCCACGGGCTGTCCTGCACAATCTCCTGGATAATCCATGCCACAGCGCCTTCTGTCCGATACCGTACTCGATCGTTTCACCATCCGGATAGGTGTGATAGGATATGGAGATGATTGGGCGGAACGAGGCATCGACCGACGACGAGACCTGGTCGACAATGCCGTGAATGGTGTGCTGATCGACCAGCTTGGGCACTACTTCCGATATATGGTCAAAGGCATCATTGGATGTGCTCTCCGCGGTTGGAGCCAGGGCAGAGAGCGGGACCATGAAAGTTTGGAGCGAGGCTGCGGGATGGACAAGCACCACAGGAGGCAGAACGAGCAAGGCAAAATCGAGCCGAACGCAGGTCAATACAGGCGAGTGAATCGAGACAGATGGGAATACAGTGCAGGGAGCAAGCGCTGCTCCAGAGTGCCGAAGGATGCAGAGATTCTGTCGGCGTTGTCTGCTTCCTCTTCCGCTCCCATGCAACACTGGGTCGAAGGGGACACACCGTTCGCTTGGCGGATGTGCTTTCTGTCCGAGGTCGGCTGTGTGAGCCACGAGAGCTGGAGATGGCTTTGGTCGGCAGAGAGGCCAAAGTACTGCAGCCGGGTGTCGGGATGGCTCCGGGAAGCGATATCGGTGGCCGAGTAACCTTCCAGGTCATAGGGCCTCAGGATGTGGGCCGATTTGACCCGGGGCAGCGGAAAGGGAGGGGCGTTGATCAAGAAAATTGTTCCAAGGAAGAGAATGCCAAGGACGCCCACGATGGCGGCGTTGGTGAATGCCATGGCTCCCGGCGGCGTAGAGCGCTCGTCCAGCCGGCAGGGGTTTGGCGGGTCGGCAAGTGTCAGGCAGATCGAGTCCAAGCGAGGAGGAGGAGACAGGCAGCACGACAACGAGGATGCCTTGGGGAGGGCGTTGTGCGACCAGGCTGTCCAGGAGGTTGTTGCACGCCACCGCGCCCAGTTGCAGGAATGGATGAGCACCACACCAAGTCCCAAGATCCCCGGGATGGCTTCCTTCCCGCAATACATTCGCCATGTGTTCGATGGAGACATGCTGGACAAACAGCTGTACTTCAGCCTGACCCGGCGACGGCGATTCAAGCGACTCGATCTCTACGGCAAGCGACAGCGCACTGTCCACGAGATGTGCAAGCAAGTCATCAACCAGGCACCAAAGGAGACCGAAGTGGTGATTGCCTTTGGGAATGCATCCTGGAAGCAAGGGAAGGGATATGCATCCAGTCCCAGGAGGCTCAGGTTTGCCAAGTACTTCGAGCAGTTCCACCACCACCAGAGACGACCACCAGACCGATCCGTCTCCAAGATCCATGTGTGCTCGGTGAACGAGTTCAACACATCTCAGGTGTGCTCACATTGTCGCGAAGCCAAGCGACTCGAGTCACCCGAGTATCTTGATATCGAGAAACCACACTTTGTACGGAGCTGTACAAGCTGCCATACGCTGTGGGATCGAGACATCAATGCAGCCAGGAATATGATCTCGGTATGCCAGTCGATCATCGCCACAGGAGATCGACCGAGTGTATTCAAGACTGTGCTCCCGAAACCAACCAAAACAAAGAGATTGCCAACCAGGACGGGAAACAATCGCACGGCTTGCTCGCTGGGGCCTACAGTCAGTTAGCGGGCTTCTGAAGCCAGAAAGTGACTGTCCCGTTTCTTTCTGGATTGACTGTAGATCCACCTGACCAGGTGTGCGATATGATCCGACTACGCCGTGTTTGTCCGGATGAGACGATGTGTCCCACTTTTTCTTCAACACGCTCTATGCTGGTCCTGTCATGGAGCCCGGAGTGGGGACTCATCCTGGCAGCCTGGTCGATCCCACCGGCCCCTCGACAGCATCCCTACCGAAGGTCACTCTGTTCATGAATCTACATGCGTGTTGGAAGCCACCGACAGCTGCCACCCTCTCCGGCAACCAAGTTCATCGACCACCACGGTCCCTACAGCCGACAAGAGGATGCGAGCATGAGTCACGGACTGGAAGCAACTCCCAAGATGCTCAACACAATTGACAGTCGACAGCAGGCATCCTCCAAACAGTTGTCTCGATTGATCAAAGTTTGGCAGACTCTGCTTCAGAATACTCCTCCCGCCTCCTCCTCTCGGCACCGAAAATAAATCTACTGGCCGCGCACCAGATTACAAACCTGTACTCGTCTTGGATGTATGCCGATCGTATCGAGTCGTAGAGGACGAACTGCAGGGCTCCGCCAAGAGAGGTTTTCAGGGCGTTGGCCGCGAGTCCGCGGTAGAATGACTTCCAGCCCTCCTGCAAGATCATGGTTTTGATGCTGCCAAATCCGATTGAGAGGGTCCCGGTGAGTATCGAAACCAAGGCCGAGATCGGCCGCGATTGACAGGTCGGACTCTGTCACTACCCCGTCGCTCCAGAGACTGGCTAACAAGATCGCAAGCCTCCGCAGCCCATATCCGATCTTGATGCACGTTCGCGACAGCAACGGCGACACTAGCGAGAGATAGAGGGGCGAGAGTCGTTCTGCCGCGCTGCCATCGCCTCGGACCACATACGGCTGCACTGCCTGATGCTCTTACCAGTCGGCGGTGCCGCTGTAGAGCTGCTTCTGGCCGAGGCCGCCATTGAGTTGCATTCTTCGGCGAATCGTGTCGACTGGATAGGTCAGGCTCTGGGCTACCACGACCGAAACCATGCCCAGCGAGAGCTTGAGCCACGGATAGAGCCACTCGGAGCGCATAGGGCGGGACTCGGGTAGGAAAACATCGACGAGCGAGTCGTAGGTGGCATAGGACACCCCTGTATAGAGCATCACGCCGAGGTTGCTGATGCCCAAGCCCTTGTATGCGGCCAGGACACCCTCGCGCTGGGCTGTCTTGAAGAGACAATCAAACAGCCCCCGGTAGAGACGGTGCGGGCTGGACTTTGGGGTGGTGTCGGCCGTGAGTAGCGTCCGTGCATAGTCCAGCGGATACGTCAGCGACAGTAAGATGCTGCCGCTCAGGGCGCCGGTTACCAGCTTGGTTTGGAAGAGTGTCGTTGCATCGCCCTGGGTCGGCGCCAGCAGGACATTGAGTCGGTCAAAGAGAGCGAACCGGATCAAGTTGGTCGGGAAGATCCTGTTAGGCCGGCAACTGCGATTAGGGCCCCCGTATGTGCGTCCACCACGAGAAGCTCCAGCCTGCCAGCGGCTTCGTCTGGCAAGAGATCCGGTTCAAAGCGAGCGACAGCACGGGCGCACCTCAACACATTGACACCTGCGGGGACAGGGATGGCGAGATCGTTAGAATCGACTGCATCGATGGCCCGGCGCTGCAGAAGCAGAGGACGCTTGGGAACTTGACGCTGATCCGATGCCAGGACGAAGATCATGCTCTCCGAAGAGTGGGCAGGGCGAGCCGTTGCGGTATCAATGTCCCATGACACATACCATTGCCTCGATACAGCGCAAGCCATCCTTCCCGCTCGGGGATTCTCTTGAGGCCATCGATCATGTTCTTGTAGGGTGTGTGGAGCTGCGGGACGATGCCAAGCGGAAAGTGGGGCATGATCGTCATGCGCTGAACCTGGAGCACGATCTTGACCCGTTCGATCGGGGCGATGAGCGTCCGGGCCACCTGGGCAGCAGAAACGAAAGTTGAGTGGCTGGGCTTTGGACCTGCGGCTGCACTTGACCCCGAGGAGGGGACAGGGGCCACACTAAAGGCAGGCCGATCGAGGCGAACGAACAGCTTGTCGATGACAAACCCCGGCTGCTGTTCCATCGATGAGAAGCTGCTTGCCAAATCGAATCCTGATGGAGGGTTTGATTGCAGGCGCAGTAAGCTGCCGATCGAAGAGGCGATCGTGCTTGGAATCGCAGTGTGCGGCAGGCAGGCAGGACCTGGCGCTGCAGCCTACCAAAACTCGGTGCGCTTTTTCTGCCTCAGCGACGGGTGTGCCCGGTCGGATGCAGAGCGGTGGGCGATCAGCTGTGTTGGGTCCGACATGGGTGTGGCCAGCGAAGGACAGAGATGCCAGGAAGATGGCGGCCGAGATGAGCAGCGAGCAGGCCAGCGACGGGAGCCAGGGAAAGATCGCCCTTGGCCCTTGCGCCGATTGTGCCGATTGGCATGCGCGCGTGGGTGCTGTCGGCTCCGGCTCGCTTGGACTGGAAATGGACACCCGGTATGGGTCGGGCATGGGGCTTTTCTCTGGGTCATGTCGACAAACGAGACCCACTAGCCCGCCCACCCACGCTCACAGCATTGTCAGTGGCAGCAGAGGACGCAATCGTCTATTATGGGCTATAGAGCCAGGCTCTGGACCTGTTTCTCGGTAGCATAGACCTTGGCCTGGCGATACCACGGCAGGCAGATGACAGCAACAGGGCCAAGAGCGACGGCATTAGCAGATGAGAGATTCCGACCGGAGATGCGATCGAGGATGCAAACGACTCACCTTGAGATTGCTCAGGTCGGTCGACATTTTCGCAGCTCTGCTTCCTGTCTCTCGGGCTGGTGACGGACAGAAAGAAGCTCCATTCAGAGCACGCCAGCTTCGAGCCAGATGACCCAGCCACAACCCAACTCCACGGCCGTTTCTCCGTCGGCGTTCGATCGCATGCGGCTACAGGCCGGACGCAGTGAAACGACAAGCCTACCGATGTTGAGTAGCAGCAACTCCTTGTCTTCCAGCGGGCCGTACTTGAGGATGTGCTTCTCGAGAGTCTTGAGTTGCTTCCGCAGAGCCAGAATATCGTTTGTGAATCCCTCGATCTCGTGATTCCGCCGTCGCTTCAGTGATGAATAGCTGCAGGAGGGAGCAACATGGAGATAAGCGCGCGTCCGAGCAGTGCGGCAGCTTGCCGACATATCGATGCAAATGCACTGGCCCAGAAACATGGAGGCCATTTCCTGCCGCAGCCGGTGATTCCCAGAGAGCGGCAAATACCGAGCCTATGGATAGTGCATTATAGGACCGCATCCGCGGACGATCAAAGGCAAAGCCACTCACTCGGCTGTGATTGCTTCAAGTCGGTTCTTCAGCGCCTCTGTTTTCTTGCGCATCGTCTGCTCGGCTTGTTCTGCCCGGGTCTGCATCGGATTCGAATCAGAATCGGAGAGGCAAAGCAAAGTCCATTTCCAAGACAGATGCCACGCACCTTGTATATCCGCAGATTCTCTTCCTGCTTTGCGATATGGGTTTGTAGTTCCGCCACGAGAGACTCTTGGCGGCGGGTGAGTTTCTCCTCGATTTTCTGCGCAAAAGGGGATGATGTCGAGATGCAGAATATGTCAGCACGATCCGAGGGCCTCGGCAAGGCTGCTCAGGGACAGGGACATGAATCATGCTCGCTCTCCAATCGGCCTACCTTCTCCACAGAGTCTACCCTCTCCTTCTCGACAGTGAGCTGTTGATCGACCTCCTGCAGTTTCTTGACCAGGACGGCTTTGTCTTCAATCAGCTGTCGCTCGTGCACATGGGAGACCTTCTTTGTGTGCAGAAGCTCTGGTCGAGCGACAGCCGTCCGTTGGCACAGAGTCAGCATATGAAGTAGCAAGAACGGCGCTGGCAATGGATACTCGAAAGCCACCGCCGGAGCATGGGCCTGCTCTGTGCTCAGAATGCTGGATCGACATGATCGTCAACAAGCACGGCGGTCCAGACCTCGGGTGTTCTCTCGACACAAAGCCTGTAGACGCTGGGCTTTCCTCATGTACTCTTCGATTTTCTTTGCCTCATATTGCCGACGCACGGCTTCTTCGTCCAAATGTGCCTTGCGATCCTTCATCAGTCCAGTTATCGTGGCTTCATAGTGTCGTTTCTGAGTACGGTGGCACAAGTCAGATACGATCCGTAGGATACGAGCCAAGATGGAAAGGGTGAGCGAGATAGCATATTCTCTTGAACGAGCCGCAGCCCAGCCAACGCACAGGATATTCCAAACAACCCCACCTGTTCATCGAGCTGGGTACGTAGCGACGTGACGGTCAGCTTGAGCGACTCGATCTCATCCTCAAGAATCACAATGTCTCGGTCCTGAGGCTCGCCCTTCTGTGGGTTGTGCGGAATGTCAGAGTCGATCCGATCATTGAGGTGGCAGAAGAAGTTGGGATTGCGGTGGGTGCCAGGGTTCCATGCGAGGATCGAGAGATCATATAATCAGCCATGAAATCGTCCGATTCGCCGAAGGGCCTGAGATCTAACAGCACGGCGACTGCACCTGATGCTTCGGCAGCGGCTGGACTTTGACCAGCCTCTTGTCGAGAGTGTCTCGAAAATAGGTTGTTTCTTCGTCCACCGAGCCTTGCATCGAAAGCAGATAGCGGATTTTTTTCCTGTCCTTGAGCTCCTGGACTGCATCAGCCCAATCGGCAAAGAGACGAGGGAGCCACATGGAAAAATAAAGGATCAGCGTTTAAGGCGCTGATGCGGGGAACGGCATCCGCCTAATCAATGCGTCGTGGTTGGGGTGCTGGGGCTCAAAGCGGCCTGGACAGAGAGGCAGCGGATAGCGACGATACCGACGGCGAAGCTCGTCATTTTCGGCGACGACCTTGAGGAGCTGTTTTCTCTCGTCAAAGACGGACGTCTGAGCATCGCTCAGGGCCTGCTGAAGCTCTGCGACCTCGCTGGACCGCTTGTGAAGCTCCCAGACCAGCTTGTGGTGCTCCTCGTGCGAGATCTTGAACTGCTCGACTCGATCCAGGGCCTCCTCGAACTCGGTCTCGGATTGCTCTGTCCAGTCAAGACATCAGTATGAGTGGCGGCATTGACGAGCGGGGATGGGGCACATGCTGAGGCTTGATGCTGCAGAGGGTTGTGCGGCGAGGCGCCATTCGAGCCCGACACAGCGATGCGGCGATATTGGAAGGCGAGCGTACTGATGCGGTGCCGATAATAGGCAAGCAGATCCTCCGAGAGCGGCAGGCTGCGGACAAAGTCATCCGTTTCGAATGCGGGCATCGTGCAGACAGGCGCTCTGGCTGTGGCGGCGAGCAGATGTGGGGCAGAGATGCCGAAGGCGATGGCCTGTTTCCCCGGGTTGTTGGCGACCAAGCATCCAGGCAACCAGAACCTGGCGAAAAGGCGCGTCAGATCCTCCCAGATCGGCCTGCCATGAAACCCCTTGCACCAGCGGTGTCCTGATTTGCCCAGGCCGCCATGATACGCCCAGGCTGCCCTGATTTGTCCTGGACTGCCTGCAGAGCTCGCCCTCGCGTGGGGACGACCGACTCTGCCTGGCGGGGTGGATAAGCACCGACTGGGGTGCCTGGCAAGACCGAACAGGCCGTGGGCCGATGATCAGCCGGGATGCCGCCGACCAGTGAAAAAATGGGTGCGGCAGGACAGGAGCAGCGCGGGGCCAAGAACCCATGCACGCAGCATGCCCGCAGCATGCCCGCAGCATGCTTGCAGTGTGCCCGCAGTGTGCTCGCAGTATGTCCAGCAACCGAGGGTGCATCCGGAGGCTGTCTTGGATCGATGGGGTTTGGTCGTGGGAACGAAGCAGCAGGTCGCCCCCAGCGAGAAGAGAGCGCGCGAGAGGCGGGCGAGACGCGGGCGAGAGAGCGTGCCATGTCCGTGTCCAGTGCCGGCCAATGGTTTTTTGGTGCCAGGATGGAGAATATGCCCGATTTGGGCATGGGTGCCGCGCGTCGCAGCACACCCGCGCTGTCTGTGTGGCAGCCATAGCCTGGCCAGCCACACTCAGCCACACGCAGCCACACACGCACACGCACTCATCCGTGCTCATTCGGACAACGCAGACGCGCAATCGACCCCTGCACACACACACGTCGCCAAGCACTCTCGCTGGCTCCTCGCTGGCTCCTCGCTGGCTCCTCGCTGTGCCGCGCCTCGCTCGATCGTGCTGCAGATGCTGCACTCTGTGTGGCTGCGCATCCCCCTCGCTCCTCGCCGTGCCCTCGCCAGTCGCGCTGTCCTGTCCTCAGTCCTGTCCTGTTCTGTCCTTTTCTCACCGACCTTGACTTTCATCTGCACCATCGTCATCCATCGCCGTCCATCGCCATCCGTCGGCATCATCCGTCGCCGCACATTGCCATCTGCCAGCGTCACTGCCCTTGCTCGCCCCGTTGCCGAGCCCTGTCTTCCTGATCCCCGCCCCACAGCCTCGGCAGAGCTCTAGTCAGAGTCCTCGCCGGGCCGACCCACACCCCGCCTCGCCATGCTCGCCAGCCCTTTCCCAAATCCGTCGTCCGGCTCTCCGGAGAGCGACCCTGGCTCGCTCGATGTCTTTGGCTTGTCCGCAGCAGCACTGGACCAGCAGCACCGCGACCTCCTCGCCCGCTTCCAGGCCCATACCTCTGGCCTCCAGCTCGAAGACGATTTGTGTGCGTTCGCTGACGACTTTATCGACACCTCCTTCTGTGAGCCAGACAGCTCCCTCATTACCGCAACGATTACCCTGCCGACCACTTCCGCTCCCGGGCCGATTGGCATGTTCCCCAACGAGGCTAGCATCGCCCAGGGACTTTTGAATGTAGCCATGTCCCGGACAGGCGCAGATCCCGTCGTCGACACCAAGGACACGTTTCTTCCGATCACAATGCCAATTCAAATGCCGCAAATGCTGTCACAATCGCCGACGCCTTCGCTCGTCTTGACCTCCCCGCTGCCCACCGTCGCCGCCCAGGCTCTGCCGGTCAACTGGACTGCGGGTGAGCCACTTCCGTCCATGGCTGCACCCGCCGTCCATTCGATTGCGCTCCATTCACCACAAACGCCAGACCCGTCCTCGAATCAGCAGCCCCAGAAGAGCGCCGCGCAAAATCAGCAGTTTCTGTTCCGCCAGCATCAGCAAGCTGGCCAGAAAAAGAAGCGCGGACGGCCTCCAAAGTCCGGCTTTTCTATCAACGACCACACTCTGACCTTTAAGCTCTCGGATCCCGTTCCGCTATCGACCCCAAGCATGCTCTTTTCGCCCCATTCGGCGTCATTTGCGGCCCAGATGGTACTGAGTCCCGCCGTTCCATCTGGCGACCATATCGGCATGTCCTTGAGCCCGTCGCCGGTTGGGCCCCCGTCGCTTCCAGGACTGAACATCATGTCCACAGGGCCCCCGATTGCGCCCGCAACAACCTCGGCAGCGCAGCCCATCATCCCGTCCGCCCTCCAAGCCGTCCTCCAACCTGCCGTTCAAGTGGACCCATTTGGGTATCGCCAGTCTCTCAGCAGCCCGTCGCAGCTCGAGTCGCATTCCGCCCCAGCATCGCTTGAGTCTCTTGTAGCGTTTCCCGATGTCGCAATGGCCAGCCTCGATATGCCGTCGATCAGCGCAACCTTGAGCGACCCTGCAATGGCCCAGTTGCTGAACTCGCTGTGTTCCTCGGCAAACCTCGCATCGATCGATGGCCAGGGTCTCCCGGCAGTCGTCCCCAACGTTGCTTTGGATGCCGTCCCGCCTTTCCTTGGACTGCAGCGATTTGGGACAGTGGTGAATCCGGCTGCGGGTCTTCCTGTCGTCAAGAGAAAGCGCGGACGCCCTGTCGGAAAACGAGACCCCGAGAAGGAAAGGGCCAAAGAGGCTGCAAAGGCCAATGCAGTTGCCAGTGCCGCTGCTGCTGTAGCTGCAGGCAAGAAAGCCGCCGCCGCAACTCTTGCTGCGTGTACCTCTGCACAGCGCTCCACACCATCGGCCCCGTCGATACCGACCGGTGCCGCAACCTCCCATGTTTGGCAAGCCGGAACCCGCCCTGCTGGATCCGCTGTCGAGGCCGCAAAGCTTCCCATCATGCCCCTCGTCAAGCCAAGCAGCACAAAGGCGCCCGCCAAGACCATGCCGCACCAACTCAAGGAGCAGCGCAAGGTAGCCCATAGCGCGATCGAACGCCGATACCGCAACAACATCAATGACCGCATCGCCGAGCTGAAGGCTGTGATCCCAGCTCTCAACGCTTCGGCAGCGTGCCCCTCGAGCGACAAGTTTGCACGCGGCGCATCCCATTTTGGAAACGAGCACGAATGCGAATCAGACGACGACTGCGAGGCCGAGGACTCGAGCGTCGTCATCGACGGAGTCGCCGTGGCCCAAAAGATCAACAAGGCTACGATCCTGCGCAAGGCAGCCGAGTATATTGCCCATCTCCGACGAGCCAACCAGGTGCTGAAGGATCAAGTCGACTCGAGCCGCAAATGTGTACAGGACCATGGGAGTCCGGAGCTGCTCCTGCTGCTGGAAGATAACCTCCGGGCCGTCAAGGAACGGCACCAGACTGAGACCGTCCAGAGGCAGGTCAAACTGGAAGACAGCCCGCTGTCACCGGTCCTGTCGGGTGTGCCGTCCATGTCTTCTCCGTCGACATCGTGCAGCCACGACTCCCCGCCATCGTCTGGATTTACTTCAGCCCAGCTGCACACCGATTCGCCGCCGCCGCTGGTGCTTGAGAGCCCAACGACGTCCTCCGAGGACGAGTCGGATGGATATCCGTCTCCCAAGCGCGCCAGGCACACAGGCAATCCAGCCGCGCATGTTGCCCCGGCTCGCATGATGATGCTTGTGTTTGTATGCGCATGCATGCTCTATGCCCCGAATCCGTTTGGCTCTGCGCTTGTATCTCTGAACGGACCTGCAAGCCCCGACCACCACCACTCGCCTGCAAGGGTCTTCGACGCCGGTCTGAGCTCCGCGATGCCTGGACAGCCCCAGACGGCGGTGTGGTCTCCCGAGATCATGTGGTATGCTTTCGACATCTCTCCTCCGCTGCTTATCAGGAGACCCTGAACGCCACCAGCATATGCCTTTCGCTAACAAACACGATGATGTTGCGGCTGTCCTTCCCCTTTGGTGACTCGCACACAGGCCCATCCTGCGGATCGTTCTCACGCTCTTGGTCCTTTGGAAGTGTCTGAATCCGTCAATGTCCACTCACACCGCGACATTCAAGCCTGTCAAGAAGCCCACTGATCAGTACCACTCGAGCCAGCTCAGCTTTGAAGCCGAGCCCTCGGATGTCAGCCAGCACTGCACCAGTCAGCTGGAGTCTCCTGCGAACAAGAGCCGACTGTGGATGCTGCGCCTGGCCCAGGAGGCCGGTGCCTATCTCATTGGCCCAAGGCTGTGCCTGGGCCGTGCCGCAGTTACAAATGCAGGCGAACTGCACGAGTACATACTGTTGGTGCGACGTCTGGAGTCTGACCTACGTAAGTTTGCCCCTGCCTGCGTTGCCGCACTCGAGTATGGAGCCAGTGTGCGGGTCAAGCACGGCTTTTGAGAATCCGCGGCACTTGGAATGCAAGCATCGATGCGCTGCTATGTTCTGGGCCAGCCCACCGAAACACCTTTGTTGATGGGTCATCTCTTTGTATCTCGCTGCTCTGGATGCCGCCGCTGCGCTGTTCTGTGCCTCTGAAAACGCTTCGCTCGGGACGTCGGCCAGTCCTCAAAGACAACTACCAGCCTCTCCAACTCTCTCAAATCCTTCGCTTGGCCAATGTGGCCAATGCGTCGCCAGAGATTCTGGGAGCAGAGCTCTGTGGACGCGCTCTCCTTCTCTGTGCCCTTCGGATTCAGCGGGCGATCGTTGCTCGGCACCCACCCAGGAAGAGTGGCAAGGCCATCAAGCGCCCTGCTGTCTCCGCCACTGGATCTGGGCACATCATGCTCTTGCTTTGGCAGCAGCTTAGCATGAGTCTACTTGCCAAGGGCATCGAGATGCTCCAGTCTGCCGGGGCCAGCCTCACCGACCCACACCTCAACTGGTTCTTGCGTGTTACGCGGGAGGAGAAGGTCAACCCAATGTCTCTGCTGGACGAGTCGGTTCACACTTCCAGCAGCGAGTCGGCTGGAGCGGCACAGCCTGCGCAAGAAGCGGCCCGAAGCAATCTGTTTGCCCACGCCATGGCGTCCTACCGCCGCAGTCGCTTGCACGAACTACTCGGCGAGGCCCACGTCATCCGCCATCTGTCGCTGCTCCCGCTGCATGAAGAGCCGGCTGCGGATCCCTCGGGGTCTGTGTCGCCTGGCATCGATGGCATCCTGGCAGAAATCAAGCGGCTTGGACAGGCGTCCATGGACTGCCAGGATTTCCTCGGCTATGCTATTTGCGAGCTGGTTCAGGTGGGCGACATGATGCGGTCGGGCCAGACCTCCGAGGCGGTCGAAAGGTACCTGGCTCTCGAGCAAGCAATCCCGCCCGAGTGTCTGCGCCAGCGATACGAGGTCTTTTCGACCCTGAGTCTGTCGGTCTTCCTCGTGGCTTGTCACTACCGGCAACTCAATCACGCTCAGCAAGAACAACACATCTCCAACTCTGCTGGTGTCCTGACCACCCTGTCAAAACAAACCGACTGGGTTGTCTGTGGCTGGCAGGAGCTCGACCGATACACCAAAGAACAGCTCTTGCATCCATCTCCAAACGACCGCGATGGGTCCAGTCTCGTGCTGCTCCAAGCCATGTTCCTCAACTGGGCCCTCCTCACAGTCCCAACGGGCGAGGGCCACCACGAGTGCGGCATCACTTCCTGCGCCGCCGGTGACTCGTCTCGGCGCTGCTGCCTTCGCACCCATGCGGACAAGGTTCGATTCTGCATGAACGATCTGATCATGGGCCGACTCAAGGCGTCCAAGGGAGCCGCGCGCGAGACCCTCTTGGAGATTCTCAAGTACTGGCGACAGAAGACGATGCTGTCCGAGTGAAAGCACTTTCTTGTGCACGACCGCTCTGTCTTGTTTTTGTTTCGGAGTTTTGCCCCCCCCCCTCGTCATTCATACATTCACCCCTTTCTCTCGCATCATCGCTTGCCACGCCTCTCCTTTCGTGTTGTCACCATCAGCGTCGCTTGGACTCACTCCGCTACCTTCCCTTTGGAAGTGCGACTACATTCTTCACAGCCGTACCCACATGCCCCTTCCTGCGGCTCAGCCACGACAAACATCCGCACCCATCCGTTTGCCCGACTTTGTCTCCATTGAACCCATGTATTTATTTCTTTTCAACCACCCGCGAGCACGGCAGATACACCAGCGAATCTATACAACTCGCATGTGCGCAGACGCCTTGTGGCTCTTATCGTGATTGCTCTTTGCACCCTGTCTTATAACTAGTTTTGAATACAGTTCTTCCCCGAAAGCAAAACAGAACCAGGGAAATGAGGCACGGAGACCCAATATGCACGGCGCGGCTGCTATCCGTAGAGCTTGATGTGGCATGGCAGGCAGTATGGCTTCGAGTCGTGGACCTTGAATGCCTTGCCGTTGCTGCCGGGCACATCGGACTGGAGCGTTTGCTGGCAGAAGGTGCACTTGAAGTGGTCCAGGTGGTATCGGCGACCAGCGACATTGAGACACTTGCCAATGATGGGCTTGGAGCACGTCGAGCAAGTCGCCTCGTTGCGTGCGTAAAAGTGCGTCTGGCAGTACGGATGGCCCTCGTGCTCATAGTAGCCCACGTCAACGAGGGATAAGTTGCAGTCCTGGAATCGCATTGTATGTGGTGGACAGTGCGAAACTCATGAGCAACAAAGCCGGTCCAACGCAAACCAAGGGCTGCCCAAGAAGCACATCGACGACCGATTTCGCTGGTCTGCTCCTTCCCACATTCTCTACGACAATACCACTCATTTGTCCGCACCCGTATCGGCCACCGGACGAGCCTCCTCCTCACTCACTCCTATCACTTACCGCACAAGTGAAGCATTCCTTGTGCCACTTTTGATTCAGGGCCACGAAATGATCGCCCACAAGAGGCTTCTCGCAGCGACCACAGACATCGGCAAACAGGTGGCGGTAGTCGTTCTCGCAGTAAGCACGGCCATCGGGGCCTTCCAGGAAGCCGTCGCCCTGCGAGAAGACTTTGCCGCACTGGCAGCAAAAAAAGTGGTCCGGGTGGAAGGCCTTGCCGAGGGCGTTGATACAGCGGCTGGTGATGGGTGTGTGGCCTGGTTGTGGTTGTGGTTGTTTAGTTCCCAGCAGTCAAGAGAGTGTATCTGCTCCTCAGCCTCCAACTGGGCGAGAGGCCACTCACCCCATGATACTCGATCAGACAACTTCCAATCCTCCTCCTCCTACCAGCAACCCCTCAGGCACTTACAGAACTCGCACTTTGGCGAAAATAGCTCGTGGAAGCAGCCTTCGCAGTACGGCCTGCCCTCCATCTCGTAGTACTGGATATTCGCCAGCACCCGGCGGTTGCACGTCGGCCCGGGGCAGACAAAGTGGTTTGGATGGTAAAACTTGCCAAAGGCCTCGACGAGCTGGCGCAGGATGGGCTCCTGGCAATAGTCGCATTTGGGTTTGTTCTGGAGGTCTTGCTGGTCGTCTGGCTGAGCGTTTGGCTGCAACTCGGGCTGCGGGACTGGGTCCTGCGTCGGGTCATAGTCCCACCAGCCCCCGCCTCGCTTGATCTTTTGGAGCTGTGCCCCGGGGAAGTTGGGCTTGGCTGCCTGGATCTCAAAGAGTAGCTTGTCTTTGGGAAACCGAGTTGCCGACAGAGTCAAGGAAGGCAGGCAGTCGATATCAACAGCAATCAGCACTCGAAGCTCGGGAACGCGTACTTTGTTGGTGGCGAACTGGATCGCCCACGGTCCGAGCCCAGACAGTCATGGAACCAAGTGGGACTCCTGACCTTCATCGAGTCGAAGCGCTAGACTATGAGCATATACCTAGCGCATCCATGACAGCGATGATCTGTGTTCCTGAAGCGACTGCGGTAGTGCGAGGCTTGCTATGCAATTCGGCGATGGCGTATGCCAAGGATTGCCTGTCGAACGATCAGGTGCGGAGGAATCTCAGATGCGCCTGCTCAGAGCAGTGCACTCGATCACCAACAGAGCGACAAGTCGGAGAGGTGATTGACAAGCCCTTGTGTGATTGAAATAGCCTCCTCCCCGATGGGAGGCCGAACCCAGCAACGTCATCCAACGACCGTATCCGACATATGCTTCAAAGGCCAGATGCAACCCAGTCTGCAGGATATATCTCATCCAGACCGTCGGAGGACTGTGTCTCGTTGTCTTACGGCAGATAGGAAATATATGTGACGGTCATAGTATACGTGGGGGATGATGATTGGAACTGCACAGCTACCAACGGTCGGAGGGTACCATTTGGTTGGACATAGAGATCGACAGAATGTCAAAGAAAGACAAGAAAGTACAGAGACAGGCAACCGAGGGTGCTTTCCCCGCCAAGGCCGACCAACGCTCGGGCAGGCGCTTCTCTATCCAGCGTCTTCCATGGTCCTCCCGCGAGTTTCGGCCTTGGACGTCTTCCAGCCAGAGCAGTGGCAGCAACAGCAACAGAAACAGAAACAGCAACAGCGATAGAGACTACGACAGCAGTACAAAGACAAACGAGATCGACATGCTGATGGGGGCGACAGACCAAGGGGGGTTGAGGCCGATCAAAAGATGAACTCGCCCTCGGTGGTGTCGGGCACAAAGAGCTCGTATTCCGAGTGCTTGCAGCGGAACGAGAACATGGGCGCGGCCTCCTTGCTTTGGATGAAGTTGGGGGTATCTGGAGGAAGAGGAGCAGCCAAGTGGAATGTTAGTAACCGTAGATCGTATTCGAAATCGAGCCCATCGATCAACTTTCGAGTGACGGCAGGAGCTTACAGTGTCCAGGCCCAGGCATGGGCGACTGGCCATGTCCGTTGGCCGTGTGGTACTCGTACGCATCTACAGAAGGGTCAGGAAGCCCCGATAGTCAGCCAACACGTCTCGCACCGCTATCAGCGAGCTTGTGCAAGTGTCCATCAGATCCAGGCGCCGGCCAAGCCATGCAAGCATTCAGATGATGCTGTATCGACGGACACAACACTGACCCTTTGATCCAGAGAATGGACTCTCGCTCGACTCGTGGTGCCATCGGCTACCAAGCGAGTATGCTGGCGCCGATTTCTTGATTTTGGAGGGATCGAGGGCCGAATAGGCGGCTGGTCCAGGAGAAAATGACTCCACTGTAGGAATGCCGTGGGAAGAAACGATAGAGCAGCGGGGATACGGAGATGGTGTGCACACAAGAAGGCAGTTGGAGGAGCGCTGTTAGCGAAGGAGTGTACGCTCATTCGATTGAACATATGCCCGACATAAACAGGTTGATCTGTTTGCTGGCGCATCTCGGCATTGGCTTACGTTTCATCGGTCGCGGGGGCTTGATGGTGTATGCAGCAGCAGCAGGCATGGTGATGGCCGGACGCAGTCCCAAAGTTGACGCAATCGAATCTGTTGTCGACAAGGGTAGGCGTAGGCAGGCGTGAGTATCAAGTCATCGTCAAGAGCCACCCGATCGATCGGCTCGGGTTTCCTTCGAGCGGGATGTGGACGGCTTACATTCAGCAGGACCCGGATTGATGTTGGCTGGAAGGAGAGGCCACTGGTGAGACGTACGATCGTGCTCATGCCGATGCTCATGCTGATGCTCATGCTGATGCTGATCTGATGCTCATGCTGATGCTGATCTGATGCTCACGCTCGTATTTGTGGCATTTGATCAAGCACGATTGCAGGTGCAAACACACCGCCCAAGCGTGCCCGTCTAGACAAATTGCCATCAAAGAAGCCCATGTCGGCACAGTCGCAGCGCATACCTTTCTCGTTGTTTCGGCGTCCGCCCATACTGTACGCTGGTGCTTTGGCCTCCTTTGTCGGAATGTAGGTCGGATTGTACTTCCCTGGACCAGGGGTGTCCAGATCAACTGCACGAACGTATCCGATAGAATCAGCCGTGGTTGGGTGAGCATCAACGAGCGATATATCGAGTCTCCGATGCGAGTGCCAGAGACGCAGACTCCGTACCATCTCTTCTCTCTTTCTTGTATCCACCCTGGAGCGAGAAGGCCGGTCCTTTCGATGTGCCGGTTCTCGTTGTTTGAGGGAAGAAGGCGTTCGGGCCTGGGGTTTCGCTGGCAACTGGTTGCAGGATGGAATATAGGGTCAGTACTGGTGCCAAGAGAGCTACCAAGAGAACCACAGAGCGAGCAAGCCGTGGCACGAATCGGTACGTTTCCCGTAGAGCTTGATTCCAAAAGAATATGCCGGGGCCCGAACTCCGGTTTTAGCATTCAAGCCAATTGTCCTAAGGGCATTTTTGAGGGTTAGTGGACGGGAATCTTTGGTGCCTGGCCCCGGATGTTGGGCTGCCAGCCGCCCAGCTGTACTTGACAGCCAGCGATGCAAGTGCAGGGCTCAAACAAGACCACAGACACACAGGCCATAAGGAGAGACGTGCTTACGATGGTAGGGTATAGGCAGCTGGTCCAGGACCTGGTCGAGTGGATGCAGCGACTGTGCGTGAGAACCGGCCCGACGACCGACACATATCCAGGCTGTATGTTCTTGCAATAAATGCCCGCTGCAGATGCTGCCCCGCAGACTGCCTCGCAATGTATAAGCAGCCAGGGTCTGCACACACTGTCGGCCACACCGCCTAGCCCCTGCCGTTTGATCATCGTGTGTGGTGCTGTACCTTTCGATCTGGCTGCAATGGGGATCTCGGCGGCACTGGCGACTTCGTTCTCGCTGCCGCCCTCGGCAGGAGCGGTGACGTTTTGGCCGGCCGGGACCTTTGGGAACCGGCTGGCACTACCTCGCTTCGAGTCAGTGGTATTTTCTGGCGGCATGAAGACGCTTGGGATGCAGATGCACTCTATGGACTGTGGGAAGGCGAGTCTGCGGGATTGGTGGTACACCGGAAGCGGTGGGCGGTTACTGGCGACCGAATGGCAAATAGAACCAACGGCAACAGTTGGTGAGGGTAGATAGAGGCCGCGGGCTTATCGGAGCCGACCGTTTCAACAAAGTATGGCCAGGAGAATTAGAGGCGGGCTAGAGGGCCTTGGCGAGACCGCCGAACGGATGGAAAGCGGAGGTTTTGAGGGATGATGTAAGGGGCGATTAAGGTATGACTTGCAGGGCCGCAAAGGCCGGGGATGCGGCCACAGATGGCGAGTAAAGAGCGAGGGTGGAGGGTCGCAGAGAAGGGAATTCGCAGAAACTATATCGCGGAGCACCCCCTTGGCTAGGGGTCGAGACGAGCGAGAGGGGAAGGCACTTGCCCGGCCCCGTATTCGACAGTGGTGTGTGCGAACGGGAGAACAATGGGCCGGTGCGTGTGTCACAAGCAATCAGACTCTCGATGCAGACTCGCCCATCCAACTGTGTTTGACTTTGCGCTGTGGCCAGCCGAGGGCAAAAGCAGGCGGGTAGTGCGGCGGCACTGAGCGAGGATGCGACAAATATGTTTGCGTCGCAATCGCAGACAATGCCGCGAGGAAGCGATGCGAATAGCCCCACTGCGAGCTGTGTGATTGAACATGCGGAAATGTGGTTGGCGATGATGCTGGCCGGCGGCGGCTGTGATTGGGGACGAGGATGTGAGAGCGGTTGTTCACTCGGGTTGTTTCGCACTGTCTGCAGTCGGGTTGTTTTGCACCGTCCACGCTCGGGCTGCTGGTTCACTCCGATGTTGGTGTCTGCATCCGCGGCACAGAAGCTTCCAGCATCATCCGCTGCAATGCGACCCGAGGCATGCAGCACGGAATCGCGGTATCGATGCGATATCCAAGATGATCGCCGAAGCCTGGCATGTCGGGGGTTCACCCAGACACCCAGGCGATAGCGCGTGGGACTTGGTTCCGCTCTCTCCAGGATCCGTGCGCATCTGGCTGCCTTATTCGCTGCAGACGACCATTCCGCAGGACAGGCGCAGAGCAGGGGATCAAACGCGGGTGTCTGTTGTTGCCTTGGTCGGTGCGCCTGGCAGTCTCCTCATGGACCCGCATTCTGCTTGTGGCAGCCCGGGGTTGGACAACTGCATCTACTTGGACAACTGCATCCATCGACTTGGGCGACTGCATCCACCCACTCGGGCGACTGCGTCCATCCCAAACTGCCAGCCCAGACTGCCTTTCCTGGTCGGACGGCTGCAACTCGGTCGCCCAGCCCCAGCAATCCGCCTCGGCCACAGCAAACGTGCGTGCGCAGCACTGGCTGCCACCTGATCCGATAAGCAAACCTCGCGAGTCCCCCCCAGCCCATCATCATCGTCCAGCCCGCCCCCCGGCCTCCCCGGCTTGTCTTCTCCAGCTCGCTGCCTACTCGCTGCCTGCATCGGCCCACGCCCGTCCCTGTCGAACCCACCGCCATGGCATCCTCGCAGTCGCGACTCATCGTCGTCTCCAACCGCCTGCCTGTCACCATCACCAAGAACGAAAATGGCTGGAAGTTTGTCATGTCCTCGGGCGGACTCGTCTCTGGCCTCTCGGGTCTGAAGTCCGAGCAGGATTTTACCTGGATCGGATGGCCAGGTAAATGTAGAATTGCTGCCGTCGCCAGGCGCTCCTCCCCGCTCTCCGCATGCCGGCTGGCGAGGACGGCGGGCGCCTCTACGCCTCTGTCTCCACCTCTTTCTGTCGTCACCGGACCTCGGCTGCCCTCTCGACCCGTATCAGCAGCGTCCAGACCTGGCTACTGACGCCTCTGTGGTCAATCGTCGCTGTGACGACTGTCGGTCGGCTTCTCTTTCAGGTCTGGAGATCCCTGAGGACGAGCGTGAGACCGTTACCTCCCAGCTGGCCGAGCAGTATCACTGCGTCCCCGTCTTCATCTCGGACGACATTGCCGACAAGCACTACAACGGCTTCTCCAACAGGTAATATGGCGGCTGTGTCTTTGCCGATCCGCTCCATGCCTGTCCGCTGCGACTTGCAGTACGATTCAGCAGCTCAATGGTGTAGAGATGTCCACAGCATCAGATACATGACTGGCGGCACTTTCCATGAGTGCCGTTTGTCAACGTGATCGCCCTGGGCCCTGAATCATGCCGCCGCTCTCGATCTGTGGGGAGGGGTGCGGGCTGTCGCATGCACAGCCCGACGGCGGGACAGCACAGGGTTCATGATGCCCAGGACCCAATCTGACAGCGCTTTTCTTTCTGCGCCGCCAGCATCCTGTGGCCGCTCTTCCATTATCACCCCGGAGAGATCACCTTCAACGAGGAACACTGGGAGGCCTACCAGGCGGCGAACGAGGCCTTTGCCGAGTCCATCAGCAAGATTGTCCAGGACGGCGACCTGGTCTGGGTCCAAGACTACCATCTGATGCTGCTTCCTGCCATGCTGCGCTCCCGTCTGTCCCAGTCTGTCAATGTCAAGATCGGCTGGTTCCTGCACACCCCGTTCCCCTCCTCGGAGATTTACAGGTATGTCCCGTCCCTGCCAGCCACTTGCTGTGTCCAGTTCTCCGCTGGCCAGTGGTGTGTCTCGCACTCTACCGGCCGGCCGTCTGTGTGTCCGCTTCCCTGACTTGTTCCTGGTTCCTCGCATCCGTTCCCTGCGCTTGCTCTGCGTGTTTCGGCAATGCCTCCTGTCCTCTGTGCACTAGAATCCTCCCTGTGCGCAAGCAGATCCTCCTCGGCGTCTTGCAGAGCGATCTCTTGGGCTTCCATACGTACGACTATGCCCGCCACTTCCTGAGCTCCTGCACGCGCATCCTGGGTCTCCCGACCATGCCCAACGGTGTCGAGTTCGAGGGCAGGCCCGTCCACATCGGCACCTTCCCCATCGGCATTGAGCCCAACAAGTGGCTGGAGGTATGTGCCCTGCTGCCAAACTTCGGGAGCCTGAACTTGATGGACAAACGCTAGTCCTCGCTTTAAGGCTCGTCCTGTGTGCGAGACACTGCTGGCAACCGAGCTGTGCTTAACCCCCTGTGACCTTGCCGGGCTTCCATAGGGATTGAAGCGCCCCTCTGTTCAGGAGCGCATGCAGAGGCTCAAGGAGAAGTTTGGCAACACCAAGCTGCTCGTCGGCGTCGACCGCCTGGACTACATCAAGGGTGTCCCCCAGAAACTGCATGCCTTGGAGCTCTTCCTGGCCAAGCATCCCGAATGGCAAGAGAAGGTAGTAGCCGTGCATATACCTGTGCCCTGGTACAGAGTCTGTGGAATGGTTGCTCGGTTTGTGACAGCCACGAAACCATCACAGCAACTAACCCAGATTCGGATGACATCCACAGGTCGTCTTGATCCAGGTTGCCGTGCCTTCACGTCAAGATGTCGAGGAGTACCAGCATCTGCAAACCGTTGTCAACGAGCTTGTCGGTCGCATCAACGGCCGTTTCGGTGAGTGCCAGACCAAATGCCAGGTTTGATCCTTTGCCAAACCCTCCGCACCAGAGGTTGGTGCCATCCCCGGTGTGCACACTCGCCGCCCTGATCTGCACACCAGCAATCACTAACTGCTTCCTTTCTTCTGCACAGGCACGGTCGAGTTCACTCCCATCCACTTTATTCACAAGTCGGTCAACTTTGAGGAGCTGGTTGCACTCTATGCTGTTGCCGACGCCTGCATTGTCTCCTCGACTCGCGATGGAATGAACCTCGTTTCGTACGAATACGCTGCCTGCCAGCAGGAGAAGCACGGCGTCCTGATCCTTTCTGAGTTTGCTGGCGCCGCCCAGAGTCTCAACGGATCCATTATCGTCAACCCTTGGAACACCGAGGAGCTCGCCCAAGCCTACTTTGATGCGGTCACGATGCCGGACGATGTGAGGGAGGCCAACCACAACAAGGTGTTCAAGTACATCTCCAAATACACCGCCGGATACTGGGGTCTTACCTTTGTCAACGAGCTCACTGTATGTCTTTGTTGTGGGCGGGGGAGGGGCTGGCACTTGCTGCATCTGGCAATGAATGCATTCTCACCTGCGCTGCTGCTGTTGTCTGTGGCTGTCATAGCGCATCAAGCAAACCCAGGAACTCAAGAAGCTGATACATCTGGACGTCGATGACGTTGTCAACCGATGCGCCAGCGCCACCAAGAAGCGGGTGAGTCTCATTCGGACACAGCGTCGCTGTGATACAGCACCAATCCGTGAGGGTCCCGGACATGGCTGCGGTACCGTCGCCACTGTCTATCGAGTCGATACCGACGCTCGTGCGCTTACCCGACCTTTCTCTGCCTCTCGCAGCTCGTGCTCTTTGACTACGACGGCACCTTGACGCCCACCCACAAGCTGCCCGAGTTTGCGAGACCCTCGGTCGCCACGCTCGAGAACCTCCAGAAGCTGGTTGCCAACCCCAACGTTTATCTCTACATCCTCTCGGGCCGCTCGCGTGTCCACCTCGACCAATGGTTTGGCGAACTGCCCGTGGGTCTGTCGGCCGAGCACGGCTGCTTTGTCAAGCACCCACCCCGTGTCCGCTCCGAGCTCGATGAGATTGACTCGAGCAAGACCATTGCAGCGGTGGAGTCACTCTTGGCCTCAGGGGCGAACGAGGACACTCGCATCCAGTATCCCGATGGCTGGATCAGCCTTGTGGATCAGACCTTTGAGATGACCCAGACTTGGAGAGACACGGTCCGCCCTCTCTTCCAGTACTTTACCGAGCGTACTCCGGGCAGCTTCATCGAGGAGAAGGAGCTGAATCTGACCTGGCACTACCACGGAGCCGATCTTGAGTTTGGCAACTGGCAGGCCTCGGAGCTCCAGGCCAACCTCGAGAAGGTCCTGACGCACAATCCTGTCACGGTAAGGCAGTGTTGGGTTCGGTGGACCCGCCTCCTCTCTGAATGGCAATCTCTTGTCGATGAGCGATCTGGTCGGTGCCTGGCTAGGTTCGACGTGGCATCGACATGCACTTGCGTCCCCCAGCTACTCCACCTCATCCAGTGCGATTGATTCTCGATGCATCCGGCTTTGATGGACTAAACATCATGCAACCATCTTTGCCCATCCATACGACAGATCGTCAAGGGTAACAAGACCCTCGAGATTCGCCCCTCTGCCGTTGACAAAGCGAGCGCCTGCAGGCTGATCATGCGCGACCTCGGCGTCGCCCAAGGCGAAGTGGACTATGTCTTGGTCGTCGGCGACGGCAAGACGGATGAGGTTGTCTTTGAGCTGATCAACAAGACCCAGGCCACCTTTGACGCCCAGGAGCCTGCCAGCGAGGATGTCCCCGCCCCCGCCATCACCACCTTCACCACGACCGTCGGCAAGAAGCAGACCGTTGCCAACCACTTCCTCGAGAACGTCCGCGAGGTCGACTGGCTGCTCTACTCGCTCGCCGAGAAGAGGTTTTAAAGCGCAACGGACCAGCAGCAAGCGCTGTGATCGCCTCCCTCTCCCTCGTCCTCCGAGTGAACAGGATTAGGCACACGAGCTCCTGGCATTTCGACTTGATATGCTCTTTGTCCTCCCCTCCCCCTCCATTTTATATCCCGTTCTCTCCTTTATCTCTTGTCTTTTTTTTTGCTCCGTAACGAACCTTTAAACTCCCACTTTGTGTCTTGTTAGATTCCGGTACCGTGCGCGCTTTGACTGGATGGATCCTGCCGTGAGTCTCTTGCTTTACAGGCAATCCAATAAAAAACGGGACACCCGGGATTTTGACCATTCATCGAATATTTTGTTACCCAATGTTATCGCGCGCTGGCCATGACCATTCGCCACACATCCCGGGTCCCAGCTCGCAGATCCACTTTCTTCGAGCAGGCATGTCCAGTCATTCGCACCCTGATTGAACAGGACCCGTTCCAGACTGGTCCTGTGTTGCAATGCAAGCTCGAGTCCATCCTCCAGAGGAAAGTATCACTCTCACTCTGCCACACTGCCATCCAGCGAGCAGGTCTCTCACACAAGAGGGCAACACACCTCTACAAGTCCAAGCGACTGGATGAGCGAGTGGCACAGTTCAGGGACCAGGTCCGCTCCATCGACCCGCGGCGATTCGTTTTTGTCGACGAGACGGGGATCAGGAAATCCATTTTCCCTCTTTACGGATACTCGCCGAAGGGTGCTCCGCTTCGCCAGTGCAATCACATGAAACACAAGTCTGTCTCGGCTGCATTTGCCATCAACCACTCTGGTGTGCTGCATCGCATGTACATCCCCACATCATTCAAGACACACTCGATGGTCGAGTTCTTTGAGCGAGCGACCTTCCCAGACGACTCTGTGGTTGTGATGGACAATGTCAGCATGCACAAGACAAGGGCTGTCCTGGACTGCATCGAGCGCCGAGGATGGTCAGTGATCTTCACCCCACCTGCTTCACCCGACTTCAATCCCATCGAGAACTTCTTTGGGGTTGTGAAGCATCAGTACAGGAAGGCAGCAGCGCTGAATGCGTCCGAGGGGTTCAAGGTCGGGATGGTGACCCTGTTTGAGTCTGCCGTTCGGAGGGTGCTTCCAGATGTCTTCCCACGGCTGATTGAGCGAGCGATGCGCTTCTGGGGTTGAGTTCCCTCCAATCAAGCCGCCGTTCTCACGTTCACATCCCTGTCTTGAACCTCTCGGCGATTTTTGAACAGGGTCACTTCCCCAACCAGCCCGCAACGACGGGCTCCTGCTCTTGGGTATAAATGTCCCACCTTCGTCCTGCTGCTTTCTTCCCTCATCTCGCCTTGATCTGATCATTCGCGCCATTGTACGATAAAAAAGTCTCTGCTCTGACCAGTACCACTGGCAGGCATCCAGCATTCTCTGGCCCCATGCCTCCGAAGCGTAAGGGTACCGGTGATGGCCAGCCTCGGCCACCCAGGCCCAAGAAAGCCAAGTCACAGTCGGAGCCTGTCTCTGGTTCGTATTCTGACCCCACGCATGCTTGTTTCTCTGTTGCTCCGTCGCTCACCACCACTGCTTCTGCAGATCCAATGGATGTCGATCCCACCGAGCCTGGTCCATCTACTTCCTCGAGTACCGGCAAGCGATGTCGCCAGTGCGATGGCACCGATCACGAACGTTGCAACACCAGCAAATGTCCCAAATACCGGCCCCTCAAGAGTTCTGTCGTCCCACTCGTGGATGGAAGGTCATCCGCCCCTCAGTTCAGCTGCTTCAAGCAGACGATGGATGGCTGTTGTCTCAATCCCGCTCTCCGCGACAAGATCCAGGCCACCGTCGAGGCCATGACCCAGATCCAGTTCGAGGCATCCAGGCTGCTCAACCTGCACATCCTCCGGTGCATCGAGCAGGATCTTCCCGTCCCCGTCATCTCCAAGGCCACCCCTGCTTTCATCCGCCAGTGCTTCACGATTGTCGAGGCCGGTGCCCTCTCCCCGACCGGGGACAATGAGAAATACAACGAGCATCTGGTCGCTTCCTTTCGCGACTACCAGACCACTCGGCACGCAGACCTGCCTCCGGCCCCTCGTCTGCCTGATGGCGCTCACAGTCAGCTTCTCACCCTGGCTGTCAATGCCTATGCCACCAACTGCACCACCCACCTCAACCTGGCCTACTGGCGACTCCTTCGCCGCTTCTGCGCTGCCGTCTTCCCAGCCAACAAGCACAAGCACGAAGCCATCGAGGCCTGTCTCGAGCTCTTCGAGAAACCAGGGCAGACTCCACCCAAGGCCGATCTCGAGTTCCTCTATCCAGACTTTGGCCACGTCCTGGACGAGTTTCGGTACAGCAACGACCAGGACCGCTTCCGGGCCCTCCATCGCCTCTCACACCATGTGAGAATCCTCGCCCGAGACAAGATGGTCGACGATGTCCACAAGTGGATCGACTGCGACATGCCCGCCCTCCGAGTCACCGAACTGCAGCGCCAGGCCAAGCTGGACGAGCTCACTACCCAAGGCATTCCCTCCGACGACAAGAGGTTCACCACGGCCAAGTCTGAGCTCGGCACCACCAAGGCCAAGATCAACAAGCTGGCATCCAGGATCAACTGGGCACTCAAGCAGCTCGCTCTCGACACTCCTCCGGCCGTGTGCACGATAGTTCCTCTATGCACAGCCAAGGTCAAGTATGTCAAGATTGACACGGTCACTCTCTGGCAACTCCTTGACACCGAACAGCACCTTGGCCTCACCTGGGACATGCTCAAGGAAGAAGGTGAGGACGGCATCAACAACCAGGATCGTCTCTGGCGCAGCTGCTTCAAGCTGCGTAGTTCCCTCTTCCAAGAGCGAGACGTGAACAAGAAGCTGTTCAACTACGAGATCAGCACCGATGGCATTGGATGCACCATCGGCCTCGTCAAGTTTGTGCGTCGAACCGATCACACCGAGACCACCACACCCGTCAAGACTGCCGAGCAGCGTATCCAGGCCCACATCGGCAGCCCAGACCCCGACAAGACCACTTGGATTGGCATCGATCCTGGAGTCGGCTCCATCTTCACGGCGGTCATCCAAGCACCGGGCCACCAAGACGAGGTGGTCTCGTTCTCCAATGGCCACTACCAGCACATGTGTGGCCACAAGTCCAACACCGACTGGCACAACACCATGAAGTATCGACTCAGCATCGAGACCTGGATGTCGACCACCCCCTCGCCCAAGGTGTCGTCCTCGGAGGCCTTCAAGGTCCATCTCACCCATGTCCTGCGACCGGAGCTGCGAGTGCAGCTCGACTTCCACCTTGGCAAGAAGGCCCGTCACCATCGCTTCACGGGCCACAAGAGGCGCCAAGTGGCCGTCGACAGGATGTGCAAGGCCGTCCTGAAGCACGCCCCGATACGGACCGATGTGGTGATCGCCTTTGGCAATGCGTCATGGCGTCAAGGCAAGGGCTATGCATCCAGCCCTCGGAGGCAGCGGTTTGCTCGGTACTTTGAGCAGTTCGAGCACCACCGACGCCGTCCCAATCACCCTCATGGAAGCGTCAAGGTGGCCTCAACGAACGAGTTCAACACCTCGCAGGTGTGCTCCAAGTGCCTGGAGCCAGTTCGGTTGGAAGGACTCGATGCGCCCAGTGTTGCGAATTCCCACTTTGTCAGGAGCTGCAAGAATCCCAGCTGCCGGACAGTGTGGAATCGCGACGTCAATGCGGCGCGCAACATGATCACAGTATGCAAGTCGATTGTGGAGACCGGAGGGCGACCGGCGGTCTTCACTCGGAGGCTGCCAAAGTGATCTGTTTTATTTCTTGTGGCTTTGCTTGACGCAAGCACAGCACATACTACATGTTCATGGAAACGGCTATATTGTCCCGTTTTTTTCTGAATAAAGTGTACACATGAGTAAACGGGGCGCCCTCACGATCCCATTTGTCAGCGTAGTATGCGATGGCATGCGTCAAGCTAAGCCATAAGAAATAAAACGGATCACTTTGGCAGACTCTGAGTGAACACCACCAGTCGCTCTCCGGTCCCCACAATCGATCCGCACACTGGCCTCGGAGTGCCAGCGGTGAATGGTGCCCTTGGACACACTGGCGAATGACCATGGTCAGCACGCGATGGTATTGAGTAACAAAATATTTGATCAATCGTCAAAATGACGGATGTCCCGTTTTTTATTGGATTGGCTGTAACCGTTTGATTGGACGAGCGCTGGAGACGCCGCGCTGTGGAGGGTCTCATCCCACAGATTCACCGACGAATGACGTCGACAGAGCCAACCATGATTGGGCAGCATTGTATTCTGATCTAGAGTGACGGATCGGATGAGACAACAGTCCGCCGCAGGGCGGGCCATCAGCGTTGGAGCGGACAGGGTGCAGCGACGACTCCATACTTACCAGTGCTTTGTACGAATACTCGCTGTTGGGACCGGCCAGGTATCCCTGGGTCTTCCGGGACATCTTGTCTTGACCAAGCATCGACTTGACTCCCTGCAACAGGTAATCGCCGACCTGTCTGTGGCGACCACTTCCTGGAAATGGACTATGTCGCAGAGTCTACTTCGCGGGAACTGGCTCAGACAACCAGCCCATCGAACGGCCGCTCCAGTCCACACGAATCCGGTCCGTCAAGGGCCAGCTCAGGATTCGGCTCAAAGACTACATCACCAAGCAGACCAAAGTCGGCCGGCGACGTTGATGGCCTCGACAGGATCGTTGCGAGTCCTCAACCGGGCTCGAGAGGCTCTCGTCCAACATCCGCACACACCCCGGCACAGATATCCAATGCCGGTAGCAAAGATACCACCGCAGCATCGTCACAGGCTTCGCTACAACGCTCGGCTGCAGCAGCTCGTGCTGCCATAGCCAATAGCGGCCCGCTCTCACGAAGGTCATCTAGTGCAAGGTCCCGGCGGAGCAATAGCCCCACAGCAAGCCGAGCACCATCGTCGCTGCGACAGGAGATCGTGCCGTTGTCCAAGGAGGCTTCAGAACGGGCAAAGAGGTTCTGGGAAATCGTGAGAAAGGCCTTTCTCCGCAAGGACATTGACGCCTTTGCGCTTCTGGCGGGCACAAAGGCGCCAGTGCCCTATCCCATCACCATCCGCCAGGGGTTCCAGTTCAAGTACCGCCTGAGGTCCAAGCATGCGATCGTGTGTGCCATCCAGCATCCTCGGGTGCCGATCCGCTTCGAGGGCGGCTGTCTCGGAACCGAAGCCGACGCTGGCTACGAGGAAAGCGAGGACGAAAGCAGCCTCGAGGACGACCACGACCACCCGGACGGGAAGGAGAGCACCAAAGTCAAAAAATCGAGGCCGTACACGATCGCCTGTGTCGACCGCGCTCGCGGGATCATTGTCTGGGATGTTACCCGGGTGTCCTTCAGCACCAAGCCGCGGATCATGCTCAAGCTCAAGACCGACCTGACCAACTTTGTGTTTTTGTCAAAGTTTGGCATGTACTGCGGGTGCTCGTATGACAAGTCGATCAAGGTTGGTCAGGCGGTTGGTGAATGGCACTGCGGATTTGCGGGGCGATTCCATTCGGAGGTGACGCCGGGCTGACCAAAGTACAGTTTTTCAACGCCAGATTCGAGCTTGCTAATATCTATTATACCATGAAGGCCGTTCAGTTGTGAGTTGATCAGCCGGACGCATCCACATCCGCATCTGTCCGCATGGGCACTTGTCGGACGACGAGTACAGCTGGATGATTGCACATGCCTTTGCTATCCCGACTACATCACCGTTGTCGCGATCGAGCAAGCGCGCGGCTGCAGCAGCACTGCTCGCGCCTCGACCCGAAAGCTTATGGATTGTACTTTTCTCACCATTCTTGGTTCTAGTGTGCGCTACAACTCCATCAGCCATGAGCTGGTGACAGCCGGATCGCATAACATCTGCGTAGGTGCTCCCGACTATCCGCGGGATGATCGTGCTACCGCGCGGGGCCTCGACTGGGGGTCTAACGAGCCGTGATGAACCGATTGTAGGTCTGGACAATCCAAGGGCGAATGCACAAGTAAGTTGATGAGGGCACCAAGTAGTAGTATCACACTGTTCTCTTGAGAGAGTGGCTAGAATTCATTGTGAGGGTGGCACCTCTGGGTGGGAGTGGATGGAGTTTATTGAGTCCAAGTTCTCACGGTGCACCCCTTGGCTCCTGGTCAGAGGGGTTGTGCATCTGCAGCCGACTCTAAAGTACGAGATCGAGACCGATCTTTCGACAGACGAATGGATCACCAGCATCTATCTCGATGAAGCAAATCACAGGATGTACGCCATCATCGACACGCGGATTTTGGTACGTGACCAGCTCCTGGCCATATCAGCGACGATCATGGACTCACAACTATGTTTCATTCGGAGCAGGTATACGACCAGTTGTTTGGGGAAAGAGTGGAATGCATGTCGCAAGTCTCCAATCGGCAGATATGCTGCATTCTGCACTACAGCGAATATAATTACACCATCATCGCCTGCGCGGATGGGTCAAGTAAGTTCTGGACAGCCGAGCTCGTTGCGGGTATTTGCTACGTACTCACACCATGACACTTGGCTCCTTGTACATCACCTCCCCTCATCTCACCTCACCTCACACCTTGCCACCATAGTCAAGATCAAGAACCTCACCAATGCGGTTGTCCATGAGTTCACAAGCCACACAAAGCGTGTGACGGGGCTGGCGGTCTATCCCTTTGGGCCAATCATCATGTCTTGTGCGCTCGACATGACGGTCCGTATGTACAATCTCAAAAACTTCAAGGAGGTTTACTGGTGAGCACATCATCGTAGCGCCACTCACATAACCCATCCTCCGTACTGACTGCTGTAATTGGTGGCGGGCAAAGCTTCCATATTCGTGAACAGCCGATGGGAATCGAAATTGCCGACAAGGCCGTTTTGAACATCTATACAAGGGAGGGGATCCTGGCTTGGAATCTCAACCATATCAATACAAGCTTCTCGTCCATCAAGTGAGGCACTTTGTCGTGCGGGGTCATCTCGAGAGACCGTGCCTTGGCAATGTAACTAAGTGCATATACCGTATGCTCACTCTTGTTGAATATCGCAGTTCGCAGGCTAAGCGTCTTGTCAACTATCAAGGCACTAGAACTCCATGTCGTATCTTGGCGTGGAGCGATGATAGCGTCATTCGGCTCATATCGCCCGCGACCGGCAAGTCCATAACGACTGTGCTGCCGCTTGTCGAGTCCGAGTCCATCACGGCGCTCAGCTATTGTCCGTCGATAGGTACTTGAATCGAGTCGATATGCTTGCTGAGGCAGACGAGGTCTTCAAAATAAGGATGATGTCTGAAACGTCGGTTGGGCGGCCAACTGCCATTTCTTCTGACGCTGTGCCTCATCTTGGCTGCAACAGAGAAGCTGTTTATCATGCTCACCAACTCTGAGATCTGGGTTATCGCCACCAACGTGAATCCGTGTCTGGTCGTGGATATATGGCGACCCAACGGACCAAGTAAGCCTCCATCCCACATTGCTGCAGTGCGATATTCACAATCTAACATGGGCCTCGCTCCCAGTCCGCGAGGATTGCACATGTATATGCGTTTGCGATGGCGTGTTCCAGCATCATCAGCCATCGCCCAGTGGGTACGAGCGCAGCAAAGGATTTGCCTTCTTGTTCGGCGGAACGGGCAACGGTCAAGTTCTGGTGTATACACGGTTTGGGGTGGTATGCGATCGGTATCAGGTCAGTTTCCGGCTGATCCACCGCGGACACGATTCGACGACTTCATTGTAGCATTCGAATCTGCGAAGAAACGTGCAGGATACCAACGTTGATTCATCCAGAGCATCGCTCGTGCTGCTCACGCACACACATGTGTGTTCCTTTGATAGCTCCATAATGGTGAAGTCACGCAAATCATCTACATCTCCAAACAGCAGCTTTTGATTACGGGAGGTGCAGGTAGGACCCCGCATCCGCATCGGATCCTTAATTTACGCCTACACTCAGACGAGCTCCGATCTGGCGGTATCAGACGAATTGATCAAGATATGCACACTGGAGCCCATGAGCAGCGAGCTGATCCAAGTCAAAGTGAGCATCAAGGCTGGATTCATACCGCGGCTTATATCCATTAGCGACAATGCCGTGGCAGCAACGTCCGATGACTGGAGCATCCACATGTTTCAATTCAACCTGCATCGGAACGGTACGCACAGATTTGAAAGAGTACCAGCTCGATCAATGGCATGTCCGGTCGTTAATTGGTGGCTTGTTGAACTTCCCCCATTTGCTCACCATCCTCTACAATCCTGGGAGCAGAGAGCAGAAAAATGCCGACGCATCTGCGCTCCGACGACCACACGGATGCGGTCACAGCAATATGTCCAATCCCTATGCTTGGCCTGTTCATCTCCTCCTCGCGAGATGGCACGCTTCGTTTGTGGGATAGCTTCAACACTCTGATCAGGTTCGTTTTCACCCACCAAGACTGACTGCTGATCGATACAGTGTAACTGCATCATGGCGTCGTCGCCCTTTTCCGCGCGCCACGATCCCGGCTTATCAAACTCAACCAACCCAATGTAATGCAGAGAGGTGCAGTTCACGCAGCCGCTCGAAGCTGTCTGCGTCAACTCAGAGAGAGGAGACATTCTTGTTGGCATCCAGAACCGAGTCGACATCATTCAGTACTCTTTGTGTAAGTACCGTCGTGCCACAGAGCTGAATATGCGGCATCAAAGATGTCAGGCATATGCAATTTACTACATCTAGTCTTGAGCGCGGCTTGAGATACATGCGTTTGGGTTCTCAATGACCTCAGCGATCGCCGTGCAATCGAGGCAACACTTGCCAAGGCTCGTCTTCGTCAGCACTCATGACCCATCACATCGAATAGATCTGCCTCCCGGATACATTGCCACAGTGCAGTCCCTCGAATTTCCGGAGATGCCGGTGGAGCCTTCCTTGCCCTTTGACGACAATCAAGCGATTTGGAAGGCGGTGTACGAGAGGAAGATGGCTAGGTGGGTGTTGGTCGCAGTTTGCGGCATCCTGTGCACTCGAAGGCTGATTCATGAAGGGGATATAGTGATCGCACTGGCTGAAGTATTCACTTGCACCGACTGTGGGCTTGAATCAAGACCGCTGCAGAGCTATTCGACAAGACAAGACTTTTTTCACGCCATCAACCTTGTCAGCACGGGTGTGGAGGCTCTCAGCTCTCAAAGCCTCTCCTCCGCAACTACATTCGAACTGGAGACTCCGATGTTGTCAAAGGAGCATCAACTCAGCTCAACCGAAAACATTTATCGAATGTTGGATGTTTTGATGCTGCGCCGGCAAGAAGTTGTCGACCGTGCCAAGAAGCGTATCAGCGAGGAGCTGTCCAACGTCCGGCGCAAGGTAAATCGATATTTGCCGGCCGATGATGATGATGATGATGATGATGATGATGATGATGATGATGATGATGATGATGATGATGATGATGATGATGATGCAAAATGCTTCGTAAGCTGACACTGTGTATGGACAGGATCAAATCCTCCACGAAGAGTACGAAAAGTATATCAAATACAGGCCTCTGATGCAACGCGAGCTTGAAGAAGACAGTGAGAAAGCTGGCTACAGGAGCTACTCGTTGAGCTATCTGCAGTTCTCAGCACCAATAACCCCTAGAGGCGAGGTTGCCGAAGAGCTTACGGTGAGTTATTTAGCAGACACGAGAGGAGCATCAACGATGATGCTGCAATCGAGACTGAGCCACACGCAGCTTCTCAGAGAGGTCAAGGAGATTCAAATGAACGAGGCCGAGTCGATCGAGAGCGTAGCTGCTCTAGAGCAAGGTATGCAATGCCAATCGAGCTGGACTCGCACGATACGGACGAAGATATGCGAATGAAATCGACGCCGACTTCTGGCTTGGTGCGAGTTCATCAAGATTTACACCGTATCCTGCAATCTTCCCAGCTGCAGAATCAATTCAGTCAGTGACGCTAGAAGAACCAAGTGTCCCTATCATTCAAGAAGTTCCTCAGGAAAGCATTTCACAAATCATCGCCAAAATGCCAGTAACACCAAAGCACAGACTGAAAGTTGCCCCGGATGGAGAGATTCCAAACTCGGTGCTTTCTCACAACGTCGAGTCGTGGCGATCAAAGCACACGGGATATCAACGTGCTGGGGCAATCAGAGGCATTCGACGAAAGAAAAAGGAAGCACCCAAGCCTGCTGACACTGTCGAGCGCAAGAAGAAGAGCGACGAGTACAAGGAGAGACTCAAAAATCTACTCGAGAACATGGCCAAGAAAGAGGAGGAAGAGAAAGCACAGGCAAACGAGGCTAATATCGTCGTTATAGAGGATGAAGATGAGAATGAAGCGGAGGAGGAAGAGGAGGTCTACAGATCGAGGCTGCCTGCGAATACTGGGCTCCGAAACGTCCAGATGTACGATCCTATCGTGCAAGTTGTGGCAGAGAAGGTCCCGATGATCGTGCAGAAAGCTCTGGCGTTCTCATGGTTTCCGGACGACGAGGTGAGTTTCTCTTCAAGTTCTTGGCAGTCGCTTGGTGGATACAGTTGTAGCGGATCTTGTACCGCTCCAGTTCAATGGAGACAGATCCCCATCTCTTGGGCGGATCGGTGCGGGCGACTCACAACCGAGCAGCTCTATCACACACAACAAGCCGTGAACGATCCGTATGGTGTCGTGCGTCCATCGAGCCGAAAACTGGTATGTACTCCGAGAATATCGAAATGAATGCCATACAGTGTCTCTAACGACCAACACCGATGCAGAAAATCAATCCGACGCCAGAAGCCATCGCCGAGATCATAGTGGGCAAACTGTGGGAGTACTCCAAGCCGGAAATCAAGCTGGAGATGCTGGACTTTATCAATTGGATCTATGAGGAGCTCGGCATCCGAGACACAACTATGATTATGCGAACACTCTGCAGGTATCTGCAGTCGAGGCTCACCGAGTCGATGGATGACACCGATGTCAAGGTAAGCACGTTTGCTACAGGCTATTGTGGGCGACCCGGTGATTGCCCGTGCTCTCATATCCTTCTGGCATCATACCTTTGTGTCAATCTGGACTTCAAATGCTCCCACGCACTCGATAGCTGACGGCAGACATGCTTTGGATACTCTCGTCTTGACACCCAGCTTCGAGAAAAGATCATAGGTGTTTTGACAAAGTTCTCGGTTCCATATACCGAAGTGATATCGACGTTGATCATGCAGCTGATCTTGCCTTACGAGCCGATTGTCGCGCCATCAAAGCACTTGATGTCAGCACTCGGAATTGCTTGTGCCGAAAGTCAGTTCCTCAAGATGCAGATTGAAGAGATCTACAATGAGGTAGGCCAGTACTATCCACGGGCCTTACTCCTGCTCCTGCTCTACCAACATCTCGATCATGTCGCACGATGGTGCCAGCAGCGATAATGTCGCCGACTGAGCCGACAATCACCAATGCCGCGCATACAGGCGCAGGGCTTGCTTTGACCAACATACAACTTGGATGTGTTTGTGGCGCAGTCTCAAAACCAACTCATGGCATTTAATGCCGCAAGGGGTGAGAGTGGATCTCGGCCACAAACGCTCACGAAACCAAAAGACTTCCGGGAGCTAGCGACGCTGTGGATCCGGACGTGCTTGAAAAACTACTTGATGAAGACGCTGAAGGATAAGGACGCAATTGCGCTTCTAAAGAAGCTCACTCCCTTCGGAATCGAAGACCGCGGCAGCACCAGCAACTCGTCGGCACCAAGCACCCCTGCTCAAGCATCCTCAACGGGCACGGCAAAAACTTCAAACCCAAGTACCCCCTCCAATCAAATCGACAAATCTCGGCGCTCGTCCGTCAAGGGTCGCCGCGAGTCCACAGCCACACAAAGCAGGAGACCAACGAGCCCGCAGAAGACCCGCTCACGCCAGACCTCGATCGCTACTGGAGCAAACCAAGGCAGGTCCACGCCTGGAAGCAGGCCGAGGGCAAACAGCGTGACCGGCCATTCAGATCTTGATGCAGCAGACCCAAAGTTCCCATCTGGCTCACACAAGGCTGGCTCACGTCGAGGCTCGTTGGCTGTCGGTTCAACACAGGATCGGGCAACACCGACGGGCAGGCCAAGGGCAAGTAGCGTCAGCTTCCATCCGGATGTCGGCGAATCCGGTCCGGAGGATCCAAAAGACCAGCTCAGGCGCCTTGCCGTCACGCTTGAAAGCTCAAACGAGAAGCTGGATGAAGAGACCAACGAGGCCATTGTCTCACGCCCGGTGACAGCCATCGGTGACTCGACCATAGAAGGAGTTGTCATCGAGACCCGGGATCCAGGCTCACGCGATCCGGTGAGCATCTTGCGGAATCCTTCCGGCCAAGACTTTGTGGATGCAGTGAACTACTTCATTGTCACATTGGAAAAGAAGGCGGCGAAGGAGGAGCAAGAACGGCTTGCCAAACTGCGCGAGCAGTCCGCGCAGGCCCAGAGACAGCGTCTCGAAGCTGAAAAGAAAGCACAGCTCGAGGAGTACCTCAGACAGAAAGAAGAGGAGCGACAGGCCCGATCGGCCGCACGACGAGAGAGAATAGCCAGTCTCAGGGCGCAAGAGAAGGCCAAGGCCGACGAGTCCCAGAAGAGGCGACGCGGAGTCAACTGGAAGACAGTCGGACAGACGCACCAAAGCAAATGCCATCCGTCACGGGAAACACTCAACGTTGCCTTGGGTGAGTTTCGTCGCCCACTTTCCATGTTTGGCTGCAGACCGTCAGTCCGAGCCACAGTCCGGCTGGCTGCACATTCAGACATCCGGGCTGACACGGGCTCCTGATCCTTGACTTCCTCACGCAGACAAATTTCCGTCCATGTGTGGATCCTTCTTGCGATCGTTCACCAATGAAATCACCCTCAACATGGCATCGCTGGCCAAGACCATGCCGATGGAACACGTCGTCTTGAGCCCGTTTGGCGAGCCTCCACTCTCCCAGAGGATTCTGTCCGCCGCAGCCCGAGAAAAGGTTCATGGGCGAGACTATCCGTACTCGCCGTTTGTGAACTCGCAACACACCTTGGTCCCGGAGTGGAAAGAATATCACGCCGATGAACGACGTTCTTCGACGACTCGTTCGGATGTGTCGTATATCCGGGCGCCGTTGACTTTCCGTGAAAACAACGTAAGGATCGTCAAGGATCTCTACCTCCAAGAATTCGACCCGGAGGGCGACGAGTCAGCAAAGTTCAAGACCCAGAAGAAGTACTTTATTCCATCGCTTGCCGTTCCTGACATTGACGATGAGTTGAATGACGAGCTCCAGAACATGGACGAGAGCGAGCGCCCTTCCCAGGCACACTCGCACCGACACTCGCACTCACACTCGCACTCGCAGTCCTTCCATCGGCTTTCGGAAACAGACCAGCAGCTTCAAAGAATGAAAAACAGGCGCTACATATAGCCGATCTGTTGAGCCAACTGTGCCAGCAAAGCTGCTCTCCAGAGATATGGGTGCCGATGCAAGGACCGCACTGTTGCGGCGTTAGCAGGGTCTATCGGCCCCCTCCCGGTTTGGGACCGTATTCCCTGGTATCTGAATACACACGTGTTCGCAGTGCCTACAATCTCCGGACTGGAAGAGTCGACCGCTTTATTCTCTCCGTGGCTTTTTTCGAGGGCGGCTCTGAGCCGCCTCGATAACTGTGACGGCAGCACAGGCATGGGTGATCCAGGACGAAACATGACATGTTGTAAGCCAGATGCCAAAGGACACACGGGAGGCATATCGATTGGCCATTCGCAGCGCAACAACCACCATAACAGGTTATAGCGAGCGGAAAACGGGAATGACGATTCAATAGAAAAACGTTGCCGTATCAGAATGAGGATGTGATCGACGGTGAGAGGGGATCATCAGAGAGGGAAACGGAATGAAATCGAGCGAAGGGAAGGCGGCGAGCCAATAAGGAATGACAACAAAGAGGCGAGAGAATGTCAGGACAGACAGCCGCAATGGCGATCGGGGTTGCCCAGACGGCAGCAAGCACATCTACGGTCTTGAGCCAGACTTTCCTTCAGCAAACTCAACCTTGATCCAGCTCTCGCACTCGGGCTTGGTCCCGTGGGGGTGCTCCAACTGCCACTCCATGACGCGGTATAGGTATTCTCCGACCTGCGGTCCAGGCCGGATGCAGAGAATCCGAGCAATGTCCTTGCCCTACCGTATACGTCGATATCGCCAACCAAGACCACAATTAATGAGTGCCGCGAGGCTCGCCGTGCGAGGAGCTTTAGCAACATGTGCGAGGAGCTCGGAGCACCAGGACAGCCACGCTACACTCGCCGCTTCCACACTCCCGCAATCATTAAACTATGCTTACATCCAGAAGAGGCTTGAGGTCGTGCAAGTGCTCCATGTCATACCGAGCCACATTCTGCATGAATAGCGCGTAGTTTCCGATGGTCTTGGACACCTCAGGATCTGATCAAGGTATGAGCCGTTTAGGATGCGCTCCATCGCCCAGCAGCGCTGCACCAAGGACAGAATCACCAAATAATACGCAGGAAAGCTGATACTAACTGTCAAGATGAGCGGAGTCGGCTGGATCGCCGAGCTGGCTGATTTCTAGTGCCAGGGAATAGATAAGTGCGAGGGGCCACTTGGGCCCAAGTGGTTTGAAGACCTCCCTCGCACCCAAGGGCTTGCTGGCGATATTGCGGATGAGCTGGCCGATCGTTTTGCGGTCGGTAATGGGGGTGATATCCCGGCACAGCTTCGTGATGAGAGGCTGGAATCCTTGCAGAGCGTGGCAGACATCGCCGTCGTGCACATTGAGCTGAACGTTGACAAGGGTTTGTTTGAGTGGGATCGGGTCCATCCAATGAGCCAGCTCCATCGATGTCGTGTGCATACTTTCTGTTGCCGCAATGGTCAACGCTCCTCCACTTACTTTGAGGGAAACGACCGCCATGTACTTGCTGACAGGGTACTCGCGAGCTTTCTCCGTATACGTTTGGTCAGCAAACGGACACATGGAGGCGCAGAGGTAGAGTATTCGGTGGTCATCTTCGGAGAGTGGCAGGGCATGTTCTGGTACAATCCGCGATAAGACTTGCGCGTTGCTCAAGAGACTGGTCGATTACAGCGAATCAAACATGTTAGCACGGGCCATCAGCAGCCTCGATATCATACGAACAAGAACCACGGTCCATGCAAAGAGTCCAGCGCGAATGTGATAGAACGAACCGTTTAAGAGCCTTCGCAACAGAGAGCGCAGTGTCGCCGTTGAGCACTGGCTCGACCGACTCTGGCGGCATAAAAACGAGCGAATAATATCCAAAGTCGCAGACAAGCTGAAGCGAGCGCAGGGGATCTGGCCCCCTCATCATCTTATCCACCTCGGTTCCTATACGCTCTCGGCTTAATTTTGAGCCAAAGGCACTCTAGGGTCGGGGTGTTGCCGCCAGACTGTCAGAAGTGGATGATATCCTTCGTGCCAATCTCGATGCTGCCGCCAAAGTGGGCATCAAGTGTGGGTCGATGATGCACATGTCCGCTCAACATACTCTGACATCGGAATTTGCGGCTGCGGGGGCAATCGCTGTGTCGATCTGGTAGCCAAAGCGGCTTGCAAACCGGATCACGCGGAGGATCCTAAGCGGATCATCGAGGAACGTTTGAATGGGATCCAGAGGCGTGCGGACGAGCCCACTGCGAAGATCCGAGAGGCCCTGGGTCAAAAAAAGGCAGCATATCCAGTGATGAGCACCTCCTGCAGGTTGAGACTGCTGTGATAAGCGCGAGAGTATGCCGAGCCAAGCGACAGCCCACAAACCGAACCTGGCCAGTATAATCCTCGACTTGTTTGCTCTGGATGTTGTAAAAGAGCGCGTTGATGGTAATGTCACGCCGCTGAGCGTCTTCGAGAGGAGTGCCGAATCGCTGGGGGGGGGATTCATCCAAAAGCATGATTTAATGAGCGACCGCAAGGAAGCTGGCTGCACTCAACATGGGGACTCATCGATGCAGAGGCGAACCGATGGCCCTGTAACCGAGGCGGAACCATGGCCTCAACGCACATTCGAAGCCATCCGCTGCCGGCGAGTCCAACAGCACTATCCAAAGGACCTAGATTTCTCACCACAATGGGGATACGGCTATCCTCCCGATAAGATTCGGTTCGTAGATTGACAAAGTCGATAAAGTTGCCCATGACTTTGGTTGTCGCTGTTTCAAGATGCTTGGACTTTTCGGGATTCGAGTCAATCTTGCCAAGGGTGTGGGTTTCGAAGCCGTTCTCGGCCAGGTAGCGATTGACCTGGAGCGCAAAGTCGTACCCCATCATGGTATCGAGGGCAATATCGATGTCATGGGACTCCATTCCGAGAAGCTGAAACAGCCACGAGAAACATCCAAAGGACTCGTCAGCCCTGGGTAGCGGCAGCTGCGGCCGAAATAGCAATCTGACAGATGCACAGATCATCGAGCGACAGGCTCATCTGTGTCCGTGTGAGCTGCATGGTGCCAGCGGTCGCCTGGTTCATTACGCTCATTTCCTCCACGGCTTCTGCTACCGTGTTCTTCGAGTAGCCACTTTTGTTGTGGCTCTATCCGCATCCTCTGCCACCGCATGCATTCGACGGCATCCATCAACCGTGGTCGCCCGCGACCGGAGGCTGGAGCCCAAGGCCAACACCAACCAGCCCATCGTCCTGGAACTTGATTGTGCCGACTCACCTTATCGCGGACCCAACCCCCCGCAACACGCAGGGTGACGTCCTTTGGCGGTTGTTGATGGTGCAGGTGTTCGGCGCATTTGGAGAGAATATCGAAAATCTTGCTCTCTTGCTCCGTCAGGGTTATGCAGCCGATCTGCGTCAATGGGGGAGTGTCGGGCGACATGGCTGGGCTTGGTGTTGAGCTGGCGGACAGATGGTTATGGAAACGTCGAAGGCTGGGCCGAAAGCGCCAGATTGGCCGAGTATGGGCTGCAAGTCGTAACCAAAGGCAGTTGGATGCACCACCATGCATTTATTGGGCAGGCGGGTCTGCAATGATCAAGAGCAGAGTGAGAGATCGTTGGGTAGACGCAGCCAGACCATTCCGGTCGAATGCGGCGCGGCTGTGGCCGAGTCACTTGGCAGCGGTGAGTGGGATGAGTATACCTTGGTTTCCAGCGACGGCACTGGTGGATTTATCACTACCAATCCGTTCAAACGTTCCAGATGGCTGGTTTGGCTGGCCGAGGCAGTTGCAGTCGGTCGCAGTCGATGTTGAGTGCCCGACACAAACCCGAACAACAGCCGATCTGGCCAGAGAGCAATATCACGTGCCTTCATCGTGATGCCGACGTGACTGTCGACGGCCCGCGTTGATCTGGTTGTCGGTTCGCTGCCGCCGGATCAACCCAGATCAACCCAGATCAACCCAGATCAGCCCAGATCAACCCAGATGCGCCCAAATCTGCTCGCCGTTCTTCAAAGGACACAACCACGGGCGATGCTCCGCTTCGTCCGCCCGGCCATTTCGATCAGCAGGCTGTTGTCAACGCGGCCAGGCGGAGCAAGGCCTCCAACGATCGTCCAGGGCTCGAGCCCAGCATCCCCAGGCGTCGCCGAAATGGCCAGATACCGTCATCGCGAGGTGATCTACACAGGGCCGCAGCTCTCGATGATCAAGTCGCTGGTGTGGCCGACGCTGGCCATCACTCTCTCCTCGCCGGTCATTGCGCTTTACAAGTTTGACGGCATCCTTGATAGCCCATGGACGCTTGCAAAACGTACGGCCGTGCAGAGCTGAGTTTGCCCTCTGCTCCGTCTCGCCTCCAACTGCGGGTGGACATCGCAGCCTTGTTGCAGATTCGCTAATATCTCGCTCGGCATGCGGCTCGAGCAGTTGGCATCGCCATGACGCTCCCACCTCTGGCCATCTGGGCTGTGACCCGGAACTATGTCCGGCACATCTTCCAGTACGCCGTTTCCCCCAAACACCTGGTGGTTCCGCCTCCTTCGTCACCCGAACAGCTGTCAATCGGATCGGCCCCGGTCGCCGATATGGTCTTGGCCTTTGAAAAGTCGCAGCATCTGTTTGGCAAGAAGGAATACCTCGTTCGAGTCTCGGATCTGCGGCACCACCGCACCAAGCTGGTTCCGTTGGGTGTTTTGGCCTCGCAATCGACCCGGGAGAAGTTTCGAGTTGACCCGGACCTATTCCAAGCACACCCGACCTTGAATCTCGTCTGGCACCAGATTTCGCTCCAAACGCCAGGGCATACCGATGCCGAGGCAACGACCGACAGCAAGCCCAAGACGCAATAAAGCAATCCGCTACGCTTGCCAGGCACCTGGGCAGCCGGCCAAGCCATTTGTTGTCGATCAGCAGCTTCAGTGACCCAGTTCTGGATCCAGTTCTGGATCCTGGTCTGGATCATGGTCTGGATCTTGACCCGGCCCACACGGTCTCTGTGAGCGTTGTTGTAGTGATCAGCCCTGACCCAAAGCGACGTTGGCAAGTGTGTCTACATTCCGACAAGCTGTCTCCCGGCTGTGTATTGCCCTGCGCAATATTGTTTTGCACTGGGGTTAAATTCTGGGAGGACATCGACTCTCTCTGGCCGAGCAGGCTTGGTTGCCAGTTTGCCGCAATGCCAGCGCCTGGGTCGGCCGACTCCTCGGCTGCTCCTGTCGAGTCGACTCGGCCACTCGGGCGACGCTTATCGGCAAGCTGTTCACACAAGCCGCTACGAGTCCAAGGAGAACCGATACCATTAGAGCGCCACCAGACTCAGAACTGCTGGTGGTGTTAGATGCATCGGACAGGCGACAGATTAGAGGAAGGCTTCGAGGGAGGAAGCGGCGCCTGCTGCTGGCGATCGACCTGAGAGCGGGTTTCGGGATTAGTGCACCCCGGCTGGGCACTGGGGGCGAGTGAGTCGAAATCGATAGGCAAGAGTGGGCAGAGATATTGGCTGCATCCTCCCTCATCCTTTGTCGAATGGCGATGGCGCCGTTCTCTCCAGACCAAGAATGGCTGTGGGATGGTCTGGGGTCGCATGGATCGCTCGGCTGCTCCGCCGCGCCATCAAGGGTGCTCTTGGCTGCCCGATCGCTCAACCTGCCCAGCAACCCGTCTCCTCCTCCATCTGCGCATCACCCGCCATCCAAGCGATGGAGGCCCCGCTTTCGCCTGAACGTCCGCCCGGCGGCTATTACTTTACGGACGACGGCCCTGTCTATCACGAGCGGCCACGGGACATCCACGACCTCCCCGACGACGTCCTCCTGAAGATCTTCAAGCTGCTACAGCCCGACATCATCGACAGGCTGAACTATGCCGACCGTCTGCCGAAGCTACCGCCCAGCCAGCGGGCAAATCGGGTTGCCTGGAGCCCCCACGCCTCTCTCCCGTGCGAGCTCGTCCTGTCCGCCGTATGTCGGCGATGGAGAAAGACTGCTCTGCGGCTGTTCTTTGCATCGTCGCTCAACCTGGCTGGATATCTGAGTCCCTATCGGCTCGTACGCTTGGCAAGAATGGAGTATGGGTTCGAAAAGCCCCTGGCCCTCTATTCATCCGACCGAACCCGACTAGAGAACCTGCGATCGCTGATGGTCCTTGTGCCGGGTATCTCGGAGACGGCCTTTGTGAATCTCCTGAACCTGATCCACTCGCTCGAGTCGGTTCCGCTCTTGGAAAGGCTCGACATTTGCATCCGCAAGGGCGAATGGGGGGCAACCACGACCTCCTCCGACAACTTCATGGTAGATTGCACTGGCCTTGCCCGGAGCATACTTGGGGCCCTCACGTCGTTTCTGGAAGCCAACCGAGGATCAGAAAAGTATGGACCGAGGACATGCATGCGCTGCTGATGATCATGGTGGCTCGCTGCGTTTTCCTGGAGATGACCAAGAGCTTAGGCCGAGATTACATGACACTGCTGTTGCTTCAATTTCCTCGTTGCACCTGTCTCGATCTCCCTGTTCGCACCCCCGCTTGGCTCGGCCCTTGCGCCCGTACCTCCCTGGGCCGTCGGGCATAATGTCGAGATCCATGGCTTTGAGTTGGCTGCTGATTGATTTCGTCTGCGTCTTCCTGGCCTTCTCTAGGAACCCATTCCGACAGCTCACGACCTTCTCGCTTTCAATATCGACAAACGAGCCCATGGCGATTCCATCGCAGTTCTTTACAGCCTTGAAGGCCTCTTGTCCTGCGATCCACACCTTCAGCCTTCGAGGATGCCACGAGCTTGACGAAGAACCCAGTGCTCTCATCGGAAAAAGTCATCTGGTCGAGACGATCGCTCTACTGAGCCCGACAACCCTGTGGCTCGAAAATATGATGGTCCAGCTGGATGAGTTTGCCGCCGAACCGCAGGTCGCCAGCCGCATCCAAAGCCTGACGCTCACCAACTTGATGTTCATCTCCGGCGATCTGGAGAAGTTTACTGGACTGACGGAGCTCTTTTTGGGACCTGTGATGGATCGGTGTATACTCGGGGCTCGCCGAATCCGCCCACTCAGCAAGCCGACGATTCGTGCAGCCAAGCAGCAACTCCAGGTGTGGTTGGATGAGCCATGGTTGATGCCAACGACTCTACTTTTGGAGGTGAGTCACGAGCAGCAGACAGCTTCCTGGATAGCCCGAACATGTCCAGCTGTCGTTTGATAGAGCGCAGCGGCCGTCCTTCGGCAGAGCAGCTTGCCCGCGGCCGAGCCGGGCCATGATGCCTAACATATGAACTCTGTCGGACTAATCCACGAACCGTCCTATCAACTTGCATCTACCGTCTATTCACTCGCCGCTTGCAATACTGGCTTGACTCTCACGCCGTGTTCGGCGTGGCATATGGCACTGGTCCCGTTCCAATCCAACTCGTTTTCGTGGAGCAGCAAAACGACGAGCATGTTTCGGGCAAGCTTTTGAACTCGCTTAATCGGGCAACAGTCGCGAATCTTCAAATCCTCACCGTCGGCGCAATCCTGCCCCTCGACATTTATGCATTTTTTTCGCGCTGTGTCCCGATGGACTCCCTCTCGATATTGTCGCTACGACCGACGCCGCTACTGGAGTTTCCCGAGTTTGAGATCATTATGGGCAAGTGCCCCAACTTGAAGGTCGTCGACATTGGCATCGGCGGCCGCTTTCCGATATCGAGACTGGGGAAGATTCTCAAGGGAGCCGCGTGGCGCGGCCTCCGGTGGGCTATTTTCTGGGTGGAAGTCGACGTTTGGAAGGAATGCATCATTAATCAGGACAAGATTGCTCTGCAGAGCATGATGCCCACCGAGCAGGAAATCAGCGCGCAGTCAGCTGGTCCGTCCGCAGCCCTGCTGCCCAGCAACTCCAATGTGCCGCTCGCCCCCAAGGATGCAAGGGCCGCTGATGTCGTCCCCGTGGACAAGTATGGGATGGCGCTTCCTCCATCGCCGACACCGCGTTCAGCTGGTGTCGGGTCCCCTGCAAGGAGTAGCTCTGCGCGCTCTCCGAGCATTCAGTCAGCATCCCTGTCACCGCTCTCGTCTCGAGCTGGCTCAATCGCGCGGCTGATGAACCCCGACAATGCGCAAGCACGACCAAGCTGCATCATCGACTTTTTGTGTTTGTTCCGCGGCCCATGAGCCGCCATGGTCGCCAGGTGCTGCAGTTTTTCTGCTGGGCTGTGGCTATGGGCAGAGGTTTTATGGATCCTTAATACAAGAGGAGATCCCTCCCCCGAACGAGCACTGTGGGCATCCAGAATCCAAGAACGGCCGCCACTCTCTGAGGCACACCGCTCCCTGCTTCACTGCGGGATCTCAGCCGCCCGCACTCGTTTCATGATCGGGAGGCACAAGAGGACAAGGCGCCGCCAAATCAGTATGTGGCGCAGCCATTTCCAATTCGGGGCACTCCATCGCCGTTTTTGTTCCAGACCCTCAGCCTGCTCTGCTCTCTCCCACTCGACTCGCCCCTGCTCTGCCCTCCCTCCGTTTCGACCCATCTGATCCAGTTCCGCCGTCTCTTGCCTTCCCCAAGCCCGTCCAATGCCCACCGCTCCCACAGCAACGGTCGGCGACGACCCCGCTGCCAACAGGCCGTCGTGGTACGTCTCGCCAAAGGACATCACCGATCGCTCAGCCAACCCCATCGGCCGTGGTGGGTTTGGTGAGGTGTACACTGGATCGTACTACGGCTCCAAAGTCGCCATCAAGCAGCTTATGGGCACATACAACAAGAGAGAGCTTGTCGAGTACCATCATGAAATCAACATCTGGCACAAGCTCAGCCATCCCCATATTCTCCCCCTGCTTGGTGCCTGCGACAAGGACGAAAGCGGCAACCAAATTTCGCCGTTTATGATCTCGCCGTTCATGCCCAACGGCACTCTCCGCGATTTTGTCTCCGACCCCGACAAACCCTGCTCGCTCGGCGGCAAACTGGCGCTGTTGTATCAAGTGGCCTCTGGCATATCCTATCTCCACGCCAGACGAATCATCCACGGCGACCTCAAGGCAGCAAACGTTCTTCTGGACCAGTCTCTCCGTGCTGTGGTATCCGATTTCGGTCTCTCTCGCACTAAGCACACGTCGGCCTCGTTGGAGCGGAACAGGTCTAGCCTGCTCATCGGCGGCACCCAGGGCTATTTAGCACCTGAGATGCTACACGAAGAGAATCCCAGTGGCAATAGCATGAAAACCGATGTGTATGCCTTTGCTATCACCATGTACGAGGTACTGAACGATGCAAAGCCCGTCTGGGTCACCACCGATGGGCAGCCGATGCGTGATCGAGTTATCGAGACGCAGGTTTGTAAAGGAAATCGCCCGAAGCGCATCGACAACATCCCCGACGACATATGGACCATGGTGGAGCGATGCTGGCATCAAGTGCCCGATCAGCGCCCCACCTTTGTCGAGATCCTTGGCTGGCTAGAGCCATTCAAGGCGCTGCACTCGCCCCCTGAACCGAAACCTCGATCGACGCAAGGAGCCGACTCTCACCCGTCGGCGAGTTCGCAAGATGCCCGCACTCCAACGCCTCGACAGAGGGAATCAGAGTCCTATCCTGGTGTCTCGCGCCTCATGCTGCAGCGCGCTCGGAAAGGCGACCCAGACGCCTGTTTACTGGTGGCCAAGACCATAACGAGCAGCAAGGACACCACCAGCACCGGTTGGGCCGAAGCCGCAACGTTCCTCCAGACCGCCGCGGACCACGAGTCTCTTGATGCCTATTTCTACCTCGGATGGATGTACTTTCTCGGCCTCGGTGTGCAGCAAAGCGACCTCGACGCACTCGAATACTGGCGAGAGGTTAGCACAAGGAGTACCGACCCTATTTCGAAGCCGATTGCCACCCATATGCTCGGGTGGCTCCTCTACCTTGGCCGAGGAACAGCTCCCGACATCGGCAAGGGAATCATGCTGATCCGGCAGAGCAAGACCAGCGAATTTGGGCTCGGAGAAGATGAATTGATGTCCTCTGACACACTGATTTCATCCGACTCGGCCACTGCTGCTCATTTCTTCCATCTGTGCCAGTTGGGCCTGGAGCATCAGTGGCTCTGCAAGCATCTCGTTGGTGTGTGTTATGTCCACGGATTCGGCTCTGCGCAAGACCAACAGAGAGCTGCGGATCTGTTCGAGGAGCTCGCAGGTCAAGGACATGATACCAGCCAGTACTGGCTCGGAAAGTGCCTCGACCGAGGATGGGGGCGACCAATCGATGTGCCCGCCAAGTACAAGTGGTACCTGGCGGCGGCCGAAGGCGGCAACTCGTACGCCCAGAACATGATCGGGCGGATGCATGAGGTCGGAAGCCACGTTTCCAAAGACGACTCCTGTGCAGCAAAGTGGTACCGCAAATCGGCCGAGCAGGGCAACAAGTTTGGCCAAAACAACCTCGGCTGGTGCTACCAGGCTGGATGCGGGGTCGGGCAGGATCCATCCGTCGCCATAGAGTGGTACCGCAAGTCGGCCGAGCAAGGGCATTCGTCCGGCCAAAACAACCTCGGCGCCTGTTTCTTCAACGGATGCGGGGTCGCCTCCGACCTCCCCAAGGCAATCGAGTGGTATCAAAAATCGGCTGAGCAAGGGAATGTGTACGCCCAGTGGAACCTCGCTCTCAACTACGAGTATGGAAACGGCATTGAGAAGGATATGGCGACTGCTCTGTCGTGGTACCGCAAAGCCGCGGAGAACGGACACAGTTCTGCGAGTGACAGGCTCCAGGTTCTTTCTCCGTAGCCATCGGCGCTCTCCAAGCAGCGATCTCAGTGTTGCTGTGCTTGAATGCTCTCTGCTGTGCTGGCGTGTTTTGAGTGGGTACCTTTCTGTTCATCCGCACCTTGCCACTCGGAGCATATCTTGAAGACGATCGCACGTAATCACAATCGCAGCAGCCCCCGGGCTGGTCATGCATCTGCTCCGACGACACACATGCAAACAGCATTTTCCACGATATTGGACGGTTGTGGTATGCTGTTTCTAGACCGGCTTGTTGGACGGGCGGTGGCGCCGGCCCAGTGGAATGGTCCACGGAGTGCATCATCCACCGGCGCGATCGGCACCAGCCCGCTATATCCGTTGCTCGTGGATGGACGCATCCTGGCTGTGGCCTCGTGTCCGCACCAGCCCTGGCGACTGAGCCGCGATGACAACACCGTGCCACCAAGTCTAGCGATCGCCAGGGCGACGCGTTTCCTTGGCTCTCACGGTGATTGGCGCAAGGGGAGGCAGAATCCTGCCATCCGTTCCACAAACAATCCCATCCGTTCCACAAACCATCAAGCCCAAGTCAAGCCCATGTCAAGCCCAAGTCAAGCCCAAGCACCGCGCATCGTGCTCGACGCATGTCGAAGCATGCCGAGATCGCCAGGGCGAACCGGCCACCACGTTCGGCAGCTCGCGTCGTTGTCGACCAAGCGTGTTCGAATACATGAGATATGTTCTGGTTACATTTGAATCATAGCCGGCAGTAATTTGGACAATCAAGGGAGTAATAGCAAAGAGTTTTCAAAAGAAAAGAAAGGCAAAGCGGGCGTTCTGGCTATGAGCGATTGATGCAAGATGTGTCGCAAGTGGGAGGGGGTTTCATTCAAGCCTCGGAGTGAAAGACATTGTCTTCGCCAGAGAGCTCCTCGAGAGTCTTGCCCTTGGTCTCGGGAATGAGGAAGGTGGCGGCAGCACCGACAATCATCACGCCAGCAAAGATGAAAATGATGACGGTGGGGCTGCTGGCCCAGAGGGTAGTGAGGGTCTGGGTGCCGACGATGGCACCGAGCTTGCCGAGGCCGGCAGAGATGCCGTGGGCAGTGGAACGGAAGCGAGTGGGGAAGACCTCACCGGGAACAATGAAGGTGGTGGTGTTGGGGCCAAACTGGAAGAAGAACTGGGCAATGGTGTAGACGATGGCGAAGAAGACGGTGTTGTTCTTGATGGTGTCCCAGGCCGCACCGATGATGATCAGGCAGATGGCAATAACAATGAAACCGACGAGCTGGATGGGCTTGCGACCGATCTTGTCAATCAGGGCAATGGCGACAATGAAACCGGGGAGAGTGCCCATGCAAACAATGATGATCTGTCCGATGGTTTTTTTCCAGTAGTTGTCGTACGGAGGGAGCGAGTTGGAGCCGTTCCAGTTGATCAGCGTCAGGATCGTGCTGGCGTTGAGCGAGAGGCCGTACCAGGCGACATCGAGACAGAACCAGGCAACGGAGGTACCGAGGAGGACCTTGCCGTGCTTCCACTGGCCAAAGTGGGCCCAGAAGCCACCCTTCTTGACGTTGGCGCGGGTCTCGGCGACCTCCTCACCCTTCCAGTTGGAGGAGACATCGGCGGTGGAGTTGAGGGCGAGGACCTTCTCGACATCGGCGGCGGCCTGGTCGACAGCACCAATGACATCAACGGTGTAGCGGGGAGTCTCGGGGATGGTGAGACGGAAGTACACGGCAGAGATAGCGGGGATGACACCGAAACCGATCATGATACGCCAGACAAGGTCGAGGTAGGCGGGGTCGGCAACAATGTAGGACTGGAGGGCGGCGAGGGTGGCGAGGGTGACGAGGGCACCGACGAGGATACCAACACCTTGCATGGAGAAGACGGCGGCCATGAGCATACCACGCCACTTGACGTTGGCGAACTCGGAGGTGATGATGGCAGAGAGAGGATAATCACCACCGATACCGATACCGAGGAAGAAACGCCAGACGGCAAGGACCTGGAGGATGTTGGCACCGCGAATAGCGCTGGCAGAGAAGGCGGAACCGATGGTCGAGACGATGATGACGATCAGCTCGATACCGTACATGTTCTTGCGGCCGAGCTTGTCACCGAGGTAACCGAAGCCAATCTGGCCGACAAAGTTGCCCCAGGAGGTGGCAGCCTTCATCCAGGCATCGTAGTTGGGGAACTGCGAAGTGAAGCTGGACTTGGTCATGGTACTGTCGGTGGGGTAGTAGACCTGGTAGACCATGGGCAGGGCCAAGCTGATGATGAAGTTGTCATACTGGTCGGTGAAGAAACCGGCACCAGAGACGAGGACGGCTCTCAAGTGGAACCAGCCGAGCTTGGCCTCATCGAGATGGGCGTAGGCCTTGGCACGCTTTTGCTTGACGGCTTCGACGGCAGACATTTCCGGACAGTGTGCGGGAAGCTGGAGTGAGGTGGTGAAGAAGCGGGAAGGGGAGGCGGGAGCGAGAGCGATTTATATGGAAAATTCTATCGACGGAACCCGCCAGGATCATGCCGGTGAGGTGGGTCATGACGACCGGGATAGCACGCAGCGAAGATAGGAAGGAGAACTCGTGCGAGGCAGGGCTGATGGAATGGACGATTTGGATTCGCCGGGGTGGAAAGCACGCGCCGTCAAAGGCCAGGGGGAACCGAATATCCAGCCCCACCGCCGGAGGACAACAGCACCAGCCCAGGAGGATCTATGATCCGCACGGCCGATTAACGAGAGAGGCGGCGGGCTGGTGTTGCGCATGCTCGATGCTCAAAGCGATGCCATGCTCGTCGGCGGAAAGCAAGGAAGAGCGCTCGCAGCCTGGGTCCCGAGTCTGCTTGGCAGCGAGTCGCAGCACGGCGACGTTGGTCCAGCGGCGATATCAAAGCACTGAGATAAGCCTCGAGTCTACCCATAGGCTTCATCGAGCAGTTCTGTAGCTGTCCGCAAGCGTCGAGCGAGCGCCAGGGGATGGCATCCATAGCATCGCCTTCCTTCCCTCGCTCCCTCTTGGCGATTGTGTCTGGGACGCATGGATAGACAGCAGCGCTGCCGAGGAAGGAGCATCGACTTTGAAGGATGGGCGGGGACACTCTGTTGTGCAGTCGGTCCAGAAAGAAACGGGACAATCACTTCCTGGTTTCAGATGTCTGAAGCCCGCTGACTGACTGTAGGCCCCAGTGAGCAAGCCATGGCACTGCACTCCTGTCTTCGTTGGTAATCGAGTGGTTTTGGTTGGTTTGGGAAGCACAGCCTTGAATACACATGGCCGATCTCCTGTGGCGATGATCGACTGGCATACCGAGATCATGTTCCTTGAGGCATTGATGTCTCGATGTGGGAGTGTGGTGGATGCATTCGACCCTCTGCACAGCTTCATGGTTTCTCGATATCAAGATGCTCGACCTTCTCGAGTCGCTTGGCTTCCCGACAATGCGAGCACACCTGGGATGTGTTGAACTCGTTCACCGAGCACACATGGATCTTGGAGACGGATCGGTCTGGTGGTCGTCTCTGGTGGTGGATGAATTGCTCGAAATACCGAGCGAACCAGAGTCTCCTGGGACTGGAAGCATATCTCTTCCCTTGCTTCCAGGAGGCATTCCCAAAGGCAATCACCACTTCGGTCTCCCTTGGACACACTTGCTTGGCCATGAATGCGATGAGTGGGTGTGTATTCAGGATCCAGAAAACAACACAGTCAAAGCTCAAAACGGGGGTGTCCCATTTCATTTTGGAAACGCTGTAAGTTGTCATTGATGTCCGGGTTTTGAACAGACTCCGACCCATTGCTACCGTGCCGAAACGGTGTGTTCAGTGTGTCTGCGAGCCGAGCGACCTGAGATGGTCGAGTATCTTGATACCGAGAAACTGTGGGGCTGTCCGGGGGATCGAATGCATCCGCCACACCCCCGTAAAGCCTGGGTGTGGCAGTCCGCTTGCTTTCCCCTGGGCGTCCGCAGCGGCCGCTCTGCCGCACACCTGTTCCTCCAGAGCGGCGTGCGGCGCATGGCGACGGGTTTGTTGGTGCGGCAGAGCAGGGCAGGGCGAGGCAGGGCAGCGCACATCCAAACTCGCCAGTGTTGTTTTGAATCCAAACTTGCTGGCGTTGTTTCAGAGTCAAAAATACCGGTGTTGTTTAGGATCCGAGTCTGCTGGTGTTGTTCTGCATCCGAGGCAAAAAGCACCGTTGTTTCGCCAACACAACCAGCACAGCCAACACAACCAGCACAACCAACACAACCAGCACAACCAACACAACCATCGCACATCAAATGGCCACCGCCGCATGCACAATCGCAACTCTGGCTTGCCCTGCATCGGACTGTTGCCCAACACCGGACGGCGGCCCACTCATCATCACGCTGTTCTCGAGTGTCGCCCCCACACATCGTGCTCGTCAAATGTCCAGGCTGTGCAGGATGGACATTGTTCCCGAGCCGTCGAAACGCAGCGATTTCAGCCGGGCAGGCTCGGGTCCGCTCGCCCTCTTCCTCTCTCCCTTACTTTCCTCGACCGGTCGACTTTGGTCGCCTCGACGTCTGGCCCATCGAGCTCGGTCCAGAGTGCATCTGTCTCTGTCTCTGCTCGCTCGCTCGCAGATTCGCACCCTCCACGCCGCACCGGCACGCTGCAGCATCTCGGTGATCCTTCGCCATGTCAAGCTGGTTCGTCATCTACAGCTCCAAGCTCAACTCGACGCTGCCCCAGTGTCTGAGCAGCGCCATTGCGCCCTCGACCCTCGTTGCCCAGCTCGGCGACCTTATCCAGCCTCTGCAGCGATGCGGCTCGATCGACGGCGACACCACGTACCATTCCTACTCGCTCGATCCCTCGCAGACCACCGTGACCGACAGGGCCTGCTCGGACCCGGGCTGCAGCAAGTCCTGCCAGACCTCGTCGTTCACGCTGTCGCCCACGGCATCCAGATGTTCCAGCGACCAGTTGACCTTGGCTCCTGCTGGCTTCAGCTTCCAGAGCTCAGGGTACGTCCTCTCCTCGCTCGGCGTGTGATCGTATGCAACTCGCCGAAGGTGTCGGAGCATCCAGCCATCCTGGAGCACTGGAATCGTCCGGCAGGATCACTCGCTCGCTTGCATTTCCAGCCATGTCCGATCCGCTCCATCGCCCTGCATCCGTGCTCACCCGCCGCACCATGTCCCTGTCCTCTGTTACAGGTCCATGGATCCGTCCTTCAACACCGATAGCTTCATGTACCAGCCCAACTACCTCGACGCCACCTGCACCACCGTCAGCTCGGTGTGTCGCAGTCCCGTCTACACCGCCTGCACTATGATCAACTCCGGCTTCTATGCGTACTCGATCCTGCTCCAGAACGGCAACAGCAAGTTCATCCAGCCCTTTGGCTGTCTCGATGCCAACTGCAACCAGTGCCAGCTCGATGCCAGCATTCTGCCCAATGCCTTGGCCAAGAGCCCAACCGACTGCTTCTCCGATACAGGCTCGACCTCCTACCAGCTCTATTTCCTTGCCAACAAGACCGCCATCCCAACCGTCTTCCCGAACGGCAGTGCCCCGTTTGCCTCGAACCAGGTGGTCACCCGCAAGCCCTCCGCAACTGTAGCGCCAATGGACCCATCCGCTTCGCCCCCAGCGGGCCCTGTCAGCACAAGCAGCTCCTCCAGCAACACCGTCATCATCGGGGCAGTCGTTGGCGCTGGTAAGTCAGCTTTCTGCCTGGCCTTTGTTTCTCGCCCATCGGGCTCAACATGTTGTTGTTCCATGTCACATCCTCCGAACCCCGTTGCGCCGCATTCTTTGCGAGCCGTTTTCGGTGCCGTGCACTCACGATTGCTCTGTTCGTCTGCCAGTGGCTCTCTGTCTCTGTGTCGTCGGCTTTCTCACATACCGCAGATACAAGAACAAGCCCGTCGCTACTCCCGCCGATCTCGATCGCAGTCTTGCTCCAGGCGAACAGCCCTCTTCGACATCCAACACGAACCCGTCCTCGGCCACCACGACTACCTACGTGCCTGTCCAGCGGACTCCAAACTCGTTCGTTCCCCCGATGAGCCCATCGGCGCCTCTGTACAAGCCCGTGTCCGCGGTCTCGCCTGAGCTGATGCCAGCACCGTTTGTCGATCCGAGATCCATGCCCATGCCCATGCCCATGGCGACACCGTATACAGCCTTTCCGGACAACACTTCGTACTATGTCCACCCGGGCATGCAAACGACCGCCACGTTGCCGTCGTATGTTCCCAGCGGTAGTCCTAACGCAGCATCGTTCACGCCTCCCACTGGCGAGATCGGTGTCTATTCAGCGATTCCACCATATGTTCCCACGACTGCTGTCCCATCCCACAGCGCCGAGATGCGCTCCGCCTTTACCAACAGCAGCAGCAACACTCACAGCAGCGGCAAGGATAGTAGCTATCGCAACAGCATCATGTCTTCGCGTGCCGGCCAGATCATCGGTGTCTCCATGTCCCAGGCTTCCGGGCCCGTCGCTCATTACGTCGCCATCCAAGACCACAACGGCGACCGTGACCAAGCCGAGCTGTCGTTCTTGGCTGGCCAGACGATCGCAGTCTCGCAGGTTTTCCCAAACGGATGGGCCATGGTGAGCGTGCGCATTCCTTGCTGCTGGTGCCATCCAATCGAAGCGACGATTCGCTTGTGGTATACTCACTCTAACCCTTTGTTTCCGTTTGCGCCTCCATCGCCTGCATCATTGTCGCGGGGGCTATATGGGTTCAGTCGCAAAACAACGCAACGCTGGCCATTGGCTTCGCTCCTATGGACAAGCTGCGTGTGATTGAGCCTGCCCCCAGCAGCTTTGAGCGCACCCAGCCCCCAGCAAGCTACCCTCCCAAATACTCCGTGTAACTCGCCCAGCACGATCGGACGGGCGGCCAGTGCTGTTGTTGCCAAGAGTCGTAGTTCACAATCATGGTCCACAACCGCGGCGACGACCATCGTCATTATCATTATCATTATCACTATCATTTCTAAAACTCTCCAAACCCGTGAATGTGCACATTGCTATGATGTCTGCCGGTGACCCTCAGACCCGTGCTGGGTTCTCAAGAGGTACCTTGAGACGCCTTCCTTCCTCTTGCGTGTTCACAGCCCCACGCCCTTTCAGCTCCTCCGTTCCTTCACTCCCTTTTCTTTCTCATCTTGCGATTTTGGAAACTGAGCCAGGTGGTTGAAAATATACAACTGTTGCTGGGCCAAAGCCGCGATAGACCACAGGCTCCATGATGCGACTCGACGACAGATGCAACTCTGGCTCGGCTTGAGCAGCAAGGGATGGGGGAATTCGATGTTTCCGCTCACCATTTATAGCCAATCCAATACAAACGGGACACCCCGGATTTTGGTCGTTGGTGAATGGTATCACTCAACACATCGTGTGCTGGGTATGACCATCCAGTGATGTGTTTCTGGATCTGAATCAAGGACGCTTTCTCGCCCAGATGGTTCACCGCAAGCGAAAGGCACTACCCTCTGATGCCAGAAAGTGACTGTCTCGTTTCTCTCTGGATCGACTACGCAGTGCTCCATATTCACTTGGATTGTGGCTGCTGGGTGGGGCTGGTACCGTGCGATTCATTCGAGCAGCATGGGTTTTGGCTTTCGTAAATGGGGCTATATTGCAAAATGCTGTATCAAAATCAAAAATTTGAACTATGGGCACATGGGGGGGGGGCCAGGAAGTGCAAATCCGCAACATGGCAGACAAAGACAACAGACACGAGGCTTGAGGGCAGACTTGTTTGGACGCCAAAGCAGGAGAGACAGACTGGTAATGCAGGCAAGACAAGCAAGCGACGATCTGGCGGCACACACTTGGTGGTTGATGCCATCTATGGGGCGAGTGGGGGTGGGGGAATCATCGAGCGGGCGGGGCGGCGACAGAGCTCGAGCCTCGGGCAAGCGGATCGTATGTGTGGCCAGAGGCGAAGGGCAAGGGAGAAGGCACAGTGGTGGGAGAATGGATGGGGAGGAGAGGGATGGCTACAGGGCAGGCTGATTAGGGGCTATGTGGCGTCGAGCCGTCGGACGGGTCGTCGTTATGAAGCTGCGACATCGTTGCCGTTGACGGTGGTGAAGACCACACCGATACCATAGGTGCCGATCATTGCAATCTGCATGGAGCGACGAGCGACCGAGTCAGTTCATGGCTGCAAATTTGGTCGGGGCAATCCCCCATTGTACCGTGCGGCGAAACGAGCCAGGAGCAGAGCATGGCGGGCGAAAAGAGGACACTCACCAAACCACCGATCATAACTCGGATGGCAGCGGGAAGCTGCGGGGCACCGCCAACCTTGGCACCAATCATGCCGAACGCGCCGAGGCTGATGGTGGCAATGGCGACGACATAGACGATTCGGGTCTTGGGGTCTTGTGCAATCAAGGCGCCTGCGAGATCGGATACGGAAACGGAGTGAGTGTGGTGTCGCCGAGCCTGCCAGACAAGAATGGTGCCTCTGCCGATTGAGGGAGCCATCACGGCGATGGATGGCTGGGACATCGTACCAAGGAGCGGTAGCAGAGCACCCATCGAGAAGGAAAGCGCCGAGACAATCGCCGCCAGCCAGGGGTTGGACAGATCGTCGGTGTCGATGGCGAGCTCGTCTCGCATGTGGATTTTGACGATTCCATCGAGGTCGTTCTTCTCGTGGAGCTCCTTGGCGACCTCCATGGCCAGCCGCGAGGACAAGCCTCGTGCTTCGTAGATTCCTGTTGGTCGGATGGACACGGAAGGCGACGGAAGGCGATGGGCGTGCCGAGGAAACGATGGACAAGTAGAGATGAGCGGATGGACGAAGCATAAAACGACAGAGATGCGGCTGGGATCCTGCAGTCGGACCAGTCGAGCACGACACGACAGGATACGACAGGAAACGACAGGACACGACACATACCTGCAAGCTCCTCAAGCTCCCGTTGGGCATACTCTTCGCCCTTGAGGAATTCGGCCTTCTCTCGTCGCATATCGGCTACTTCAGCGTCGCGTTGACCCGCAATCGACACAAACTCGCCACATGCCATCGAGAGGGCGCCGGCAACGAGACCAGCCAGGCCGGTCAGCAAGATGACGTTGCGTGTGCTATCGGCTCCGGCAGCGCCTGGAAGAAGCAGTTTGGGAGGAAGCAGTGGGCCACGGATGTTAGCAGAATGCCAGAGTTCAAGACAACCCCCGCAGGTCAAGGAAGGCCTGTAGCCCAAGACAGGCACCGGGGTCTGATGAGCAACGAGGGTGCGGCGCTGTGCTTGCCGAGCCAGAGCAAAGAATAGCAGGAGCTCGCATTACCCATGATAAGGGAGGCTGTCGAGATGAGGCCGTCGTTGGCGCCCAAGAGAGCCGCCCGGAGCCACGGACCACGCTGGGAGTAGTGCTCATGGCCAAACTCGGGCTTGTCGCTGCGATCGTCGTCTGCCTCGAGGAATACGACCTGGTCGTCTTTGTCGTCGACGCTCGACTTGAGCGGGAGAAACTGCTGCTGGCTGCCAAACAACGACGGGGACATGGCTGAGGGCGAGCTGCTGTCGAAGTAGAAGGACAAGAACCCGGCGATGCCGCGGCGGACGGGGGTTTTATGGGGGATGGGCATGTCGCAGGAACCAGGGAGCCGCTTTGCGAGTGGGGAGGGCAAGAGAAAAAGCGCAGATCGAATGGAAGGCCGTCGGACAGAGGAGCAGAGCAAGAGGACACCTTGAGCAGCAGCCCGCCACAACGTGCGCGGACACAAGCCGCGCAAACAGTGCGACGCACGCTGCTGGGCACTGATCGGGAGGCTGCGGGTGTGCTATTGCGGGTGCTATTGCGGGTGCTATTGCGGGTGTGCTATTGGGATGTGATGTTCAGGTGTGATGTTCAGGTGTGATGTTCAGGTGTGATGTTCAGGTGTGATGTTCAGGTGTGATGTTGAGAGTACTATTGCAGGCATCGTTGTGGGTGCGTCGGATCCGAGTTACTTTCAGCGCCTCTGTGTCGATCGCAGTGTGGCCAGAGTACTCGCACGCCGAGCTGTTGCTCGTTGCTGCTGTTCATTGCTGTTCATTGCTGTTCATTGCTGTTCATTGCTGTTCGTTGCTGCTGTTGCTCGTTGCTCCTTGCCAACTGCCCCACACTCGTCGGCATTTTCAGCAGCATCAGCACCAGCGTCAGCACTAGCGGCCCGCGTGCGAATGCGCTCTCGCCAGCGAGGCCGAGAGCGGCTGAAACGCAGTGGCCAACGTGGCCGAGAGCGCGCCGAGGACCCGCCGAGAGCACCAGCCAATGCACGCACTCCCAGCCACCCGGCGTGCTGCGTGGGAAACCTCTCTTCTTCGGCGCATGCACTTGCCTTGTGCCCATGTACAGCCAGCCGCAGGTGGATCCAAGACAAGCGCCTCCTCGTCCTTCGCCGGCCTGTTCTGGAACGGCCCTTGGACGCACGCGCTGGCCGTGGTCCTGCTGCGAGGCCGTCGCATGCAGTCGCGCATGCTGATGCTCCCACGACCCCCGCTCGTCTGCGATTCGATCGGAAGCGCTGCCAATCGCCGCAGGTGGTTCTTCTTCCATGGATCGAGCAGCCCCCCTGGCGCGTGCGCTTGGGGTTCGTGTATGGCTCGCTGCAAGCCGCCAGAACAGCCACGGCCGGTCGACGAAAAGCTTCCACCATCCCCGAAGGAGCACCGGTCGTGCACCAAGTGATGCATTCTTGCGTCAGAGAAACTGGTTCGGAAGCTGGCTCCGGGATTCTGCCGATCGCTTGGGAACAAGCCCGCCGATCTCAAAGCCGCCAGCGAATCTGGGAACGTGTGGGGTCGATCTCGCCGATCACGGACTGCTCGCCCCGGCTGCGTGGCCTGCATCATCGACTCGGCTTGGCTCGGCTCGGCTCGGTTCGGTTCGGTTCGGTTCGGTTCGGATGACTGTATTCAGATCCGCTCTTGGCGCTTCATCGCTTTTGCCGTTTCATCGCCAGCAGCATCTCCCACCCTGTCCAGGCGCAAGCGAGAATGCCCACCGTTCGCACGCTCCATCGCACTTGTCGCTGCACCGAGGATGGGCCAAACACGACCCAGAGACCGGCCAATGACACCAGAGACCAGTATCCGACTCCCATCGGCGTTGCCAGCACCGCAAGCGACCCCGACGATCGCAAGAGCGAGCGCCGGCTCTCAACGTCTTGCAATGGCTCGGACTGGGTCGGGACCTCTGTGCTTTGGGATCCGAGACTCAGCTCAGCTCCGTCGATGGCGCTGTCGTCCGCTTGCTCGTCGCCATAGTCTTCGCCGCTTCGACCGGGATCGAGCCGGACCATCTTGCGAGTCATCCGCACCAACTTGGGTGTCTTTTTCTTGTTGACAATCGCCACTCGGCCCGAGCTGTCCAGCTTCTGAAGCTCTGCATCTTCTTGCTCAAGCCGCTCGTATTCGCCTTCGCACACTTGCCCGATCATGTAGAACTTGCCCACCTGGGTGATGCGCACCTCGAACGACCGACCCATCAGCCGTGGATCGTTGGGCACCAGGATCTGTGCATAGGACTTGTCGTGACTGACAAAGTGGACGCCGTCGGCACTCAGTTCCGTCGCAAGAACCTTGCGAATGCTGCCGAGCTTGTCGCCGTAGTTGGGATACGAGTTGAAGTATGCCGTGGCCTCTCGGCTGCGAGCCTTGACAATGTCGGTCCGGATGCGTGTCATGCGGGCTGCAGGGGTACCCGGACGAGGGTAGAACTGGGAGCAATCCCAGCGCATCCGATCCAAGCGCATCCGATTCAGATCCCACGCAGGCGGATCCGGCACGACAGGAACGGGCAATTGGTTAGCCCTGGCCTCATTTGCAAGTGCGATTCGGATGGATTCGCAGCCAGGAACAACGTTGCCGAGGGGCACCGGCCGTGACTCACCTGGGATATGTGCAGAACCGAAAAGTTGTACTCGCGCAACAAGTCCATCGTCTGCTGCCAATCCTGCTCGGACTCTGTCGGAAACCCGCAGATAATGTCTGTGGCAATGGTGACGTCGGGCACTCGCTCCCGCAGAATATGGCAGACCTGTCGAAAGTCGTGGACGGTGTAGAGCCGTCTCATGTCGTCCAGGACCTTGTCAGACCCCGACTGAACGGGAACATGCAGGAACGAGTAAACTCGCGGGTGGCTGAGAACCTTGGCGACCTCGGGCAGATGCTCCAGGATGTACGGCGGGTTGGTCATGCCGACGCGCAGCATTGCCGTCTGGTTCGGATGTTCCTCCATCGCATCGACGATGCCCCAGAGCAGCTCGACAATGTCGGTGCCAATGTCGCGGCCGTAGGCACCAGTGTCCTCCGAAGTCAGCCAGATCTCCATGACGCCCTCGGACAGCACGGTCTTGACTCGCTCGACAATCTCCTCGGGTGCATAGGATCCGAGGTCGCCGCGGGCATGCTTGGTTTTGCAGTATGTGCATTGGTTCAGGCATCTGGAGACGGTGTCGGGAGCCAGAAGTAACCCGGAGAGACAGCGTCAGCAATCCAGAGTGCATGCGGCGCTTGACTGGTCCAGCCCGCTCGACATGGTCGGGATAGCCTACCCCGTGTTGATCGGGATGATCTCGATGTATGGGTTCTTGCGAACCTTGGGCAAGTCCAGCTTCGCTCCGCCGGCTTTCCGCTTGGATGTCTCGTCCTTCTTCTCCTTGAGCAGCCGCACGCTGCCGCCCTTGAGCGTTTCTTCGACGACTTCAACGACCCGATCGATCTGCTGGACCTGTCGGCCGAGATCCATGCAAGCACAGTTGTAGACGAGGGAAAGAGGCATTCGCAGGCCGAAAGATGCACCCACTGCCGCACAGCCTGTGGCTGCGAGCGGGTTCGATCATAGAAGAACAGTGTCGCTGACCAAGATGCTGCCGGCTCAGGCATCGGCAATACTTACTCCAATGACGCTCAGTCCCTCCCAAGCGGCGCCGCTCGGGTTGCCCTGAGGCACGCAGCCTGCGACGACAACCTTCTTGCCGCTGTCCTTCCCGCGGTTGATTTCGTTGACAAAGGTCTGCTCGGACGGGCCCTTGACGGTGCAAGAGTTCAGAAGCCACAGGTCGGCCTCGCCGCGCTTTGAGTCTTCGAGCACGATCCGGTATCCTTGGGCAGCCAGCATGCCAGCCATGTATTCGCCATCCGAGTTGTTGTGGCCGCAACCCCAGGTTTTGACCCAGACCGTGGCCGTCCCCGGCAGAAACGGGGTGCACGAGTCTCGAGAGCCAGCACCAGATCCGACGATAGGCTCGGGCTGGGGCTCTGCTGGGGCGGAACTGTGGTTTGTGGCCGAGCGCCGGGTGAACGACCTGACGGCGACCTGGTGGACGGATTTGCGGTTTGCGGCCGACGTCGGGTCGTCGGATGGAAGGGTGAGCTCTTCGATGTCTTCGATATCGGCCATGTGGGGAGACGCTGCTGGAGACAAACAGGCAGAGACAGCTCGATGGGAGCGAGCCGATGGAGACGGGTCGATGGAGCAAGATGATCGAGACTGGTCGATGGAGCTGCAGATCAGCCCGTCGCACAAGCGTTTGTGGAACACATTTTTTCTGAGCGAGAGCCGAGCGAGAGCGCGCTATGGGCGAGAGCCGCCGAGAGCCGCCGAGAGCCCCTTGCGGGACCCCGGCGAGACCGGCCACACACACACACAGCACCCCGAAAAAAAGTCCAGTCCCGAGACACAACCTGATCGCCGAGACGCAGAAGGCAGCAGCACCGTCCATCCGTCTGTCTGCCCACCTCCATCGCAGCGAACGCATCCGATCCGATCCGATCCGATCCCCACCAGCCATGTCTCTGGAAGCCAGCACGGGCCCCGCCAAGCGACGACTCAGCAGCGAGCAGCACGAGGACGAGCCCAAGAAGCTCAAGCACGACGATGGCCACGCCGAGTCCGACGACCAGCCCAGGCCCGGCGACACCGACCGCGACGGCGACGGCAATCGCAGAGAACCCTACCCTCGTCTCCGGGTCTCCGAGCTGCCACAGCACACCAACGCCGAAACCCTCGCAAAGTATCTGGTCGAGTGGGGGTAAGCCAGAGCATTGGTGCCGTCGCACCGGCTTGGGTACCCGGACAGAATCAGTCCCTTTAATCCGCCCCCCGAATCGAATCGGACGGACGCCGTTTTGCATTACGGGAGCCTCACGTCCGCCAGCCCCCTGGGTCTCCTCCAAGTGCCGATGGCATCGGTCCAGGAGCCACCCCTCTCTTCACAGAGAGCAGCGCTGGGACAGAGAATGCAAGAGCGAGTGCGCACGACACTGTCATGCAACTGAACACGCCATCTATCCTCTGCCATCCCAGGGTCAAGCACCACAAAATCAAAAAGGCCCCCGGATGGAGCTACGCCTTCGTGAGCTTTGAGGTATATACACCGGCCGTCTGGCTGATGCCAGTGCCAATGCAGTTGTCGCTGTTGCTTTGGTGTCAGCGATATGCCCAGTCCGCTGCAGGCCAGGACAGCTTCGGCCCAACCCAGGCAGCTGCATACAAACGGACACACACCGTCCTCCGGATTCTCATACCCCAAACGTGTACCTGCCTGATCCTCTCGACAGAGTACTGCGCTCAGGGATGCCTCCATCAAGCTGATCGACGGCCAGGAGATCAAGGGCAACATCGTCAGGGCTACCGAGACGGTTTTGCGCGATGACCGGGTGGGTTCTCATTCCCGGCATGCACTTCCACAGCAGCAGATACGGTCGAGTCCCGCCACATCCATGCGAACGGCGTCTCTCTCCCGCCCCGCCCCCTCGCTGCTATCGCATGCCTGAGCTAACGTTCGCGAGGGCGGAAATCGTTTGTTGATAGCGGCCCGCAAGAGAGAGCAACATTCAAGACGACAGAACTCCCGCAGAGGTCCTGGCCGACCAGGTCACACCGCTTTGGCGAAAGAGCTACCCGGTCCAGCTGGACGAGAAGGCTCAAGAGATGGGTCGGGCCCTGGGCAAGTTCAAGCGCAAGATGCAGGACTATGTCTATGCCAAGGACAGCTCGCCGCGCGCCCAGAACAGCATTGCCTGGGTCAAGTCGGCGTGAGTATCGCGGAGCCGCATCGTCGCTTTCGCATCAGGATGCAGTGCTCAAAGGTCCCCGATTCCAGCACCACTCGCCACGCGCAGTGCTCAAAGGTCCTCGATTCCAGCACCACTCGCCACGCTGCGGGGCGACTCGATGCTTCTTTTTCTGACTGACTGGCCGACACAACGCAAACCGTGTTATGCAGCATCCAGACACACAAGAACCTCTGCCCGATCCTGCCGATCATCCCGTCGCCAGTCGAGCGCGACTACAGAACCAAGTGCGAGTTCTCCATGGGCAGAAACCAGGAGGGCGAAGCCGTCGTTGGTTTCCTGACTGGTCTCTTCAAGAAGGGCTGCACTACCGTCCTGGTGCGTAACGATGTCATCGACTAAATGCAGCCGCACAGTGCCATCGGGCCTCATCGCTTGACTGTCCCCGTCGTATCTTGCCTCTCTGCATTCGCCGCGCCACGTCATCTTTCCTCATCCATGCTCGCTTCCCCGACGGGCTCTCTCGGCACTGGCTTGCATCTCACAGGAGCCCGCCGAGAGCCTGCACATTTCGCTGCCCGCCAAGCACATCGCCAGCGAGACTCAAGCATACATCCGCAAGTCGCAGCTCCCGATTTACGATCGCGTGGAGCACACCGGGTTCTGGCGAGCCCTCTTGGTCAGAACGCACTCTACCGGAGAGAGTATGTATTGCCACAATGGACGGGCTGGACGAGCTTCTCTCAACGTGGCAGCATGCATGAGAGAGCCTGGGCTGGACAAGAATGGCTCGTGCTCGTGCTCGCCTCTCCAAACGATAAGGTGGCTCAGATCAACCCCATCACTAACCAAACGTCTCCCAGACATGGTTGTCGTCCAGGTGAACCCTGTCGGAGTCACCCCCGATAACATCCAAAAGGAACTTGAGGCCTACAAGCAACATCTACTTGGAAGCGCAGCAACCGGTGACGTTGAGATTACTACAATCTTGGCTCAGGTGCGAGCCCAAGCTCTTCGTGAAAGTGGTCGTCTCGCCTCCCGCCCCGCCCCTCCAGAATGAAATGCGATTCCCCGGAATCCTTGACCACGCAGATTGCGAAGCTGACCCGCCAGCCTTGCTTTTGCTTCCACGCTTGCCCACACAGCAATCGGCCGAGTCCTTCAACGGCTTCCATGAAAAGACTCCTTATGAAGTGCTCCATGGTCCTGGTGTTGTGCACGAGAAGCTCCTCGGAACGAGGTATGTCGTCTCGCCATCGAGTCGTTGAACTCGTCTCCCCCCCCCCGACAACGCAAGCTTACATTCCCTGCCCCCTCCCCCTGGTCGTCGCGGCTGCAGCTTCCGCATTTCCCCCACGGCTTTCTTCCAGATCAACACTCTGGCAACCGAGCAGCTCTTCAGCCTCGTTCGAAAATGGTGCAGGCTCGAGGGGACCGGCACCTCGGCCCAGAACAACAATACCGTCTTGCTCGATCTGTGCTGCGGAACCGGAACGATCGGACTGACCATGGCCCGCCAGGTCAAGAAGGTCATTGGTGTCGAGATTGTCCAGCAAGCTGTGGAGGATGCCAAGGCGAATGCCGCCGAGAACGGTAAGAGCGCCGCCGGGACGCAAGGGAACGATACGATAGCCCTGCGAGATGCGGGGGTTGCTGTGTCGACGAAAGCGAGCGGGATCTGCGGAATACCGCTGCATTGTCTCAACGCATCGCCGAGTGTCATGGATTATATCGAGTGGCCGCTGACGAGTACGTGTCATTTGTGCAGGAATCGAGAATGTCGTTTACATCGCCAAACCCGCCGAGGAAGCCATGAGCGAGGTGTTTGCCGAGCACGTCAGCCCCGGCGACAATGTCGTTGCCGTCTTGGACCCGCCTCGTGCTGGCATGCACGCCAAGGTCATCAAGGCGATCCGTGAGTGCAAAGCGCTCAAGCGACTGATCTATATTTCGTGCGATGCCAACGCCGTCACCCAGAACTTTGCAGAGTGAGTACTCGAGTAGCCCGCGCATCAACGGAGGCGGGATCGATGTCATCGATGTCGTCGATGCCGCCACTCCTGCTGCGATGGCTATGGCTGTCCCTGTTCCGATCCCCTCAGTTGGGATGGCGGCGATAGTGGAGACCTGGCTTTCGGATGCTTGGGCAGGGAGTGGCATGGTAGGTCAGCCTCGACACAATGCCTCTGACCCTGTGGACGTGAACCTGCATCTTCCTCCTTCCTCCGCCCGAGCAGCCTGTGCCGCCCTATCTCGAACAAGTTCCCCGATGCGCCCTTCCGTCCCGTGCGAGCCCAGCCAGTGGATCTCTTCCCCCACACCAAGCACTGCGAGCTCGTTGTTGAGTTTGAGCGCGTCGATTTGGCTGCAGGAGGCGTGGCTACCGACGAAGGCGCCGCAGAGGAGTCGCACAGCAACCCCAAGCGCTCCAACAACGAGGACGCCGAAGAGGCAAGCAAGAACGATGGCGATGCCGAGGCTGAGGTCGAGGGCGATGAACTTGTCAAGGAAGAAGCCAAGGATGAGACGGGAAACGGCGATGGAAATGAAGCAAATGGCGATAACGAGGGCGGGGACAACGATGATGTGGAAGATGAGGAGGATGGAGATGAGGAGCAAAACGAGAAGGTGGTCAAGGCTCGTTCATCCCGCACATCGTGTGTTGCCCAGTGAACGAGGCGATGTCGAGGCATTCAAACGCCGCGCCATGTCAGCCAGCAACCGGGGGACTCGTCGGTGTTTGCTGAACAGGCATCTCTCCTGCATCGACCGGCGACCTTGCGTTCTGCTTGTCTCTTTCTTGAGATTGTCCGCTCTCGTCCTTCCGCTATCCCCTCTCCCCTCTCCCTACCCTCATTCCCTCCGATGATTTGTTGTTGTGCAATATAGAGATGTGTCTTGTCTGGCCGCGTCCGTGCTGCATCCGCACTCGCTCTCCTCCCGCTCTGGTGAAGGCAAGGATTGGGTGACATTCATGTCAACGAGCGGGGGTGTATTTTTGGCGGAAGGGTCCAGAAGCGTGGGAGAAGGTGCAAGGGGCAGGAAAGAGATCGATCGCTGTGTTCAGCGCACACTGCTGCACAGCAACCGAGTCTCGGGGTGTGAACCAAGTACGGCCCCTCTCTATCCGACATTCTCCCCCGCGAAATGGGTTCACTCGCTGCTTGGCATGAGTCAATATGAGGAATGGTTGGGTCTAGAGCCAAGAAGAGGTCAAAACGAAGCCGGCACGGCGGCAACTGGAGTAAACAGGACTGAAAGAATCGAGAAGGAATCGAGAAGGAATCGAGAAGGAGGAGGAGGAGTTGGAGGAGAGGCCCGTCGGTCCAAGGCAAGCCAAGAGACACGCAAAACAAAGACATGATCAAGGGGATGAGCATTGATGTATGCGTGCGCATGCGCATGTGCATGTGCGTGGTGTGTGACTGCATTGTGGTAATTTCGTTTTGGGTTTTGGTTTTTTCAAAAATGAAAGGGGCGCGAGGGGGGGGGAGATGAACATCGAAGGCGGTCGAAGGATCACGCCAAAGGACAATGACGACGACGATGGCAACCTGCAAGAGATAGGAAAAAGTCGCATTCGATGGTTCAAAATACCGCACCAAATCCGATCGGGTCTGATGAATATTTCTCAAAAGTGGGAAAATGTTCATTTTGTTTGCCTGTCCAGAATACGAAGTATATGAAGAAGAGAGAAAAAAAAGCAAAGCCAAACAACTACATCAGGACATTGGAGAGAAGGAAAACAAAAAGTAGAGAGAGAGAGAGAGAGAGAGAGAGAGAAAAGGGAAGCTGAAACGGGTTGAGAAAGGGCGGCAAAACAAACACGATGACACAAGGGCAGAAAAGAGACACTGGAATGACAGCATCCAGGAGAGGATGGAGGAGGAGGAGGAGGAGGGGGGGGACAAAAGTGAATCGAAGGTTGTTCTTACACTCGCACACACACCTCGACACACGAACGGCAGACCAATTGAACAGAGCTGATGGGGTGGTGGTGGTGGTTTGGAAGAGGGAAAAGGAGGGGGGGAGGGAAAGCAAAAATGGATCGGTGAAAGCATGACCACTCTCTCCCAAAAGCCAGGGTTTCATTTGCAGGACGACCCCCCACCTGATCTCTGTCGACACAAGAGGGGCCGTGAATCGCTGTGGTCGTTCGTCGTTCGTCGTGGTCGCGCCAAAGTGCCTCTTTTTTTTTTTCGGTCAGGCGAAGCTTCCAATTGATGGTGGTGATGGGCGACGGTCATGGAAGGGTCACCCGACAGCGGAACGGATACGAGATCTCCCTCACGAGATGAGTGGAGATTAGGATTCATTGAAGGAGGAGGGGATGCACATGAACCCTGGCAGGGCAGGGCAAGGCAAGGCAAAGCTGACACGGAGAATATTATGCAGAGAGGGCGGGCGGAGCAAAAAGCACAGGGCCGGAAGAAAGAAAGAAAGAAAAAAGGGGATGGGCGGAGGAAGAGATGAAAGAAAAAGGATGGACAACGACAGATGTGAGATAAATAATGGAAGAGAGCGAGAAAACTGAGAGGGTGACGGGTGCGACTTAGGAGAAGAGAGAGCGAAGAGGCCGAGTGAAGGGATGAGATAGAGGTGTGGCTACGCCAGAGAAGATAAAAGCAAGGACGACCTCGAGGAGGGAGGGTGTGTGGTGGAGTGAAAGAGTCGGATGACGATGATGATGATGATGATGATGGGCGATGGGGGGGGGCCAAAACTTCAGTTGGGAATTTTTAGACCTGGGCGCCATCAACGACCTCGACAACGGTGCCGTCGGACCTCTTGATGAGCTTCTTGACCTGGGTGTTGTACTTGACGTCGTTGCCAACGCCCTCGCTAGTGACCTCGTTTTCAGTGATGGTCTGGGTGCCATCAGGGTTGGTGACGATGGTCTTGCGGACAGCCTTGCCGTTGGCGCCGTTGCGGATCAGGTCGCGGAACTTGGCATCGTCAGCATCAACCACGTCCTGGGTGACGGTCTGGGTGCCGTCGGCGTTGGTGACGATCCTGGGGGCGGGTAATGGCACGGGTTTATAACGTTAGTGCGACGCAGACGTCGATGGCTCGCTTATGGGAGGGGGTGCACATGATTGTTTGAAATAATGCGCCGACGGCGAACGGCACTTACTTCTTGCGGATGACCTGAGTGGTGCCAACCTTCTGGGTGGTGTTGGTCGTGGTCGTGGTGACGGTCTGGGGCGGAAGGCGGGGATAGAGCCGCAGGCGAATTAGAAACGGACTCGGTCTAGGCTCGGACACAGCTGCAGTGTACGCGGGCCAAAGGATATTCGCGCAGGTAGATTGCTGCCGAAGGAGCGAGCCCTTCCCCGGCGATGAATGAAAGATAGCCAAGCCCTCCTAGTCGCAACACACACTCACCTCCTCCTCCTCGGGGGTGTTCTGGGTGGTGACATAGCTCTTCCACTCGTCGTCGTGGAGGATGTCACGGCCATCGGTCGAGATGGTCTCCTCGGTGGTGGTCTCCGAGCCGTCGGCCTTCTTGACGATACGCTTCTTGATGACATTGCTGACCGAGGCGACAGCCGACTGTTGCTCGTGCTCGGGCACCTCTTCCTCCTCAACGGTCTGGGTACCATCGGGGTTGGTGATGATACGCTTTCGAATGACCTTGCGAAGAAGGGAAGAGTTGGTGACGGTGGTGGGCTGGCGGGAGCTTTCGTCGTCCTCGACAACCTCGACACCGTTGACAAGGCGGCGCACGGTAGTGACACTGCCGGCGGGAGGCTCGGCGCCCTCAGGGAGCTCCTCTTCAACGACAACCTCGGTGCCGTCGGGCTGGCGGATCACACGACTGCGAGGTAGATGAGCGTAATATGCATTGTTAGCGGAAGGCTCAAGAGCGACAGTGGGCACGTCTCTCCCATGGCCACGGTTATCAAAAAAGCGTACCGAACAATGCGCTTGGTCTTCTGGAGGATGGACTCGTTGGTAGTGGGGACGGCGACGACGTTGGTCTTGCGGGTAGTGGTGGTGGTGGTGCTGTTGCCGTTGGTCTCGGGGAGTTCGACGCCCTCAGGGAGCTCCTCCTCGACAACAACTTCAGTACCATCGGGCTGGCGGATCACACGACTGGAAGGGGTTGAAAATGAGCAAGTCACGTTTGATAAGTGTCGGGCCCATAATTGCACAGTGATCCCGATGCCTCATTCGCTGCAGTGGGCACGTCCCTCCCATGGTCACGGTTATCAAAAAAGCGTACCGAACAATGCGCTTGGTCTTCTGGAGGATGGACTCGTTGGTAGTGGGGACGGCGACGACGTTGGTCTTGCGGGTAGTGGTGGTGGTGGTGCTGTTGCCGTTGGTCTCGGGGAGTTCGACGCCCTCAGGGAGCTCCTCCTCGACAACAACTTCAGTGCCATCGGGCTGGCGGATCACGCGTCTGTTCGGGTTCACCCCGCAAAGCGATGTGGCGTTAGACAACGTCGATTAAAGTGGCGCCGGTGGAACGCAATCCCGTGTCCGTGGCCTGCGCCCCCTCCGATTCCACCAGTAGATTCCAGAAGGCCAAGCATAGGAGCTTACCTGACAATGCGCTTAGACTTTTGGATGGTCTGGGACTGCGAAGGCTGCGGAGAACGAAACAGACGCGAATCGAATAAGTTAGTTTGATCTTATGCAACCACAGATGGGGGAGGCCTAGGGAAAGGCTGCCACCCAAGAGAAGGGCCTGTCGCCGACAGCTTACCTGAACAGTGGTGGTCTGGTCCTTGGATTTGCCGGTGACGAGGGTGGTGGCGGAGGCAACGGCGCCGGTAACGACGTTGGTGAAGCGCTGGGTCCAGCTGGACTCGGTGGTGGTGGGGGCGGGGGCAGGGCCTTCGGCAATCTCAACGGTGGGGATTTCGGGGAGATCTTGCTCTTCGTCGACGGGGGCAGCGGGGATCTCTTCCTCAACCTCGACACCGTTGCGGACGACTCGGCGACGAGTGACAACCTTAGAGGTCTGGGTGGTGGTCTGAGGACCGGGAACGGGAACGGGAACAGGGACAATGGTGTCGTCCTGGACGACTTGGACGACTTCGGTGGCGGTGTGCTCATGAGGATGATCGTGGTCGTGGTCGTGGCCGGTGCAGGTGCCAAGGTGGTCGTAGGTGTGCTCGGGAATGACCTCGTGGATGGGGTGGGGGACGTGGTGCTCCTCGACAACCTCCTCGACAATCTCCTCCTCGGTCGTGGGAACAAAGGTGATCTCGGACTCCTCGGTCTTAGTCTTGGGGTGTCTGATGCGCTTGATGGTCTTGGAGACGGCCGTGGTGGTCGCGGCGGCGGCACCGGCAACACCGAGGAGAACCTTCTCGGACCACTTCTTGCCGGACGACTCGGTGCCGACGGGGGACACGGGGACATCGAGGGTCTCATCGGCGCCGGGGACGGGGACAGAGTTGTATTCGGTGGTGGTGGTTTCGGTGGGGCCCTTGGCGGGGACTTCGGGAGGAATCTCATCGGTACCATAGATGGGCTGAGAGGGGATCTCGGGCAGGATCTTGTCTTCTTCGGTGGGAGCGGCAGGAACCGCCTCCTCTTCGACATCGTGGTGCTTGCGGCGACGGGTCTTGGTGACGACAGCAGCGACGGTAGCGGCGGCAGCGGCGGTGACACCGGCCAGGATGCCCAGCTTTTCGCCAGTGTGAGGTGCAGGGGCGGGGGTCTCGTAGCCAGAACCCGAGGCAACAGGGGGCACATTGGCAAGGGTGGTGTCCTCAACAGGGGCGCCGGGCAGGGGCTTTTCTTCCTCGACAACGGCGCCGACTTCGCTGAACGACAAGCGAGAGCCAACGGTGGCGACAGCGGGCAGGATAGGGGCTTCCGAGGGCTGGGTCTCGACAGGGACAGCGACGTCGGTGTCTTCGCCACCACCAAGGACAACGGGGGCAATGTAGGGAATCTCCTCGACGTTGGTGCCGACAGGGACCTCCGCAGCGTAGCCGCCAGTCTCGAGGTCGTCGACGATTCTGGCAGCGCCGGCCGTCTTGGGCTTGCGCTTGACCAGACCGGCGATGAGGAGGAGAGCCTGGAAGGTGAGGTAGCATGTTAGGTGATATATACAACGATGGCATGTACAGAGCGGCATGAGTGTTGCTGCACATGCGCATGGCCTCCTCTCGATTCATCACCACATGCGGCATCACGGAATTACCAGGAAGAGGAGGGTGAGACCGCCACCGACACCGATCGCAACGTTGTTGGTAGAGTTGGGCGGGTAGATCAGGCCACCGCCGGGGATGCCAGGGACAATAGGTCCGTTGGGGCCGAAGGGAGCTGGGGAGTGGAAATGCAATGGGAAAGAACGAGCAGCGGCAGGGAGGATCGTCAGTTACCAGGGTCGCCAGGGATCATCCGTCGCTATGGGTAACGCGCGAGGCTTTGGGCCAGCACCTCCGACTGCTCATGCATGGAGACGACGGCCATACTTTCGGGGACGTTGCCACCGGGGATAACGGTTCCGGGGGTGGGGGTGATTGAGGCTGGTTGGAGGAGCAAGAGAGAGCAAAAATTAGTTGGGTGTTAAGCCCACCAAGTGGGTGAGAGACACGACACGGCGGCGTTTAAAGGGAGATCCAAGAAGCAGCGATTGACAGGGCATGGCTCTATCGAACGGTTATAGGGCTATGATATAGCCGGAGGGAATACGTACTGCCGCCGGAAACCGAGCCAGAGACAGCGCCTGAGAAAGATGGGGGGGGAATCGATCGTCAGAAACAGAAAGGCCAGAAACACGACCATTGGTCGAGACACACGGCTGGACAGCAGACATTACCACTCGGGACGGGGCCGCCAGGAACAGTGGCGCTCACGACGCTGCCACCAGAGGCTCCGCTGGGAGAGCCAGGGACGTTAGTGGCACCTGGAAGCAATACGGAGGGATGGTCAGGAAAGTGCCAGGGCCAGGGCCAGGGCCAGGGTCAGGAAAGGGACATGGACATGGACGCGACCATTCGTGGCTGGGACGAGTTTCGCGAGGACCATGCGCCGCTGCAAACGTACCACTAACAGCGGGGCCGGCAGGGACGGTACCGCTGACAACGCTGCCGCCAGAGGCTCCACTGGGACCGTTCGGACCGTTCGGGCCGCCACTGGGGCCGTTGGGGCCGATCGATCCACCGCTGGGACCGTTGGGACCATTGGGTCCGCCACTAGGGCCGTTGGGACCATTGGGTCCACCGCTGGGGCCGTTGGGGCCATTGGGGCCGTTGGTGGGGCCTGGACATGATCGAGGAAGGATGTAAGGTCAGAAAATGTCCGGTTGGGTGGCAAAGGAGGCTCAGCTCAATTGGGCAGGATTTGCAGCTGGATCGAGGCTTGGATCTGCTGTCTGGCGATGCAGGCACAGAGTCGGCAAGGGCTTACCTCCAGGAACGCTACCGGTCAGGGTGACAACGACTGATAAAACAGCACAGAGCGAGCAAGGGAGGGAGAGAGGTGTCAGCGAGGACCATGCACACTTGGATCGCGTCGGGGAGATCGTGCCCGGGCCTGGTCGGGGGATCTGCCGGCCTGAACCCAGCCAGACAGCGCTGCAGAAGAACAACAGGACACCAAGCCAAGCCACATATCTCTGGTCTCATCAGCAAGAGCAGTCAAAGAACGCACCACCGCCAGAGCTGCCACCGCCGGGGGCGGTGGTCTGAGTGCCGATGTAGGTGGTGTAGCCATTGATGACGGTCGGGGTGCCGACGTAGACAGGGGTGCCGGTGGGGGTGTAGTTCGGGACGGCGGTGGGAGTGCCGGTGCTGGTCAGGCAGTCGATGTTGACGGAAGGAGCGCGAGCATAGACGGGAGCGGCGGTAATGGTGGTAGTCGGGGTGGGAGTGAGAGAACGCTTCTCAAGATGGGGTGGCATGGCGACCATGGTGGGAAGGAACTGAGGGGGAAGGAGCACAGCAGCAGAAACGGCAGCCAGCAGAGATGGTTGCAAAGACAAGCGCTTTCAGATTAAGGCTTGGACGAGCGAGAAGACCAGGGCCAGCAGATGGCGATATTCTCGAGGCAGAGACAGGGCAAGGGCTGAAGACTCGTTCGATTCGGCAGCCGTCCAGAGAGGCGGGAAGCGCGAGGAGCGAGATAGATAAATAAATAAGCGTCGCGGGAGATGCGGGCCGGGAAAGCAGAAGGCGACCAAGGGCAAGGCCGAGCGACCAGCAGGATGATATATCGGCCACGAGCCGGACGGATGGAGAGCCGGCAAGAGGCGCCAGGGTGGATGCGGCGAGAAGAGAAGCGCGGCGCGGCGAGACGGTCCCCGAGCAGCGCAAGAGAGAGCAACAAAGAGCGGCGACAGTCTTATTATTTTTCTGATTTTTTTTTTCTCTCTGGCGGACGAGAGCGGCGAGAGCGGCCGCGCAGTGGGGCTTGCTGTTGCGGATGTGGTTGTGGCGGTTGTGGTGGTTGCTGTGTGGTGGTGGTTACTGTGTGGTGGCGGTTACTGTGTGGTGGTGGTTGCTATGGTGATCGCAGACCGTGGCAGAAGCATCGATAGCAGCATCGATAGCAGCATCGATCGCTCTATCGATCGCTCTATCGATATCGACAGCAGCCGCTGGTGTGTCCGCGGCCGGAATTGTCGCAATCGCCCGCGGTGTCGGCGCTGCTGGTGGCGAGATGCCCGAGTGGAGCAATCGACTCTCATCCACCACCACGTCTCCCGCAAGCGCCCTCTCTGTCCCTTGCAGGCGGGGGAGCTACACCCTTGCCTGACGCAAGCCTCGCGCTGCACAGGTCGATGGTGCGGGGGGGGAGGGCAAATGGAGCTGCACAGCAGAGCAGACACCCGGCGGCATGCACCAGGCAGGACAAGCCAGAACATGCCAGGACCACCCAGGTCAAGACGACCCAGGTCAAGACAAGACGCATAGAGCCTGGTGGGACGCACCGCACCATGATGGGCATATCGCGCCGGAAGAGCTCTCCCGCGACAGACATGGGCTGCGGCAAAGTGTCCTGCCGGCTGGCACAAAGGCCGGGAGACAGCCAGCGGCGCGGCCCTGCCGTGCGACGGAGGCGTGTGTACACCACGCGTCGCGCGTCTGTGGCGGTGCGCTGTGCGCGCCGGTGCAGTGTCTGTTGGCGTTCCAGGAATCAACAGGAAACAATAGGAATCAATAGGAAGCAATAGGAATCAATAGGAAGCAATGGGAAGCAATGGGAATCAATGACCGGCTGCGACTGTTTCTCCAGCAACATCCACCAGCAACATCCACCAGCAACATCCACCACCACTCGGGCTGCACCCGCCCATGTGCCGATCCATGACTCAGTCCAAATGCGTCGCACGCCATTCCCGCACGCCGCTGAGTCAATCCCGTTCGCCGCCGTCCTCTGCTGTGCGTGCCACCGACCTCGCACAGGCCTGACCCTTCCTCAGCACCATCCGTCGCCGTCGCCGTCGTCGCATGACGGAGGGTCCTTGCGCGTCTCGCTGCCGCCATGCCCCGTCCTCCACCACCGCGAGCTCATGCAGCCGGTCCCATGGTCATCTCTGTCAATGGATCCGCCAGCGCTTCCTTTCCGTCACATCCCAGTCGCCATCCGGCTTGCTACCTTCTCGGGCTGCGCCTCGCATGGCTTTCGAACCATCGGCCAGAATCAAAGGAGCCTCCCCCCTCGCCGGTGCCCCCTGCTCCTGAGATGGCGCATTCGGACAGCGGCAAGGGCGCTCGAAGAACGGTCGACCGAGAACGGCAGCGTCGCACCACAGCATCACCAAGAATGGAGCTGGCTGCAAGTTCAAAATACTCCAGCGCATTCTTGGACGAGGTCTGCAATTTCTTCACGTGTTGCTGCAGGGGTGGCAGGCCAAACAACATGGGTGGTTTCTGCATCGGCCACCGCGTCTCTATACAACCAAAGTATTCCACTCCTCATCGCTGAACTCGTCATCGACCCGCTCATCGTCGTCATCACGTCCGTCGTTGTGGCTGTCCAGGTCGGCGTCTGTAAACGACCTGGCCTTCTTGGAGGATGCACCGCCGTCGCTCATCGCCCCGGACTCGGTCTCGCTTTCCGAGGAACCTTGGCGGCTCGAGGCTTGGGCTTCGGCTCCGCTGGACACACCCGCCTGTTGCGGATCCAGATCCGCAAACGGATCCACCGCCGCCATGGCAGGAGCTGCGAGGTCCAGGCTTTGTTCCATCTCGAGCAGATTGAACGGATTGTCGCTCACCGTTTTCTTGTGCCGACCTTGCATCTGCTTGTACAGCGCGACGCCCGGCAACTCCGAGCTGCCGGTGTGCTGAGCCGTCCTGGGATCATTCAGAGCCTCGTCGCCGTGGAGCCCGCCGAGCCGGATCTCGCCTTCAAGCGTGACCCAACAGCACTTGACGTCGCGCACCCAGTTGTTCTCGACAAACTTTTGCTTGACGGCGACGAGTCGATCGATGAGGATCTCTTCCACCGCCTCGGAGGTCAGCCGCGTCGTCTGCGACCCCAGCATCAGAACGCAGTCGTCGTCCGAGATCCACTTGATCGACAGCACAATGTCGGACCCAAATATGGGCTCCAGCAGGATCTTGACGTCGCGCGAGTCCATGCCAAACTGCAGCCCTTCGAGGTACAGCGCGTTCATGCTGACCTGTCGGGTGTTCACGACCTCCAACGGCTTCAGCGCATTCGTCGACGCCGCCGCTGCTTGGGCGCCAACAGTACCAGGTCGGTAGCTCACCGCCGCCGTCGAGAGCAGCGGGGCTGGGACCGCCGGCATGCGGTTGGCCTGCTTGCGGACAATCACCGAGCCGACTCCGCGCTCCGCATCGACAATCTCGGGCGACAGGGAGTAGAATGACGCCAGCTCGTAGAGAAAGTTCATGGCCGTGCGTTTGCCGTGAGGAAAGTGCAGCATGCGTTTGGATTCGTCGCGGACAAAGGCCTCGAGCTGCGACTCGATGCCCTTGACCCACGTCATGTTGCCCTTGGCAAACTTGAGCAGCGTCTCCGTAAACTCGGTACCGGTGTCGTGTCCTTCGATCGTGATCCGCGAGGTGGGCGTGATCTCCAGGGCCGCCGCCAGGCGACGGTTGCGCTCCAGCAGCGCACATGAATCGTCGCAGAGCAGCGTTTGTGGCGCCTGGCCGAGAGTGTGCTTGCTGCCCCCGCACACAACCTGGGAAATCCGGTTGCCGCACTTGCACGACTGTGCAATCTTGAACAGACAAGGTCGGTCCTCGAGACACTCCTTAGAGCCATGGCAGTTGAATCCGCATCTGCATATACAGCGAGCCGCGATGGTGAGCACGGAGTGTCAGAGTTGAGACGCAAAACAAAAGCCCATCGAGTCGCAGAGAACACAGGTCACGGCATAAATGGCGGCACCACACCATGGGCTGCACAACGACACTCTCTCCCACCCGGAAGCAGCCGCAAGGAGCTCTTCAGCGTCATCCGCGACGACTATTCGCCGCCGCCACCCACCAGCACGCCCATACACCCACCAAGCCCGCTACAGCCTCGCAGCTCTCCCAGCAGTCATTTGCTCGTCGTACGCACCTGTGCCCACACGACGGGCGGATCTTGCCGCACTTGTCGAGACACTTGAAGGCTTCGCCGTCGACGCACGCGCCGCTGTGGCAGAAGCGCCGGCACGTATGACCGCAGGGCGAAATCACCTTGCCGCATACCTGGCCACACGACGGCACCACTTTACTGGAGCATCGGACGTTGTTCATTTTCTTCTTTCCGCAGGCGCTGGTGGAATGCAAAGACACGGGATGAGGAATACTGCGCGGCAGGGATGCAGGCCGAAAGCAGCACAGCGCAGGCCGAAGTATACTAAGGTGTGATACACTAGGATGGGCTATACTGGGTGCAAACCCCTGCGGGCCATAAAGTGGCGCTGGCAGGCTACCTCAACCAGCGACATCGCCTCAATCGGCTTACATACCAGTCTCGCTCCACAAACAGGACGCACGGCGGACAAGTCTCCGTATCGGGGTGGCAGTTGTGTCGGCTCATGGTCGGATGGCCGCAGGGAAGCGGACGGATGCAAGGATGCGAGCATTTTGGAGGAGGAGTGTTGCACGGTATCGGCGGGAAGACGACCGTGCGTCCGCAGTGGCATGATAGCTCATCAAACGAGACGCCTTCGAAGCAGTCGTGGCAGCGGCCGTTGTGTCCACAGGTAAAGGTGCACTGGTGGAGTCCGCACTGAGGGCATAACAGCCGAGCGTGATGGATTCGAAAACAAGACCACGAAGATAAACGGCGGGTGAATACAGCAGCATTTGGCTTGCACCGACCCAGTCCAGGATGAGAGCCGGCCAGCAGCCGATCTGCTGTATCCATCACCCGAAAGACACAAAATGCATCGACCACCAGACCCCCACAAGCGATCGACGGCGATGGACCCTGCCGCCTGCTCCTCCCGACACCCACTGTATCTTTCCGCACGTCTCAGAGTCACGGCTTTGGACCACGAAGCCCTACCTTGAGGGTCTTGCCGCAGACCTCTTCACAGATATGATGTTCGAGTGGACAGCACCGTGACCCGCACTGATGTCGCTTGCAGTGCTTCTTTGCCGTGCAGACACGGCTACAGACCGGGAGCTCAATGTCGCCGTTTGGCAGCTTCTTCAGAGTATTGCACTCAATCACGAACTCGGTCCGGCCGCAACGGCATGGCAACGACACGCTCTGACCACAGGGCTCACTGAGTGAAGAATGGCCGTGCAAGAATCGAGGGACACATTGGTTAGTATTGAGTATCTGCGACAGGATCTGAAAGAGTGGCAACGCTCCCCCCCCCCCGAGCTCGCTGATTCTCCCCGTGGGAGAGGGAGCCCAGATCGAAGCAGGATCGGGCTGCGCTTTGCATCGGAGAGGCATCGAGGACTCACCACTCGCCAGCGTGGCATCGGAACCGACAACGGTGCCCGCACGGCAAGACCTTGCCACATGTGTTATCGCAGGTTACGACGGGGTCGGCACAGCTGGTGCGGACGACTCCGGTTCGCTTGCAGATCGCCTCGACCGTTTCCGACCCGCACGGGCACCTGAACAGCACCGACGGATCGAGCGGGCAAACGGAGGAATGTCCGCCGCCATGACAAGGGCGAGGGCAGGTGTGAATCCCGCATGGATACTCGTGATCGCACTTGGTGTCGCAGCTCCAAGACACGCACGGCGTTCCGCATTTGAGCTGCTTGGTCGATCGGCCGCACAGACACGGGTGGTCGATATTGACGGTGCAGGGGGGACACTGGCCCTGGTGGCACTTCCATTCGCAGGTATGTAGGCCACAATTCAGCTCCTTGCCACAGACCTGGAAAGGACACATCGACAGAAGTAGTGGGGAGAGCAGCGATCAGCGGACAAAATCAGCAGCGAGGACAACTCAATAACAGGATGAGTGCAGGAACGTAGCCACCCAGACGGCGGGTACAAGTACACTCGGCAGAAAGAACGCTACGAACCTCGCCACAGCTCTTCTCAAATGTCATGTTCAAGATTTCGGTGCATCGAACCACAAAGGAGCTGCGTCCGCAGTAGCAGGACACGGGTGGCGCCATGAGTTCGCACGGTTTGCATGGGCCAGGATGGCACGGGAGACTGGACGATGCAGCAAATGAGGGGTCGTGTCGCATGGCCGAGTTGACGTTTGCAGCGCAAGAACCATGTGTCCAGATTGAGTTTCATGACGGACATTGGATTGCAGGGTAAAGATGCATCGAGAAATCAGCAAACCGGAGCGAGGGGAGAATGCTCATGGGTCCGCCGAGCCAGCGGGGCCACGGAACAAATCCAATGGACCGAACCGGACCAGGCGAAACCATACGGACCCGCACAGTCACCAGCCCACCAGAGCTGCCAGCCACCTACGTGCACTTGTGCGGACATCCTCGCTCGCGGGAGCATGTCTGTCCGCATGAATGCGGTGTGATAAATCGATTGAAGGGCGGATCCTCGATCTTGCCACAGAAGCACCGATACTCGGAGGGAACCTCGGCAACGACAGACTGGCAGCCGGGACACCGCCAGCCTGGATTGGACGCCGATGACGACGACGATGGAGCGGGCTGTTGGGCCGCCTCGTTGCTGGCCGAGGAACGGCTCCATTTTCCGATACACTAAGACGCCAAGCATGTGTGCATGTTAGTGGAACGAAGTTGGGTTGGGGAGCTGCACACACTTTCAGCATCGTTGTCGATCGAGGAGGGTACAGGATTTGCTCGGCAGGCTCTCGAACCCACTTTCAGATGGAAGACGTGGCTGCAGGTGCTGCAAGACCACACTGCGTCCCTCGGTCGGACGTTCTCGTAGCAGATCATGCACTCGTCTGAAATAGAAAAAGGAATCGAGTAGGCGGGGGAGGGGAAACGACATCAATAGAGTGGCTCGGGAGGCAGTGGGCCGCACGACATGGGAGCGCTTCACACACAGATAGAAAGCACATTGCCGATCACGATTTGATTCGGAGGAGACTTGACTTACAGTCGCCGTTGGTCAGTCCTCTGGCCAAGCTGCCGAGCTGGTCATCCTCATCGACGATATCGCCGAGGTTGTGGTGGATCTTTCGCCGTGGGCCACTCGACCGGGCGGATGCGTTGGCCAAGGTCTCTGGGTCGCTGGTCGACGAGACCGCATCTGGCCCATGGAAGGTGCTTCGTGAAGCAAGCATGGAAGAGCGGGCCGCGGCCACTTGTGGCTGCGGCTGATGCTGATGCTGATGGGGATGAGGATGGTGGTGTGGATGGTGGTGATGTTGGTGGTCTCGCTGAGGAGTACCAGGAGCAGCCGGTCGGCCCTTTCCCTTTCCACGCGATTGCGGTTTTCGGGATCCTTCCGAGACAGGGGTGCTCGGGGCCGAGGCTGAGGCTGAGGCCGAGGCCGATGAAGCTGGTTGGGATGCTGAGATACCCTGCGACGATGACGGGGGCTCCGCTCGAGACGGGTTTGAAGGCCGCGATCGCCGGCTTTGCTTGGAAGGGGTCGATGAAGGGGCATCGCCTGGACGAGGGAACGCCCGCGGCTTGGAGCGAGTGCCGCTCACAGAGGTATCAACGGCGATATGGCCTTGCTGCGGAGACTCGGATGCGGGTGCGAGTGCGGGTGCGGGTGCGGGTGCGGGTGCGCTCTCTTGACGGGGGGGATTCGAGGATGAGGGTTTTGGGTTGGATCGATGTCGGCGTCGCCTGGACGACGAGGCAGAAGGCTCGGCACTGCCGGAGGACGCAGCGGGAGCGACAGAGCCCGGGACGAACGGCGAGCTGTTCGGCGAGAGCGTCGACTGCATGACGACAGCAGCAACGGCGGGTGCAGCAGATGCAGGCAAGAGCGCAGTGGAATCAAGCATGGTTGTCGGTGGGGATCTTTTGGGTAGTCGCCGGCAGTCAAATACCCCCGTGCGTGAGTGGCCAAGCCGCGATTTGCGACTGCGGCGTGCGGCTTTTGCCATCGTCATCGGCTGCTGGGCCATCGGCGGATCCAGACAAGGCAGAGAGCGGCCTGCGGCTCCAGCGGGAACATGGCAGGCCTTGATTGCAGCGGCATTGCGGCGTCTGCCGAGAGCGATATCAAGCGACAGCGTCCTCCAGCTCCTGCCGATAAGCTGGAGAGAAACGATGTGCGGAGCACCACGCAGGAGCCCACGATTGGTACTGAGCCGTGCGAGTGGCAGAACACACCGCACCACACTCCCGCATCGCAGTGTCAATGTCAGAGGATCGTCGCCACAGGCGACCGACAGGGTGTATTCGAGATACTGTTCTCTAGGAAACTGGGATTGCCAACCAAGACGGGGAGCAATCACACGGGTGGAAATCATGCGGCCAACGAATGACCGGACTTGAGGTCAGGAATCGCTGCAGCATCCGTTCCTTCTGCTTTAGCTGCGCTTTCGGGGCTGTGCGGCCTGCGACGAAGCTTTGATGCGCTTGGCAGCCTCGATGTTCTTTTGCTGGGCCTTGGCCGACTGGAGGAGCTTTACAGAGCCGAGGGTGCTCAGACTCCCCGAGGTTGTGGTTGAGGAACTTGCCGGGCGGGTGATGGGAGGAATGTTGAGCACGGCACGGATAGCATTGTTCTGAAGCACCAGGGTCTGGATGATCGTGAGGACGCTGGAGGTGACCCAGTAAATGAAGATGCCCTGAGTAGACGGAGAGTGGCGTTGGTTGGTGAACGAGGTACAGAGCAGCAGCAGTGGGCAGTGCGCCAGACGGCAAACATCGCATCGCAAAGACTGCCGGACAGGCATAGTAATAGAGCATATTCGCAGCGGCTTGCAAAGAGAACGCAGTGCTCGGGCAGGTGTGCAACCACATACCATGGGAAAGCTCTTGGTGACGCCATAGGCCAGCAGCGACACGACAGAGATACCGATGATGAGCGGGGTCGAGACGGGCGTGGCGCCGGTCGCCGAGGCAGCCTGTGGATAGCGATCGCAGATCATAGATGGTCAGCACAGCGAGCCAAAGCGCCATGGCAGATACGACCCGCGAACATCAGAGCCAGCGCCATCGACAGACAAGACTTACGCCAAAGCTAGTGATGATACCCGCAGTAGCCAGCATGGGCAGTATCTGAGTCGGATCCTCAACAGTCAGATCGGTAAACCAGTAGGCGCCGCCGGTGCGGAAGCTGGGGACCGGCAGATTGCACATGTCGCGAATGCCAAGGAAAAACGAGATGAAGACGGGCACTTGGGCAAGACCCAGGAGCGACGTCAGCGGGTTGATGCCGTGGTCCTTGTAGATCTTTTGCAGCCTGCGAGTGGCCTCCATCTGCTTGGCCATGTTCTTGTCGGCGCGGGCCTCTGTGATCTCGGCGTTGACTGGGTCGGTCAGATGCTTGATGTTTTGCATGCGTGCCGCGAAGCGCTGGGTTTTGACGACCAGCGGGAAGAAGGCTACTCGGATAGCGACCGTGGCGCAGATGATCGAGGCATACCAGGGCATACCCGTTGTGACAGCGATGGCCTCGATGCCGGACTGGACGAGGCCGGGGGGAAACAGGCTACTGAGGCCTAGCTCCTTGAGATACCCAATGTAGATGGGTGCGTTCTCGGCCACGGCTGCGACAGTCTCGGAAGCAGTAGCAGCAGAGGTCACCTCGGACGTAGCAGGTGCTTCGCCGGCGAGCAAGTCGAGATCCACCGGCGGCGGCGGCGCCGCATCGGCAATGATGCCCTCGAACTTGGGTGTTGATGTGAGTTCCTCGACATCTACCGGTGCAGCGGCCTTGGCTGGCGCGGGGCTGGAGCCGAATCCGAAAAACGTCCGGTGTTGTTGAAATGTGAACGTCGCCGGGCCAGCGAAGGCAAACTGGCGAGGACGGACGACAGCGGCAATCGTGCGCGAGGGGGTGTGCGCAAATCTGGATATGCCCAGTCAAGGACAGTCCGATGAGCAGCCGCATCGGATCAAAAGCACATCAGCCGCGTCGCATTTCATGGGTACGATTCATGGGTTGCAATTCATGGGTTGCAATTCATGGGTTCCAGGAAGAGACATGTGTCGGAAGCGTCGAGTCGGCCGTATTGGATCGATTGGACGGAAACGGGACGCCAGTGGTTGACGTCAAACCACAGCATCGCGCCATGAATCCAACAGATGCGACAGATCGACAGGTGGAGAGTGATGTTGACGAAGAATGTGCCGTCGCATTGAAAGAAATTTGGCAGAGTCGAGCGATCGGTGGTCGAGACGAAGATCGCCCCCCCCCATTGAGCCGACCGGTTGGAGACGGAATAGCAAACGAGAAGACATGATGGAATCATGGGGGTGAGGAACATGCAGCGAGCACAGCCAGCACAGATACCGTGGGATACACCAATCTGGCCATGGCTCCCTGTGTGTGCCGCTGGCAAGCTTGAGCGCATACATGCGTCAGATGCTTTGGTCGCCATCGAGATCGCCGACGAAAGAGCGGGCTGCATCGACGACCAGGGCTCTGTCGGCGGCTGAGCGATGCAAGTGCCATGGCTGCCTGTGGCCTCTCAAAGTCATTGCCAAGATCGCTCGGTCGCGGCAGCGGTACATACCCGGTGACGATCCGCGGGGATAGCCGCAGGCCCAAGGGCCGAGCAGCAGCAGCAGCAGCAGCAGCAGCCATGGGTGGTTGTTCAGGGGCACTTGCTGCACGGCGACGGCGATCGCAGGTCTTGGGCGTGCGCAACATGGCCCGCATATCCCTCCCGACGACGCAAACGCAAAACCGCTGCGCAATGCTGCGCGCGGCTGCTCTGGCTGCGCACTTCATTAGCCGCGCCCAATCAGCCGCAGCGGCCGAGCTAATTCGCCCATTGGCCGCGGCAGCGCGCACGTGTGTGCAACAAGCCCCTGTGCGACCGCCTCCGATCACACTTTTCTTCCTCCCACATCCCACGTGATGCTGGCGAGGGCCGACGCCGTGGGTATAAATTGCGGGCCTCGGCCGCATCCCTCTCTTTTTCCCCATCGACCAACTCTAAAGGATCATATTTATAGTTAGTCGTCTAGTCTTCGTTTTCCAAACGAGACACACACATCACCGTAGAAGATGAGCCGTTACGCCACCATCATAGCGGGAAGTGCGAAGTTTCAGTGTCTGGTCTCTTCTCTGAAGGACCCCTGCTTCGGTTGAAGACTGCTCTCGTTCCTGCATCCACAGGACGAGAACGATGGTTGGCGTGGTCTGATACGGTCGACTGTGTGTGTTCTCGGCTGCTGCCTGGTCGCTGTGGATTGAGTACGAGCAGGTTGTCCTCGTCCAACCAGCATCGCTGATGCGCTCGCATGATGCACAAAATGGGGATGGGTGTATTCGCCATGACAGGAAACAAATTGCATGTGGACAGACAATAAGGCGGGTGTGAAGGGTCAGAAGTAGTAGGGGCGTTACTGCGAGAAGTGCATGCTGGTCTTGGACCGCAGCGGCTGCGCCGATCGGGTTCTCCTGGGCGGCGACTGCGAGCGGCTCTCCGGTAGCGACACCCCGGCTTCGTCGCCAACATCGATGAAGACGAGTTGTGCTGATTTCTTCCGCAGCCGCTGGGCGAGGATGCTGTCGCGGACATCGAGGATGTCGGAGCCGATCTGGCATGGAGAATCGCAGAGCGGTGTGTGAGAGATGAGTGCGCATCGACTGCGAACGGCCATGGCAGGCATGATGTGTATGTAATCGCTGCGACGGCCCTACCATCCTGATGCGCCCCAGTATCCCACCCGTCGGTAGACTGCCCGGCCCAGACAGCACATCTTCTTGCATCGCCTCAACTTGCTCGTTCTGGAGCTCAAAAGCCCGTCTCGTGGATCTTGTGTGGTACACTGAACTTGGGGGACTCGTTGCCACCCATTCACTATTGCTTTCGTATCGGCCCGAGCGGCCGCGGCCATCCGGCGAGGCTGTCCGGCAACGATCAATGGGGCCGCTGACAATCGCGGTGTTAGAGAAGGCAGTCGGTGGGGGCATGAATGGCGGGGGCATGAATGGCGAGGGCACGACGTCTGTCGCAGCATCGGCAAAGGAACACACCTGCTCCGGCTTCTGTCCGCCGAGGTGCTCCATGTCCGAGCCCGCCAAGGACCATGGGGGCGACATGGTCCGGGTGCCTGCAGCGCGACCTGGATCGGAAGCAGCTGGGTGCTCGGGGTCGGTGTCAGGAGAGAGTGCCCGGAACGGTCGCTGGTGAGCCGGGTCGGAGTGGCCCGCATGCGGGGCAGCGGAGCGGCCGGCACCGGATTCAGCCAGACTCTGCTCCCGGCGCTTCAGAGCCCTCTGCAGAGTCTCCAGGTCGGTGTCATAGCCCGTTTTCTGCTTGAAGGCCAGCAAAAGCGACACCACGAGGTTCGTGTACTGCTCGCGCTTGGCCTCGATATCCTCGGCTGGGGCATTGCCGCGCTTCATCACCGCTGTCTCGGACTTGAGAATCTTCATCTTGCGGAGCTTGTCGCTCACCTCGGGAAGGGCCAGGAACAGGGTATACAGCTCCGATGCCGCAGGAGGGGGAGGATGGCTGGGAGCCGGGGTCGGAGCTGGCCTGGTGGTGGACCTGCTGCTTGGCTGGCTCTCGGATGCGCCCGCTGGGTGTGGTGGGCGAATGGTCCTACTGACGATCCGGAGCACCTCGCGGATGCTGTAGAGCGCCCGCTCGATAATGGCAATGCCCGTCGATGCATGGATTCGAATCTCGTCCGCAGTGAGGGTGTCCTGGAGATGCACCGATATCCGGGTTTGCTGGATAGCAGAGAGGTCCCGGTAGCTCGGCTCAGAACCAAAGTTTGGTACGGCTGCCTCGAAAGTCCGCTGCACCAGATCGAGAATGCTGGTTCCGGTGGGTCGGGCTGATGCCTCGGCAGTGTCGCCCGGAGACTCGAACGTCACTCCCGACGTGATGAGGTTGGCACACTGGAAGATGGACCGGATTTCCTTGCGAGCAAACTCGTAAGCGCGATTGATGTCGCTCTCAGCCTGGCGCGCCCGTCGCTGGGAGCGAGTGAGGTCGTTGCGCAGGGAGTCGTTCTCTGCCTCCAGAGCACGAATACGCTGCTCGAGCTGCCGGCGGGTCTCTTCGTCGATTCTAGCCGAGCGCTGCGGTGAAAGTTCCGAGGAGGCGTCCGGGATAGAGAGCCGAGCAATGGCAGCTTGCGGGGGCTGAGGCGAGAGTTTAGCGTCCGAGTAGTTGGCGCTGGTGCGGGCTGCGGCGGAAGCGTCAAGCGAGCCAGAGTCGTCGGCGTTGCCGTCGTCGATGTCGACACCGGTGGCGCCGAGGATGTACTGCCGGATCTCCCTGGTTGCCGCGACGCCCGCAGGCGACTTGCGCTTGTTGTTCATGGCCGTCATATCAACTTGGCCCTCCGTCACCAGGAGTTTGACCAAGCCGAGATCACCGCTGCGAGCGGCAAAGTGGGCAGGCGTGTTGCCATCAAAATCGGCAACGTTGGGATCAAATCCCTGTTCGATGAAGAAGGCCACCAAGTCGTATAGGGCCTCTCGTGCCGAAGCCGGGGCTCCCGAGTCGCTTCGCTTTGCTGTGTCTTCTTCCAGTACCGAGGCCTCGGCAGCAGTATCGGTGTCAGCCTTGGACTTGTAGGGCTCCTGGAAAAGGCACAAACAGTTAACAATCCGCACACCAGCGCCTGCGCGATCGGCTCTACAGGCAGTAGGGAGACACTTGCCCGAAGGAGGTAGTGCAGGCAAGTCTTGCCGCTTTTGATGTTGCGAACGCTGATGTCGACGCCCTTCTCGACCAGCTTGCGGATGACCGCCGGGCTGGCGGGGCTCTGCAGGGGACGGACTCGGCAGGCAACATGAATTGGGGCCAGGCCGGTACTTGGGTCGATGTGGTTGAGGTTGGCGCTGGAGATGACATGGAGCAGCGACTCTAGATTGTGGAGATCCTGGCGCTTGATGGCGCTGATGAGCGTGATGTGGTTCTGCGAGAAATCTGGGGGGCCAAAGGGCGAGAGCTCAAGCTCGTTTGATGAGCCCGCCAGGGATGGAGCCGATTGGTCAGGCCGGGACCCACCCTGGTTGGCAATCATAAAGACATAGTTCTTGAGCAGCAGCTTGAAGTTTTTGAAGAACGTTGGATGCTGGTTGCCGATCTCGACAAGGGCGCTTTCAGGGAAGAGCGCCTAATGAAAATGAAAGCAAGTGCGATCAGCATAGGGACAGATCGCGGCAGCGAAGGAGCTGCCAGGATGACACATGGCAAGAAAAGCAGTTCAACCCAAAGGACACCGACGAGCCCATGCAGCTCAGATGAGAACTTGGACTGGACATAAGGAGCTGCACAGAGAGTGGCCGAAGCAGGAAAGACCACAGGCAAAACCGCAACAAACCAAGCAACAGCTACAGCTTCGTTCATTCTAAGGAGACACAGCAACGCAGATCGCCGCCCGAGCTGGAGAGCCGCGGTCGATGCTGTCGCTGATGGTCCGTGAGCAGTCGTACTGGATACACACCTGGATGCCGCTCTGGGCGAGTGTCACTTCTTCAAAGGCTTGGAGGACGTCAGGGTGCGTCTGTCCGTACTGCAAGGCAGTCCAGCCGTGGTTGTCCGTGAGCATGTAGTTGGCATTGAACTGGAGGAGAGTGCGGACGACCTGGGCATGCCCATCGCGCGCTGGCGAAGGGAAGGACGAGGGACGCATATTCATGTTAGCGCCAGCAACATGGCCGCTGTCCAGGATGCTGCGGGGACAGTCGACAGGAACTTCCCCCCCCCGGACAACCGTCGAAGCATCCAGACAACCGTCGAAGCATCCAGACAAGCGCCGAACCATCCAGACAAGTGTCGGACAACCGGCGATATTGACAAAATGCAAGAGTCAGAGGGGGTGTTGGCTGCTTACCGGCATACATCAGCGCCGTCGCTCCGTTCTTGTCCTGTCGGTCCGGATCCAGGCCCGCCTCCATCAGAATGCGGACGAGGATTTCCTTGCCCAGATAGGACACCAAGCAGAGCGGCGTGATGCCCCGGAGGAACGGTCCGTCCTGGGGCTTGTTCCAGATGTCTTCGAAACTGATGCGCTGCTTCGATGTGTGGTTGAGAAGGAGACGGATGCAGTCGATGTGGACCGGCTGGCATTCGGTGATCTCGTTGTAGTTGGTGCGGGTGATCAGCATTACATCGCTGGAGCCGTATATGGCGCAGACGACTGCCGTTCTGGAGTTGCAGGCAGGAAAGTGGCCCCGAGCAGGGCAAATGTCAACGGCCGGTTAGTTGGATGCCAGTCGGGGGAGTCGCTGCGGCCTCTGGAGCCGCATTGCAGCGAGCGCAAATTCTCAAGGCTGGCTCGGGTTTGCAGAGGGATATCTGCCTGATCGCTTGGCTGATGAAGCAAGAAACGGGCCACTCGACGATCCACTGCTGCAGTCAGCCGATCGCAAGTAGCCGAGTCCAACCCTGCCCCAGCTTACCTGCCCTTGGAGTCTCGGCGGTTGACCTGGGCGCCGTTTTCCAGCAGCAGCTGGACCATCTCCAGATGGCCCCGCATCACAGCGATGTTGAGGGGAAGGGCTCCGTAGACCTCGGGCTCGGCCAAGGACTGCGTGGGAGTGGAAGTTGCGGATGGAGAGAGCTGGGCGATCGAGCACCGTTGAACGGACGACCAGGGAACTCTTGAATTCGGATGCAGTCCCGACTGGAGCAGCTCGGAGGCTGCTGCCACGTCGTTGCGGAAGGCTGCATCGCAGAGGGTAGTGCATGGGGCGTCTGCGAGCATGACTGGAGCCTGGGCTGCGACTGACGCTGAAGCAAGAGTAGTGGAGGCGATGGGGGACAAGCACCGGATGGAAGCAGAGCCTCGGAGACAGGACGGTTCAGGACGTCGGGGCCGCGAGAGCAGGATGTCTGGCCAAGGCGAGACGGCGAGACGGCGGCGCTTTCGGGGCCAAGGGAGCGATGGCAGAAAAAGAAAACCTCGGGCAGCGGCATCGCTGGTGGAGCGAGTTGTGTTCAGGCCCGAGATGGACAAAGCGCTGGGCCCACCGCTGCGAGACAGCAGTGCCGGACAGCGGCCGAGACCACCGACACAGTCCGCACAGCAGGACGCCGTCAACGGAGCCGGTGCGATAGTCAGAGGAGCCCGGCGATCGTTGCCGAGCAGGACTTCGGCGGACCGCATATGTTAAGCGAGGGGTGCGCCTGGGTTGATGGGCGGTCCCATCCCGCTGCAACGGCCCTTGCCAAACAAGGTTGGTTGCTGCTGCACTGGGATGCAGGGTCCTGGCTGTGGGTGGGGCGAGTACCGTGGGGCGAAGCTGCTGGTGCAACTGCCCTCCCACACACCCGCCTGCCGGCCTGAATCGCAGCCTCGCGGGCGGATGAGCATGTTGAATATGTTTTGCCAGCCCAGGTGTTCGCACTGAAACGGGCTGGATGAATGCGTGTGTATTCCCCCATCAAAATGACGCTGCGGCGCCCTGTTTCATCTGGGCCCCAGCCTGCACATCAGCACCTAGCCAAAGTAAAGCCGAATGCACTGCTTCTGCTTGAAGGCCGAGCGACAGCAGGGGCAGAATCGCGTGCTCCCGCTTCCGACAGTGAAGAGGTAGTCGACGCACTCGACGCAGAGAACATGTCCACAAGGCAGTGCCTTGTTCATGCCGAGCTGCTTCTCGCCAAAGCAGATGGGGCAAAATATGTGGGGGGTCTGTCTGTCCGAGCAGTCGACGATACTCCTGCGCGGCGATTCGGGGGCAGGCAAACCCTCGCCCTCAACGACCGGGATTTGAGATTCGTTCAGTACTTGGGCAATATCAGTCTCGGCGAGGCTGTGGTGAACCGACGGCGGTGTGTGATCGTCGGAATCATCCGTCAACTCCGTCGCACGCTGGCCAGAGGGGCTCAAGGAGTCTGAGGATTCAGAGGGATCGGAAACGTTAGGAAGGCCCGATGGATTGCGGGCAAAGCTCGCGTGGTGGGGGCTTGAGAGCGACTCTCCATTCGCATTGGTCCACGCCGCCGAGACGTTCGACAGCGTCCGAGAGAACGAGAGAGCGACGGTATCGAGGGCCAGCGAGAATCCCAGAGCGATCGAGCGAAGTGTCGACTCGGCGGGTGGCTCGGCATCGCCAGCATTCTCACGGAGGTGTTGAGGGAGGGAGGATACGCGCGGCGGGATGTACGGCGGACGCTGTGACATTCGGATGGACGGTCTCTGCGAGCCCGGATCCGCTTGCGGAGCGGCGTGCGATACGGTTCTCACGGACAGGGGCGGTGCCGATTTCGTGCCGGAGGAGCAGCGATGGGTTTGGGCCGTGCTTTCATGAACATGGGATTCCGACATACTTGACTGGCGCCGCTCGGGGCAGGGGCTGGACAAACGACGCTCGGCAGGCCAGCTGGATCGACAGCGAGACGGCCCGGGCTGTAGAGAAGGGCTTTCGGTATTACCGCGTTCGTGCGGATGTTGCTCTAGCTGCCCCGGCTTGACCAAGGCCTGATCATGATGGGCAGTGGTCCTGCGATCCAGAGGCGGCCCTGCTGTTTCGGTGAGCCGGTGCTCATGTTGGCCCCGGCCAGAGGTGCTGCAGCTGGAACTGTGATCAGCAAAAGCCGATTCGACCACGGACGGAATGGCCATATCCTCGACGATCGCCAAGTTTGAACCGCGGTCACAGTGCAGGGCTTGATCCATTTTGCTGTTCCGGGCGAGCCATATGCCAGAGGGCGAACCAATGTCAGACGACCACAACCACATAATCGAGATCCGAATGGGATCACGCACCCCTCAAAGCCACGCATCAAGCGATCGGGCATGGCACGAGATCAATAGTCGACTGCTTCAAATGCAGAGTCGTCACCTGCGGTATATGGGTATGCACTTCGGACAGCCCGATCAAACGAAGCACACCGGAGGAGTCGACAGCCGGGCTAGCTAGAAGTTGTGGGTCAGTCCCAAGAGTTGCGGTCTCGACGCATCCAGCCGAGCCTGGGTTTTATGTCGATCTGGCCGAGCCATGAGGGCAGTCTCCGACCATGGCCCCGGAGCAGCGCTTCCCTTCGTCCCCGAGCCGTGAGAAAGGGGCAAGGCGGAGTGCCTTCCGACCCACGCAAACGAGCTGGCTGCGACGGATACCGCGGATGAGGTGTGCGAGTCGTATGGTCGTCTGTCACTGCGACATGAAGCCAACGGCGGCTTGGCGACGGCAGTGGCATAGATGTAGGCGGTGTGGAGGTGTGGTCCCTCAAAACCATGATCCGATCGCAGTGATGCGATCCTGCGAGCTGCAAGCTGTGACCGGGTGCAAGCTGCGTCTGATCATGTCAGCTGGGGTCCCAGCCGGCCCAAGTGTGATCCGATGAAGCGGGGGAGGGCGGCATGATGCCACCTCAGCACCTGTCGACAATACAGTTTTGGCGATTTCGCCATTGATGCAGTTGTTTGGAAGCCGAGCGACACCAGTTCACACCAGTCGATACAGCCTGACTGCTCTTGCGTAGCGATAGCCGTTGCCGCCGGTGTAATATTCTATTGCCCATTGCAAGGATGCAGCCGGCAGTACGGATATCCGGCATGGCATACCACACAGATCTCACACTTGCAAAGCTGACGAGCTGTCTTGCTTTCGCTTTGATAGACGATATCTTGAACACCCGAGCGAAGGATCGCCATGGGAGCTGGAGTGCGACTACCCTCCACACACAATTCTGCAACAAAGGTGCTCTATCACTTGTCCTTTCCAATGCCGAGCCATTCGTAGGCGTTCGACAGGGATTGTGAGAACTGCTCCGTTGTCTTGGATAGAGAAATGTTGGGAAGCTGGATGCCGCCCTTGGCGAAAATGTTGCGTGTCGTCAAGGGATACCAGTAGACGAACGATCCGGCTGCCAAAGCAAGGGGCGCGGCGATGCGAACGCCGAGAGATCCTAGAGAGGAGAAACAAGCGCACAATACGACGGGATAGCCGCCCGCCCCACAATAAGAAGATAGAGCAGGCAGAAGGTGAACGCAGATCGATGTGAGAAATCAGGACCGTGTGAGGATTTGGACAACGGGGATGGCGCTGACTGGCTTGAGCCTGTCGAAGCGACGGCAATCCTTGTCCCAGACAGTGCAGAAAGGGAAGGGGCTTACTCTTGTTGGCGATGATCGATCCCGCGAATGTCGATATAGTCACGTAGAGAGCACCAGGAAGAAACTTTTCGTCCGGATGCACAAAGGTGGCCAGATTGTCTGGGGGTGGGCAAGGTCGGTGGATCGGGAGAAGGTCGTCAGCCATGCCAACACGAATAGGGACCAGCGGCACTATGAATCGATGGGAAGCTGAAATATGCAGCAAGATGCACCATAGGAATACAGGGCTTGGTGAGGGCACAGAGACAACGAGGGGGTCGTGCTTACTTCTCACAGATCGCTCAACCTGGATCCACTCATCAACGCCCGTCTGGATAGCTGCGCGGGATGTCTTGAATTGGTCCGTGACAAAGAAGCGAGCCTGGGGGGCGAAAAGAACGAAAGGATCTCAGATTAGGCTCGGAAAACGAACCAGGGGATGGAATATCGGTGGAGGGATACGCAGTCCTCGCATGTTCCGGGTTGTAAGTGGATCTTGATGAGGGACCAGGAGACCGAAGGCGGACACAGCAAGAGAATCCTCACCCACCTCGCGAATGGAGAGCTCGATCGACGTGGGTTCATCCACGATTTCGTATCGAGCCTCAGGCTCATCGTATATGGAGAGCACCTGGGAGACGGAGCGATTGCAGAGAGGGTTGGAAAGCCATCCACGAAGGACTCTGCAGTCTGATCTGAGGGGAGCGAGACGCCAAGCACGGGAGCAGCAATACAGCCCGTCGAAGGACATGTGTCGCCGGTCCGATAGATGACTTCTTTGCCCGCAGTCATGAAGGGGGCCCAGCCTACTTTTTTCGCAGGAACAAACGAGGCACTCGAAGGAGAATCGGCGGGGGCCGAGGTGGCGGAGGACTCGGCATAGATTCCTGCGGAGGGGTACAGGGCGTAGAGGGATGCCGATCCGACGAGCAGAGCCGAGACAGGGATGGCGACCGAGCGCGAGGCAAGCTGATTGTTAGGAAAAGAGAGCGTGAGAGAGGAGTAAGTGCATGCGCAGATCATGCCAGAAGGCAGACCCAGAGCCTGGTTTGGCTGTGAATGGATACGCAGCCACAGATTGCACCGAGAGAATATGAGGGCAGAACGACATTGTGATGAAATGCAGCGAGCAAAGCCCTACTCTAGCGGCCGACGATGCCATGACGATCGGTGGACGGGAGATGGGCTTGGTCTGGATGTTCGACAGCGACAGCTTGATGCAGCGACAGAGGCCAAAAGACGAGCCGGCTGTTTTGCGCTCTGCTGGACGCGAAACGTGACTGGCTCGGTGTGGCTTGTGCGGGCGAGTTGCTGGTGTGATGCTGGAACTGATGGGATGCGGGGACGATCCTGCCGGAAGTGCTGGGATGGTGCTGGGATGGTGCTGGGATGCCCAATGTCGTCACTGGGATGCGGCAGATCCATGCCCGAACTCGCCTCCTCCATGTTCATCGAGGATGAGGGATGCAACGATGAGCTAAACGACCCCCCAATGTCCGCCCATACCCAGCATCCCGCAGACAGCCCCCGCACGGAAGGGGCTGCAAACTGCCCAAAGGCAGAGAAAGTATTTGATGTATCTGGCGATCATGGTCGATCGAGCCTCTTTATTCTTCACACATGGATACACCAAGTAGCACGCACGCACGGAGCGCGGGATCGATTTACTCGTCGTCCTCGGCAGAGGCAAGCTTGCGGTGGAAGGCAGCCAGCTTCTGCTTGACGGTGTCGCGGCGCTGCTTGAGGTTGCGGCGGTGGGACTTGAAGGACTTGGAGCGCTTCTTCTCCTGCTCGCTGAGAACGTAGTCGGACTTCTTGGGGGTGGGATCCTCACGGATCTTCTCGTGGGCCTCGGTGTACATGTCCTCGATGTCCTCGGCGGTGACACCCTTCTCGATGAAGCGAGAGAACTGCTTGTTGTAGGCCTCCTCATCTTCCTCAAGGAGGTACTCCATGTACTCCGAGACGTGGATACCGAAGATGTAGTTGCGGAGAACCTCGGCATCGAGGGACTTGGCGTCCTTGTCGTAGCCGGGGAAGCGCTGCTCGGAGTGGGGAATGGCGAGGCCACCATCGACAGCACCCTTCAGAGCACCAAAGATACGAGAGCCGGTGGTGGTGGGGCGGAGACCGACATCGAGGAAGGCCCTGAAGGGCTTGGGTCCGTCGTCGACGGGCTCAACCTCGTACTTCTCACCGTTGATCTCCTCGTTACCGGGGTAGTGCTTGTCAAGACCAAGCTTCTGCAGGACACGGCGAGCCAGGAGCAGGCCAGTGGCGTAGGCAGCAGCGTAGTTGGTCAGACCGACCTCGACGCCGTAGTTGGGGAGCTCGTGGGAGTAAGCGGCAGCAAGGACGACATCGCCGGTGATCTTGGCGTAGACGATCTGGGTGATGATGTCCTTGTTGGTGAGACGGACAACCATGCGGTACTTGGGCGAGTTGTACTTGTTCTTGGCCTGGGTCACGAGGCGCTTGCGGGCATAGTAGTCAGTCTTGCCCTCTGTTCCGGCGGATGGATCGCGTTAGATTTGATTGCGCCATGACGGGCCGCCGCCAGCACCCGCACACGCTCAACGATCAGATAGGGGCGAAATGTAGTCTACACGATGTTTCAGATGAACTAAGACTAATAAATTGGTAGCATCATGTTGTGAGCTCGGGGCCAGGATCGGCGCCAGACGAAGCAACGTACCACGGCGTCTGCGGTACTTGGTCTGGTAACGCTTGTAGTAAGCCTTGTTCTTGACAACCTTGACGAAGGGCTGTGGACATCGGCACGAAACATTAGGAGGGACGCGAGAGAATCGGGCTGCACGTCTCTGGGTCGCTGATGCATCCGCCCATCCGTCCATCCGTCCATGGCTATTGGCGGGGATTCAGTGGAATTGATGTGTGTTCATCACAAGAATCAGGTGAACTAAGCTTTGTTTCCGCATCATCATCGCTGCCTGTGTCGACCGAGCCATGTCCGCAGATCGAAATAGCTTCGACTGGCGTGCTTGGCTCGCACGAGCCAAGCCAGACGCGCGCTGTCCAGTTGCGAGGAATCGAGTCCAAGTTCTGCAGCCATTGGGACGGGCGGATGGATGGATGGGATGGACGCATCGATGCACGGAAAGATAGATAGATAGATGGATGGATGGATGCACGGATAGATGGATGGATGGATGGATGGATGCGCATCCGATCATGTCGCGGCTTCACCTACCATGGCGGCGGCTTAAACCCTGAAGAGGATTTGTGTGAAAGTGGAGAGAGGAAGAGGAGGATCCGACATGGCGCATTCCTGGGGCTGCCGATATCGAGCGAGAGCAGGTCAGCAGCGCTGCTGGGGGAAGGGTTGCGTGCGACGCGCTTGCGCCACGCGCCCTGTCGCGGCGCCTTGCCCGCCTGGGGGCATACGGGGCGTGCGAGTCGGCAGCACATGTCGAATTCCCTCCTCTCACTATTCGGGTCATATCTGTAATCTACGGGTCCCAACACACCACCAAGCCATAATGGTCAGTACCGCGATGCACACTGCGGCATCCATCCATCCATTCATCCATCCATCCATCCATTCATCCATCCATCCATCTATCCGTGCATCCATCTATCCATCCGTGCATCCATCTATCCATCGGTCCGCCCGCCGGTCCATCCAAGCTGCCGCCGTCCCAAGCACCACCTGCCTATCAGCTTTCAACCCAGTTCGCCAACGGCGACTTCAGGATCGACCGACTCGGCAAATGCGGCCCTCTCCGGCTGTGGCTGCATCCGGAACAGGACTTTGTAGCGGCACCCGATCTGTCTCAACCTCTAGACTGCAGCCGTCGTGCGTTCGAATCTTGCCGGTCGGCTTGTCATGCAGCGCCGTGAATTGAGGAAATAAGCGCACCGAGCGCGCTCGCATCACTGTCGGTTGCTGGATCATCCGAATGGCATGGACTCTTGCGGGTTGGAATCGATGGCAGGGACCTATCGGATGGACCGAGGCGCTTGGACACGAGAATCGGATTCCCGTCCAAGGGCCGAACGGATGGACAGGAAAGGACAGGAAAGGACAGGACTGGACTGGCTGGCGACCTTCCAACTCGACACTCTTGCTCTCTGGCTGCGTCCAGCGTATCGGATGCTAATCGGTGTGCCTGGTTCTGCATCCACAGTCTCGCAGATACGTTGAAGTCGGCCGTGTCCTCCTGGTCAACACCGGCAAGGAGGCCGGCAACCTCGCCGTTATTGTCGACATCATCGACCACGGCCGTGTAAGTAGCTCGGCATCGCATCGCATCTGGATATCAATTACGGCCCGAAGCCTGTCGCCGTCAAGCATATGACAAGCCTGTGCTGATTCCCAACTCGCCTGTGCATCGGATCTCGGACAGGTCCTCGTCGAAGGCCCCACCGTCAGCCGCCGCGCCCTCGCCCTCAAGCGTGCCAACCTCACCGACATTGTCGTCGCTGACCTGGCCCGTGGTGCCAGCTCTGGTGTCCTCGCCGCTGCCTTGGAGGCTCAGGATATCGAGTCCAAGTGGAAGGAGACTGCTTGGGCCAAGAAGATCGCCAAGCGCGAGGTCCGCGCCAACCTGTCTGACTTTGATCGCTTCAAGCTCCAGCTCGCCCGCAAGGAGGTAAGGCCATCCCAATGCACCTATGCGACGCTGGCCCCGGTCGGCTGAATTGGGTATTCGATCGATATTGACCCCTTTCCTCGTTCCGCCGCAATGCAGAGACGCACCATCGTCAACAAGGAGTTTGCCAAGCTCAAGAAGGCCCAGGCCAAGCAATAAATGCTCTCTTGGTTGATATCTTGTACATTGTGGACGACCCGTGAATACGACTCAATTTAGCGTCATGGACGTTTGGTGTCATCCCCGCTTGCCCGGCTCTGTCCCGCGGAACTCCAATCGTGGTGCGATTTTGGAAAGTGGGCGATTCAGGCAGGCAGGCGTCTGGACTGGTCATTGTCCAGTGCTCATCGTGATCGTTCCTGCGCCAGGATTGGTCTCGGCTCTGGACCCTGTGTGGATGGGGTTGCTGGGCATTTTTCGGGTTGGCAACTGGCCACGATCGAGCCAGTGGCCGTTCAGACATTTGGCGGCTCTTGCATCCATCCCACATTGCGATGTATTGGGGCAATCCGATATGTTGTGGGATGTGGGCTGCTGCCTCCACGGTCCATCTACTCATCTACACATCCACACCCAAGCTCTTCTTGTACTGGCGCACGATGCCATCCTGCACGCCCTCCTTGCCCTCGAATCGGGACAGGGTGCCTCCCTGGCACACCCACACCTCGTTGCAAACGGCGTCCAGGAATCGCTCGTCGTGGGAGACAACGGCAACACCGCCGTTGAAGGCGCGCAGGGCCGAGGCCAGGGCATCGATCGAGTCCATATCCAAATGGTCTGCGGCGATCACAACGACAAATCAAACCGGTGAATCTCACGGAAGCGCCATTTGGGCCATCAACGCAGTCCATGCAATCAACGCAGCCCATGCAGTCAACAACCGCTGTCCGGTTGGGAGCGATACTTACTCGTAGGTTCATCCAGGATCAAAACATGAGGGTTCTGCATCGACATCCAGGCGAATACAACACGGCTCTTTTGGCCGCCAGACAACGTGCCGATTGGCTGCAGCGCAGTCGTGCCCGTCAGCCCATATCGGCCCAGGATGCGCCGGTACTCTTCTTCCGTGAAACCGGGGAACTTTTTCTGCAGGAACTGCACCGAGGAGGCACCGAGCTCGAGCTGATCGACGTGGTGCTGGGAGAACAGAGCGATTCTCAAGCGTCCGTGGCGATGGCAGCGTCCCGATGTGGGCTGAGTCTGGTTGGTCAAGAGGTAAATCATGGTCGATTTACCTACAGCCGATGGTTGACAGAGCAAGCCGGTGAGTTACAAGCTGAGCAAAAACGTGTCCAGACTTGCCAAATGAACATGGAGCCGAGCAGCCGATTGCTCAAGTGCTCGGTAGCAGGTGGCACACCAAACAAATACTGTTGGATCTCTCCGCCCTCCTGGGGTGCGACAGACCTGCGCCGTTGGGGCCGACAATCGCAATCTTCGAGTCCATGCGCAAGTCGAATGAAATGCCCTTGAGAATCGTGCGCGACGAGTTGTATCCAAAGGTGACGTTGTCCATCTGCAGGATGGGCGGAGAAAGCTTCTCGGCCTCGTTGAAGCGGAAGTAGACACTTCCTTCTTCGCCAAGACCCTCCATCTCGTCCTTGGGCGGAGGCTCGAGCGGAGGCAGCTTCTCCAGAATCTTGATTTTGCTCTGCGCCTGGGCTGTGTCGAGCATCCGGCAACGAGTATGATCAGTCAAAATGCCTTTGCAAACTGCAATAGTTGCGGCACCGAGGCGGCGTGCTTGGGATGATTCCACAATCAGCCCAGGCCACCGAGCAGGAGCCAAAACACATTCATCGATCAAACAGGCCACATTCATCGGTCGAACCGGAGCACGTTGATTGGTCAAGCAGGACCATCGCACCGACCTGCTCTCTTGGCATTGTACCGCCAGCGATCGATAAAGTCTTGCAGATGCTTGCGGTACTGAACCTGGGCCTCGTATTCGCGGAGCTGGTTCTTGACACGCTCGGCTCGAGTCGAGACAAACGACGAGAAATTACCGCGGTAAGGCTCCAGGATGCAGCTTGTCAGGTGAATGACGTCCGTAGCCACTGCATCCAGGAACGATCGATCGTGCGAGACCACCAGGAGCGTGGCGTTCCAGTTCTGGAAATAGTTCTCGAGCCACACAACGGCAGGGAAACTGATACGACGCAGCCGTCAGTCAACTCGGTCTCTCCACACGATGAGCAATCGCCCCTGCCCTGCTGCAATTCATCGGTCACGGGCAGTGTGCACGCGAAAGCGACTGACTTACTCCAAAAAGTTGGTGACTTCATCGGCAAGCAGCAAGTCCGGGCGACAGAAGAGCGCGCGGGCGAGGGCAAGTCGCTGTATTCAAACAATATAGTGTTAAATAACGTCGGCCCGCATCGTTCCAGTTGCGAGCGAATATGGGCGGCGACAATCTCCTCGGGAACAGCAGCGGCGCGTCTATTTCGCCCTGTCCTCACCATTCTCCAGCCACCACTAAAGGTTTTGGTGGCTGCTTTCTGTTGATCTGGGCTGAACCCTAATCCGTTCAAGATCGCCGCGGCCCTGTGAGCGCGACATGGTTCCAGTATGAGTCAATCAGCTGGTGGCGATGGGGCAGCATTTAGCCATTCCCCGGTCCTCGCCGGCAGTCGGGATGCTAAGGGCCCGTGACTGCTAAGAAACAATCTGCCGGCTGTCCGAGCAGAGAGAAAGCACGGCTTGGAAGTGTTCAGCGACAGTGCGTACTTTGACTCGGCCTTGTCGGACTCAATCTCCTCGAGCTTGGCATAGACCGACTTGAGGCGCGACGAGATGAGGGACGATTCCTCTGCAGACAATCCGGGTTTGTTGATCGCCGCCGAGAGCTCCCTCTCCTCCTCCAGAAGCGATTCGCGCTCGACATCAGCCTGCAAGACGGAAAGCAGCGCAGGAGTGCCGTCGCCGTGGATCTAGGATACCGAGGCGGGTACGGTGATTGCGGATGAGCAGAGAGCCGTTAGCGATAGACTGTGTCTGGCAATGCCGTTGTATCTGGTGTCGCCGGACTATCCAGATGCAAGCCGCAACTGCAGCCGCACTCCCGGTAGCTTGCTGTCGCTGCAGCTTTGTCCTTGGTGGCAGACGCAGCGCCGAACACAACCTGTGCCAGCATCATCAACGACCCGATGGCCCAGCATGAAGCGACTACCCACGCGGGAGCCTTGCTCAGCCTACCTCCTGCTCGACGTGCAGCACTCGGATGTGCGACGGAATGAGGAGCTCCTTGTGGGCAATCGCTCGTAGCAGTGTGGATTTACCGGCACCGTTCTTGCCAACGAGGCCGTAGCGCTTGCCACTGGACATGGTCAAGGTGGCATTCAGCAAGATCTTTCGGCCGGCGTAGCTGATGTCAAAGTTCTCGATCTTGATGTCCTTGCTCTTGCTCTCGGACGAGAGCTTCTGCTGGTTGACGATGATCTGCGGCTTGACATCCGGGTTCCACTCGGGAATGGCATCGGGATCATACTGGCCCTTGGCGGCCTTCTTTTTGGCCAGCTTGGCCTCGGCTTTGTTGAGCTTGTCCTGGTCGACGGTGCTCTTGGTCGGGCCCTTGCTGCTCATGGTGTGGCGAATGTCCCCGACTCTGGCCCCGCCCGCGAGTCCAAGTGTGGCCGAGTGCTCGACATTCATGTGGAGGGGAGCATCGCGATCAAGCTTCTGGGGGCCGTGGCTGCTGGTGTCGAGCGAGTGCACCGCCAGGGAGGCGCACAGCTCCTGGATGTCTTCGTCGGAGGCACCCATCTCGGACAGGAGGGGCTCCAGAAAGTCGAGGAGTCCGTCTTCGCCAAGGTCGTTCGTGGGCTCCTGGAAGTAGCCCAGGACGAATTCCAGCAGATCCGACTCGATGCCGGGGGCGGCCTTCTTGATCCGCTTGGAGATGGTGTCAATGTCGGTCATCGTTGTCGCGGGCCACTCTGTGCAGCGCAGGCTGGAGGGGAGGGATTCGGGGACCAGAGCGATGCAGATCGATCCGGAGCCAGAGGCTGCGCCTGTCGCCAGCGAGAAAAAAAGACACGGCTCGCGACGAATGGCGATTGGCCCATTTGTCGCCGCACCCACACCAATGCAGCCATGAGCAAGGGTTGAGTGCACAGGGACCACTCCGGGTCAGTGGGAATCGCATTTCTTGGTCGCATTACTTGGTCGCTGCCCTGGGACTACATCAAGAACAAAAAATCGGTGGGCCGGCTGGGCTCGTTGCCGCCGGCCGGACTGAGGCATGTGCCTGGTGTGAGTGGAGCAGCATCCCACACAGCACCATCGTCTGTCTGCCAAAGCCACGGCCGAGGAGTTACATAGCCAGAGGACAGAGAGTCGTCTGGCCATAGCGCTTGATGCGGTGAGCACTCCGAAGCTCCTCGCAGGTAGGCAAAGTCAGATCGGGCAGTCGTCGGAACCCAGCGGTCTACATTCAACGGACCGCGCGAGCGATCCAACAGTCGCTTCGGGTGCTCGCTCCTTGCCAGATCAAGATCGGCGACATGACGACCAATGCGAATCGCCGTTGTATCAGGCGTCCAGGCCTGAGCCGGGCTGACGGGGCGTTGGCTGTTGTCTCTGGGCCAGCATTGGCGGTCTTGCGTGTCAGCCCAAGTTCCCATGCCATCGCCGAGGGCCGAGGCTGGCGTCGACTGAGCAATGTAGTGGACCAACGCTGGCTGTACCAACATTTGCTGATCAAGGACGGCTGAAACATGCTCGTCAGCGGCCGTAGATGCGCCGGTCATGAGCAAGTGGTTCATTTGACACTGAAAGCAAATATGGAATCGTCAGGGAAGCTAGCCTGGGTATGGGCCGTGTCAGAAACAATCCCACACTTTCTCCCGTGCCAGTATCTACCGCCGACAAGCCGTACATGCATCTCGGTCATTTTCGCCCCGATGCGACCTCTTGAACGTCCAATGTGCTTCTCCGTTCTCCATATCGATTTGTCCGAACGACGAATTCTGGATCGTCTCTGTGGTACCGTCTGAGCTTGATATTCGTCCGAAGGACAGCCTATTGTCTCGATCGTCGCTGACGATCTGTCGACCTCATGTGCAATGAGTCACTTGCCGCTGACACGGGCGCAGCATGGACCGAAGAACTCGCCTGGAATGCGGGATGTGTCTCAGCTCGTGTGCAATATGGCCGTCGCGAGAGTAACCGTGAATGTCCGTGAGCGGCGCAACCCATGAGCTGCGGGCCGATGCCCGGAATGGTGGTTGGATATGGCGATCGTCTGTCATTGAGCGGAATAGATCATGCACAAGCCCGTTTCATGAGCGCCATCGATTAGGGTCATGAAGTACTTGGCACACATCGCCCTTGGCTCGCACCCTGCCACCTGATCGACCACGGGCTCAAACCGTACTCGAGGCCTCGAGGCGACGAGAGGAAGTGGATATCCGCACGCCCAAGTACATCGGGGGTGCATCCTGACACATCACAATGGAGATACTACCGTTGCTCTTCTAGTCTCAGAGCGGACCAAACAAAGATGGCCCTGGACAAACCCATCGCTCACCAGGGGCGAGACGCTGGAATCTCCACTCAGTCTCATGCGCATCACCGCTCCCGATGAGCCTTTCCCGCAGCAACCCTCTGATCCTGCTATGGGTCGGTAGCGGTCTCAGCACTGAAAGACCCTGAACCAAGACAAGCACCGCATAGATGTACTCAAATATGCTGCAACTTGTAGTTCATAGGCGAGGCAGCGCCGTTCGGCTCCTAGTCTGTTGCCAGATCATCGGGGACAGATGTAGGAACTGGCTCCATCGGGTTGAAGCAGCGAAACGGAGCAAAGGCAGATAGCACGAACAGAGATACAAATTCGCGCACACTCAACGCCGCGGGCTGTGATGGTGGGTGCAAGATTGAGCACGTTGTATTCGGTCTACTCCGAGGATGTCCCAGCCTCCTGGGAGCGTCGCAGGGCAGATGCCAGTTTGCGCCCAAGCGCAGCTTCTTGGTAGGCAGCAGCTTCATCGAGATCGGCCTGCAGCTTCTGCTGCTGCTGTCGGACGGCATCCTCCTCGAGTTTCTCGCTCAGGGCCTTTGCACTTTCTTCCTCGGCCACGCGGCCAGCTTGCCACTGTCGTTCCGAATGAAGAAAGTTGTTGAGGATACTCCGAAAGTAGGTCAGCTTTCTCTCCAAATGCCGAATCTCGGACGCCGTCAGATCCTCCCTGGGCGTCAGCTTGGCAAACTCGGTCGGCTCGCCCGTGACAGGATCTCGGATCGAAACCACGGTGCGGTTGTAGCGCTTCAGCTCCAGTTCGCTGATTTGTTCCTGAATCTTCTCCTTGTGCTCTAGCGAGAGCTTGTACACGATGTCGTTGTAGTGCCCAGGGAGCTCCAAGACGGCCAATGGCGCTACGTCGGAGCCCTTGCTTCGGTGCCCGCTTCGCAGGATGCGGCAGTAGTCTCCATCTTGGCTCTGGAAACGGAAAGCGATCGATCCCATCACCTTGGAGACAGTTTGGTCGGGGTCCTGATCGTCGTGTGATGGTTAGCAGGAGCGGAGAGGATGGGGACCGCCAGAGGTCACGATCACTTCGCCCGTGCGAGTGCCGGATGCCGAAGCCGAGAGCGCGGGAACTTACAAACAGAAACTCGCGCAGCTTGGTCTCTTCGCCCTGCTTGGCCCAATCTATACACTAAGAGGCAACAGGCAAGTAGGGTCAGGGTCAGATCGAGGAGCAATGTAAGGTCATGGCTGGGGCAGCCAGTGCCATACGAGATCACTGAATGGGTGCTCTTTTCTTTGAGGGGGGGGGGAGATGGTGATGACGATGGCCATGGCGATGGCGATGAAGATGGCGATGGCAATGAAGATGGCGATGGCAGTGAAGTTGGCGATGGCGATGATGGATTGCAGCGTATACTCACTTGGTCGGCATAGTGTTTGATGAACTTGGCCTTGGCGACGGTGGTCTGGATGCGCTCGTTCAGGAACAGCTGGCTCGTCATGTTGCGGGCGAGACTGGCCCGATGCGAGGGCGTCCGATTCAGCTTCTTTTGCCAGCTCCGGATTCCGTGCTTCATTTCGGCGGCTGCTTGCTGCGATTGCTCGTGTGGTGAGGTGAGGTGTGGTGCTGTCGGCGGGCCGCGATCTGATCCGGCCAGCAAGAAAAAAAGGCACTGCGACCGGGCACGGGTCCTGGCGGCGGCCATGGCACGCAGATGAAAAGCTCATATGCCCTAATGAATTCATATGCGCTGCGGCCCGTTCTGTGCACGCTGTGCCAATGTCACACAGCGATATCGCCACTGCACCGCCACATGGATACCGTCCTGCAAAAGCAGGCGTGGCCAGCGGCAAAGGCGGGCTGGGTATCTCGCTTGCTGCAGATTAGCGCTGCAGATCTGCGCTTCAGATTGCAATTCACATTAATATCAGACTCGCACTTGGCTTGCGTTGCAGTTGCGTTGCAGTTGCGTCGCCTCGATTCACATCGCATTGTACCGCTGCAGCCCTCTGACCGCACAGACAGCCAGGCTGGTGGCGGCAGCAGCAGCCGATTCTGATACCCCGCACGCCCAGTTCCTCTTTTGGACGGCCGTGTCGCTCTAACACGCCCGGCGTTTCAGCTCGCTCTCCCCCAGGCCCAACGCTTTTTTTTCTGCCCCTTCAAAGCGGACGCTTCGCCCCGACATCGCCGTGGAGGTGCTGCTCCTGGACTTGGTTCTGCAAACGCACCAGGCTACATCGTCCTCTGTCGCTCAGGCCCGCTGCCTCTCCTCCATCGCCTCGCCTGCTCCTCGGCTCAGGTTATTTCAACTCATCGGCCGTCCGGCAGCCTCTGCATTGCCCGGCCGCTTCAACCTCGGTTCCGCTTCGAGAATATGACCACCCCAATGTCGCGCGAGAAGCAGCAGTTGCTCCTCCAGAGGATCATCGCCAATTCCGAGTCGCTGTCGTCGGCTCCGTTGGCGTACTGCATCAGCACTCTGTGGTACGGGCCTGACCTGGCTGCATCGGTTGTAGACCTCTGCCTTCTGAGCCTGCTGCCTCGTTGATACGACACAATCGAGCATGAGTCCGCTAACGCCATCCCCTATGCTATTTGGCTGTGTCCTTGCCGACCCCCGTGGTGCCTGTGTGCGGCACAAGGATCGATGAATGGAGAGCCCATCTCGAAGATCCATCCAGCTCCGATTTCGCCTCCTTGGACAACTCGGATCTGCTTGGCGATGAGCCCAACACTGTCCTGCCCAATCTCCAAGAAGTGCAGAACTACTACGTCGTCTCGCTCAGGGACTATGCCCGTTTGATTGAATGGTCAGTGGGCTTGGCTGTGCATATCGCCAGTTTCCGCCCGCCTTCTCCCGAGCTGCACCGACTGACCCTGCTGCTGTCTTCCCAGCTACAAACCCGTGAAACGCAGCCACCACGTCTCCCGAACCACCAACGGCACCGATTACGTCTTTTCCATAAACCCACCCAGCGCCCAAGCCTTAGCCGACGAACTGGAGCAAGCTGGATCGCTTGACAAGTAAGCAACTCGGTGCTGCTCGACCTGCTGCGTCCCCAGAGCGTGTGCAGTGCGGCCCTGCCTTGGGCCCTGCCTTGGGCCGCAGACTCTGTCCCGTCGTTTCTTGGTGGTTTCTTGGTGGTTTCTTGGGCGTTGGCCATATTCCCCTTGCCGCAGCTTGAGGAGAGGCAGCAGCGGCTGTGCCACATGCATACGGGTTGCAATCGTGCGCTTGTTCAGACAGCTGGCGTTTAATCCGACGACCTTCGCCACCCTTGCTCTGTTGATCGCTGCCGTATCTGACACAACTCTGGATATATTGATAGCGACCTCGATAGCCCTGAATCAGCGCTGAAAGAAAGCAGGCGTGAGCGTATCATGCGAATCCAGCGAGACGGCTACGACAAGAACGAAAAGCCCCAGACTGACAGCTCTTCCCAGCCCATCTGTATTGATTACCCCTCATCTACCACATCCACCACATCATCTTTCCCCCCGACTACCTCGCTGCCGCCGCCGCCGCCACCTTACAGCGCGGGCAGCACGAGCATCGCTTCAGCCGGGAGTTCGTACAAGTTTACTCCTCCTCGCGTCAAGTCGACGCAGGTGATTGGCGCCGTTGGACTCTCCAACCTCGGCAACACCTGCTTCATGAACTCTGCCCTGCAATGCCTTTCCAACACGCCACTGCTCACGTCCTACTTTATCTCTGGAAAATGGACGGGCGAGCTGAATCGCGATAACCCCCTGGGTATGAAAGGCGAGGTTGCCGACGCCTATGCAAACCTCATTTCTCAGCTTTGGAGTCCCGACCCCTATCGTCCGACCAGCGTGCCCCCGCGCGACTTCAAAAGCACCATCGGTCGCTTCAACTCCATGTTTGTGGGTTACTCCCAGCAAGATTCGCAAGAGCTCCTGCAGTTTCTGCTCGATGGGTTGCACGAAGACCTGAATCGCATCCGAGAGAAACCCTACGTGGAATTGCCGGATATGGACGGTCAGCCCGATCAAGTCATTGCTGACAAGAGCTGGGAATGCTATCGGCTTCGCAACAACTCGGAGATTGTCGATCTCTTCCAGGGCGAATACAAGAGTCTCCTGCAGTGCACCGTGTGTCACAAAACTGCCACCAAATTCGATCCGTACATGTTCCTCTCCCTGCCTGTGCCAGATCGTCGTGAAGTTGTCGTCAGAGCGATTGTACTGGCCCGCAACCCCAAGGAGCAGACGCCTTTTGGTCGTCCCCAGCGACACGTCTTTACTCTTCCGCGCGACAGCACAATCGTGCGGCTCAAGAAGGCGGCGGCCGACTTTTACGGATGGGGGGATTCCGTGAACCAGATACAAGTCGTCGAGCTCTTCGGAAACAAGATCTGGGGCATCTTTTTGGACACGGACCCGATCAGCCAGCTGGTCCACAACGATACCGTCTGTGTTGTCTGTACGGGCAGCCCTGACTACAAGCGCTTCGAACTGGAGCCCGATGCAGACGCCGATGGCCACAGTACCCTGCCTGTTTACTTTCACGAACTCATGCCCAAGTATATGTATGGATCGAGTCTGGGCGACGTCTTTGGCATTCCAAGCTTCGTTACCCTTCCATCCAATATCAAAGTCCAAATCCGCGACGATGGTGCCTCCAAGGCTCTGGACGAAGCCAAGCACAACGAGGAGGTTACCAAGGCAGCGGGTGCGCTGATCTACACCGAGGTCGTTGAAACCATTGCCATCTACTCCGCTCTTCCGCTCTTCCGTCGCATTGGAAGTGATATCACCCTGGACATGGTTTATGAAGCCTACTCCGCCACAGACGCAGCTGATGACACAGAAGCCGAGGACAACGACCATCCTGTCCGTCGCGATTGCAGTCGTACTCTGCAAGAGGGCTTTGAGCCCCTACCGAATCTCTTTAGCCTGACCCTTTCGCATGAAAAGCAAAACAGGTACAGTCGACCCGGCTCGCACTATGACTCGTTCTACCGATCGGACTACTCGAGTACACATAGTTCTGTCAAAATCAAGCTTTATGAATGCGAGAAACCAGCCCCTGTTACCCCTGCAATCCATGCGAACCACGCAACCCCTGTGGGCCCTGTTAGCCCAGTAAGCCCTGTTGCGGACGATGAGTATACACCCGCGGCAGCCGAATCCAGCCCCAAGGAGCCGCGCACGGACGACGCCGTCGAGGACGGTGATGCCAACATGTCAATCGATCCGTCAAGTCAAGTCGAGCCCGACGAGCCCATCGATGCTACCACCGATGCTGTCGCCGAGGTACCTGCGGAGACTTCCGTGCCTGATGTCGAGATGGGCACCGTTGGCTCCACCGAACCGCGGTTCATCAAAGGCATATATGTCCTCCCCAAGCTTCCGTCCGTGCTTGTGATGGAGTGGCCCAAGAACCACATCCGCATGGTTTTCAAGGACGAGCGCCCTCGCAAAATGGAGGGCGCCTTCAAGGTAATGGTCCCGGCCTTGTGTCAGAGCGGGTATATGCGATCCAAGCTCCGTGCTGTGTACCCCTCCTGTCCACGAGTGTGCGTGCTCCTCTCGTCTCGTCCGGACTGCTGTAGCTCATGTGGCCGAGTCTCGCTGTTGCATTCTGATCGAGTTCGTTCGTTTTTATTGCTTTGGTCGCTCTCTACATCCGGCAGCCGAACGAGACGCAGGAGTACACTGATTATGTCGAGGAGGAGCGTGCCTACAAGAAGAAGCGCCAGCAAAGCAGCCTTACGCTTCAAGAGTGCCTCAACGAGTTCTCCAAGGAGGAGCTTCTTAGCGAAGACGATACGTGGTACTGCCCTAACTGCAAGCAGCACCAGCATAGCAAGAAGAAGCTCGACATCTGGAGTGTACCTGAGGTAAGTGCCACATTATGTATTGGACCACGGCCGAGTATTGCGCTGACGATTCCCCTCCTCTCCGGAATTCGTCCTATTCAGGTTCTAGTTTTCCATCTCAAGCGATTCTCGAACTCTGCGCGCTCGACCTACCGGTCCATGAGCGATAAAATCGATGCCCACGTCGAGTTCCCAGTTCATGGTCTGGACCTCACGAATTACGTCATCGGTCGTCAGCGTGAGGCCAACGGAAGTCTCTTGGAGAAGGGCCACATTCTCTACGACCTGTATGCGGTCTCTAATCACTTTGGCGGCCTTGGCGGTGGACATTGTAAGTGATTCCTTCCTGCTCGATTGGTCTGTGTGAATGCCCGGTTCCAAAAATCGACTGTGGGGACCAGCACAGTGTCCTTTGGTTCATCGATACATATCTACACACGGCCCCGGCTTTGGCCAGCTCAGCTGCCAATACTAGCTGTGCACCTGGGGTGTTGCAGCCTGATTGCGTCTGGGCAGTGATTGACCCTTATTGGGGTCACAAGTGCTTGGCGAAATGCACGACTGGATGACTTACGATACCCAACCGCACTCTTTAGATACCGCCTATGCGAAGAATATCATCGACGGCGAGTGGTACAACTTTGACGACTCTCGAGTCTCCAGGGCCTCCGAAAGCGAGGTGGTGGTGAGTGCGAAATGGTTTGCTGCAATGCGGATCTGCACACTAACTACATGAATATCCCCCCCCCGATCTGCTGCCGCCTTGTAACACTGTCCGTTCTCGATCTCGTTCGAATCTTCCAGTCCAGCGCCGCCTATCTGTTGTTTTATGTGCGAAGAGAATCCCGTAGCAAATCGGCCAGGGAGCATATCATCGAGCGTCTCAAGGACATCGAAGCCAAGTTGGCTGAACAGCCTCCTCCGGCTGCGTCATCATACAGGCCATACGAGAACAACGCCCATATTTCCTACCGCACCCCTGGAATCATTAGTCTCAAATCTGATCGCCTGGCAGACTCCCGCTCTGGCCATCCGTCGCCCCTGGCGACGCTCAACAACACCCCGGCTCGTCTCTCGCCTGCCTCCAGTGTCAACGATGTTCGTGAGCACGATACCACCGAGGTGGGCAGCACGACCAGCATGGTCCACCAGGTACCAACGGGTGGCGTCGGCTACGACTTTGGATCGGGCTATTTGAGGGCCGAAACGGACGACAAAATGGATACCGATCTGGATGCGACTTCCGATACAAATGCCGACGTCGATGCAGACCACGACACACAGGCAGACTCAGATGCAGTTGCAGACGAGCAGCTGGAACATATCTTCCAAGCCGAACGGGCGACGAAGGAAGCCCGCCTCTCGGAGAAGGACCGTCTATCGGGATTGGACCATTTGGATGGTGATTCTGACCAGGATGCTGATGACATTGGCCGCGAGTGTTGAATGCCCCGAGCGAGTCCGTATCTGCCTGTGCGATCAATGGCCTTGCGGCCGATGCTCTTGGAGCAGCAGCAACGTGCTGTGCCTTGCCATGTTGTAGACCGGTGTGTCTGGGTGCGGGTTCGTATGTATGCACTACTATCCCGTAGGTGCCTCCTCCCACCCGTGGCAAGCTCAATACAGCGACACCCGAACTGTCGGAGCCGATGCTGGTCTGTGTCAACCGCCCCGTCCCGTCCCGTCCCGTTCCCACGACCAGTCGCCCGTGGCGCTTCCGTGGCGCTTCCGTGGCGCTTCCGTGCTCCCGCAGGCTCACACAGAACAGCGCTGGTGCGCGCCAATGAATTAAATTAATATGCCGTGGTCTCACGCACAGCAGCGCCCTGTCGGCTTCGTGCCTCGCAGGGCTTCTCGGCCCTCGCCGACGAAAATTTTCGTTTTTTTCGTTCTCGTTTTTCTTGCTGTTGGAAGCGCAAGCGCCGTCGTCCCCTCCGTTCTCCCGACATATTCGCCTGCAGGTGGGCGCCCGCGGCGACTGCAGCTGCCGCTGCATGTGCCCGTATCGATGCCGGCTGGCGATGTCGATCCATGCCGCTGACGCTGTCCTCTGTCCACAGGAAAATGTTCCTCCTCAAGTCTGCTAGATTGGGCATGGCCTCGAAGGCCCTGGTACCGACCTGTTCCATTCTCTCGCTCATGAGCATCGGCTTTCCCGAAACATCATGGCTCGTCCGCTGATGGCAGAGCGAATGCGGCGGGCCTGGACATACCGATATCGCAATGTCCGCGTGCTATCCTCGCGATCGCATCAGCTCTTTGCTGGACCAACGATTCGATGGGGAGCCAACCAGCCAGCGCGCCCTGCGATTATCTCCATCCTATCTCGCTGACCAGTCCGGAGAATTCGGGCGGTCGAGACGAACGATACGGTGGCCCTGAATTGGTGCAATCCCCCCCCTCTAACGCCCCATCCCTTTCCTTCCATGCTCGATGATTGTCTGACTCGGCCTGCCGTTTCGATCACTCGTAACGCCCCTCCGATGCGTTACCGACCGCAGACCCGATCCTTCTTGACCAACGTTGCCCCTCGTCCTGCGGCCAATACCCTCGCCCACACCTACGCCAAATCCCTCAACAACGTCCCCGAGACCAAGGTCACTCGCCTTCCCAACGGCTTCACCGTTGCGACCGAGAGCAACCCCAACTTCCAGACTGCCACCGTTGGTGTCTGGATTGATGCCGGCTCCCGCTTCGAGAACGAGAAGAACAACGGCACTGCTCACTTTTTGGAACACATGGCCTTCAAGGTAATGCCCCCGCACCGAGTCTGCGTCAGCCATTCGCGATTGTGGCTCGAGCAGCCCCGTATTTCAGGCGAAACGCATCCGCGATAGGACACCGGCACAAGCCTGCGCTGCGCTTTGAAAGCAGAGGTGCCGAACACTGTGGCGTGTCGCTCATTGGGCTTTATCTTTATTCACTCCCACGTCATCAGGGTACCAAGTCCCGCACCCAGCTCCAGCTGGAGACCCAGATCGAGAACATGGGCGGCCACCTGAATGCCTACACCTCGCGCGAGCAGACCGTCTACTACGCCAAGTGTCTCTCCAGCGATGTTGGCTCCTCGGTCGAGATTCTCTCGGACATTCTCCAGCGATCCAACTACAGCGAGGACGCCATCGAGCGCGAGCGCGACGTTATTCTCCGCGAGTCTGACGAGGTCGAGAAGCAGAAGGAGGAGGTTGTCTTTGACCATCTCCACGGCACTGCCTTCCAGGGCAACTCCCTCGGCTACACCATTCTGGGATCCCGCGAGAACATCAAGAGCATCACCCGTGCCGACCTCGTCGAGTACGTCGAGAAGAACTACACCCCCGACCGCATGGTTCTTGTCGGTGCCGGCGGCGTCGACCACGATGCCCTTGTCAAGCTGGCTGAGAGCCACTTTGGCGGCCTGAAGGCCAGCTCCACCGGCCGATCGCAGATCCTCAAGCCCCGCTTCGTCGGCTCGGATGTCCGTGCCCGCTACGATGACCACCCCTACGCCCACGTTGCCCTTGCCGTCGAGGGTGCTTCTTGGACCAGCTCGGACTACTGGGCCCTGCTTGTCGCTCAGGCCATCGTTGGATCCTGGGACCGCTCGCTCGGCGCCGCCGGCCACGTCTCCTCCAAGCTGGCCCAGAAGGTCCACGAGTTCAGCCTTGCCAACTCGTTCATGTCCTTCAACACCTCTTACTCGGACACTGGTCTCTTTGGCATCTACGCTGTTAGCGAGAACTTTTTGGCTCTGGACGACCTTGTTCACCACATCCAGCAGGAATGGCACCGCCTCGCCATGAGTGTCTCTGAGGCCGAGGTCTTCCGCGCCAAGAACCAGCTCAAGACCTCGCTCCTCCTCTCTCTCGATGGCACCACTGCCGTTGCTGAGGAGATTGGCCGCCAGCTGCTCGTCTACGGCAGACGCCTCACCCCCTGGGAGGTCGATGGCCTGATCGAGAAGGTCACCGCCCAGGACGTCATGAAGGTTGCCTCGGAGTACATCTACGACAAGGAGGTTGCTGTCGTTGGCTACGGCCAGGTCGACGGTCTCCAGGACTACAACCGCCTCCGCGCTGCCATGTCGCCGATCTACTACTAGATTCTCATTTTGTGTTCACTTCCATCATTACTGTCCTCTCCCCTCTCGCTCTGTTCTTATATGCTCCACTGCCGGAGATGCGGAATACAATATTGTGAATATGCCCAACATAGGCACAATTTCCCCTCCTCCTCCTTCCCTTTTGCGATTCTCGAGTTTCCGACACCCGAAGCGCCCTCACCCTAATATAGCTCAGTCAATGCCGCTGATGCACCTCGGTTTTCGGCCTGTCGGATACGCTGAGCGACATTGCCATGTCGTGTGCTCGAGATCGAGCCAGCGCCGAACCGGTGTGCGAGTCACCGAATCGCACCGCCGAATCGCACCCGACAATGGCATGCTGGTCGATGGCGTCACGTGGCGCGTCACGTGGCGCGTCCTTCCCGTGTCGGCCGAAAGTGATGTTGCTCGCCGAGCCCGCCTCCTTTCGCCTGGATCGCACACCAGCAGATCCACCTGCTCTTCGACCTCCAGCGAGCTGAGCCGCTGCGCCTCAGTCTAGGTACGGGCTGTTCTCGCCGTGGCACGATCGGGTATCCCTTCACGCCCACCCGCCCACTCTTGGTCTCGGGCGCATTCCCAGAAGATCTTGTCTGTCTGCTTTCCCTGGCGGCTGGCTGCATCGTCAACCAGCGATTGTTCTTGCGACCACAAGCAACACCCGTCGACTTTGCTGCGCGAGCTGCCTCCTCCCCTCGGGCTGGGACACATCCCTTCTTCCGCTCGACGACTGCCCTCGCACACTGATCAAGCTCTCTGACCAGGCGTGTCATATTTCTCCCGCAGACAACTGCCGCGAGCCCCGACCTGAACTCTGTCATACACCCTTGGCGACATTGCACACCATGCATCTCTCTCGTCGGCAGATGCTGGCCGCACTCCTTCTGGCCATACTTGGCCTTGCTGTGTCGTCCGTTATGGCCGTCAAGCAGCACGACTTCAAACTATGCCACCAGAGTGGCTTCTGTTCGCGTCAGCGGGCCGTTGCCGAGCTCGTCGAAAAGTTTCCGACCCTCGGCCCCAACTACAAGTTTATAGAGTCCAGTCTCAAGCTGGGCAAGGCCGGCGTCGAGTTCAAGATTGTTGAGCAAAGTCACATTGGGGGATCTGTCCAGCCTGGCGGCGACGAGCTCTTGGTGACCCTTGATATTCTCAAGGCCGCTGGCACTGTGCGAGTGCGCGCCGATCCTGTCGTCGCCAAGGACCAGAAGCCCCGATACAAGAGCGACGAGTTTGTTCTGACTAGTGTGCCAGAAAAGTCCAACCTGAAGGTCGCCTCAGCCAATGACAAGGATGTCCACTACGAGTGGACCCACGACAGCGCCAAGTATGCGTTTGTCGTCGAAAAGTCGCCCTTCACCATTCGCTTCTATGTCAACGGGGACGAGGCCATCAGTATGAACGACCACGATCTCTTCTTCTATGAGAACCAGATCGTGAAGGAAGAGCCCGCCCCCGCTCCCCCCGCGGATCAGAATGCCGCTGCTGAGGACAAGAAGGTCGACGAGCGATCCGATGATGAGAAGGAGTTTGATCGTTTGAAAGAGGCAGTGCGCAAGGACCAGTGGGCAGAGCAGTTTGGCAGCCATCACGACAGCAAGCCCCATGGTACGTTCGCCGATCCTGTATCGCTGTCCCTTCTGACCGAAGCACGGCATACACCGAACCAACCCTGCTTGTGTATCCATGTACTGGAAGTTCTGATGTCGCTAACAGTAATTTCTCTTCAAATGTGTGTGCTCGCCCTGCAACATCGTCGCTGTGTTAGGCCCGACTTCTATCGGGCTCGATATCAGTTTTCCCGGATCCAAGCACGTCTACGGCATTCCCGAGCACGCGACGAGCTTTGCCTTGAAACCTACCCGGTAACTTGCTCAAAGCAAATCTGACCTATACCACACCACAACAGTTTGCTGCACAGATCCTTGGAGCCGAGATCGTTGTGCCGGGACTCGTCTGAGATCGCTCACACATGCTACAGAGGGATGCTGACGGCGTCTCTGCTCTTTCTGCAGGGGCGAGATCTCCGGGGAGCCCTATCGCCTATACAACTTTGACGTTTTCGAGTACGAGCTCAACAGCCCAATGGCTCTCTATGGCTCGATCCCGTTCATGCTCTCCCACAAGAAGGGCCAGACCGTCGGAGTGTTTTGGCAGAACCCCTCTGAAATGTGGATTGACGTTGAGCATAAGAGTGCCGACTCAACCACAAGCCACTGGATGGTCGAGTCTGGATCCTTTGATATTTTCGTGTTCCTTGGTCCCCACGCTGCCGCCGTTCTGGACTCATACACGTCTCTGACAGGGCGCGCAGCCATGCCCCAGAGCTTTGCTATCGCCTACCATCAGTGTCGATGGAACTACCTTGACGAAGCCGATGTGCAAGGAGTCGACGGTAACTTTGAGAAGCATGACATACCATACGATGTTCTCTGGCTCGATATCGAGCACACTGATGGAAAGCGCTACTTCACTTGGGACAATGCCAAGTTCCCCAACCCGGCGAACATGCAGAGCGATCTCGCCGTTAAGGGCCGAAAGGTATGTCCCCGGAGCCGTCGGCTCACAATGCTCTGCTTCTCTGGACACTAGGGACTAGGCTTGGTCCGTGACATCCACTGTTCATCCGTGCTGAACAGAGCGGTATGGCCCCCGTCCTTCATTTTCACTTTGTTGACTCGACAACCTCTTCAAACAACACTTTCCGTGCGGCTGCCACCCCGCCTGCGCCATCGGCCCCTTTGCACCCACTCTGTTTGTAGATGGTGACCATCATCGATCCTCACATTAAGAAGGACGATAACTACCATGTCTCGAGCGAAGCTAAGAGTGCTGGCATTTTCGTCAAGAACAAGGATGGCAGCGACTACGAGGGATGGTGCTGGCCGGGCAGCTCGAACTGGATCGACTACACCAACGCCGCTGCTCGATCCTTCTGGTCCAAAAAGTTCCTCTATAACCAATACGAAGTACGGCATCCGACTCAAACTTGTCTACTGCGATTGCGCCAGGGACATATGCTGGTCGTCCGATTGCTGTACTTTGGTGATCCACGTTTTGACCATACTGGCGTGCACTAACGACAACCACCCACAATTTACTCTGGTTACTGTACAGGGCTCTACTCCGACTCTGTACACGTGGAACGATATGAACGAGGTGGTTATTTGCGACTATGTCACCGAATGACCTGTCGAGAGTCATTCGTGCGTGATTGTATGCTTGTCTAATATGCAGCGCGCTTACCCCCTGCTGGCCACTTTGTCTCTCGATCGCCCCTGTACCCCATCTTCCACGACGACGCAGCCCTCCGTCTTCAACGGACCAGAGATCACCATGCCCAAGGATCTTGTCCATCACGACAATGTCGAGCACCGCGACGTCCACAACATCTATGGAATGCTTCAGGTGTGTTTTGAATCTAGGATCGCAGAGTAACTCTTGAAGCACTTCCTCCAAACAGCCAACGCACTTGCTCACGCCCCACTTCCCACCCCGTTCGTATACATCGCAGCACCGCTCAACCTATGAAGGCCATTTGCTCCGCAGCATCGACAACGATCGCCCCTTCATCCTCTCTCGTGCCTTCTTTGCTGGATCGCAGCGCTACGGTGCTATCTGGACTGGCGACAACTTTGCTCGATGGGATCACTTGGAAGCATCGGTGCCCATGCTCTTGTCCATCGGCATTGCCGGCCAATCCTTCTCTGGAGGTAGCTGATTCGCAGCCGCCATAATCAAGTGGCCAAAACCCAATTGCGCGGATGCGGCTGTGACCACAGGGTTACTGACTCTTGGCGCTGCCTCGTTCCTTTCTAGCCGATGTCGGTGGCTTCTTTGGCGATCCCGAACCCGAACTCATGGTCCGCTGGTTCCAGACTGCGGCCTTCCAGCCCTTCTATCGTGGTCATGCCCACATCGACACGAAGCGACGCGAACCCTGGATATATGGCGAGCCCTTTACCGGCCACATCCGCTCCGCCATTCGCACTCGCTATCAGCTCCTGCCCTACATTTACACGCTCTTCCGTGAGTCCACGGTTTCGGGCACCCCCGTGATGAGGTAAATTGGACCGCGGCCCGCATCACAGCCCATAGCGTTCGTTTCTGGATCCCCTGACCGCGAAAACAATATCCGAGGCACAGCCACCCCATCCGTAGTAAGCAAAGGTCTCACACTCACTCCATCACCCTCGAATCTTCCTGAACCTGAAAGACCTCTCTGGTACGCCTTCCCCGATGACGAGGCCACCTTTGCCGTCGACGATGAGTTCATGCTGGGAAGCGCCTTCTTGATCAAGCCTGTTGTGCAGAAGGATACGGCTGAAACGGAGGTTTTGCTCCCTGCTGGATCGGTATGTTTTCTCCCGACTTGTCTTGGACGGGTGACTCCTGACCTGCTTCTGGACATGCTCTGCTCCTGCCAGGCACGTCTAAAAACTGTGCGCTCGTCGCCTGGAAGACAGAAGCAGTGTCTCTTGGGATTGCAGCTCCAACTAACCCGGGGTAACACTCCGCGAAAATCGTTGCCTAGAACTGGTATGACTACGAAACCCTCGTCAAGGTCGATCCCAGTGCCAGCGGAAAGCTCAATGTAAAGACTCCGCTGGACAAGCTCCCCGTGTTCCTTCGTGGTGGCTCCATTGTGCCTCGCCGTGATCGCATTCGGAGATCTTCTGCGCTGACCATCAAGGATCCGTACACTCTGGTGATTGCACTGGACGAGAAGGTATGTCCGTCCCGAGCTTGCCCTGCATGGCATGTCGTCCATCTCCCATCATTACTTGCCAACTAACGAGTCTTCCTGCTCCAGGGCGAGGCTCTGGGCGAGTTTTATAACGATGACGGACGCTCCTTTGACTACAAGAAGGGTGACTATGTCTATGCCCAACTCGAATTCCGCGACAACACCCTTCGCTGTACCTCTCCTGTAGCCAAGTATACCGACGTCTCGGCCAAGATCTCAAAGCCCAAATTTACCGGGCATGATAGCCGTGTCGAGCGACTGATCATCGTCGGTGTGCACTCCAAGCCCAAGCGCGTTGTCAGCTCCTCGGGAGCAAACCTCGAGTTCACTTTTGCGCGCGAGGGAGGTGTCGTCGTCGTCAAGGAACCCCAGGGTGTCTTTGGAAAGGAATGGCATGTCGCCTTTGAGTTCTAGAGCCTGTCAAATTGAATGGGCTTGGAGCTACGAACAAGTTGGACTCCCCCACCATGTTCCCCACTCCCGTGTCATATACGATGGCAGCGAAGCTTGTATGAAATGGTTTCCGCGGATAAACATACAACAGGACAGCTCATAATCGGCAGCATGTATCTTGTGTCATTTGGACCTGGATGTGTGGGTCTGGCCTTTGCGCCCGATCGCGGTGTTGCGAGTGGTAGTAGGCTCATATCACCCCAATGTTGGTCGACCTCGGAGATTCAGGGAGGGAGGTGCCCCTTGTCATGAGCACAAGGAGTAATACACCCCTGACTGCCGTTCCCCCGCGACTGCAAATTCACAAACGGCCAAAGGCGCCTGCGACTCTGTATTTTATGCGGGCCGGAAGGAACTGTCTATACTTCTGACGCACCATATCCGCCCTCGAGCTGTCCTTACATCTTGGCACGTATCGGTGCTGTTGCGTGCACGTCCAACCTCTCCACTCGATCTGCCGCCAGAATCCATCCATCGGCGAGCTTGAGCACTGCGCTGCATAAGAACAAAGCCAGAAGCTGTGGCAGGCATCCAGCCGGACCGTTGACGGATGATGGCTGGTCGACTTGCCACGCAGACGCAGCGATTCGTTGGGGACCTCGCCCACGATTTCGTTGTCGAGGTCTGCACGCCGTCACGAGTCACGAGTCACATACGATCTTGGTCTTTGTGTGCCATATTCTTATTCTTGTCCGCTGCTTCTTCATGAGCTCGACCGACGCTTGTCCCTGGCCGTGAGCGGCATCCCTCCAAATAGTGGAGAAGTGCTACCACCGGGCTCAGTCAAGGCTCATGTGTCATTTGGCGGCATGACTACTCGGCCAGATCGGGTGCGAATACCTGGGCTCGATTCAGGGCTGCTACTGCTGCTGTCATTGACGGGATCGGACTCTGCTGCAGGTCCTGCGGTCTCGTCGCCTTCGGGCTCGAGCATCATCCACCAGACTCGACGCTGGCGCTTGCGCCGAGAAGCAGGCGTGACGGGCTCGGAGGAGCTCGATCCAGCAGCCGCACCGGACATACAGTCATCTGGCCCGACATAGCTCGAGGACGACCCCGGACCCTCAGGAGAGGGCTGGGAGAGCGGAGCATCTTCGGTTGGATCTTCGATCATTCGTCCCTTGCCCTTGGCACTGGAGCTGCTCGCCTTTGGAGTCGAGCATCGCTTTGTGTGCGCCTTGTCGCGGCTCTTCAGACGATTCTTCTCGACGCACGTTTGCAGATAGCGTTGGTATTCGACAAGGACATCGTAAAATAGTGGGTCGTCCTTTCCTGAGATCATGCGTCTCTCGGCGAAGCGTAGGACCGAGCCAAATCCAGTAATGAGTCTGCCGGTCTCTCGTGCTGTCTTCTTGAGCTCCCGCAACAGAAGCGGCATAATCTCATATCGCTGGGAGACAACCGTACGCCGCAAGACCTTTTCGTTGATCGCGAACCGAACCTTTTGACGGCTGTTGAGGAGCACGCGCACGGCCGACATTACGTTCCCTGGGAACATGGGCACGATGATCAGGACACAAGCACGCCTGTACACACGAGATTCGCACCGCGAGAATTGGAGGATGTGGCGATCAAACAGCCAATGCCTTACCTTCGATGGCTTTGAGCGCCCACATTGTGAATGTGTCAAGAATGTGTTCGCAGAGCGGTCAGCAGCGTTCTCATGTAATGTGTCCACGATAATCAATTGCGAATGCGTTGTCAGCAGTGCGATTCGAGGCACCTTACCAAGCACCAGCATTTGGCGCAGCGAAGCCTCATTAAACATATATCTCTGCATCAAAAACGACAGCAGTCGCGTATTCTCGCTTGTGATGATCATTTTCTGCGACGGATAGGCGTCGAATCAGCATGTGAAGCTCCGACTCCGGTTTTGACTATGGCTGCAACAACAGTGAGCCGGACACGAATCCAGACACCTACGAGTGGATCGAGATAGCCGGCAAACCCATATATTTGTCGCCGGTCGTCGATTTCGAAGCGGGCACCCTCGTCAATTAGAGTCGCGACGCTTTCCAAATTCGATGATATGCATGCCTCGATGAGGGCACGGCGCAGGGCAAACGGCGATCTCTGCATGTGGCCGATTTTCTTCGTGGTGATGTAGTTCTGAAGAAGCTGAATGCCGTCATTGTACCCATCATCGATGCAAAATTGCAGCACACTCTGAGGCGAGCCCGAGACGCCGAGGAACATGAGCATAGTCGAGCACAGCCAAGGAAATTCGAGTCGATTAGACATATGCCTGGGTTATGGAGTAGAGGAGCTGCTCGAGCCCAACAAGCCGCTCGGGAACGACCCAGCATCGCGGATTCCAGGACCAGAAGCCGACCCGAGCTGATCCTGTGCCATCGAATCAGCCATACTGTGTCTGTTTGCGACTGCCATATTTCACCCACCTTGAGCACCTGCACTCCGTGGCTTGTTTCCCAGCGATCCAAGTCATGATCGAGAAGCATTCGCATGATCTCTTGATTGTGGGTCTTGGCTGCAATCAGAACGGCATCAGCCGAACAGGTAAGATAGTGGCGTAGATCGACAGGGAAGAATCCTTTGGCCCATTCGGATTGGCTCAGCTGGAGGGGGCTATTATCGATCACGCGGTCGGTCCAGTTCCAGAGACCGAGGCTAATGGTCTGGTGAAGCTGGCTCAAAATCATCTCGGAAGCCGTGCGGTTGTGGACTTTCAGCGCGCCGAGCGCCAGAGGCACATGAGTCATGGCATTGCATTCCAGGAGCGTCTTCACCAAGGGCGTATTCTTGGAGGAAACGGCACACAGAAGCGCCCGGTAGCCTGGAAAGACACAGAGATACGAGTTCATATGCAACAGAATTGAATGAGTCTGCCAACGAATGGACCGGGCGGACAAAGGTATCAAGTAGCGGCTCAAGGTAATGTCGAGGTCGTCGTCACTCCACTCCTCGCGCTGGTGTACTGTTTAGCAGGCTCCTGGGATATTAGTGGCAGAAGTTGCCTCAAGCCTAGCCGCCTGATTTCACAAACCATGCCGCATATCCTCAGCGCATCGGCGCATACACCCCGGGCCCCGAGGTATTAAAATATCGTGCGTCGATATGGCGGGACGGTGCCAAGTACCTTCTTTGATTTGGGGGACCGGTATGGGCGACTGTCCCAAAGTCCACTTCATAAAGTTCACATCAAAGCCATAGTCACTAACGAGGCTCTTGATGGCCTCGAGCTTTCGAGCCGAATGAGACATCGTTCCGAGGATATGCGCATGTGGCTCGCATGCAGCCAGTTCCATGAAGGTCTGAACGTCGGACTTATCGAGGGACTGCGGACGGAGGCGGAGCGTATTCCAGCGAGACATCAGAGGCAGCCCTCTGCGAAGCCGAGTGCTCAGGACGCAATGAACGTGGCAATAGGCGGCAGACGAGTGACACACCCCACATCATGTCCAACCACCACCCATAGGACCAGCAACGCTCAAGCCAATGACTCAGCCGCCTCGATCGCACACACCATATCTGGCTCCAAACATGCTATGTGCTCGGGGGAAAGCAGACAGACTCATCGCATGCTGCAACAAAGGGCCTACCAAGTCGCTGTAGAGCCGCAAGCCATGGACAAGCAGATGGGCAATCAGCCAGGGGCAATTCTTCTTCTGGAACCGAGTAAAAGCCCGCTGGATGACATATCTAGAGAAAAGCGTGCGAGACAACCGCATCGTGCGAGCTCATATCAGTACGGAGACGGCATGCTTCTCCCATACAGACGCACATAAAACCCCAAATTTGCACTCTTTCTCCCCGACTCGAAGCCCTGGGTAACGACGGGGTTGTAGCGAGCAATAGAGCGAACAAGAGGAAACGAGGGCGAACAAAGCGAGCGAGAGAGCAGGCAACACACGGCGACAAACCGAACCGCATAACTGCCGCACTGCCATATTCAAACCCAAGCAGTGCCAACCTGGGGAGTTTTGGTGTGTTTTGGAATAGGTATTCCATGAGCTCGATGCTCCAGAGTCCCATCCAACGGCAGCCGGCCTCGAAGGCGGCCCTGGCACCGTATTTGCGGATGAGCCACTTTGCACGGACGATAGCTGATTTGGAAATGCGCTGGAGGCTCCAGCAGGACCGCGAGAGAGCCAAGGGATTGTCGGTATAGACAAAGATAAGCTCCAGGACCTCGGGCGGAAGGTCGACGAGCCATGTCCGCCATGGCGACGAGGCAAGCAGCGGAAAAGAGACAAGGGCAGCTGGCTGGGCTTCGGGAGGAGCCAGAGGCAGGGCCGAAGGGGGCGTCTCGGGCGCTGACGACACAGAGGCCTCTGGGACGGCCAGACGAGGGGCTTTTCTGGGTCGCAGGATATACATTGCTGGCGAGCGGTGGGATGCGGCTGGATGCGGTGGGAATGCAGCGACGGGATGGAGACGAGGGCAGAGGCAGCGGGCGCGGATCGCCGACGTCAGCGGACGAGGGCGGACGACTCCGCCCACACGTGACGGCCGCTGTGGCTGTGTGGCTGGCTGTGTGGCGGGATGGCTGGATCCATCGCTGGTGGGCCAGTGCAGCCCGGATCCAGCCAGGACCGTGGGAAGTGCCTGGTGCTCCAGGCAAAAGCACTCAGCACCATGAGCACACACTGGTGTATTCAGGCGGCCCAAATGCGCTGCCCAGGGTCATGGCAGACTTTTCTGCAGCCAACCAGCCAACCAGCCAACAAACCAACCAACAAACCAACAAACCAACTGCAAAGGGTCCCTGTCCCTGTGTGCCCAAAACCTAATTCTGCCGGCCGCGGCCACGGGCGGCTTTTCTTTCCTCTGTCCAGCGCCGTCCTCTCTTCCCTCGTCCAGTCCTGCAGCTACCCTCTCATCTTTTCCAAAACAAGCCATGTCATTCTTTAACAACTTCGCAGGCCAGCTTGAGCAGGTTTCTATCTATCATAGATCGCCCGCTCTGTATTCCGCTTGTTCGTGGCGTTCGCAGGTGCCAGCCTAACGAAAGCGACAATGTTTGATCTTTGCAGAAACTCGGCCAGCAGCTCCAGGGGCAGGGACTGGTACGTTTGACGCATAGCACATCGCAGGGAGTGTCAGAATGGTCCTCTTGGTGCTGATCCCATCAGCAGGGTGCACTTTCTGGATTGATGGGCCAGGGACAACCCCAACAGGGACAGCCCCAACAGGGACAACCTCAGCAAGGCTATCAGCAGCAAGGCTATCAGCAACAGGGATATCAACAGCAAGGCTACCAACAGCAGGGCTATCAGCAACAGGGATATCAGCAGCAGGGATATCAGCAACAGGGATATCAGCAACAGGGATATCAACAACCTCACCAGCAGCAGCCCCACCAACAGCAGGGTGGCTACCAGAGCTACTCGTCAGCATCCTCGACCCACTACCAGCAGACCACAACCACAACCCACCAGCAGCAGGGTGGATACCAGCAAACCACCACCACCCAGCAGTACTCCTACCAGCAGTCGGGAGGCCGATACAAGGTACTGCCATCGTCATGCGCCGCCGATCCCAGCACATGCTTTCCTCGATGATGTCCCGATCGATCTGTTGAATCAGCGTTGCTCGCTAAGGGTCCATTCTTGAACTGCCTGCCGTTGTCCGGACGATCAATGACCCACCCATTGATATGTCAACTCACTGACTCCCAAACCATCCGCTTGTGCCAGGCTCTGTTGATCGGAATCAACTACATTGGTGGCAAGAGTCCTCTCAATGGATGCATCAATGATGTCCAGAATGTCCGAAACTGGCTTCTCCATCGCAACCCAGCCTATGGTCAGAACATGCTTGTTCTCACCGACGATCAGCAGGACCCATCCAAGATCCCAACACGCGCCAACATGCTGAACGCATTCCGATGGCTCGCAGCCGATGCTCGCCCTGGAGATCACTTGTTCTTCCACTATTCGGGACACGGTGCCACTCAGAAGAATACGAACGGAACTGAAGCCGATGGTACCGACGAAACCCTTGTTCCTGTCGACTATGAGAGGGCCGGACAGATTGTGGATGACGACGTCCACGCTATTCTCTGCAAGCCACTGCCTCAAGGCTGCAATCTTGTTGCGTTCATGGACTGCTGCCACTCTGGCACGGTGTTTGATCTGCCGTACACATACGGTGTTGATGGCAATCTTGACATCACGATCCGAGACAACAAGGCCGAGGCAGTCAAGCATGGAACCAAGGTAGGCCAGTATCAACTGCCGCCTATCTGATTGCCCTGGTCGCCGTTCGCTCCGTTTGACTCCTCCACCTCTTATATTCACTTGGCAACTCTTCGACATAGGCCGTATTCGCCTTGCTTCAGAAGAATCACGGAGTGGCCTTCCAGGAAGCCACCCAGGCTCTGAAGCTCTTCCTCTCTCCAGAGCAAGGCAGTACCGACTCTGCCGCGCTGGATGCTGCGCGGCAGCAGTGCACCACCCGAGCGACCATCGTCCAATTCTCTGGATGCCGAGATGACCAGACCTCGGCTGACGCCCAAATTCAAGGACAGGCCACCGGAGCCCTGTCGTGGGCCCTCATGACTGTTCTCCAACGCAACCCAAACCCGACCTATGCTGAACTGCTTCGCGAAACTCGCGGGCTGCTCCAGGGCAAATACAGCCAAGTTCCGCAGATGTCGACGGGATTCCAGGTGCGTGTTTCAGAGCGCCTGGACCGCATTTGTGTCATGACAAACATGGCGCCAGACTAACAGTCCGCATTCGCAGATGGATGTCGCCAACGGACGATTCCAAGTTTGAATGATCTATGGCTGCCATCCCAGCGCTCAAAATCAAATGGATCACTCAGCGCCCTTCGCCTTGGTTTTTGGATGGGAATACACACAACAATCATTCACAACGGCCTTCCACATCGTGCAGACAGGGTAAGGGATACACCCGATTCCCATCGTTGAGGCTGCTCGGGAACCCTGAGCAGCTCCACCACCAGGGGAAGTGTGGCCTGCATATGCCCATGTCGCAGTGGATGTTGGCGGTGAGTCGGAATCGATCGATTCGATTGGCCCGATCCACCGCCGCAACATGTCCAAGGTGCGCAAGCCGACGATCGCTCATGGAGATCGCTTCACACCATGTTGGCGCGGGCACCTGCTGGATGAACTCGCTGGGTATGATTCTGCCTTGGATGGACTGGATTGCGCTGTCTGGGATGGATTGCAGCCGTCTTGGCTGGGACATGTGACCCGCCAGCCACCCACCCGCGACCCGCCACCGCGGTGGTGGCGTGCTCGGGGCAGGCGTTGTTTGGCCGCGCACCTGATTGGCTGGATGAATGCGTTGCCCCGAGCCCGTCCATCCACTGGCCGCCCCCATATAGAGCCGCCGTCTCCCGCACACCCCCGTCGCCCGCATCGTTTCGCCCACCTCCAAAGCCAAAGCCAAAGCCAAGTCAAAGCCAGCACCCCCATCAGCACCAGGCCGCAGAGACACAATGTCCTTCTTTGAAAATATCCTCCAAAAAGTTGAGCAGGTGAGCTGCTGTCGAAAGCTCGTTGACACCGCCAAGGACCAGGATCGATCCTCGGGGATAGCCATATCGATTTTGCATCTTACTGACGGGCTCTGGATCTGGACTCCATCGCCTTTCTGTTTCCGTGCTGTTAGAGCCTTGAGGGCCAGGCACAAGGCGGGAACCAACAGGGTTACCCTCATCAGCAGCAGGGCTACCAACAGCAAGGCTACCAGCAGCAAGGCTATCAGCAGCAGGGATATCAGCAACAGGGATATCAACAGCAAGGCTACCAACAGCAGGGCTATCAGCAACAGGGATATCAGCAGCAGGGATATCAGCAACAGGGATATCAGCAACAGGGATATCAACAACCTCACCAGCAGCAGCCCCACCAACAGCAGGGTGGCTACCAGAGCTACTCGTCAGCATCCTCGACCCACTACCAGCAGACCACAACCACAACCCACCAGCAGCAGGGTGGATACCAGCAAACCACCACCACCCAGCAGTACTCCTACCAGCAGTCGGGAGGCCGATACAAGGTACTGCCATCGTCATGCGCCGCCAATCCCAGCACATACTTTCCTCGATGATGTCCCGATCGATCTGTTGAATCAGCGTTGCTCGCTGAGGGTCCATTCTTGAACTGCCCGCCGTTGTCCGGACGATCAATGACCCACTCATTGATATGTCAACTCACTGACTCCCAAACCATCCGCTTGTGCCAGGCTCTGTTGATCGGAATCAACTACATTGGTGGCAAGAGTCCTCTCAATGGATGCATCAATGATGTCCAGAATGTCCGAAACTGGCTTCTCCATCGCAACCCAGCCTATGGTCAGAACATGCTTGTTCTCACCGACGATCAGCAGGACCCATCCAAGATCCCAACACGCGCCAACATGCTGAACGCATTCCGATGGCTCGCAGCCGATGCTCGTCCTGGAGATCACTTGTTCTTCCACTATTCGGGACACGGTGCCACTCAGAAGAACCTGGACGGAACTGAAGCTTCTGGCTTCGACGAAACCCTTGTTCCTGTCGACTATGAGAGGGCCGGACAGATTGTGGATGACGACGTCCACGCTATTCTCTGCAAGCCACTGCCTCAAGGCTGCAATCTTGTTGCGTTCATGGACTGCTGCCACTCTGGCACGGTGTTTGATCTGCCGTACACATACGGTGTTGATGGCAATCTTGACATCACGATCCGAGACAACAAGGCCGAGGCAGTCAAGCATGGAACCAAGGTAGGTCAATACTATATCGCTCAAACACGACTTTGATATAGGTTTGGGCGGTTGAGATGGAGTACTGACCAGGCTCAACTCGTACGCCAGGCTTTCTTTGCGTTGCTACAAAAGGACAACACCACCGCCCTGCGGGAGGTCGAGTCGGCAATCAAGCTATTTATCACGCCGGACCAGCAGCAGCAGAGTGCGCCGAACGAAGAAATGGCTCGGCAGCGCGACACCACCCGAGCGACCATCGTCCAATTCTCTGGATGCCGAGATGACCAGACCTCGGCCGATGCTCAGATTCAAGGCCGTGCGTCTGGAGCTCTGTCGTGGGCCCTCATGACTGTTCTCCAACGCAACCCAAACCCGACCTACACCGAGCTGCTTCGCGAAACTCGCGGGCTGCTCCAGGGCAAATACAGCCAAGTTCCGCAGATGTCGACCGGATTCCAGGTAATGTTGCAATGGTCAAGTGGGGACAATGTAGGACCGATGACTGGCGCTCATTGTTGACCAAATTTCCGGGTTGCTAACGTTGCATGCTACTGTTGGGGGGTCTGCTACAGATGGACGTTCACAGCGCGCGTTTCCAGGTGTGAGCACGGATCATAGTTGCTCTCCATGGAGTTCCCGGACATGCCGTGTCGCAGTGAAGTGAGGCGTTCCGTTTAGGAACGCTGGTCATGTTTAGCCTCTTCATCGATCCCGAATACACTCCCCTCTACATAATCAGCTTCGAATCTCGGCGCTGCACTGGCAGGCCCTAATCAATAGCGACGTGTACGCACAAGCAGGCCATCCATTCACCCAACTCGCTTAGCTTCGCTCTATATGTATTGTATTTCGTCTGCACGCAGTGCTCGCCAAGTTCCGATGGGCACATGGCAATAGGCTTGCTGGCTTAAGTTCTTGGACAGCCCTGTGCACTCGCTGGACATAGAATCGGCGTCACAAACGCACCGCCGACAACACCCCCGACCTTCAGACCAGCTGTGAATATTGCTGCTATGCCCTCGCCGAAGATGAGGCCGGTGGCCAAGGCCCAGCCCCACAGCAGCCATGAATTGACGTTGACCCGCTCCCACAACAGGGCCGTCAGGACACCGAGAGACATCACCACCGAGTACTGGCCGCCACCGAGCAGCATCGCGATGCCGACGGCGGGTGGACTCGGCAGATACCGCCGGTACCGCCAAGGTACCCGGCGTTTGTAGTACTCCAAGGCCGGGTAGATCAAGACAAGGACGAGCGAAAGGATGGCAGAGCTGAGTTGGATGGGCTGGGCAGAGTCGGATGTGAGTGACTTTGTGATCGCCGACCACGCGCCGATCCCGAGCAGATCAAAGGCACAGCCCTCATCCAGGTTCAAATCCAACAGGCACGGATAGGCGTTGGCCATGAGGATAAGCAGGCATCCAGCCAAGATCATGCCGATAATGGATCCGAGCAGGGTCGAACAGCACTGGGCTCGGATTGTCGGTCGCATGGCAGCAGGCGGCTTGGGCTGATCCATGGATGTCTTGGAGCCCAGGGTTGCATCCTCCGAATCCTTTGGACCGCTTGGATCACTCGGATAATCGGGCTCGGCTGAATCTGTGAGTTCCGGGGTAGAGAAGAATATATACGTTGGCGCTGTGCAGACAAGATACATGGTGTTGTGTGCAGGCAAACGTCTCGATAGTTCAACTCCGTGGCACATATCAGTCTGTAATCGTGCTGTGCCGGTAGAGAAATCCAGTCGACGGCCGCCAAACAATCAACCAACTGGGCGCCTCAGCGATGTCGTGGTGGTCGAACTTACTCAAAATGTCGCCTTCGGCTGCGTTGGCATTTTCGATCCCGACAAAGGCGAAGATGAATGCGCACAGAAATCCAAAGATGATATCGCCCGCCGGGATCGGGAACTGTGCATTCAGCGTGACAACGACCATGAAAAACGAGATGGTCAGCCCAAAGAGCCACTGCCATGCTGGCATCATATCTTCGGCAGCCACTCCGAGCTGATGTCGCTTCTCGTCGACATAGAGACGGATTCGAAGGAGCGAGGCCATGTTCATGGAGATGATTTCTAAGCTGTGCTTGAAATGTGTCCAGATCGGGTGGATGTTGAGGACAATTTCGGTGAGAGCGGCGCACAGCAGTATCGTGGCCCCGGGCCAGAGCATCCAGTTTCGGGGCGATGGTGGGCTTGGAGTGAAATACTGGATGACGTTTGGATCGCTGCTGGAGGGAACACCCGCGCATAGGCCGACGCCGACCAGGACCGGGCCGACCAATCCCCACGAAAGCACAGACCCGAGCATCATGGAGCCCGTCAGACGAGGGCCGAATATCATCCCGGCTCCAAAGAAGGCCGGCGACCAGCTGATGAACCAGCCCCAGTTTTCGGGCCGTTGTGCATCGGTCCATCCGAGGCCGTACAGCCATGCTATGCCGAGCATTATTGAGAAACAAACAGGTGAGTCTCTTACCGAGGACATGATGATGATGATGATGATGGTGATGATGAGAAGGCATCGCAGAGAGCAGCCACAAGAAGGATCCTCGCCGCCGGAGCACCCGATCAACCTTTCGTATTCTGCACCGTCCGTCTCCAAACCAGTAACCATTCATGGCGAAACCATCCGTGCCTGCTCAATGGTTTGTAATTCTCACCAAAGACATGCCAGGAGCCGAACAGTCCAGGGGCAAAGTGTGCCAAGATGCACCAAATAACCGACAGCATCATGCCGACAGATACAATGATGATGTTGGCCCGGGTTTTGTTCATGACCACCGTTGTGCTTTTTCCTTCGTACGAGTGGATCGTCCAGACTTCGCTATGCTGGGCGGTTAGATGGGCCGCTTGGACTCTGTTGGCTGCCGCGCTCGCATCGACCGGACCGTTCTCATGGGAGCTGAGAGCCGGAAACTCGCTGCCAGCTGGGACTTGGTCGGTGGGCAAGGGCGAGACTTGCCATGGCCGACACGACGATCCAGACCAGGCCTGGTACTGGATTCGATTGCGCAAGACAAAGAAGAGCCTGAAGGGAATCGAGAAGAAGACACCGAAGAGGGCGCTGGCGAAGCCGAGCGCATAGGTTCGCTTGGAGGCGGAAATGTCGCTCCCAAAGAGACGAATGTTGTAGCTCATCGGAATAGCTGTCAGGTTGATGGGACATATCCAGTGTGAGTCGGAGGAATGTCTTTGGTAGGTGGAGGTGAGAGAGTGGGTGGGTTGGGGTCCTGTGTAAGGACTATGTGGGAAATGGAAGCACAGCGGTTGGGGAGTGGTGGGAAACGCAGCGTCGTTGCAATCGGCTGTCTGGCCATCGAACGAATCATACCAGAGAGGAACAACGCCAGACTGCCGATTAAGGTCGCCGCCGTCTGGACGGCAAGGCTCTCTCGGAAGGTCGTTCCATACCACCGCTTGAAGTGGCCGGCGAGTTCGTGTGTTTGCATGGTTGTCGAGGGAGGCAGCTTCAGCAACGTTGGGCCAGATCGATCAACTTGAAACTGGAGTGGGAGCAAGGGCCGAAGCAGAAGAAGGACCAGGCAAATCAAACAACCAGGAACAAGATGCTGCAGCAAGTATCGCAGCTAGTCCACCGAGGAGAAGGACTGCGGGCGGTAGAAATAGGGCGACAGCATCTGGGCGATCTATCGAGACGATCCATCCGGCAGTCATCGGGCAGGAAAATGAGACATTGAACCAGGCGGCCATTGTATACCGAAATGGCCTGGCAACATGTCACAATCGCCAATCATGGGGCATAATGCACAGACACTCAGTGGTGACGACAGTATTCACAAGCAGAGCCATTCCGCCTGAGTCCCCGGCGGGTTGGATCCTGAATCGGAACGAGTCCATTCACCTCCACAACAATCGCAAAGCTGAACCGATGGGCACTGCCTGCCTGCACTACGACACCACTGGCAATAATCGCGGGTTGTGTGGGTCCAATGACTTTGATCGGTACCCAAACTCCATGAAATCCGCTCGCTGAGGTCCACCGGCGATTTTTTATCTTTGGTTTGTGTCTTCCTCCCTCACACAGGGAAATGATAATATCCATTTGAACGGGTGTGCGATCTGATCCGACGACGCCGCGTTTGTCCGCATGAGATGATGGATCCCATTTTTTCCAACACGTTATAACTTCGAGCGTCATGTTTTTCTTGGAGGGGCCGTACAAACGAAGAGGTCGGTATTCAAAAGCACTGGCACCAAGCGACTACAGCACAGGCTTCAACTATCGTCCGCCAAGACCACACACACGATCAATTCACCGAGATTCCAGGGCCGACTCGGACCAGCGGAGGAAGCTGACGAGTCGGCCGTGCAGGGTCTCTCGAAGGGCAAGGAAACCGAATCAAACCGAATCAAAGTCAAAATCACAATCAAATCAAAATCACAATCAAGTCAAAATCACAATCAAATCAAATATACAAGGGCAAACACTGCACACACTCCTATTTGATGCGCACAGCCGGCTTGTTTCCAAAAAGACGATCCTCCTGGATAAGGGCATCAATCTCACGCAAAAAATCCGAGATGGCCATGGTCGATTCTTCGTTCGTGGTGCTGCTTCGAGCGGTCGAGGGGTTGCTCTTGAAGGAATCTTGGCCAAGGCGAGGGGACGAGCGACGCTGGGGCGGAACGGGGGCTTCTTCGATGATGGAAAAGCGGTCGGCTTCGGGCGAGATACCCATGGTTTGCAGCCAGCCATTGACCGTCTCGGCAGTGACGGCCTTGGGAAGACGGACGTGCAGTTCATAGGCGCCGTTGGACTTGGCACGCGACTGCACCCGAATGCTCTCAGGGTAGAAGCGGTGCAGCGTAGAGAGGACATGAGCAACACGGTCCAAACGATAGTAATGAGCCCGGGCGGCACTCTTGAATTCCTGAATGGCCGTGGGCGACAAGGGGGCTGGTTGAGGGGAGGTGATCGTGCCAAGCTTGGATGCGGGAGAGTCAGAGAGGCTGCTTGGCCCATCCAAGGATATTGCACATGCCAATCGATGGAATATGGTCAATAACGAGCCGGTGGCGTATTACTTGTTCTCACTCCAACCGCTGAGCCACCTCGATGGCTGCTATGCAGAATAGAACGACGCCGCCAGTGCCGTTTGGGCCGGAGGTCAGGCAGTGCAGTGCTTACCTGAAGGACAGACCAACAGTCGGACGAAAAGCCGACCCTGCAATCGGAGACGTGAAGGCTTTGGGCTTGACTCTGGACTCGGAAAGCTCTCGGACATGGGTGGAGACCTCGGTCGTGTATTGCTTCGGCTGAGGGAGGCCCCAAAAGGTGAGCGTGTATCCATGCTGTTTGGAGAAAGAACGGATGGCAGTCAGCCGTCAATAGGCTGGAATCAGCGTGCATGCAGCTGGGAACTGGGCTTTGGATCGACACCGGGGTGGCAGCAGGAGCGAACTGGAGCCAGCAGGAGCCAGCAGGAGCCAACTGGAGCCAACTGGAGCCATGCGCTGTCGTGACGGAGACGATAGAGTCGCTGCGTGCACTCACCTTGTGGCTTGGAGTGAGAGTCGAGAGGTTGGGTGAGACGCCGGCAGGAGCGAAATTGCGGTGGTTGTCGTTCGGGGAGAACGGGCTGGTGAGCCAAACATTGGTGTGCAGAGAAGAAGCAGGGACGATCCGGGGTCCAAAGGCAGCCAGAGGACGCCGGAGGCCGTGGATGGCGAGTGCAGACGCCCGGCCCAGGATGGGCGGCGGGTGAAGTGGAGGCCTCGTCCACAGACGGAGGAACCTCCACGCCAGTGATCGCAACGTCGACATGGAGCTCTCTGCTGGGGAGGAAAGAGGGAAGGCCTCGGCCGCGGCCGGCTTTATATTCGAGTATCGAATGACAGGTATATCAGGAGCGAGGGCGCATGACCGCGACGTGGACGAATCGCCGCGGGCTTGATCACGTGTGCGCCACATGCCTGTTGTTCGCCATCCAACCGCCACCCATCCAGCAACCGCCGTCCATCAATCGCCATCCAGCAACCGTCACCCGACGATCACCCGACGATCACCCGACGATCACCAGCCAGTAGCCGGTATCCGCCAACCGGTATACGCCAACCGGTATACGCCAGCCGGTATCGAGCAGTCGCACAATCATTCAACATTCGCCATTCCCTTTGACCATGAACCCAACCCTCCAGTCCCAGTCCCAGTCCCAGTCCCAGTCCCAACAGCCCAGCGGCCAGATACCGATGACAGTCCATCCGTCCATCGCATCTGCAGCCGCAGCCGCATCCACGCCATCGGCGAGTCTGGGGCAGCTGGCCTCTCCCACCGCTCGATCGCAAGCTGCACAGATCACTTCTTCCTCAATATCCACCTCACAGTTCTCGATGTCCTCGCAGCCCCTTGCCGGCGCTGCATCGCAAGCCGCCTCTCGATCAGGGCGGATCCCAAATCCTGCTGCCTTCCGCTCAACAGTGGCACAACCAGCATCGACCATGCTCTCCATCAGCCCATCGACCCTCGCGATTAACCCAGCGGCCGCGACAGTCAATCCGGCCGCGATGCAGTCGGCAATGGGGGCCTTTCCCGTTGTGGGAGTGCCTCCGGGCCGCCCGCCTATCCTCTCGACTCCCATCAAGAATGTTCTCAAGCCCGATATCCAGATCAATGCCAACAGGGTGCCCTATACCAGCACGCCCGTGTCTTCGACGAAGCGGACCTATACCAAGAGAATCAAGACAGCGCCAGGTAAGGGAGCGATGAAGAGGAAGGATGGCTGCCGATCGATGCCGGTGCTCCACCGCTCCAGCCCTGGAAACTGACTTTGACCCAACGGCCACTCCCTCCAACCGCGGGCAAAACACACGAAAGTCGTCAGGCCCCACGAGATCGCCATTCCTCCGCCTGACCGGGCACCAGAGGATATCGCCCACAACGAAGAGATCAAGCGGAGGTGTGTATCTTGACGAAGAACCGTCCGATGTGCTGTCGCCTCCCACCACCAACCCGCTGCTGGAGCTCAACAATGTCCATCTGCGCATCCATGTCGCCAGGTTCTCGGAGACTCTCAAGCGCGACCAAGAGGTCGTTCAAGTGCCTCATCCGAGCCGGCCGTTTGCTTCCCTCCATGATGCCGTCGAGACTCTTTTCAGCTACCATATTCTGCAGGGCTCACGCGAAGCCCAAAAGTTCTCTGAGCACGAGCAGGCCACCCACAGTAAGCACCGCTCATGAACCCGTTGGGCAGATGTTCTGCAAAGTCTATATAGACGGTGACATCCCCAAGGGACGAGCAGGACAACATCGGCGCTGATTACCGTTGCTCATTCCTCACATCGTGTCCTGTCCGCGCTTTGCTTCGGCATTGAATGGCGTCTGTAGAGCGGAAGGCAGAAGCACTGCTTCACGAAAGCCAGCAGCTTGTCCGCCGATTCCGTCGGATCCAGGAGAAGGACGAAAAGGTATGCACCGCCGTGTCGATGTTGTGTCCAGCCGTCTTCGCACGGCGACTGGATACTCCATGCTTGGCAGGCAAGCGGGAGCGACCCCGGGCTGACGAGTGACCCGCTCTGTCCTTCCTCGAGCAGGCCGCTGTTCCAAGATACATCCAAAAGTTTGGCGAACACCTCGTCGACAACAACTTTCCGAGCGGGGATATCAGCGGCCTGTAGCATGCATGAGCAGAGAGACGCTGGGCCCGTATCCATCCCTGCCTTTGCAGCCCATAAAAACAACAAGCGCAACGTCGTCTTGGGCCGTGTGCACGAATCCCGTGTGCACGAATCCCGTTTGCATGAATACCGTTTGCTAATCTCCGCGAGTGACTGTCGATTGATGGGCCATAACCATGATTGCCCATCGATACACTGGAAACGGAGTCAACGCGCACAGGTTGCGGATCAAAGACACTCTGTTTCATTGGGAGCGCTTAGCGGCTTTACATAGCTGGTGTGGATAAGGGGCGTCATGGCACACAGCACCGTCAAGGATCACAACGGACTCGCCTTCGACGGGGGAGGTAAGCCCACCGGCGGATCTGAGTCGGAGCAGAGGCTTGACAGCAACGGTGGGACAAAGCCTACCGATGCCACAGGTGCGTCCCACTATAGCTCCTGTCGGATGGTCTCCCAGCGCTTGAAGGTATAGCCGACAAATGCCAAGTCCTTGTCGCCCTCAACTTTGGAGACCATGGGGTCGTTGACGGTCTGGCCGGACGTGAGTTGCTCAGGCACGTCTACCAGCTCGTCAGTCGGGAAGTAGGATGTATCGGTGATGGATCGCAGGGCGGGGACAAAGGGGCTTCGCTGGTGTCGCAAGGTTGCCCAATCGATCGATCGGAAGAATGGATGCGCCTGAATCTGGGAGATGTTCAAGCGATAGGGGGCGTCGCAGAGGAGGCTATTGAGGAAAAGAGCAAAGTGGTTGTTGGAGAGAGAGATGCAGCACATGTGAGCAAACGATCAGCACCGCACCGAATGCGAACAAATGATGGGCGGATGGGGCGTGCGCAAGGTGGCGGTCGTCAGGCGCGCTGCCAATGGCACCGACGCTTGCTCCACCGCCAGTGCGTCGTCGCATCGCCATGAAAGATCGGCAAACACCAATACACAGCCTTCGAACAGGCGACAGGATGGCAGGATTGCTTACCCTCGGATGAGATCCTCGGCCTCCGGGGACAGATGAACATCGTTGGGGATGTAAAAGTACTCCCGCCAGCCGATGATCTTGCGGTACGTCTCGTGAGGGTTCTCGCTGCAAAAAGGAGGATAGCCAACCAGGCACTCGAACATAATGGCGCCCAGAGACCACCAGTCACACTCCTTGCCGTAGCCCTGTTGTTGGAACACCTCGGGGGCAATGTAGTCCGGCGTGCCGACAGTAGAGTAGGCGACTGCTCGGCGGTTCTTCTTCCAGGTGGCGATTCGGTCCTTTCGCGAGAAGGTCAGATCAATGTTCTTGGCCGTTCCAATGCCATCGAACTTGGAGGAAGCGTTGGTGCTGTCGAACATGCGCTGGTAATATGAGGAGTCGTGGGTCTTGTGGAAGCCGGTGCTGAGACCAAAGTCCGAGAGCTTGATGTGACCGTCCTTGTCGATGAGCACTGCGATATCGAAAAGAAACAGATCAGCATGAGGACCAGATGCGGTCGCTGCCGTGTGGCTGCTGACGTGCGGGCAGCAGAAGCACAGCGGGATGGCATTGACATACAGTTATCGGGCTTGATGTCGCTGGTGTTGATCGGGGATACAGGGGAGGAACACAAGCAAGGGAGCATCAGCCAGACTGCCGCCATCGCATGGGGTTCACAATGACGCCCGACGTTGAGTCAGAAGACCTGTCAGCACGATGGCGGATCAAAGAGGTCGCTGCGATGCTTACCGGTGAATAAAGCCCAGCTCGTGGACGGCGCTGATGGCGGAAACACACTCGGCCATATAGAACCGCGTGACATCTTCCGAAAAGGTGTCGTATTTGATCAGCATGGTCATCAAATCTCCTCCGGGCAGGAATTCCATGATCAGATACAGGAACGAAGGGTCTTGGAATGAGTAGTACAGTTGGACAACCCAAGGGGAGTAGACAGATTCGGCAAGGACGTCGCGCTCGGCGCGGACGTGTGCAAGCTGCAGCATCGGCGTTCGAGTGAGACAATGACCGAGGGAGAGGTGGGCGGATGAGGAAAAGTGTGGGGTGGTGGATGCCGGGAGCAGAACCAGCCCGACCAGATTAGTGACCAAATTCCTGCGATAGGGCATCGCTCTCCTTGCCCAGTATCCAGTGCCGATGAAATCGCGCGAGGCCAGCGGTCGAGAGCATCGGAATGCTCCCTGGAATTGTGACAGCATCGACATGTGGCGATCGGCCTGACGACGTGCACTCTGGCGATGTGTCATGGGGACATCCAGAACAGCAGGCCTCCTCTTCCTCCCCTTCCCCAGGCGGTGTGGCTGCTTGCAGTACGGAGCCTGGCGCACCTGATCCTTCTTGACCATCTCGGACTTGCGCAGGGTCTTCATGGCATAAACCTTGCCGCTATCGGCTTTCTGGACCAGACGAACCTGGCGCCATTTCGATGCAAGCACACCGAATGTGTCAACTCGACAAACAGCACAAATTGTGGCTTTGGGCCAGACTGCCAACGAACCGAGCCGAGCCGAACCGAGCCGAGACATGCTGATCCCGGCCCCGTACACCATGTTGCGCGACAGCACTACCAACCTCACCAAAGGCGCCCCGTCCGATAACTTTGATGGTGAAAAAATCGTTGACACTCAGCCGGACCCGACGCAGCCGAAGGAAGTCGGACTCTTTTCGGCCGAGGGCGGTGAAGTTGCGGTTTTTCTTCTCCTCAGACCAGTTTTCTGCCTGCATTCGCTGCTCGACATCGAGGCGTCTGGGGAGGCGGCAGTGATGGCAGATGCTGAGCGACTAGGAAACGAGATACACACGTGTACAGCTGGTCGTCTCCATGCGCATCTGTCGCAGGAACACGACTGAGCGCATCCAATGCTGAAGTACCGACGGCAATGTTTCCACGCCTCCCGGTAATGGTCGCAGCGACAGCGACGACAGGACACAGGACGGAGGTGGCCGTACCTGTGCTCGCGCTCCGAGCATTCCGAGACAACCTGCTTGTAAAAGTTCTCTAGCCGGTACTTTGCCGCTGTGGCCCGATCGAGGGCGGCCGTGGAGAGGGAGTCCGGGCACCGTTCAAAGATGTATGATTCGTCGAAGGCATCCGACATGGAGACATCGGAAGACATGGCTGCGGGGTGGCGTTCGGTCGACGGGAGCGGATCGATGACAGCAAGAGAGATGGATCAGGCGAGGATCGACAAGCAGAGACCAACGGGCGGCTGGTGGGATGAGGTGTGGGGGGAGGGATCAGGACCAGCCAGGAGCAGGCAAGATGGATGGGTGGGCGGATGGAGCATCGGCCGAGGCGAAAGGAGGCCGAGGCAGGCGGCGACAAGCGAGCATAGGCGAGAGCGGGCGAGAGCGGGCGAGAGCAGGCGAGAGCGCCAGCGAGGAGCGGCTGCAGCCAAGATCGCGTGTTGCACTTGGACAACGGCGCGCCGCACAGGGCGGGTGGCCAGGCACTGGCTGTGCAGACACTGTGCAGACACTGTGCGCTGCGCACGCCGCCCCCGCTGGCGCGCACAGCCGCCGCCGCGAAAGGAAAGCAGCGCACGTCTGTGCAACGTGCGGCTGCGCGGGCGCGGCCACTGCCACCACCGAGCAGCAGTGTGGCTGAAACGGCGAGTGTCTCGACCACACGAGCATGAACAGCATGTCTCGTTCCGCTTTGGGCGCCGTTCGAGTCAGGGCGGTCGCTGTTCTGGGTGCCCAAACGCACGCACACCCATCACCAGAGGCGTCCCGGCCCTCTCAAAGTCGAGAAACCAGCAAACAGACGGTGGCTCATGCGAAGGGCGCTCACGATATGCTGTCCCGTCTCGTTCTGAAAATGCTGTATTGTGAGCCCGGTCACCGGAGAGCTGCATCGCCAGCCCGGCTGTCGTATGTACATTGGCATCAGCAATAGGTCTAACCGGAAATGTGCTCGGCGTAAGCAGCCTCGTCCAGGAGAGAGTCGAGCTCCTCGGGGTTGCTGAGCTTGACCTTGGCGATCCAGCCTGGGTTGACAGTGTCCGCCCAACAGAGTGAGCATCACGCACATGGTCGATCACAATCGGTCACAATCGGCCACAATCGGTCACAATCGGCCACAATCGGTCACAATCGGCCACAATCGGTCGTGGGCACATCAGGACGGAATGGGCGAGAGTCAGGAGGGTCGTCGCATTGGGTAAAGATTCGAGGCACACGGACAGAGGAAGGAATCGGGGAAATCGGCGGAGCGGTAGGGTCAGTGCGTGGCTCATCAAGATCACTTTCGTTTTGGACCGTCAGCGCTGTCAATATACTCGATACATCTACGCAGCAGCTCAGGCGCAAGAGCGACGCAGATACTAACCGTTCCCGAAGGGGCTGGAGTTGATCAGAGAGGGCTCGTCGTTGAGGGCCTCGTTGGCCTCGACGACCTCACCGCTAACAGGGCTGTAAACATCGCTGGCGGCCTTGACAGACTCGATGGCGCCGATTTGGTCTTGGTTTTACGTCGTAGCACATTGGAGGGCCGTTCAAAGTCATCGATCGAGGAGATTTGTGATGCCGCGTTTCATTTGATTCCATTACATTTAGTTACATTTCCAAAGCACCAGCCGCGAATGAATGTTTGGAATTGCCATGATCGTCAGTTACAGGGCCGGGCATCGCATAGGCGGCGAGTCAGCCTACTGCTCGTTCGCTTGCTTGAGGCCAGTTGGTTCTGGCTCCGACCAAGCACTTGCTGGAGATCGACAAACACTCACCCTTGATCGAGAGAGCCTTGCCAACCTCGGGGGTTTCGACAAAGACAACATCACCGAGAGCCTCCTGCGCATAGTTGGTGACGCCGATGGTGCCAACGCCGTTCTCAACAGAGATCCACTCGTGGTCCTTGGTATACTTGCGGGCTTATTGTTGGTCACGGTCGTGGGAGGCCGGCGTTGGGAGTGCGAGGCAATCGCCGCAGATCAATAGGGCACACGTTTGAAAGAGTGGCAGCGGGGAACGCAAAGCCGATTAGAAGATCATCCAAGAGACGGAGGACGATCGCAACAGCGCAACCTCGGGCTGGACATGCCGCCTCGCTGAGTGGCATGAGCGTATCGTGGGCTGGAGCGAGGGCCGACGGCCGTAAGCGCCGCGGCGGTCGGGGCTGCCTCGCGGCTGGTCTCGGTAGGACTGTTTCGGGGAAGCGACACTTACTGGCATAGGTGCGGACAGCCATGCTCATGGAAGGGAAGGCACGGAAGGCACGGGGCGCAAAGGCAGAGGCCCGGAGGGCTGAGCGAGCAAAGACACGGGCCAGCATTGTTCGGTGTGGTGCAGAAGGCAGGCGAGCAACGGCAGATCGGGGTGAAGAAAAGAAAAGGGCGAGGCGGGAAAGCAGGGCGAATAAATAGCGGTCAGGGCGGGTTGGGCTGCACATGCATCGTCTGTCGCCGCCCAGGAGCGCCGGCGGCACTGTGAATGCAGGATCCCTCTTGCCGGCCCCGTCTGCATCACACCCCCCAAAAAAAACACTAGCACTCAAAAGGAATGCGATGATCTCTAATGGTTATATGAGCGCATCTTGCCGGCTTGATCCCGGCATCTGCGCCCCCAACGGGCTGCGCACGGCTTCCTGCCACACAGCACATGTGTTGGGCAGGGTGGGCCCATTGCGATCGAGCGGGAGCCGCGCATGTTGGATGTCGGATGCTGGGTGCCGGGCGCTGAGTGCCCGGGGTTGGGTGTTGGACACACCGGCTGGTGATTCTATTCAGGATCCAGTCAATCGTCGCTGCTGGCCTCGCCCGCATACCAGTCCTGCTCCCGGCTCACTGGTCGAGCGTGGCCAGAAAGCCCTGCACCCTGGCCCGCAGCGACGGGCGGCCATCGTCCCCGATGCCATCGGGGTTATTGCAGGTCTCCAACAGCATCGCTGCCGCCGCTGCTTCGGCCGTTCGGCCCTCCAGGATGCCGCCGGGCACCACGGCCTCCATCAAGCATCCCGCAATCGCCGCTATCACGATCGGGCACACGGCGTTGCCAAGATGGTGGTATGCCCGGCTTCCGTTGCCGCAGGATCGGTACCGCGATGCATCGATGATAAAGCTTTCTGGGAATCCTTGCAGCCGGGCGACTTCCCGAGGAGTAAAGAACCGAGGCGGATCGGTCGTCTCACCCGTGACAGTAGCCTCGGGGTCAGGCATCCCGTTCTTCATCGGCACAAACTCCGAATAGAGCCCGAACCCCGTCCGGTAGTTGGATATCACTGTCCGAGCCGAGCCATCCAGGTGCACCAGTCGCCGAGCCGGGTCCTCCTGGAAGCTGGCCAGGCTGCGGATCTTGCTCCACTGCGAGGTGGTCAGGACATATGGAAGCGTTGTGGCCGAGTCGAGCTCCAGGATATCTCGCACTCGCCGGTCAAATCCTCCCACGGTTGAGAGCCGGCCTTGGCGTGGAGTTACTTCAGGCATTCTCGGCCACCGGAACCGCTGCTGGGCTTGGACGAGGTCGCTTCGGATGCCGGCAAAGTAGACTCGCTGGCGCTGCTGCGGGACCCACGATCGGGCATCCACAACCCGCCAGTCGACCCAGTACCCCTCGAGCCGCAGCTTTTGGAGGACAATCGCCAGCGTCTCGCCGCCGTCGTGCTGAATGAGGTGCGCCACGTTCTCGAGCAGAAATGCCTTGGGCTGTCTTGCCCGCAGGACTCGGATGATCTCAAAGAACAGGTTGCCGCGGTCTTCTCGAAATCCCTGGAGCTTACCGGCTTTGGAGAACGGCTGGCAGGGAAAGCCGGCCGTCAACAGGTCGTGCTCGGGAACGACGTGGGCGTCCCACTCGGTAACGTCGCCTATGCCGAGCGGCAGTCCCTCGTACTGCTCCGCAACGGCCCCGGTGGGTTCGGGAAGGACAGTGGGGCCGTGGTTGGCATGATAGGCATCGAGTGCGGTCGAGTCCATTTCCGACATGAGCACACATCGGCCGCCCAGGTAGTCTAGAGCCAGGCGAAACCCACCGACACCAGCAAATAGCTCGACAAAGGTGAATTTGGGAGCGGCGGCAGTTTCCTGAGCCGATGAATCGCCCAGAGCAGCTTGGCTGTGATGGCGTAGGTCGACGGCGGTATTGATATCGGAGGTGTCGACGACGGTGCCGATCTTGGGCAAGATGTCGATCGTATCGATTTGCTCGGTCGCATTGTCGATGGCTGCGGCATTCGTTGGTCTGCTCGAGCTTGCTGATCGGCTGGAGCTGGCCGAGTTGGATCGACTTCGTCCCCGGGGCGGCTCTGGCAGCGGCGAGCGATAGTTGGCCACGATGTGATATCGATCTTCCTCTCGCAGGGGAGGGCACTGGATCGACCGCGAACGGAGACCGGCGATCCAGACAGCCCGCTTGGCCGAGAGCAGCCTCAAGATCTCGGCAATCGAGCTGCCACTGTCGGACTGCAGCTTGGCTCGTTTGGACGGGCGATCGTCAGCTGCAGGGTTACAGCCAGCGCCAGTGGCCTGGGTCTCGGCATCGTTCGGAGTGCTGGCCTGCGACACCGATTTTGCATGCTCACAGCAGTTGGATGGCGTCGCTGTGTCGGTCTGCTCTGCTTGGTCCAAGGTATTCAGATAGAGCGCCGCAGAGTGCGAGAGATGGATGGCCATGAGCTGCTCCTGTCCCGTTTTAAACCCGACGAGCTGCCCGGTCCATTCCTGCCTCTGGACGGGAGACGGTAGGAACAGTGTCGGCTTGATCCAGCCGCCCTTGATCCAGCTGCTGGCTCGGAGATGCGGGTAGATATCCTGGGCCCGGGCCTGCGGAATGACGATGGCACCGACATGGTACTGGTCCAGCACAGCAGGCAGGACCCGATCGAAGACGGTCGAGGCGATCGTTGTGGAAGTGCTTGGGTCTCCCGCCGACCCTGGGTACGATGGCGACGACAGGCGGCGCATGACGGACAGGGAAAAGAACAAATTCAGTGGAGTAGACGAAGCTGGATCGATGAAGCAACGGACGAGGGTCGGCTCGGTGCGAGGTGGTCCAGGGGCAATCTCGTCGAGACGATTCGGCGATGGTCCGAGTGGGTCAGATCGGGGCAAAGTCGGCCGAAATCGCGTTGCGGCGAACAACAGCAGATTCTGCCCGATCCATATTCTCCCGATCAGAGAGGCGGCCATCCGCCCGTCAACCTACAAGCAGTCAGCGGCCAGGGTGCGATCCAATCGGCCGTTGAGGTGGACCTCTGTCGGGAACTGGTCGCTCGAATCAGTCGCTGGGGTACTGGCGGCCTCGCCAGCACGAGCCCTCCAGACAGCCACCGAGCCAGTCCGGGGTGCATTCCAAGCCTGCACACTCGCCCGGATGCCTGGGACAGCAGATGCCGCAGCAGAGTGTCGGCGAACATGTCTTGAAGCCGGCGTGGGCAGAACCGGGCGCCGGGATTCAGATCGAGAGGACGTACATCAGGCGTCGGTGGTGAAGGCCGCTTGTCTGTCGCCCGGAGCGATTGCGGAGGTTGTCGGGGCGGCTGTGGAGGTAACCGAGGCAGCCAGCTCGGCCAGCCTGTTAGTGTAAGTGACCTTATCGGACGTAGGCTGCCACAGACTACATGTTCGATTGGAATGGACGGATCTCGGTTGCCTCTTCATATTGCACGGGCATGGGGTTTCTTTTGGAGGCCTTGGGTTTGTGGCGCGCATCTACACTTTATTCAGAAAAAAACGGGACAATATAGCCGTTTCCATGAACAGGTAGTATGTGCTGTGCTTGCGTCAAGCAAAGCCACAAGAAATAAAACAGATCACTTTGGCAGCCTCCGAGTGAAGACCGCCGGTCGCTCTCCGATCTCCACAATCGACCTGCACACTATGATCATGTTGCGCGCCGCATTGACGTCGCGATTCCACACTGTCCGGCAGCTGGGATTCTTGCAGCTCCTGACAAAGTGGGAATTCGCAACACTGGGCGCATCGAGTCCTTCCAACCGAACTGGCTCCAGGCAGTTGGAGCACACCTGCGAGGTGTTGAACTCGTTCGTCGAGGCCACCTTGATGCTTCCATGAGGGCGATGTGGGTGGCGACGGTGGTGCTCGAATTGCTCAAAGTACCGAGCAAATCGCTGCCTCCGAGGGCTGGATGCATAGCCCTTGCCTTGACGCCATGACGCATTGCCAAAGGCGATCACCACATCGGTCCGTATCGCGGCGTGCTTCAGGACGGCCTTGCACATCCTGTCGACGGCCACTTGGCGCCTCTTGTGGCCCGTGAAGCGATGGTGACGGGCCTTCTTGCCAAGGTGGAAGTCGAGCTGCACTCGCAGCTCCGGTCGCAGGACATGGGTGAGATGGACCTTGAAGGCCTCCGAGGACGACACCTTGGGCGAGGGGGTGGTCGACATCCAGGTCTCGATGCTGAGTCGATACTTCATGATATTGTGCCACTTGGTGTTGGACGTATGGCCACACATTTGCTGGTAGTGGCCATTGGAGAATGAGACCACCTCGTCTTGGTGGCCCGGTGCTTGGATGACCGCCGTGAAGATGGAGCCGACGCCTGGGTCGATTCCAATCCAAGTGGTGCGGTTGGGGTCTGGGTTGCCGATGTGGGCCTGGATACGCTGCTCGGCGGTCGGAGGAGGCTCGATGGTCTCGGTGCGATCGGTTCGACGCACAAACTTGACGAGACCGATGGTGCATCCAATGCCATCGGTGCTGATCTCGTAGTTGAACAGCTTCTTGTTCACGTCTCGCTCTTGGAAGAGGGAACTACGCAGCTTGAAGCAACTGCGCCAGAGACGATCCTGGTTGTTGACACCGTCCTCACCTTCTTCCTTGAGCATGTCCCGGGTGAGTCCAAGGCGCTTCTTTGGACCCAGGAGTTCCCAGAGAGTGACGGTGTCGATCTTGACATACTTGGCCTTGGCTGTGCACAGAGGGACCATCGTGCACACGGCCGGAGGAGTGTCGAGAGCGAGCTGCTTGAGGGCCCAGTTGATCCTGGCGGCCAGCTTGTTGATCTTGGCCTTGGTGGTGCCGAGCTCAGACTTGGCCGTGGTGAACCTCTTGTCGTCGGAGGGAATGCCTTGGGTAGTGAGCTCGTCCAGCTTGGCCTGGCGCTGCAGCTCGGTGACTCGGAGGGCGGGCATGTCACAGTCGATCCACTTGTGGACATTGTCGACCATCTTGTCTCGGGCGAGGATTCTCACATGGTGTGAGAGGCGATGAAGGGCCCGGAAGCGGTCCTGGTCGCTGCTGTACCGAAACTCGTCCAGGACGTGGCCAAAGTCCGGGTAGAGGAACTCGAGATCGGCCTTGGGTGGAGTCTGCCCTGGTTTCTCGAAGAGCTCGAGACAGACCTCGATGGCTTCGTGCTTATGCTTGTTGGCTGGGAAGACGGCAGCACAGAAGCGGCGAAGGAGTCGTCAGTAGGCCAGGTCGAGGTGGGTGGTGCAGTTGGTAGCATAGGCATTGGCAGCCAGGGTGAGAAGCTGACTGTGAGCACCATCAGGCAGACGAGGGGCCGGAGGCAGGTCTGCGTGCCGAGTGGTCTGGTAGTCGCGAAAGGAAGCGACCAGATGCTCGTTGTACTGCTCGATGTCCCCGGTCGGGGAGAGGGCACCGTCCTGGACGATCTTGAAGCATAGGCGGATGAATGCAGGGGTGGCCCTGGAGATGACAGGGACGGGAAGATCCTGCTCGATGCACCGGAGGATGTGCAGGTTGAGCAGCCTGGATGCCTCGAATTGGATCTGGGTCATGGCCTCGACGGTGGCCTGGATCTTGTCGCGGAGAGCGGGATTGAGACAACAGCCATCCATCGTCTGCTTGAAGCAGCTGAACTGAGGGGCGGATGACCTTCCATCCACGAGTGGGACGACAGAACTCTTGAGGGGCCGGTATTTGGGACATTTGCTGGTGTTGCAGCGTTCGTGATCGGTGCCATCGCATTTGGGACATCGCTTGCCAGTACTCGAGGAAGTAGATGGACCAGGCTCGGTGGGATCGACATCCATTGGATCTGCAGAAGCAGTGGTGGTGAGCGACGGAGCAACAGACGACCAAGCATGCGTGGGATCAGAATACGAACCAGAGACAGGCTCCGACTGTGACTTGGCTTTCTTGGGCCTGGGTGGCCGAGGCTGGCCATCACCGGCACCCTTGCGCTTCGGAGGCATGGGGGCAGAGGATGGTGAATGCCTGCCAGTGGTACTGGTCAGAGCAGAGACTTTTTTATCGTACAATAGCGCGATGATCAGATCAAGGCGAGATGAGGGAAGAAAGCAGCAGGACGAAGGTGTGGCATTTATACCCGAGAGCAGGAGCCTGTTGGTGCGGACTGGTTGGGGAAGTGACCCTGTTCAAAAATCGCCGAGAGGTTCAAGCCAGGGATGTGAACGCGAAAATGGCGGAGTGATTGGAGGGAACTCAACCCCAAAATTGATGGGGACTAAACCCCAAAATGATGGGGACTCAACCCCAAAGAAGTTCTCGATGGGATTGAAGTCGGGCGATGCAGGTGGGGTGAAGATCACTGACCATCCTCGGCGCTCGATGCAGTCCAGGACAGCCCTTGTCTTGTGCATGCTGACATTGTCCATCACAATCACAGAGTCGTCTGGGAAGCTCGCTCGCTCAAAGAACTCGACCATCGAGTGTGTCTTGAATGATGTGGGGATGTACATGCGATGCAGCACACCAGAGTGGTTGATGGCAAATGCAGCCGAGACAGACTTGTGTTTCATGTGATTGCGCTGGCGAAGCGGAGCACCCTTCGGTGAGTATCCGTAAAGAGGGAAAGGTGGTTCGTCTGATCCCTGTCTCATCGACAAAAACGAATCGTCGTGGGTCGATGGAGCGGACCTGGTCGCTGAACTGTGCCACTCGCTCATCCAGTCGCTTGGACTTGTAGAGGTGTGTTGCCCTCTTGTGTGAGAGACCTGCTCGGTGGATGGCAGTGTGGCAGAGTGAGAGTGATACTTTCCTCTGGAGGATGGACTCGAGCTTGCATCGCAACACAGGACCAGTCTGGAACGGGTCCTGTTCAATCAGGGTGCGAATGACTGGACATGCCTGCTCGAAGAAAGTGGATCTGCGAGCTGGGACCCGGGATGGGTCATCCAGCTTGCATCCTCGGTGCCATCGATGGATGGTGCTCTTGGATACACTGAATATGGAGGCGACCTTACGCAGGCTATGGATGAGGGCGTAGCATCGCAATGCGGCGGTGCGAAAGTCGGATGTGTGGCGAATGGTCATGGCCAGCGCGCGATAACATTGGGTAACAAAATATTCGATGAATGGTCAAAATCCCGGGTGTCCCGTTTTTTATTGGATTGCCTGTAATACCACGATCGGGCAGTGATCCTGCCCAGCACGAACATCCCACCCGTCGTCCATCATCTCTCCAGGCCCAGGATCCGACCGCTGCTGCTGCCGAATCGCCGAATCGCCGCGCTCGACCAAGAACACCCCATGAACCCAACCTCCACCGAAAGCATCACCTCCACCAACGGCCCGGAATCTGCCGCGCTCGAGACAGCCCCGGCATCACAACAGGCTACGATCGCCGTCCCTGTGCCCAACCGACCGGCCTCGGGCGTCCATGTCAGCTCCGTTCGAGGGGCCTACGAGACCTTTGGAGTCGAGGGATTCTACAACAACTATGGCCACGAATACACCAACCCACACACCCGACCGATCATCAAGTGCATCGAGTCGGTGATGGCCTGGCTGGCAGCCGAGCAGGCTCCTGGGGTCGTCGCAGACACACCCGAGTACGTCGTCGAGATGCCCAGTCCTCCGCTCTGCATCCCGCCAGCACCAAGCCAGTCTTCGATCGCTGCTCTTCCCAAGCTGCGTGTTCTGGATCTGGCCTGCGGCAGCGGCGAGGCAGCACTGGCGCTGTCCTCTTGGTTTCAGCGGTCGGCCACGGCCCGATCCACCTACAGCCATCTCGAAGTCTATGCCACCGATCCCTTCACCCACGAGGCCTTCCTGAAGCGATTCCAGCACCAGCCCGACCGATATGCCTTCGAGGACATTGCCCAAGGCTGTTATCCGACCCGGTCGTTCGATGTCTGTATCTGCAGCTTTGCGCTGCATCTCCTGGACGAACAAAAGCTCTTCTCGACACTGTATGCACTCGCCCGGATGTCGCAGTGGCTCATCATCGTCTCGCCGCACAAGCGGCCGCACATCAAGGATACCTTTGGATGGGGGCCGTTGATGCGGGAACTGACGATCGACCGGGTCCACATCCGGTGCTATCGCTCGAACGAATACGACTATGCCTTTGACTAACAGGCCAGAAAGATTGCATGGACTTGCTCTTGGCGATCATCTCGTTCAGCTCGCTGGGGGAGATCCATGTGGCATTGGTGTTTCTTGGACTGCACTCACGCCACCTCTCGGTGATCGAGGTATCTCGCTTTCGAGCATGGACTCGCCACACCAAACTAAAGCAATCCAAAGGAATCGAACAACTTCATCCTGCCCCGCAATACAGCCACAGTCAGAGACACAGCCCCCAGGTTTATCCCTCGTCCCCTCGACATGCACACGCGGAGGCTGGCTATTACAATGGGCTGATGTATTCGGTATTCAGAGTCGACACCATCACCAAAAGTTCAGAGACGTCTGTTTCATTCTTTAGAATGGAGACGCCGTCGTAATTTGGGTGAGAAAGGGAGAAGAGGGTGCAGCGCCAGCGGCGATGGCTGGCAGGCAGTAGTGGGTGACAAGAAAGGGGGGAGGAGGAGGAAGAGGAGGAAGAGGAGGAAGAGGAGGAAGAGGAGGAAGAGGAAGGATATTCAAAACTGTCCGATGGATAGCACTATCCACTTGCGAAGCTGGATCGCCTCTGGGATCGAGATGGATTTGAGTCGAGCAAGGGTCTGTCGCAGCTCGGCCACGTACTTGGCCCGCTCGCTCGTTCGGGCCGTCCCTGTGGGTCCGGCAGGGGTCGTGGGCTGGACTTGGATCGGGTCGCTCGCCAGTCGCCCCGATGTATCAGAGAGCCGCTCGAGCAGGGACCGGTAGCAATCTAGGCACTCCCGCGTGACCTTGAGGAGATCCGAGAGTGAGGGCGTTCTAAGGGTATTTCCCGGGGTGGTGGAAGTGGCAGTGGTGGTAGTGGTGGTGGCAGCGGCTACCCGGTCCAGATCGGATTCCAGAGCGGCGAGCACAGCAAAGGCCTGCTTCAGATCGAGCTGCATGGCATGTGCTTGGCAGGCGTAGAGCCGAGAGATGGATCTGTGGATGCGGTCGTGACCCGCGAGTATGCGATTGGAAGAGGATCAGCGACGAAGCCAGGATCCGAGCCGACGCATGCGGATCGTGTCGATAAAGTGCCCTCCAGCCGCTCAGCAGCAGCAGCAGCAGCAGCACTCAGCAGCACCGTGCCTTGCACCGACTTGCGGCCCATAAGCGCACTCGCTTTCCAGCCTTACCTGATAATCCGAAGAAACTCGAAATGGGCCGAGGCCGACTCAACATCTTCTGGATCGAGATGGCTCGAGTTGCGGGCCAGGATCGCATCTTCTCGGCCCGTTGTTGCGATCTGTTCGGCGATCCGGAGCACTCCCGCATAATCCTCGAGCTCCAGCAGCGCGTAGCACGCAGAGGTCAACACGACGATCCAGAGTGTCCGCACATCCTGGAGCGAGGAGCGTCGCTCACGGCCGGAGTCGACTGGTCCCTCTCCCATCGACCGCACAATCGAGCCGTAGCTTGGCAGATGCGATACAGCTTTCTGGAAGCAGTAAGAGGCATAAGGAAGGGAGAGCTTGGGATCTTGGTGACTTGAAGCAGAAACAGGGATCGTATTAGCCGATTCCATTGCACAAATACGATGCGACCCTGCGGCGAACCATGCCGGATCCAATTGAGCCGCCCAAGTCACGGCGTAGAGTCGCCAGTTACCTCCATGGGGCCCTTGAGCCCTTGGGAATCATCCGTCGGATCTTGAAGCTCCCAAGAGAGATCTCTCGCTCGACATGCGGCTTCTATACACAGCGTTGGATGCGAACAAAAGTAGTGTTGGCAGCAGTTGCGGACAGGGACCCTGCTCCGGCTACAGGTTGTCAATGCAGTCTCATCCGGGCTGCGACAGGGCCAGGAGACGGTCCCACAAAACCAGGCAGGGTTCTGTCGAGCGTTTGCGGCATGCAACTCTCGACAATACGCAGGACTCAAGGACACGCGAGCCCAGAGCCATGACTGGTCGACAGTCAGTACGATGTCGATGTGGCTCACCTTGCGGGCATGGATGTGGATGATGCATTCTCCAAGACGATACCATGCCGACGCGAGTCGCAGGTCCACCCAGCCTTCATCGCCGTTGGATGCAGACGCCTCAGGGTCAACCGAGGGGCCGGCTTCGTCGGGTGCTGTAGGCTTGCGAGTCGCCTCGAGTGTCGACACAACCACCTCAAAGCATTGCCGCGCCTTGAGCGGTTCGTTTGCAAACAGACGCTGAATCCCGAGGTTGTAGACAATCTCGAGTCGCTCGTGGTGGCAGGAATGCCAGAGGTCCTCCGAAACAGGTTCGGGATTCGGTGGGTCGTCTGTGGGGGTGAGTGGGACTGCGACAGAGCACAGCCGTACCATCGAACAACCGCGTCAATATGAGAGAGCCTTTGAATCGTTGTGGTGCAGGGGGGTGATGGCGATGGCTGTGGCTTCAGACGGGGTGGTAGTATCCATCGCGGCGCACTCCCATTGGGCGGATCATCGGCGAAGCCCATCCACCACAGGCAGAAGCATCGGCATGGCGTGGTCGTGAAACTTGTAGGCCAACAACGAAGCATACCTGTGAGATCCTGCGTCAGAGAGGCGGTCTCGAGGGTCTGTACCGAGGAGCTCATGGGATCGCTCATCGTCGAAGACTCTTGGCCAGTCTGTTCGCGGCGCTCGCGCTCCTGCTCCTCATCGAATTGAATCTCCCATTCTTCGCGGTCGTCGACAGCAGGGCCAGGGCTCGGGCGATATCTTGTAGCAAGCCGTGCACGCTGAAGCGCCGCACACTGCTGGTTTTCGTGAAGTGCTTTGGAAAACATGAGCGAGGCGAGAGCATATTGGCTCGATTTGAAGCTCAGGCAGCCCAGGTTGTTGTAGAAGACTCGCAACTCGGCCGGGGAGCCGTATCCGTTTTCGCGAGCACGGACCAGGAGCTCGCGACTCGCCCGATGGTTGTTGTGTCGGTACTCGAGCTGGGCCCTCAGCAACAGCCCTGAGACGTGGGCCCGATGAACGAGCTCGCTGTGTCGCTGCAACACATTGGATGGGACGGCGCTGGAGCCATCGGTCGTGTCGGTTTCAAGCTGCTGCGAATCCGCAAACTGGGTCAACCTGTCGATGGCTTCGTCGGCCTGGCTGGCATCGCCGGTCAAGTATACTTGCGCCTGCAGCTCGAGAAAAGCAAGTTGGGCAGACAGGGCCGATAGCGGTGCGGAGGGATCGGTAAGCTGGTCGCTCGAAGCCGGAGCTGAGGCCGGGGTCGAGGCCGAGGCGAGGCCGTATCGAGATTCCGGGGCGGGCGCAGAACCTGACTCCAGCGCAAGCCCGTCGTCCAAGCGGCGGTGATCTTCGATGGGCAAAGGCGATGAAGGGGCCCCTGAGCCGGAGAGGAGCAGCCCGTGCACCCTACTATCCCATCCCGCATACGCCCGGAGCTGCCCGAGGGCCTCGGTCTTCATCCCAAGCTTGAGCAGAACCCGAATGGCGAGCGTGCGGATGTGGGCGGATATATCCGAGTCGAGAACCGGAATAACTTGGTGCAGCGAGTCGAGCAATCGGTAGCTCTGCGCGTACCGCCCGAGCCGATAGAGAACACACGCCTGGTTGTAGAGGAGATAGCCCTGATCTTGGAGCAGCGGCGTCAGGGCCGGCAGCTGCGTTAGATGGTCGTCGTCGGCATCTGTATCGGCATCGTGGTCACTGGTATCGAAATGCGCCGAGAGCGGATCGCGCTCGGCAAGGAGATCGACTGGCGATGGGATGCTGGCCGTGCTGGGCTGCCGGCTGTGTCTCTGGCTGAGGCTCTCGAGCGAGTCGACGGATGCATGCGATCGGGTCAGCGGAATCCTGTCGAGGCTCAGCTCTATAGCATGCGTCGGCTTGCAGGCCAAGAGACGCAGCTGGCCGAGCACAGAGACGAGCTCGGCCATCTCATCGCAGGACGGCTTGGCAGTTGTGCTGTGTGGCAGGTCTCGCTCGGGATTCCGGAAGGGAATGCCAAACTCGGTATTCTGGCTGTAGAACTCGAGGACTGCCAAGTTGTGCAGGACGCGGTGGTCGGGAGGATCCTTGGAGGATAGAAGCTGTTGCAGACCGGCAAATGCCGAGTGGAAATCATGGCGCCGGAATGCGTCTGTGGCCTCCCGGGCAGTATCTGAGGACATGGAGGGTAAGAACCGCCGTCGGGAACACGGCAGGAAGGGCCGATTTAGGGGTGGTGCAGACGAGCGCAGACAGGATGCGAGTCAGTTTGAGTGAGCGGGTCAGCGGGTGCTGGGATGGTGCAGGCGGATGCGGAGGATGAGGTGGGCGGGGAGACGATGAGGGCCAAAGGGAACGAGGCCGGGCTTTCCCGTTTGAGACAGGGCCGTGGCGGGACGTGGGTGGACGGTTTCACGCCGACAGGGGCACGCGGCTCTGGTTTGGCGGCGGTGCGAATGGCGATGCGAATGGCGGTGTGAATGGCGATGCGAATGGTGATGCGAATGGCGATGCGAATGGCGATGCGAATGGCGATGCGAATGGTGATGCACATAGAAATGTAGATGGCGCCAGCTTAATCGAATAGCGCGAGTCCATGAAATGTATCCAGGGCACGGCACGGGCTTTTGTCGTGGTCAAAATGTATTGTGTGAAATGGGGTCCTGGCGATCCCAGACTATCCAAGGCTATCCCAGAATATCCCAGACTATCCCAGCCAGTCCCACAGCCATGATCCGCGCTTGGGCCCGCTTTCGCCAAAGGCATCGATGCTGGTGTCGCCGTCCTGCTTTGCCCGCTGTTGGCCCGGCTCCTGCCAGGTCATTGCGTGGAGGCGACCGCCAGGCACATGGACCAGGATCCCGAGGTACTCGCAGCTGTCGGTGTCGGCAAAGGACACCCGAGACGTCGGCAGCTTCTCGAGCCAGGGGATCGTCGGGATGCGCTTGCCTGTCCTCATGTAGATGAGTTCTTTGGGGAGAGCCACGATCGAGCCGTAGCGGCCCACAAAGACCTCCTCGAGCAGCGAGCGCACCACCACGGTGGAGATGGTGTTGCAGTGGGTGCCGAGCTGGCGCATGCAATCGCACGAGCAGGAGAGCGACAGCTTGTGGAGCAGTTTTGGGCGGTACTTTTTCAGCAGCAGCAGATGCGGATCGCCGAGGCCACAGGGAAGCACCAGCTCACTGAGATCGGGGCACGATCGCAGCAGCAGCTCAAAGAGGGCAATGTCGATGCCCTTTCTGTGGTTGGAGACGTTGAGGATGGACAGGTTTGGGCACTGCTCCACGACGGCCAGCAGACCGGCTTGGTAGACGTTGGGGTTGAATGTGTCCTGGGTACCGTGGGCCGGGGGAACAACCAAGGTCTTGAGGAGCGGGCCGCGCTCGGCGATCCACCACCACATGGTTGAGCTCAGCTCGGGCAGGCAGTATGGCAGATGCAGGTTCTCGAGATTGGGGGCCTTGCGCAGCAGGTCCAGTATGAAGGATTCGGAAAACTTGATGCACTTGGCCGAGACTTGGAAAGTCCGGAGCTTGGGGAAGACCAGAGACGACTCCAAGCCGGCGTCGGACATGCTCTGGAAGCTGTCGTCGACGGCGGAAAGCAGCAGGAACTCGAGCGAGTTGGAGCAGTGCGACAGGAGCTGCTTGACCAGTGTCCAGGAATTGAATCGGGACTTGAGCGGCTCTTCGTCGGCGATCTGGTTGATGTGGAGTACCTTGATGAAGCGGGCATAGCCGCTGTTGGAGACGGACCCAGGGACAGAGAAGTTGGAGAGGGTGCGCAGGACGCTTTCGAGGCAGACGTGCGAGAGGTAGCCGATAAAGCGCAGATCCCGGTAGAGTTCCTGCGACGCAGCCATATGCCACTGGCGGGAAACCACCATGCAGGTCACAAGCATCTGGTTGCGCTCGTGCCTCGATCCCGAGAGATAGGACAGGATGTGGGCAAGAACGGCGGTGGGAAACTTGTAGGACTTGAACGGAATCGAGGAGCGGTCGATGGGCTGGACCAGGCCCACAGGGACGGCGGATTTCCTTGCATTTGGCCTGGACGAAGGCTGCTGTGGCTCATGCGGGGCGCTGTGCTTGGGAAGCAAATGCTGGTTGTGGTAGAGAGTGTGGGGGTCGGTATACTTCCAGGGGAAGCGGACCTCGGGCTTTGTCGAGACGAGACTCATGGCGAGCAGGACCGGGATGCTGGAGCTGGGCTGGGGGATGGCAATGCCGATGGAACGCAGAACGAAGTGCAGGAGGAAGCGCCGAGCGAAGGCCGGGGCGGAGGAGACGCTGCAATTTCAGGGCTGCTGGAGACGACCATGAGAATCGGGCCTGGCGCGGTGGGGAAGGACAGACGCGAACTCTGGGCGCCACGACACGCCCCAGCCCACACGGGCGCAGCCCGCCCAACTGCCCAACTGCCTGAGTGGAGAGAGGCGATGGACATTCGCAGTCGGTATCGAGGGCCGATGGCCTGGGTCGCTGGTCTGGGCCGATGGTCCGGGACGATGGTCTGGTTGATGAACGACGGGGAGTCGGTGCAGCCATGGCACAGTAATGGCAACAGTAATGGCAACAGTAATGGCAACAGTAATGGCAACAGTAATGGCACAACTACAACAACTACAACAACTACAACAACTACAACAACTACAACAGCAGCACAACCGCCCCACACATGCAGTGGCATCCGCCCCGGCTGCGTGCGCCTGCTGCGCCTTGCGCGGCGCGCCCGGCGTGGCTTGTCCCGCCGAGGCTTGTCCCGCCGAGGCTTGGCCGCTGCCGTCATCCCGCGCGTGCCGCCGCCGCCCAGATCTGCTTTTCTCTCGCAGCGCCATGTCGTCCCCCTCCCGACTCATCTCCCCGTTTCGTCGTGCCTTCCACTCCTCGATCAAGAACATGGTAAGCCGCCGAGGAGCGCATGAGCGGCCGTCGTGCTCGCCCCAAGGCTGCTCGTGCTGCATCCCGCTGACCTCTCCACCTCGCTAACAGGGTGTCACCAAGACCGTTATCAAGCCTGGAGATGGCAAGACCTTCCCCGTCCCGGTACCCGTCGTCTCCACAGTCCCGCGTCGCTTTGCAGATCTGGCTTGACTGCAGATCCGAGTGCTGCAGATCCGAGTGCTGCAGATCCAAGGGCTGCAGATCCGAGTGCTGTGACGGCCCCCCTGTCTTGCTGCGGCGGTATGATCCTCCCTTTCTGCCCAAGAGCTCGGTCCCGCGGCCAATAACACGTTCGTCTGACGATTCCAGGGCAGCCGAGTCAGCATGCACTACAAGGGTACTCTGAGAGACGGCTCCGTCTTTGACTCCTCCATCGACCGCGGCAAGCCCTGTAAGTGTAGCATACAGAACCAGGGACAACACACGTTATGGGCCCGTCAGCCAGTCCGGTCGGCCTGCCAGGAGAGCTGGGCTGACTTGCGTGTCCTGATCTCGCCCTATCACAGTCGCCTGCCAGATCGGTGTCGGCCAGGTCATCCGTGGCTGGGATGAGGGTGTTCCCCAGATGAGCCTCGGCGAGACTGCCAAGCTCGAGATCACCTTCGACTATGCCTACGGCGAGAGAGGCTACCCTCCTGTAAGTACTCGCTCCCTTGTGCCACAGGGCTACAGGGTGATCCCCGAATAGCCGAGGCGGCCAAGCAACCTGCATCGTTCGGGGAAGCTTTCGTCCTCGCTGACACTCCGTTCGTCCTCGCTGACACTCCGTTCGTCCTCGCTGACCCACTCCTTCCGGTCACGCCTCCTTCCCCAGATCCCCCCTCGCAGCGACCTGATCTTTGAGGTTACTCTTCTCTCTATCAATTAAATGTGCTGTCTGTCTGGACCTGGTCAGACCTTGAATATACAGTGACTGGAGCAGCATCGGTTGATCGACTGCCTTCCTCCACACGCAGCCTTCGGACCCTAACTGATTCCGCCGCTACGGAGCGTCTTGATGGTGACGACCCCTTTCTGGGTCTTGAGAGCAGCGCCTTTGTAGACCGCCACTCCATCCTCCCGGATCGAAAAGTGTGGCTGGCACTGCTCAAACACCTGCTTCTTGGGGTTCAGGACGGTCTCGGGCTTGACATCTGGCGAGCATGGATGAGTGACATCAGTTTCGAGCCCTCGAGACCCACGGCCTCTCGAGGATCTTGGCTCCTCTATGCACACTCCACGCAACTTTGCACTCTTGATGCGGCAGCTGCTACTGGCGTCTGTCTGTCGCTGGCTACTCACTTGGATCGCAGCTCTCCGCCCAGACTTGATCGCCTGGCTGGCTTCCGGCCGGTGGGTCGAGAACCTCGACCATGTCGTCCTTGAATCCGCACAGCAACATGCCCTCGGACTTGATGCCCTTGAACTTGCGCGGCTTGAGGTTGCAGACAACAACCACATGCCGATCCTGGAGACAGCGAGCCATACCAATCAGTGTGCGGTATCACCCGAGCGAGATCGAACAGATTCGCTCGTAGTCTCGTGCAGCCAAGAAGCGGGATGAGCGCAATGCGATCAGCCATCCAGCCGCGGGACATTCGGCACCCCTCCGTAAATCAAATCTGATTTCTTGCCTTGAGTTCCTGAGCACCGTAGAACTTGGTCAAGCCGCTGACGATGGTCCTGAGCCGCCTTTGAGGGCTGCTGGACGCATCTCCGTTGGAGACGGATCCATCGGGAGTCGTCGCAGCCGGTGCCGCAGTCGGTGCCGCATCTCCAACGTCAACTTGCTCCACAAACAAACCATCGGCCTCGGGATGGACTTGGATGTCTTGAATTCGGCCGACCCGCAGCTCGATTTTGTGGATCAGATCGAGATCGCGGTCGAGATTGGCGGCGGTGGCTGCAGACGACGTGGATTGGTATCGAGTCAGCAGATCACGGCCATGGCAAGCTGGCCATCTCGTTTCAAGATAGCTTGGTGCTTTCTGGCCAAGAGATCGGCCGGGGCGCAGCGCATGCAGCTTTAGCAGTCCGAGCAGACGTCGCATTGTGTGTCTGGTGATGATGAAACGCGGCGATCTGGAGCAAGAGCAGCACAGGCAACGACGCAGCGGAAATGCTTGCTCTTGACGAAGTGCTCGCGTGGTTCCTCGGTACCTAGAGGGACACTGATGAGACTATCGACTATAATCGCAAGGCCGCTGCCGGCCGCGGTAAACTCGAAGCATCGTCCGAGCTGGCCTGGCATCACGATGGACCAACATATCGTTCAATTCGCCCTCAGCCTGCAAGTTCTTCGAGCTGTGTCAGAAAAAATCTGTTGAGGTGGCCAGGCTGTGTCAAACAAAGAGAACACTCGGCGGTGTGAACGATATTGCTTGATAGCAACCTCAACGTCCCGTCCTTTGAGCTCTTGGCGATAAGCGGCCATATAATCGCGAGATTTTCTAGCGAATCTTCTGATCATCGCCAGCTTTACCGATTCCAGCGCTTCGGGCACTGTTTTGAGATCCTGAAAGGAATACGTGCAATTGGTTCTGGCATATCGCTTTGCTACTCCCCAGAATCTCTCAATAAAGTTGAGCTCGCAATGGAACCTTGGAACGAAAATGATGAGATGATTGTTCCTGATAATTTCCTCCTCAATGCGTGGTCGCTGGGATATGAAATCTGGCTGCGAAGCAAGCAAATGCAATGCACAACACGGCTGGTCATCGTCTGGGACACTTTCGTCTGATGTGGGGCACTTTCGCCTCAAACCACGATGGGGCCACAGTCCCCGTTCTTCCAGTACGACCTGCATTCCTTTTGGCTCTCCCAATTCTACATGGCGACCAATCACCTGATATTTGGTTAGAGTCATTTTATAAGATACGCCCAAGCCGAGGGAGGAATCGATAGCTCACCTGCCGTCCAGCGTCAACGTCCCCCTGGGTGAACTGCATGCTTTGGAAGGCATTGTCCGGACCAAACACAGTCGATCGTAGCGGGGGCTGCTTACCACCAGGCGTCATATTCATCTTCTCGGCTCGAAGGGCGTCAATTGCCCATGCTCGATGATTGGCGGAGTTGTCGAATTGGAACAGAGCAACACAATCGGGATGAAGGGACTCAAATACTGGAATCGCCCGCTGCACTTGCTCGAGCATGTCATCGCTCTTCCAGGAAGTTTGATAATCTGGATCAATGATCGCAGTGGCGTCGGACGACTCATTCTTGAGGATTCCGTGACATTCACATAAAAACGCACTGACCATGACAGTTCGGCCTGCCCCTTTGGGTTTTGGCTGGCCATAGTCGCCCTCTTCGAACCATCCCCAACCAATATCGTCATTTGCGTAAAAAATACTTTCATCGTGCGAAACCAGAACAATTCTTTTCTCATCTTGGTTTCTGGGCTCTATCCCGATCTCCATGCTTGATCCTTCAAAGAACTTCATTCGCTCTTCGTAGACTTTCATCTGAGCAATATACTGGGTGCGATCCTTGACAACATCCTCTCGCTCATGCCCATCTACGTATTGACCCTTTTGATAGCGCCTGAATTTGAAGCCAAAGAGACGCAAAGCACGTCGTGTTGTAGATATGGTAATGGATTTTGGAGTCTGGCGACGAGATGACTCGTTATCGGACCGAAGCTTGGGAATCAAGTGGTCGTCGATAAATTTCTTGAAGGATCTTGGGGTTCGATTTGGATTTCGGCGAAGAAAACGGACACACTCTTCCATGACATCTTCGTCACGCAGAATCGAGAGTGTCTTTCGATGCTTGCCAGTGTTTGTCAAGGGAAGGCTCCCATGAAGGAGGAAGTGCCTTGCCATTTTGGGCTCAAGACACTGAAGTGTCTCAAGCTGCGTTTCATAAGCACGGTTTTGGCAAGTTGTTGGCAAAACTTTGAGTCGCTCAAGGATTCTCCATCCAACTTTTTCTGGAGATAGAGGAGAACAGCCTCGTAACGGCGGGCATTGAACCTTGTCAGGGTTTCTCTTTGGACTCTGTCAGTGCGTGACTCACGAAGAATCCCTCAGAGCCTCAATACAGCTCGCTCCATGCTGTTTCTTGCGAAAAGATCAACATCAGATACATGGCCAGCCGGGATATCGACAGCGTGTTGGACAGCGGAGCTCGCAGTCGAGTTGGTCTTGGGGATGACTGGGAAGTAGCTCTTGATTCCAGGTGAGGCATGCGACGCCATTGCCTCGCGACTCTCAGCACGCTTGCGTCGCTTGTTGCGCTCGGAATCTCCGATGTAAACTCGCTTCTTGATTTTTGGAGGAGTAAGGCTCATCGAGGAGGGGAGAACTGGGTCGAATGGGACCTGAGCGACGGGTGCTACTGTCTGAGGAGGTTCGCAAAGGGCTTGTGGGTGAGAAGCACATGGGAATGGCTGTTGGGATATAGCCAGATGCCGACCCTCGGGCAGCGAGTGAGTCGCCTGGGTGCTCAATACGCCGGCCACATCGGTCGAGTCGGGGTGGAGAGAATCTGGGTCGTCAGCAACCCTATCGTCTGGGCCGGGGTTGGCAGTTGTCCCAGGGCAGTCTGGGCTGCTGGCAACTCGTGCGAGGCGAGCAAGATTCGCAAGCTCAGCCCTCCTCTGGGTTGCCTTGGCCGTTTTGAGTTGATATAACTCAAACAAAAATGAATTTAACCCAACCAAACTCCGTGAGCAAATAGCGAGACCAATTTCCGACAGATTTACGGAGTTTGAGGTTCACATGAGAAAAATTGAAGAAGTTATTGGAGATGGGCCAAGGGCACAAACTGTCAACGTGTCAGTGCTAGGCTCCATATTTCACATGAAAATCGTATGAATGATCATTCAATTGGCCTCGATTTTCAGTCCTCCTTACGTGGCTTGAAGCTTGTCATTAACAGAGGCAGAAGGCCACTTCCTTGCCTCACACGACCTATCGCATAGTAGTGTCCTCCTATTTATGCACGAGCCCTCTTGACATTTGTTTTAGCCCCCTTTGTTCTTTCTTCCCTTGTCTCTGAAAGAGGGGACACGAATGTATTTGGTAAACTGAGGCTTGCACAGCTACTAAAATAGGACGTAATCTCTCTTCGACGGGCAAGCCCACAATCGAATTATGCTTGAAACAAAGGAATAACACTGCCCCTGTCTCCGTGTCTGTCTCGTCACGGTCCCTTACGCCAGGCAAGCCCAGCCAGATTTAGTATTGGCTTCATTGGGGAGTCGCACATCTGAAGAGCGCCACCTTTTTTACTCCGAGTGGCGTTGTTCAGGTACCTCCCTATGCTATATATTCCAGTTTTACCTCACCTGATTCCTCTCCCTCGCTGTCACTCGTCCTTGGCCAGCACCCTCCCACGTTCCTCCTGTCCCTCTGCCTCCCACATTTGATATGACCAGCAACGGCTCCATCCCTTTCACCAAACTCGCTGCCAGTGATTGGCAATCTTGGTTTATCCCGGCTGAAGCCATCACACACAAGGCCCAGAACCGCCTTGACGGTGGTGGTTTCGCTGATGTATTTGCCGCCAGGCTTGGTAATATGGATGTTGCCGTCAAGCAACTCAGAATCCATTTGAATAACTACGGTATCGACGTTTTCGAGAGAGAAATTAGAGTCTGGCATCGCTTGAAACACGTAAACATCCTCCCTCTACTCGGTGCCTGTGATCGTGACGCCCAAGGCACCCCCATTCCTCCTTTTATGGTGTCACCCTTGATGGAAAACGGCTCCATGCTCGAATACATCAAGAAAAACCAGTGTTATCTCAATCAAAAGCTCTCCTTCCTTGCACAATCCGCAGCCGGCATGAACTACCTCCATAGTGAAAGAATTATTCACGGAGACTTCAAAACCGCAAATGTCCTTCTAGATGGCCGACTGAACGCAGTCGTCGCCGACTTTGGAATGTCACGCACAAAGCGCACATCTGCATCCGCTGTCTGGGTCAGGGCAAGCCCCTTTGAAGGTGGAACCCCGGGCTTCATTGCGCCAGAGATGCTTGATCCCAATGATCCAGCCGGCGCTTCCAAGAAGACTGATGTCTATGCCTTCGCCATCACCATGTACGAAGTACTGAACGACGGCAAAGAGATATGGGTTACACGAGATGGACAAATCATGCAGATCTTCCAAATTGGACTCATGGTCTGCAATGGAAGGCGCCCAAAACGCATCCCTGGAATCCCCGACGACGTCTGGGCCCTCATCGAACGCTGCTGGGCACACGATCCCGCCGATCGTCCCTCGTTCCCTGAGATTCTTGCCGTCCTCCAGCCATATAACCGTGTCTCCACCGCTGCCATCAAGTCCCCATCCGTCAGCCTGTTGGCCAGCCATCTCAACGCACTCAGTCTGAAAAAGCGCCCGATCCAGTCCCAGCCCAGTCGTTCCGCCGAGCTCAAGTTTGATGACATCGAGTTGGTTTTCCACCTCCCTGACTCACTCGTCTCCCGCGCCAAGCAAGGCGATCCTGATGCTTGTCTCGAAGCCGCCAAGTTGGTATCGGAGGGGCTTCCTGCTCACCACCAAGATTGGAAGCCCGCCACACAACTCTACAAGGCCGCTGCCGACCGCGGTAAACTCGAAGCCTCCTTCCAGCTGGCCAGGCTTGCGTTCCTAGGCGAAGGAATGATGCAGAGCGATCGTAGTGCCTTTTGGTTCTGGCAGGAAGTCAGCACCAAGTCCACCGACGCTGTTCTCAAGCCCATCGCCACCCACATAGTCGGTTGGATGCATTACCTTGGACGAGGAACCCAGCTGGACAAACAAAAGGGCATCAAGATCATACGAGAAAACAGCACGAACGAGTTCAAGCTCGGAGAAGACGAGTGTCTAGCCGGTGGAACTGGATGTAGCTCCAATTCGCCCGCAGCCTGCAAGTTCTTCGATCTCTGCCAGCAGGGATCGGACCGAGACTGGCTCTGCCGACATCTCATGGCCGTGTGTTTGTTTCTTGGATTTGGAACGACTCAGGACCGGAAGAAAGCAGTGAGCATATTTGAGCAACTCGCCAACAAAGGCCATAGCGACAGCCGATTATGGATCGGAAAGTGCTTCATGGGTATCGAGGAAGTACCGGAAGATCTCAGGAAGGCATTCGAGTGGTTCTTCAAGTCGGCCACCGAAGGCAACCCGTACGGCCAGTGGATGGTCGGTGAATGCTTCTCCAATGGATGGGGGGTCACCAAGGACATCGCCAAGGCATTCGAGTGGTATGGAAAGTCGGCTGAGAATGGCAATCGATCGGGACAATTCTATGTCGGCTGTTGTTATGAATTTGAGACTGGTGTCTCCAAAAACCTCGACACTGCTATCTTCTGGTACCGCAAGTCCGCTAAACAAGGTTACCAAGTTGCCATCAACAGTCTCAAATATCTCGGAAAGTGGCCCTGATCCCGGAACTCTGCCGAGTACCAACTCCAAAACGATCAAGCCACAACCAATCCCGCAAGCAGAGCAGCCAAGCAATCCCATCAGCAACCATCCCAGACGCCACGACTACCAAACTCTGGACTTGTAAAGTGGCTCCGATAAAGCAGCAATCGCTGAGTGGCGTTGGATTTGGCATTTAATACATCCAGTATTCAAATCAGTGCTGTCCCATAACAACCGTTGATCGATTGCCACCCATGGTTCGGATCATCAAATCAACAGCAGTGTTCGACAGCACCTCTCCCCCAACCCATCAGCATTCAGGGACCACCCCCGTCCCCCGCTCGGACTCTGCCAGACCTCTGTTCACTAACCAGCACAACCGACACAATCTCTCCAACTCTATCGGCTCATGAAGACGCAAGGCTGTAAACGCTAGAGATAAAGCTTCATATCGGCAGTAGCAGCGGATATGGCCACGACTGTCGATCGGCTGTATTTGCATAGTCTCTAGCGGCTCCTCGGCTTGCCCTTCCCATCCTTCTCCCACTCATAGCTCTCGACAAACACTCTGTCGACCGGTAGTTCGTATTCAGTGTGATAGACATAGCTGCGGATTCCCCGTGGATCGTGATTCTTGAGTGACCCGAGCTTCGGAAACAGCTCCTCGTCGCCGCTAGAAAGATCAGCCTCGGCTTCGGGCTGCTCATCGCCTAGCTCCTTGCGGGTGTAGCGCCATTCCCAGAAGCATTTTTTCGAGCGCGTCAGCACGTCGCCGTTTTCCATCATCTCTTCCTCGACCCAGCGAATAACTGCATCGCCGAGCTGTGTCTGGATCTCGGGTGAACGCAGCGCTGCGGTGTTGATGAATCGGATCTTGGACACGGTTGTTTCTCGCAGAAGTGGATTGACGATCGCCCAAAGTTCTGGAAGTGGGATTGGGGTGGTAGAGTGCAGAGGAGGGAACGAACGCCAAAGCGGCACCGTTTTCCATCGGACAAGAGTGTGCCCCAGACGAGAGGCAAGTTCAGTGAGAAGGACGGTCAGCCTTGGCGATGCAGCACACACCTGCGACAGCTGGATTGAGCAACAGCAGCAGGACTCGGAAACATACTCGAAAAGCTATACGGCGTATTCAGCAGAACGGCAAGTCCCAACCGCTCTGGATAGAGTGTCGTGAGCTGAAAGACATCGTGGACAAGTTCGGGGTTGCAATCCCTGGGAAGAGCCAATAGTGCAAGTTTGAGACCGCGATGAGACCGTGTGCCAATGCGGCAAAGAGTACTTACGAGGGCTGGAATCCGTCGAAATCAAAGATCCATACTACCTGGCCTCTGTCAGAGACATCGCGGCCGACCACCAGAGCGCCGTGCACCGAGACCGGAATCGAGTCGGCTGGCGGATTGACCTTTTGCGACGCCTCCGAGACACGCGCATTGAGGTTGGTCTTTCGCTCCTCGCGTCTGATGAGCCGCAGACTCGACTCCATGATGCTGCGGATGTGCTCGACGATGGCGCTGGTGTTGGATCGGTTGGCCGAGTGGACAAAGTTGGTGTAGACGACGGGCCGGGCATGGCAATCGAGGCCGATGATCCGCTGTGCAAGGCAGAATCGTCCATGGTTGACCCCAACAGAGCGATTTTTGTGAATCCGGGAGTCGACGTGCGATAAAACCAATGAAATCCAAGTTCATGACGGTTCACGACGGGCTGGCGCATCCGCTGTGGATGCCTGATGGCAGGTGCCGAGACATGACAACCAGGGCCTCGATCCAGCAGGCAACCGTACAGCCGACAACAAGATGCTGGTCAGGGCCCAGAGACGGCCGATGCAACTCACCATGCTATGAGACAGTGGATCCGCTCTGCAATCTGGGCACGGCACAGCGTCGTGCTCGGCCGGGAGCTGCTTCCTGAACTTCAGGGTTCCCTTCAGGGCGGCTGAGGCACTGACAACGGGGTCGGGGTATTCGGCATAGGCGGCCAGATATCGCGAGAGCCTGAGCGTTCCAGCCGGCGACCGTCCAGTTCAGACCAATGCATCCCCGCATCGGTCGCCAGCAGGAGAGAAGACAAAGCGTCGGCGTTGGCTCGGTGGAATGGGGCGGGCGACCTTCCTGCATCTGTTCCGAGCGGAGCCACCTCCGAGCCATGGAACTGGCATGGGCAGCATCGTCCCCACGGCTCTCACTACGGATGGTGCTTTCATCCGCCACGCCTCGTCGTCCTGGTGCGTCGCATATCTGCCATATCCACTCACTCGTCTTTGTCGCAGTGCTCCGCGAGCCGGGGGTCGCTGTCGATCATGCTCCTGACCGAGGCCAGCAGCGCGGCGAGCTGCGTTGGCGATGCCATCGAGGGCTATGTGGTTAGTGACGACGGCGGCTGGTGCAGTTGCGCTTTGAGTCCGTGGCTGCAGAGCGGAGGCTGGCCTGGATGCTGGTCCTTGGTCGTGAGGAGGGCTGCTGCAAAGCGAGAGAGGTTCCCCTCCTGTTTGCCACCGTTTCTGGCTGCTGAGTGCTCGGAATTTTTTTTTTTCCCTCTTTGGGTGTGCTGGGGCGGCACCGTCCTGGCTCCACAACGACCATCACCCCGAGCCCCGGCGGTTCGCCCCTCGCTCGATATCCATGAGACACGTAAGCACCAAGAAATGATGCATCAGCAGAGACAGGTGTGCAGCCAAGTGGCCGTTCCGTTGAGGCCATCCTTCGATACGGCTCGCCGACCCACATCTGTCGGTCTCGCACACAGCCCTCACGGCAGCTGTGATGAAATTCGATGTATTGTGCAGTGTTCTCCTGGACAACGCTGGTGAAGGAAGCAATGATCGAGCACACTTCGAGCGCCACCGCCTCAGAGAACAGAGCAATGGAGAGAGAAAAGAATGAAAGAGAAGAAATGTAGTCATCCAGAGCCGCGCCAGCTGTCGATCCTCACTGCCTGCCAGGATGGCCGTCAATTATTTGCTTGTTGCTGGCTGCTGGTGATCTGATATCCAGGCCGAATTAATGGCCCAATGGCCGCCGATCGAGTTGCATGTCTCGGACCATCGCTTGGCTCTGCGCTCGCCTGGCTGCGTCCGTCCTTTCGTGCGCCTGGATTGACTCTGGCCTATTTAAACTCTGGGACCTTGCCAGTCATCAAGAGTCCGACGATGAGGCCAAACAGCCCAATGATCGATCCAAAGATTTCGATAATCAGAACCTTGACAAACAGCACGGGATCCGCGGCGTCGGCAAGGGCGCAGCTGGAGCCCGTGATGCCGACACATATTCCACAAAACAGATTCGAGATTCCGACAGTGAGACCCGACCAGAACATGGCGTAACCTGCGCATTGAGAGTCGCCCGAGGAAATAATGTGACAGCAGCGGCAACAGTGAGGGTGAGCGCACGTTGAGCGGGGTGAAGCACATCGAGCCGAGGGTCAATGAGGAACGGCTGGCCATGCGCTGATTCAGATGACGACCTTACCGGCAAAGTAGGCGTCGCTGCTGAAGCCACGAGTGACATCTTCGCTGTTCGACAGCTTGGCGGTGAACACGATGCCAATGATCAGGCCGTAAATGGCGACGACCTCACAGAAGATGATACTGATGGGGGAAGCAAGCGTTAACATATGACCATACGCCGCAGAGCACACACGATGATGACCTGAGCGACAGCACGGCCGCTGCCCGCTAATGTATGCATCGGTGGCGACGGCGGTACTATGTCTTGCTTATCGTACCCAACCTCCACTTTCCACCCATCACCTGGGCTCTGTATGTGCTCGTCTCACACATATCCGTGCTTGCCTCGCGCTCCCTCAACGACCCTTGCTCATTTTGCTTGTGCTGCACGTACCTGATCAGATTCTTTGTCCGGATGCGAGGGACCTTGACGGCAGCGCCGAGGATGCTGGAGCCGGTGATGAAGATGCCCCTGTATCAAAGCAAGTGAGCAGAGAGGGTAAGAAATCACCAATGTTTGCCGTATCCAGTCCAGCCAGCCAGCCTTGGCGAGTTGCGCGTTTGGCCAGGCAGGCTTGGATGCAGCGCTCGCAGCAGCAGCCGCAACACCAACAGCGTCAAAGGACAGATCGCCAGATGGCCGATAGTAGCTATCAGCACCAGCGACACGCACGCCGGTCGCGAAATAGCCAGCCACATCGCCGAGCGCCCGTGGCTCTCTGGGGGGCATCACGAGTCGTTACCATGCCGCTCCGATGACGCTGAGGCCACAGGTGAGTGCCGTTCCAAGGGTCGCCCACATAAAGGGCGAAGTGCTGGTGAGGTAATATCCGACGTCGAACTGATACGCGTTCTTGGTGAACAGGAGCTCGAGAGTCACGGCGACTCCAAAGGCGACGGCGATGAAGCCCAGGATGGCGGGTTTGGAGTACAGAATCGACATGGCGCTGATGCGGTGCCGGCACAGAAAGAGGAGGCGGAGGGAGGCTGGGGACGGGTGCGCCTGCAGATAGGGGGGGGGCCGGTGCCGAGAGAGCGCTGCTGGGTCGGAAGCGGGATCAAGGACAGAGAGTCGACCAAGGCGAGCTTGGGCTGGCCCTGGTGGAAAGCGGCAGGGCAAAACCGGGACGGCGGGTTCGAGTGCGGCTGGAGCCAAGCGCTCCCGGGTTTGGCCGGCGCTGTCGCCCTGGACCCGCCACTCGTCCTGGAATCCGGCGGCCTTCCTGGGCGCAACTCCCCTCCTGGACTCATCTGCACCGGCGCGGATCTGCCCCTGCGTGCATCGGCCTGCGTCTCTGCCCTGCATTGAGCCGCGTCTGTGTGCATCGTCTCTAGCGGCATCCGCCTGCATCACCCGTGTTGTCTTTTGTCCCTCCCTTGCTGCCCGGCATCTGCCATGGAGCAGCCCTCGTCGCCCCCCGTCAAGCTCTCGGTCAGCCAGCTGGCTCAGCAGTTTGAGCAGTCCATCCGCCAAAATACCACCCAAGAAACCGACCACGGCTCGGCTGTCTCGGAGGTGGAACATGCACCCAGCAAGCGGTTGTCCATCGTCAGGCTCGCCCGGCCCGAGTCTATTCTGGTGCGGCCTACACATGGTCCGTCAATCTCGACTTTGGCTGCAACCACAGCCTCGTCGCCGGTTCTTGTCATTCCGCCATCACCGAGTCGACCCGAGTCGGCGCTATCCCTCAACAGGGCCTCGTCGACAGGCTCGCTACATATGCGATTCAGCATGCCTCCTCCCAGGCCCGCCAAGCCCCCGTCGCTGGCCGCCCCATCGCTGTTCACCGCCAACGGCACTTCGCCCACCCCACGGAGCCCTTATTTGCCCGAAGAAGAGCGCCACACGTCCAATTCATCGCCCCTTCCTCAGTCCATCCCGCTCTCTCAGCGGATAGCAGCCCTCAACGCAGCATCGCAGAGGCCGCTTTTTCCAAGCTCGAACCAAGTCCATCCGACGTCCTCCTCGGCACACGATGTGTACGCATATGCACCGTCAAGCGTCGATCCGTGGGGCGATACCGAGTCTCAAAGAAGCTACACGGGCACTTACAATTCGTACGAGCGGCCTTCCAGCGTGCTGTCCAATTATTCGTCGTCAGGGGCGCTCCCGCCCAAACCTATCAAGAAGATAGCACCGCCGCCGCCACCTTCTCTGCGGTCCAAGCGGTCCTCGGTCCTTTCGCTTCCAAAGCGTCCGTCCATCTCTGGATTCTCCGAGGCTTCGTTGCATCAGGAACGGCATCAAGCAACGCCCACGGACCACTGGAGTCATCGCGTGGATCGGCTAGTCCTCGGCTCCGACAGCCCAGACTTGCCTGTCGAAGGGGCTGAGCGAACAGCGACGGCCTCGACAAGCTCGAACGTCTACACCGAGTCCGGGGGTGAAGATAAGGTGGAGCGGATGAAACGCAAGCGGAGCCAGATCGTGGCGGAGATTGTCGACACCGAGCGACAGTATCTGGACGATTTGCGGATTCTCCGCGAGGTGTTTGTCGTCCCGGCAATCGAAGCCAAGGCGCTGCCGCCCGGCGACATCAAGGTTCTGTTTGGCAACCTCGATGCAGTCATCGAGACGGCCGAGCTGGTTGTCTCGGCACTCGAGGACGCCATCGCCAAGTCCCCCGACCCGGAGGGCCAGCCCCTGGGCAGCACCTTTTTGTCGGTGCTCACTCCTATCGAGCGGGCATATTGTGAGTACTGCAAGCACAACGAGGCGTGCGTTGCCAAGCTCGGTGAGTACGTCTCGCCCGAGTGCCCCGAAGAAATCAAGGCATTTTTGAAAGAGCGCCAGGCGCAGCTCGTGGGCCGGACACTTGCCTGGGATCTGGCCTCGCTGGTGATCAAGCCGGTCCAGCGCGTGCTCAAATATCCGCTTCTACTGCGGGAGCTGATCAAGGAGACTCAGTCCGCGCACCCAGACTATGCCACTCTGGTCGAGGTTCAGCTGCGGTTTGAGCGGATCGCAACCAACATCAACGAGGTCAAGAAGCGCAAGGACATTGTCGACAAGTACATCGAGAAGAAGGGCAACGTCAACGTCATTCATGGCATCAACAAGAAGTTTGTGCGCGGCACCGAGATGCTCAAGCAAAAGACCGGCCTCAGCGGCGACATCACGCTCGACTCCGACTACGATCGCATCTCGACGCAGTTCGGCGATAAGGCAACGCTTGTTGCAGTGCTCAAGCGCGACATTGCCGCCTGGAACGATGCCGTCAGCAAGTACGTCAAGGCGCAAGAGTCTGTCTACCTGGGACTAGAGGATATCTACAAGATGAACCTCGATTCAGCCGATACGCGCGATCTTGCGCTCTATCCCAGCTTCCAGCTGCTGTTGGACTATCGTCGAGAAGCCACTCGGGTCAGCTCTGAGGTCATCCGCGATGCCGAAAAGCTGTCGGACCGGCTGGTGGACATGCTGGACCAGCTGTCTGCAGTCTTTAGGGAGCCGCTGCTGCTGATGAAGAAGCGGAACGAGAAATTGCTTGACTTTGACCGAGTGCGCGCCATTCGGGCCAAAGGCGAGACGGTGAGTCCAAGCGCCGCGTGCATGTTCGAGGCTTCATGTTCGAGCTCTTGCTGAGACGCGCGGCTATGAACGATCTACTTGGCCGGCTACGGATGGCGCCAGACGGCCGGCAGTTGGAATGGACTGGTGCAGATCCGAGTCTGTTGCCTTGGATCAAGGGCGAGGCTGTTTGGGACTGAGCTGTGGCCGACGATTATTCCGATGTCGGAGACATGGTGCATCTTGGTGTAGGGAGTAGCCCGTCGATGTCCGGCTTGAGCAAACCCATTGCTGACATGGCTTCTATCTGCCCTGCACCACTGCCGAATCACCGATCGACACAACCACCGATCGACACAACCACCGATCGACAGCCGGACAGCTTTCTCGAGCAGTCTGCGGCAGAGTATCCGTCCATCAACGCCCAGCTGATAGAGGAGCTCCCGCTATTGACGCACCATGCGCAGAAATATGTCGGCCGAATCTTTGATATGCTCATGGTCTCCCAGGCCCGGATCTATGTGCAGCTGACGGAGACCTTGGCTCCGATTTGGGAGAACGCGAGCGTAGGCACTGGAGCACACTGGCGCAGCGACGATATTGTCCTTGAGTTCCAGGAGGCATTCCGCATTGGATGTGAGGCGGAGCAGCTGGCCTCCCAGATCGACTTGCTGAGCTCGTGGTGGAAGGTGACATGGCGTAAGTAGCAACATGTGGGCTCGAATCGTGTCGAGTCGATCACCGCTAACCAAGTCGGATGTTCTCTTGACCAGCCGAGGACCGACATCCGCTGGAGGGCCGACAGCTCGAAAGAACGGGATCAGTCCACGAAAGCCCGTTTTTGAAAAAGTCGCTGACGTCTGCTCGCGGTAGGTCGTGATCATGTCCTCTGGCCCCGCTACAGCTGCTGCTACTGCTGCTGCTTGACTAACAGTCACTGCGATACCCGTCCCCAACCCCCGCTCTCTGGACTTTGCAGAATCCGCCTTCCAGTTCCTGAAAGGAGGATCGGGAAATAACCCGCGACACAGCATCATTCGCGTACCCAAGTTTGGTCGCAAGGCAAGCACCAACGGCTCTGATCCCGGGGAGCCACGAAGCCGATCGACGTCGCTGGACGGCCCGTATCCATCCCCCGGCCCGAGCAGCGATCGTGGGACTGTCCACGGTAAGGCTTTGCTGCGATACAGGCATCCATGGAGATTGTGTCATCGTAGCTACTCCGAGCACGGCCAATATGGATGATGATGGCAGCAGGTCTATCTCCAACCCTCGACTTGGTCCAGTGTGACCCGGCCAGACTCTGGCAGCCTGTGCGGCAGCCCGTGCGGCTCGCTCGGTGAACCATAACTGAAACTGGATGTATCTGCACTCCGCCACGACAGAGCTGCCCAAGCCCGAAGGCATGCGAGTGTCGTTCTATGTCCGGGCGCTCTACGACCACGAGCCCCAGAACAGCGACGAGCTCGAACTGGCCGAGAGCCAGATCGTTCATGTCGAGTTCATTGCCGACGACAACGCTGGATGGTGGCTGGGCCGCCATACCGACGAAAGCGGCCCCGTTGGACCCGAGGGATGGTTCCCACGCGACTACGTCGAGTGCATCGACACTACCAGCTGAAGCACACCGGTCCGTTGTCTGCTCAATTCAAAGTCCGGAGATGCCCGCACTTGGGGTAATGCAACCATCGCACTGGCAGCCGAGCACCACAAGCCTCCTCTGGCCTACGAGTCTTTTCATCTTGCTGAGCCTTGGCCAGCCAACCACCCCCCCCCACATACCGCTTGACTGGCTCTCGTTTCTTTCCGGCTCTCGATTTCGTCAGGCCACTCTGGACCACTACTCCATTTCATCTTGCTCGCCCATTTTTTTTTTGTATGTTATCGAGTCCCTTGCTCTGCTCTGCCTGTCTTGCTTTCATAGACCGTCGACACCCGCTCCGCTACCGGCACAGCCATTCTATGCCTCACTCCTGCTCAATACAGTGCTTTTGTCGTGAGCGAGACAGCCGGCCATGCCTTTGCAGCTGGCGGAGCAAACCCTGGCTTTTCGGACACTTGCCCTGGCCCTGTTGCAGCGCACTCGTTGTCCTGTCTGTCCACCCTCCGATGGCGATGCTGTTTCTGATGCTGTTTGCGTTGATGTGAATGCAGCCCACGCCGATGCCGTTGGTTCCGTAGCTCATATCATTGATACTTCGTTGGTGCCCCCCGCTGGCGACACCCCAAAGCTCCCAACGACCCCAATTGCGCTTTCCCACCAAGCCGGATCACAACGCTTTCCGGTAGTCTCAAGCATCAGCCCCAGAGAGCGTCCTCCGCCAATGATCTCGGTGACGATCGCTCTTTCCCGCCAACAGCACCCCATCAATCCCATCGATATGACTTCCCCGGCCGCTCACAACTTGCACGAACAAATGCACACTGCCGCCGCATCTGCTGATTGTTCCCATCCCCGCCTTCTGCCTGAGCCCCCCCCCGCCGGGATCCCTTCCGCCGTCTGCTGGCGACATTGCCAGAACCCGCTCGAGCGACCCAGCGGGGCCCAGAGGTCGCTCGTGCTGCCCGTCCCTATGCTCCCCTCTTTCCTCACACCCGCAACGGCGTCGACACATTCGTGTGGACGTCATCCGGAATATTTCAAGCGGCCGTCTCGCTGCCGCCAGTGCTTTGGCCGCTTTTGTGCTTGAATCATCTCTCGCTCTATCCATCTCTCGCTCTATCCATCTCTCGCTCGGTCATCCTCGCTTGCCTATCATGTCCCTCGATTCATGGACCGTGTCGGACATCAAATCGGCAATGTGGCAGATCGTCACGACGGTATGTGCTCCGACCGCTTCCCTTTCGGTTTCCATGTTGCGACTCTCAGTGATCCTCTGCTTGCCCGTATCGCCCGTATCGCCTTGCTGGTTCCTGTCTACTCGATGCAGAGCGGCCGAGATCGATGGCTGCTTTCTGCTCTTGGAGTTTCTCCCACGACAGGGCTCATCAACTCGACTTGATCGGCCTGCACTCCCCTTCTTCCCACTTCTCTATCGCCGAGTTGACGAGCGGGAAGCACCATCAACTTCCACCGCCTTTCGAATCGGCCAGACATGAGGCCTTGGTGGACCGCCTTCACACCCATGTCTGCGCTGCCGAAGAGCGAGATTGAGCCTCATTTACAGCCTCTACCAGTCGATCCCGGCGTCGTGCCTATCGCATCGCTCGCTCTCGCTCTCGTCCGGCGCAGAATCCTCCCATCGGCGTTTTTTTTGGGGGAGGGGAGCGGCCCTGTTCTCGGAATGTCTCTGCCTGTTCGTCCGGGGTGCTTGGGTCGTCCAGGACATCCCATTCCGTGATCTCTCTTCCCGCGCTAACGCTTTCAATCGCTGCTTGCCTCCAAATCACCACACTCTGTTCCTCCCACCGCCCCATCCCTCCATTCGTATAGCTCGAGGGCCATTCCAAAAGCATCCAGCTCATCAATGACATGGCCGAGAATGCCAACATGCACATGATCAACTTCCTCGGCGTCGTCACCATTGGGCTGGTCGGAGGCGTCCTGATCTTCCTGAACGTCAAGGGAGACCTGCTTTCGGACGTGTTCTGTTATATCGGGCCAGCATACTGCTGCATTCTCGGCGCCGACAAGAGCGACGCAATCTTCCACAAGAAATGGTGAGGATGTACAGCCGATGGACTGGCGTGGGAAGGCAAAGCGCAGAGGGGAGGGGACGGCTCTGCATTGGCGAGGCGGGGGAATCTGGGCCAACGTTGGGTCTCCAAAATTGCCCCGTGGATGCTTGACTGTGGGATCGTATCCTGATCTTGGACAGTGTGTCTACCATTGAAAGCTGACCACGAGGGGCTGTCAGTGCGAGGTGATCATGAGTGGCGGTGGGCTCAAACCACCTTCATAGCCGTATACTCACCACTCGCTTCGCTGCCGATACACTCTGTTGTGGCGTGGATCGCCCACTCGCTCCTGTAGGCATGTCTACTGGTAGGGCAATCAAGCCTCGTGGCAAGCGCGAAGCTGGGGATCTGCCAACTCTCGACGCTAAATCAATCATGGATCCACGAAGCTGACACAAATCTCTGGTGTCGCTCCTCGTCTTCTAAACGGCCTGCAGGGTGGTGCTCGGATTCCTTCATCTGATCGAGTACGGCAGCGGTCTGGTGCTCAAGGCCCTTCCGCTCTACTACTTTTTCAAGACGCTGCTGCTGCTCTATATCGCCATGACCCCCGAGGTGCGTATCTTGCGGCTTCTTGGCGGAGATTGACTTGACGGCCAGGAATGCCTTGTGAACGGATGATCAACTCGGAGCCAATGGCAGGGGATTGTTTGGAACGGGGGTGTGTCGCTGCTATCGGATCAAAACCTGCTCCATGCATGCGTCTCCGGACTAGGTATGCTGACGTTCCTGTGGTACACATGCCGCACATGTCGGCTTTGCACTGGCTTGTGCTTGCAGGGTGCGGCAGGGGTCTACGAATGGCTATTGAAGCCCATCGCTCCCGCCATCGAGGGTGCTCTCGGCATCGGCCAGGTTGTGCCTCCCATCGCACCGGCAGCAGAAAAGTCGGACGGCACAGAAGCTCCACCGGTATCTGCTCCTTCGCCGGCTGCCAAAGCTGCCGAGGGTGATTCCAAATCGATCAAGGGTGCTTTCAAAAAGTGGATATCCCAGTGAGAATATAGAATGGAGGATGCAGATGGAGAATGCAGGATGCAGGATGGAGGGTGTGGTATCCCGCCGTTTGTTCGCGGCGTGGAGCAGAGGTGGGAGCAGCGGATATCCTGAGCTCTTTGGAGTCAAAGGACACCTTTGTGCTTGGATACTGAATACAGTCAATCCAGAAGAAACGGGACAGTCACTTCCTGGCATCAGAGGCTGAAGCCTACTGAACTTCCGTAGGCTCCGGTGAGCAAGCCATTCGATTACTTCCAGTCCTGGTTGGTAATCTCTTTGTCTCTGGTGGTGGATGAACTGCTCAAAGTACTTGGCGAACCTGAGTCTCTGTGGGCTGGATGCATAGACCCTCCCCTGTTTCTAGGAGGCACTCCCAAAGGCAGTCACCACCTCAGTCTCCTTGGACATACTTGCTTGAGCATGATTGCAATGAGTGGGTGGGTGTATTCAAGTTCCAGAAAAATCAACTGTCCAGGCTCAGAACAGGGTGCTCATTGTGCATTGGAAACGCTGTAGAAGACATGCGCATTCAATCAGAGGATGCATGGCGCTCCCATGGTTTGCATTATCACATGCTCGGATAGCTGGTCAGGTCAGCGATCCGCACTCTGCAGTCTGGGCGGCGGGTTGGTAGAGACTCCAGGGTCACCAACAGCGCGAGGTACTCCTGGACCGCCACGGGGTCGTCCCAGACATTCAGGTCCGGGAAGAAGGCACTGAAGGTCGTTTCAAAGCCAAAGTAGCGCAGTCGGGGCAGACGCGAGAGGATCCTGGCGATGCCGGTGGTGCTGAGCATCGATGTGACGGAGAGGGTTTTGACGATCCGGAGGGACTCGAGGAGCTGCCAGCTGCCCGAGCCCGCAGCCATTTTGGAGGAATCGGTTGCCGGCGCCGAAGAAACCGATATCGACGATGCGGACGACGTTGGCGCCATGAACAACGTCGACGACGATGACGGCACTGACGGCACCGCAGTAGTTACAGACAGTGTTGCTGGAGTCATCGCAGCAGTGGTCGATGTTGCTTGCGTTGCAGTCGATGTCGAGGAAGTGTCGGCTCCCAGCCACGCCTTAACCACCAAGTCATCCAGGCCCTCGAACTCGACCAGTGCCAGCGATTCGAGATTTGGGCAGTATTGGGCCAGCAGGAGCAGGCTCTGGTGCGAGTGCGCTTTCGACATTCCGCTGCCACTGAGCTCGAGCGAGGTCAGCGAGGCACCCCAGCCCCGGCAGACAAAGTAGATGCCGTGGTGGGAAAGCTCATCCAGGGACGAGAACCGGGACAGGATTGGCAGCGATGCCGTGAGGCCCCAAATGACCTCGTCCGTCATGGCCCGCTCGTTGTATGAGTGATCTGAGGAAGGGATATTGCGGGACAGCGGTGGTGTGTTAGGTCGAATATGACAGGCAGTCAGGCTGGAGCAAGCCGGGTCGGGTGCAGTTCCAGAATGCGAGCTGGAATGATGCATAGCGGTGGCTGCAGGACTCGACACGAGCGACCCAGGAAACGATTGCCACTGCTGCTAAATCCATGCCACATCCCCCCCCCGCAATACTTACACTCCAGTGCCCGTAGCGACTTGCAGTGTTTCATGACCAGCCAGAACAGCGGACTGGCGACTCGGTCGATCTCGGGGCAGGCGGCGATTGTGAGAGAGTCGAGGAGCGCTCCCCACTCGGGCAGAATCTGGGACAAGGTTGAGATGAACATTCGTTGGTGCGAGGAGAAGTTGGCCCTGGCAGGCTCCGCCAATGCCAGGTTGATGGGAGCTTCCGCCGCGGCTGCTGCTGTTCCTAATGCCGGGACGTGCGTCAGGGCCGGGTCCAGGAAGGGCAGGGCGTTTCCGATATGGGTTTCAAACTCTGCCGAAGACGAGGCCCGATAAGGCGTGCAGTTTGAGATGGAGAGAGACCACTGCACAGGGCTTGCGGGTTGGGGTGTTCCTTCGAGACCGACTTTGGCGTGGCTCGGTGGGAGATCTGCATCATCGATAGACCCAGCGCAAGAGCCGTGGCAGATCCGAAAGGCAAACTCGAGGAGCTTTGTGACGGCGTAGAGGTCGAGGTGCTTCAGCTCCAGCTTGGACCACACGGCTGGAAGGCATACAAGACTGTTGAACCGCCTTGAGATTCTACAGAGTGATCGTCGGGAAGGGGAGGGGAATTAGGGTGGTCAGATGGGTTTGTCGGTCTCATCGAGCGATGGACTGGGGGCCAAAAACCCGAGATTGCACTGGCGTACCTGCGACATCGGAGGCGATCGACAGGAGGAAGGAGAGCGAGGATGGCGAGGAGCAAATCCGAGTGGCCCTGTGGAAGGCAAGCTGCATCGGATCTTGGAGCAGACGGTGGATACATGGTCGGGAATGGCTGTGGTTTCGATAGCATCGGGGAGCGTGCCCATGAGCAACGGCGATCGAGAAAGATCCACGGCGAACGAAGGCGATCCGGAGCGAGGAAGAGCAGACAGCTGAGGTTTTGTGAGGACGCCAGGCCATGGCTCGGACGCACGATGATTGGACAGCGCGTGCGCAGTATGTGTGGCCAATGGAAACGGGTGCTGGCCAGAAACACACGACCATGAACATGGCGATGAGCAAGGTGGTGAGCACGGCGATGAGCATGGTGGTGAGCATGGCGATGAGCAAGGTGGTGAGCACGGCGATGAGCATGGTGGTGAGCATGGCGATGAGCAAGGTGGTGAGCACGTTGATGAGCACGGTGATGAGCACGGTGATGAGCAGCGAGCGCACTGCATTGGAGCGACCTCGATGGCCCTCTTGGGATCTCGACGCAGAATTATTGTCATTTATTCCAGGATCGATCATGGGTGGCTGGGCGCTGCCCAGATCACATCGACGGGACGCAAGCCCGAGGCCCACGACACAACAGCTGCAGGCAAAGGCGACCCAGGGCGTTCGCTTCGCGAGTACGGTTGAGTCGCACGGAAGCTTCTTCCTGATTCGGGACCGGATGGCACGGGCAAAGCGACAGTCGAGCGAGGCTTCTCAGCGACGCCAGAGGTTTCAGCGACGATATCGCCGTGCAGCAACCCAGATTCAAGTCGCAGAGGAGATGCAGTTCCAAGAGCGGATCGAGCGAGCGAACGGACGAAAGGCCGGCCAGATCGAGCACGTTGAGCACGCGAAGAGCAGCAAGGGGCCGCAGATCTGAGATGCGGCTGCACCCATCGAGGTAGAGCGCCTTGAGCTGCGACAGAGCCGAGAGGGGCTGGATCGAGGAGACCGAGGTGCATTCGGTCAGTTTGAGCCACTCCAGCGATCCCAGACCAGCAAGAGGGCCCAGTGACTCGATTCGGCAACATTCTTGGAGATTGAGTTGATACAGGGCGCTCAGTGATGCGATCGGCTTGATGCTGGTGAGGAGCGTACAGCCGCCCAGGTCCAGAGACTGGAGTCCGGTCAGCTCTCGCAGAGGTTCGATGGAGACGATTCCCTCGCACTGCAGCAGATCGAGGTTTCGGAGCATCGACAGGCGTGCGACAGGCTCTATGGAAGCGATGCGGACGCATCCTGCGGCGTTCAGGATCCGAAGTTGTGCGAGGCTTTCGAGGCCGGCCAAGGACGCAAGCTTCGGGCATTCGCTACAGTTGAGATCTTGCAGCGAAGTAACGGATCGGAGAGGCCAGAGGGTGGTGATCAAGGAGCAGCCGGCGACACTGAGGGCGACAAGCTCTCGCAGGTCCGACAGAGGGTCAAGGGACGGAAGAAGCGTGCAGTAGTCGAGATTGAGTTTCGTGAGGCGACGCAGGTTCCTCAGTGGTTCGATGCAGGAGATGGACCGGCATCTCTGGAGGTGCAGCTCTCGAAGGCCGGCGAGAGACCGCAGAGGTTCGAGTGACTCGATCTGGGGAGACTGGCTCAGATCCAGATCGCTCAGACTTTGAAGCGCCGCCAGCGGAGAGAGTGAGACGATGCCGATGCACTTGGAGAGGGTCAGATGCTCCAGTGAAGAGAGGGAGCGCACTGGCTCGATCGAGCGGAGTGAGGGGCAGTTTGCGAGGTGCAGGGTCTTGAGGGACGAGAAACCAGCAATGGGTGCGATGCATTCGAGGTTGGCACAGCCGACCAGACGAAGCTCGGTGAGCGGAGGCGCGGCATATGTCGTCAAAGAACTGAAAGCCAGCGACGGCGGCGGGATCGAGACGATCGAGCAGTCTTCCATCGAGGAGGGAGTGTCGGCCTCCAACGGCAACGGATCGGAGGACAGTGGCGAGCCAATGCATGAGGAGGCTGTTGCTGATGGCGACATCGGGTCCGAGATCCCAGATGATATCGGAGAGAGGGGCCAAGCGACATCCATGGGTGACGGAGGGTCAACGGGCGACCGGCAAGGCGTTGCCGAGGGAGTGTCGGCAGCCAGGCTCACCGGCGAAGGCGGGCACGGTGCGCCTGCGACCACGACCCGATGCGAAGACCCAGAGAGCGAGTCCGGGAGTCGATACAGCGGCGAATCCTGTATCCACAGCGTGACCAAGGATTTTGCGAGGCACCCAAACGAAGCGGGCAGCTCGGCGAGCGAGCGAGACTGGATGACCATGGCCGTGGGCCGCCAGAAACAGGTGGTTTCGGGCAGCTGCTTGCAGCCATAGCCGCTGTAGAGACCGTAGTCGCGGAAGTCGTGCAGACCGACGGTGTCGGGAAAGGAGCCGTCAGCCATCCAGTCCCAGAGGAAGGACGAGCCTGACTGAGATCGAGAAGAGGCATGTGGCCAGCGAGCCCAGAGGATACTGCGATGCTCTTGGGCAAGGGCCCTGACGCTGTCCAGCAGCTGTGGATACAGGTGGACATTCTGCCACAGGATCAGCTCGCAAGGGTGCGGGTCAGGACGGGTGCGGTTGAGAAACGAATCGGCGGCAACGATGAGGTGGGCAATCTGATGCGAGGGAATCGATCGAGCAGGAAAGCCAAAGTACTCGCGGAAGAGGATCTTCCAATACATTGGCTGGGAGAGGAGAGCACGGGCATGCCGGGACAGCGAGCACAACTTGGTCCACTCCACCGGGCCAACGTGGTCGATCAGCAGACTGGCCACCACCAGGACCGAGCGGCACTCGACCGACAGAGGCGGGGAAGCAGCGGGTGGGAGCTGGGGGTGCTGGGAGAGCCGCGGGGAGGCCATGGCCGAAGCAGGGAGATGGGGATGGAGCGCTGGCGATGCGCTTTCAGCGGGAATGCCCGTCCAGAAGCAAGACGGAGGTGTGGCCGAGGACGCGGAAAGGGACGAGGGGGTGTGGGCATGATCAGGCTCGAGACCATGGAATGGGCGACGGGGGATGGGCGACGACATTGGGGTGTTTGATCGAGAGAGACATGCAGAGCATGAGAGGGAGGGCCGGATGTCGAATTAAGCTGGCTGGAACTCAGGCGGACTCAGTTGGATGCAGTTGGATGCAGTTTGATGCAGTTGGACGCAGTTGGATGCAGTTTGATGCAGTTTGATGCAGTTGGATGCAGTTGGATGCAGTTGGATGCAGTTGGATGCAGTTGGAGCTCGCTGCCCCGAGTTGCTGCCCCGGCTGCTGCCCCGGGCGAACCAAGCATCAACAGCAACAGCAACAGCAACAGCAACAGCAACAGCAACAGCAACAGCAACAGCAACAGCAACAGCAACAGCAAGGGAAAAGCCCGGCCCCGATTGGCACGATAAGGTCGCTGCGCACAGCAATCTTGGTCACCGGAGCCAATGGGCTGGCGCGAAGGAGCCACGTGACAGCACCAAGAGCGAGGAGCGAGGGCATCTCGGCGGGCATCTCGGCGGGCGACACAGAGCTGCAGCGCCACAGGGCAGCTGGATGCGTGGCGCGGCGCCGGTGCGTCGCACAGCTTGCGCAGCCGGCGGTGGTGGAACACTGGTGGAACACTGGTGGCAGGGCGGTGGCGCAGGAACAGTGGAGCGCGCGGGCGGCGCGGGCAGCGATTGGCTGGCGACGGACCACTGAGAAACCGCGCAGGCCATGGGCGCACAAGCGACGCGCGGCAGTCAGAGTGGGGGCGAAAAGCGAGCGTGGCTCCGGTCACGAGGATTGGGCTGTGCGCAGAGCGAGTGCTGACGGCGACAGTGCCGTTGGCAGCGCTGTTTGCTTGGCGGTGCTGGTGATAGTGGTAACGACAGTGCTGTTGGCGGTGCTGTTGGCAGTGCTCAGTCGGTATCGACTTGGTATCGACTTGATATCGACTTGGTATTGACTTGGTGTCGACTTGGTATCGGCTTAGTGCCAACTTGGTATCGGCTGCTCGTCTTGGCTCTGCCTGCTTGGCTCGCCTCGCGATACCCTTGCTATCACTCGCTACTTGCTGTCACTTGCTATGTGCTAATTGCTGTCACTTGCTATGTGCTAATTGCTATCACTTGCTATGTGCTAACCATCGCTTTCATCGATTCATCTCCTGTCGATGCCGCACTTTATCGATTCATCGCTTGTCGATGCCGCTCTGTCCCTCGCATCGCAGTCCTTGCCCCCCGCGGACAATCCCCAGGCCCGTCCCCCAGTGGTGCTGAGCGCCGCCCGCTCAAAGTCGCTCAGCGGCCCTCGCGGCTCTGGCCTTGCCACGCCCGGCCCTGCTCGGCCTGCTTGTGCGTGTCGCCGCGCCCGGCTTTTGGGGGGGGGGCCATCATCGTATATATACCGAGTCGGCAGATACCCGCCTGGCGCTCCCGTTCGTCCAAAGCTGATCCGCAACCGACCTTCCTCATCCCGACCCATCCCAACTCAACCCAGCCCAGCCGGCCCCGTCTCTGGCCCCATCTCTGGCTCCGTCTCCGGCATCCTCATCCCCTCCGATCTCATTGCTTGTCCGCCTTTGCTGCTGTCCCTCTCCCTCTGTCGCTGTCGCATCCTCCATCGCCTCCCGCTGTCCGTCGCCTCCCGCAATACACTGCGCAACCCAACTTCATCCTGCATCGTCTTCTGTCTGCGGATCATTCCTGCCAGCCTGTCGTTGCCGGTCTATCGTCGCCACAGACCTTTGCCGCACTCTCCTTCTCTCGGTCTGCCCTGGTCCCAGCCCGTCTTGTCCGTCCCTGCCATCCGCCCTCGTCCCGGCTCCAGGATCCCGCCCCACTCTTTCTCGTTTTTTCTGTCCTGGTGCCGCCTCTCTCCCCCCCACCAGCTCGTTGCCGTTTTTCGCCGCCATACTTCAAAGGTAAATCTGCTTGCTGGCTGCGACACCACAATTTTCTGCTCCTGCTCAACTGTTTCCTGGCTTTTGCTGGCTGCGGTTGCCTCCCTCGTCGCCATCCTGTCGAACCGCTCTCCCGCCATGGCTGCTCGAGACAGTGATTGCAAAGAGCAAGAGCAAGAGCAAGAGCACTGACATTCAACAACCCCTGGCGTCAACAAACCCAGTCTTCTCGTCCAGATCCCAGTGACATTGTCCGCGCACTCGCCTGTCCAATCTCTCCACTCGCATCAGTGCCATGTCGACTTCCAGCGTTGATTTGCTCACCGACACCGCTTCCATCCAGTCCATGATGGCTTCGGATCTGCATAGCCCTCGGAGGCGCCTGCAGGCCAAGCCCAAGTTCGAGCGTCGTCCCTCCGATATCGGGCTCATCCGGACGGCCGTCCTCATGAGTCCCATTAAGCCGCTGGTGCACTACGACTACCACGCCGATTCGACCCCCGCCTCTGGCGTCCCCGACGACGACTCGAGCTTGAGCGACAACTCTTCCGACAGCGACTCGGACGACGTCCCCGAGGATGCCAACTCGAGCAACAGCAGCCTGCCTATTGACGACGACGAGGTCGAAGCGTACCTGTCGGTGCTCGCTCTCAAAACCAAGGCATGGAAAGAGGGCTATCGCACCCTCGACCGTAAGGACTCTGCCGTCTCGCAGCTTGCATCGCCATCCTCGATAGAGTGCCCCAAGGTCGTGGTTGTCTCGCCCTCGGAGCCGGCTGCTACTGCCGAAACTGGCTGCTCGCCTTCGCTCTCGTCCCTTTCAAGCCCGGTGCTGACTCCCCTGTCGCGCAAGGTCACCCGTATCGGCGACGACGGCTCGATGCACATCAACTCGCCCTCGCTGTCCAAGGAGTGCTCGTGTCCGCTCTCGCTGCCCTCGGCTACCCTGGACGCTGCCGACCTGCTGGTATCGCCCTCTCTGGCCACGCTGCGGCTCGCCAGCGCCGGTGTGTTTGCCCAGACAAACCCCATGTGCCCAGTCCATGGCCTGGACGAGGCCTCTTCGGATACGGCCGTGCTCTCGATCCTCGAGGAAATGGACCTGATTTTGGCCTCGAGAGAGTTCAAGGTCCGCTTTGCTGCCGATGCCGACCTCGAGACATGCTACTCGTACGAGGACTATGTCGAACGCATGGCCCACATCAAGAAAAAGTCCAAGATTGCATCCATGATCCCGCGCATCTTCACACGCTCGTCGTAGCGCCACAACGGGGAGGAAAGAAATCCCCATCCCCAGCCCCCCTGCTCTCCATGGTCGGCCATGTCAGTCCACATAATCTCCTCCCGCAATCCCACAAACACACACTCATTCCCTTCGCATTATGCTATTTTTTACTTTATTTTACCCAGTCAACCCTGCTTCAGCAGCCAATCCGCGGTCGTCTGCTGAGCAAGTATTGTTTTGATCTCTCGACTCTTGTCTCCCACTCTCTCTCTCTCTCTGATTCCAAGATCAAGCTGGCCAGCTTGAATCCACAGGATCCTCCCCCCTCCGTTCTTTCCACACACTTATTCTCGTGTATATCTTTAACGCCCATCAGCGCTGCTGGTCCAGAACAACGCCGATATCCTGCCTTTCCCTCCTCCTCCGCCCCCAGCCCCAACTGTCCCCCGCGCCGCAAAACACTCGTCCGTCGACCCATTGCACATCCATCCCACTTGCTCGCACAGCCCCGTCACGAATCAACACTCGAACTCCTCCTTCCAACATCCACACCCACCCCCCCTCGTTTCACGCTCACTTCACGCCCACTCACTCACCATGCGGCCCATGCGAGAAATTGCCTCGCTATTGACTGGACATGGCGCTGGCGGGAACATGCCTCCTCTGCCATGATGGATGGCCCACCGAATTGTCTGGATCAACAACAGAAACGAATACCAAGTAACGCCCCTCGGAAAATACAATCAGGACCACCGAGACATCCCCCCCCCTCCCAAGACCCCCCCCTCAGCACTCTTGAAAAAAATAGTCACAATATTCAAACCCCAGAAAACTGTTCCCCAGCTTCGTTTTATGCACAGGATCCACATCGTCGTCGCTGATACCACGGTCACTGTTTAGCGTTCCAAGTTGCCTGAATCCCGAGCCAAAAGCCTCTCACAACAGCGACGGCTTCTCTGGTGGATCTTGGTGAGTCAATGAGCAGGGGGGGGAAGTAGCGGCAACGGCGTGCCAAGACAGGGGGGTTGCCATTGTCGTTGATGTGTTCCTAACCTTAATCGCCTGCTTTGCTCCCCCTCCCCCGATTAACATTCAGCACGCCAACTGAATGACTCGCCCAAGTTTTGACGTCCTAGACCGAGCCCATCGGCCGATCCCGCATTTGCCGTTATTTATTTGATTTTCCTCACCATATTCATTTTATTCTTTTTCTTTTTTTCTTTCCTTTCTTGATTATTATTTTATCTTGTTTGGTGCCTGGATTGTATGGATCGTGGGCGGTGGATTGTTTGGCTTTGGCACAAACTCCATACCCCTCCTTTCATGCTCCTCTTGACTTGGCGTTGTGGAAGGGCTCGCTCAGAGTACCTGACGAATGTTTGACCCCTTGGGCTCGATGCATCATTCATTCTCCGTCGGACACACACTGAATAAGGAGGCAACTTTTCTCAGGCTACGAATGGCAGTGTAGCACCGCATCACAGAATGGTCATGAGCCAGCACACGATGTTTTGAGGCAACACAAAGTATTTGATCAACGACCAAAAATTCGGGGTGTCCCGTTTCTTTCTGGATATTGGAATAACAAGCAGGCCTTCCAAAAAGTGGGAGAGAGAGAAAAGAGTGAAAATAGCAGCAAGAGAGCGTGAGTAAAAAAAAAAAAGTACAGTAACATACACAATATAGAGACGAAGGGGTCCGACGAGGATCGGATGGGTCGGATTTGCGACGGAGGAAAGGGAGGGAGAGAGAGAGAGAGCTCACGAGGCACCCGAGCCGACTGCATTTGCAGATGGGCGACGGTGCTTGAAAAGCATTGGCGCCATACACAGGGATAGAAGGATGGGCGGCCAGCTGAAAGCCGGTCAAATTGGAGCAGGCGAGCATGCGGTAAACGAGGGGAGGGGCTCGACCGAAGCGAGACAGGTGACAGAGCCAGGGCGGCAGCGATAATGACGACGGCAGCGCCGTTGGAGCAGGAGCGGACCGTGGATACGCAGCATGTACACACGCTGCGACTTCCTGCCGCATGTGTCTGTTCTCTGACCGACCTGCGGACGACGAGCGCGGGCCCTGGAGCCAGTCCCTCTCGCAGCGCTCACATCGGCTGGTCAAGGGAGCCAGTGAGCCAGGCCAGATGTTGGCAGCGACTGCTCTACTTCATGAGCAGAGATTGCTGGGGCTTGGTGGGCTCGGCGTGGGGCGGATGGCCCATCGACATTGCACTGCTCTTGGGCTGCATATGCCCTGTCGACAGGGTTTGTCCATTGAGAACGGCTGCCATGGAAGGCAGCGACGCTGTGCTTGCCGAAGCGGATTTGGGCGGAACGCTCGAGAGGCTGGTGCCGAGAGTGCTGGCGTTGGACGCGGGGGTCGTGGGCCGCGAGCCAATGGCCTGGCCCGGCGTCGAGGGCATCGAGCCGAGTGGAGAGGCGCTTGGGCCAGCAAGGCCCAGCCGCGATGTCAGGTTGCTGAAAACCGAAGCCGCCTGTCCATTCATGGGCACGCTTCCGGGGGGAGCACCGCCCGGCATGGCAATGGCCCCCGGCGGGAATCCGCCAAACGGAGCAAGGGCACTCAGCCCGCCGAGCCGCGGAGCAAAGCCAACGTTGTTTGGGCCAAGGATCGGGGGCTTGCCCAGGGCCATGTTGGGCTGGCCGGGGATGCCACCAGAGTTGCTGGTCTGCAGGCCGTTGATGAGTCCGTTTGAGTGGGCGAGGAGGCCGGACAGATCAAGGCGCCCAGGCGGCTGTGGGGCCATGGCAGCCTGGGCGTTGGCCGCCGAGGGAGGACCAAGGAGCGAGATGTGGGCGTGCTCAATGTGGTACTTGAGGCCGTTGAGGTTCTTGTAGCGCTTGCCGCAGTCGGCGATGCTGCTGTAAACGTGGACGGAGCCACAGTTGCCATTGTTAGCGAGTGAAAACGACGCGAGCATAAAGCGGAGCCAGGCAGCGCGACGAGACGCTGGCAAGCGGGCGGTACAGCCAGATAGCAGCAATCGGGCAACGGGGAAATGTGCCGAAAGCAGTCGGGACGCACGCACCATTGGTAAGGCTTGGAGATGATGTGGTTCATCTCCGGATCACCCGTGTCCTCGCAGTGGCCGTGCTGCATGTGGTACTTGAGACCGCCCGGGTTCTTGTATGCCTTGGTGCAGCCAGCAATCTTGCACTTGTGCGGGCGGTCGTCCTTGCTCACCTCCTCATTCTCGATGTCGCTCGAGACGGGCGAGGTCGGGGCTGGGGCAGGAGCAGGAGCAGGGGTCTCGATCGACGGCGCATACTCGGGCATGGGCGCCGTCGTCTGGAAGGGCATGGTTTGGATGGACGAGGAGTCCCCGCCCATCGACGACGACGAGTCCATGCCGGACCCAGGGTTGTGATCATGGAGCTTGACCTCGTAGTGGACCATGGACAGATGCGAGGCATCCGAGAGACCCGAAACGGTTGTCGGTGGCGCCGTTGATGTGGTCGGGGAGGTGCCGGACATTTCAATGTCCTCGACATCGGGGTCGGCAATGTAGGCCGTGGGCCCGTCAAAGGTCGGCGGCAGGAGGGTGGGAGCATCGTCGCAGACCATGTCATCGAAGCGGTTCTTCTTCTGCATCCGCGGGGTGGCCTTGTAGCTCGAGGCCAACCGCTTGCGGTCCGATGGATTAGACTGGCTCGACTGGGTGCTGGAGTCGGCATAGATGGCTGTGGGGTTGATCGATGTCGGGTGGTTCCGATGGGCATGGCGGTTGGACTGTGGCGAGAGCGGATGGCGGTGGTGCCGCGAGAGCGAGGTCGCGAGCGGGTTGGTATGCGTGTGGGTGCTGCTGCTGCTGGCCATGTCCATATCGGCATCATCATCGATCACAAAGGGCAGCTCGTCGTCGTCGGGGTGATATTCCTCTGGCCGCAGGTGGCAGTCCTCGTAGTGCTGTACAAGATCGTGAAGATTCTCCAGATTGAGTCCACAACAGGTGTAGTCTTTACAGTACTTGTCGTGATCGAGGGCAGAGTAGAATGCATCGACGCCGGGCGACTTTGGCGCAAACTGGAAGATCCTGGAAACCAGGCCAGGCCGTTCGTGATGACAAATCCGATCAGGCCATGGGAACGCCACCGGTATGCAGGTGAGTCATGGGTAGCAGCCGCGATGATGCGGCAAGATATCACAAGACGACCAAGAAGAAGCGCAGCGGCAGACAAATGCGAGAAAAGGACGGTCGTGCGCAGCGGATCAACGTGGATGGCACATTGCGAAATGGTGCACGGAGAGACCGCAGGCGACCGAGGGAGACGAGTCAAGCATCAAGCGGACAGTCGGCAGGCAAATGAAGGACGCCGAAATCGGAGTCGAGAACACAAGTGACGCCAAGAAACAAGCAACGGCAACGATACCAGAGCGACAGCCACGACATCGAAGCGACGTCAGAGCGACCGATGGTGGAACCGAGGGGCGATCGATGCGGTGGAACAGCAGGGATGATGATCGGGCGGGGGTGCGGGGAGGCGCAGGAAATCGGCGGGAAACAGGGCAAGAGACAAACGACTCGGTTAGAAAATGTCCGGTTGCAGCGGTCATTGGACCCGCCTGTGGGGCGGCCAGCAGCCAGCAGCCGAGACGAGCAGCCGGCGTCGGGGGATAGTGGCAGGGCGCTTTCCCAGAAGCAACGAGAAGGGCAGCGTCCTGGCGGAGGAGGCCCGTATCCGAACATCGAGCTCAAAGCTCAGACACCGTGGGGGATGCTGGCAGCCCAAAATAGGCGTCTCCTCGCAAGGTCCGACAACCATGCACGTTCTTTCTGGGGACCGAGGAAGCTGGAAAGCATGGAGCGGCGGCGACCGACGAGCCCAAGGCCCAGACTGCACGACAGCTAATCCAGGCCCACTCGTTGGCTGATGGCGAAGGGTATACATGCCAACGGTGGTGGCGACAACGACAACAGCGACGCTACTCACTCTGAAAGAGACCGGGCCGAGTAGCTGCCGTAGAGCGGACGGCCCCAACTTGTGCTCAGCGATTTGCCCAGGGATCCAAAGATGGACATCTTCCGCCGATAGGAAGCGGGTGAGTTGATGGCTGGCGAGTCGCTGCCGTGGCCGGGGCGGGGCGAGACAGAGTACTCATTCTCGGAAGTGTTTAGGATCCTCGGGTGCTGCGAGACGGACGTATGGAAGGCCATTGGGGGAAAGGGGCAGCTGGCTGTCTGGGAACGAGGGAAAGACGGCCGCTGGGAAAGGGCGTGGTGGCTGGAAAATGTGCAATTACAGAGCAGAGGCAAAGGTAGACCAGGTCAAGGATGGCTGCAAGAGGAGACAAGGCGGCAGGCAAGACGAAGGCCAGATAGGCCGACGGCAGGAATCGTTGGCGGGACACGGGTTGGAGGTTGAGACGGGCGGGTGGTGGTCGGAGTCGAAGTTGAGCCGATGGGAAAGTCGAGGTGGGTGCGAGCGAGGAAAGGCAAGAGGAGCAGGACAATGCAATGAGTACAGCGGCAATGGCGACGAGCTGGGCCACCGGGCACATGGGCGGGGGGCAGCAGGGACAGTAGGCGGCGAGGCTGAAGCAGCCAAGAGTTGATTTCAAATGGAATGCAGTGAAGTTGTAGCAGGCGATGCAGCAGGAGAGATGCAGCGAGCAGGTTGGCCTGCCGACCGGGCCGAGACGGGGCCGACAGTAGCACCTACATGGACAGCAGAGCGGGACAGCAGGCGAACAGCAAGAGGACAGGCGGAGGCGCGCACGATCTCGCCGGCAGGGCAATATGTACAGGATCTCGAGCGAGCAAGATGGAGGCAGAGGCGGCCCAGTGCTCCGGAAAGCAGGCAGGCAAACGGCGGGCCGAGAAATCCATCCAAGACTTGACGAAAGAAGCCGCCCGGTTGGTCGTCTCGCGGCGAGCAGCGAGGCCGGCAGCGAGAGCACAGAGCGCAGCACGCGACAGTGGCGCTGGCGAGAAGCGACGCGGAGCGAGGGCGAGGATGCGGCTCGAGCCAACACTTGGCCGGCCGCGTCGTGGCTGGGCTCGCCGGCCTGGGTCCTCTGCGCACGCTTTGTGATGGCTGGGGCAAGGGCGGCCAGCAAAGGGCAGCGCGGCGATTGCCCCAGCGGCAGCGGGGGCGCCTTGGGGGCGGACAAGAGGGCGGGGCAAGGGTGTACAGGGCCGGCTTGTTACGCATGGCTGGGAGAACGGACGGCGGCGCTGTGCCGGACGCAGTCATATGCCGGCTGTGTGCGCGGGGGCGGGGGGCGGCTGTGCGCGAGTGGGATCTGTGCCAGGGGAAGGCAAGGACGGCTGCCTGTATGTGCGCGGAACAGCCGGGCTGTGCTGTAGCTGTTGCTGCAGTGCGGTGGCTGTTGCTGTTGCTGTTGCTGTTGCTGTTGCTGTTGCTGTTGCTGTTGCTGTGCATTGGCGCTGCCACTGCTGTTTCTGTGGCAGCGAGTCGGCTGGATTGAAGCTTGGCTGCCCAAAGAGCCGCCCTCGCTCCAGGGCGACAAGTTCATCCGCCAGCTGATGACGCGGCGTCGTCCCGTGAACGTTCGATGCTGCACTGTTTGCTGTTGGACCCACGCAACTCTGCTCTGCTTCCACAACAGCATCCACCCGACAGACACAACTCTGTTGTCTGTGGCCAACCTTGCCCGGAACCGTGCCGCCGCGCTGGCGCTCTCTCGCTCCCCTCTGGCACCTCAACGGCACAGCCGCTGTGATCTCGCCTCCATCTCGCTGCGCTCTCGCCGTTCAGCCACCGCTGAGGGCACCCTGTCCGTCCAACCCTGTTCTGTGTTGTCCAACCGTTGCCGGCCGCGCCAGCATTCTCCCTTGTCGCGTCGGCTGCTGTGGCTTCCGTTCGGCTCCCGGCGCCTTGTCGCAAGCTCGCACAGAGAGGCATGGGTCTGTCGCTGCCGCAGCGGCGCCTTGGCTCTGGCCGGCTTGTCGCCCACGTTGCTGGCGCGTTGTCAGCTGGCCCGCTTGCCGGGGAAGCCCTTGCGCTGTTCCAATGCGCGGCTTTTGCGGGCGCTGCGCGCGGTGCTGCCCTTTGCTGTGCCGCGCTCTTGCCTCTTTGCACCACGGCGGGCTTGTCTGTCTGCCAGCTGCAGCGCAGGGCTGGTTGCCATGTCGCTCGAGGACGCCCTTCATGGGGGCGGGCCTGGCAGGGCGGACATGCCAGGGCAAGGGTCGCAAGAGGGCTTGTCGGCAGCCCCAAAGGCATTGGAAACATCATTGATATCAGTCATCAGTGATATCAGCGGCATCATCGGCATTGATATCGGTCATCAGCGGCATCATTCTCCCGATCCTTGTCGCTGACCGACTCCATCGATATCGACGAGCGCTCTCAAGTGAGCGGACTGCGTTGTGGGTTTCGAATCGGGCATGGCGAGGGCAACGGCCTGGATGAAGCGACTGCGATCTCCACCATGAATCAACCCAGCCGACAACCAACCAGTTGACTCAACCAACCATTGACACAACTTATCAACAACCCAGCCAACCAACAGCAACCACCACGGCCGAGCCAGAGAAGCGCCCGAGAGAACGATCCGATTCGATTCGACGCGCAGCACTGTTTGCCCCCCACCACCACCAACAGAGCCGCCCACACATGGCCGCCTGCTGATTGGCGGATCGGCAACGGGCGCCCCAAATCAGGCCCCCGATGTTGCACCGCCACGGTCCCGCGCGGCTGTTTGCGCGTCGCGCGTGTGCGGCCAGGGCTTCGTGCGCCACTGGCTGCTGCAGTTTGTGTGGGCTGTGTCCCACGTGGACCGCAGATCCGCCGCTGATGCAGTCGCACAGTGCAACTTTGGCACCAGCAGCAGCACCAGCAGCACCAGCAGCACCAGCAGCACCAGCAGCACCAGCAGCAGTCACAGTCGACTGGGCTCTGCTGGCAAACAGTCCAATGGGGAGCTGCTGTGCAATCCAGCCGGCTTGCCAATCACGCTCCCCGCTCGCAGCCGCCACAGAGACTGTGGCAACTCTCTTGCCTGCCCCGCGTCCGCGCTTCTCCATTGCCTCTTTCGGATCGCGCGCCACATCGCGCTCGCGTTCTGCAGAACCCTCTGTTTGTCCTTCCCTTCCTTCCTGTGCTGCCCTGCCGTTACTCCCCACCTCGTCTTTAAACCCAAGACCCAACCCCGCTCTTGCCTCTTGCCCTGTTCCTTCTCGTCCAAACCGCCTCTTGTCTCGCCCTCTGGCAGCGCCAAACACTTTCCCTCTGTCTCTCCTGTCTCCTCCTGCTATCGCCTCTCCAGACATCATGAAGTTCGCTGCCACCACTGCCGTCGTTCTGGCCGCTGCCTCCGCCTCCGTCCTCGCCCAGACCACCTGCGATATGGTCAGCTTCAACGGCTGCCTCACCAGCGTCCAGCAGTTCGAGACCAGCACATGCGAGCCTCTTGCTCCCAAGAACCAGACCCTGTACAAGGATTGCCTCTGCTACTACCAGTCCAACCTCAAGTGAGTATGCTGGACGATCTCGTCCGGACGAGCGTCTGCAGGCCGCCTTTGCATGCCACTTTCCCTGAGCCTTGCCTCGCTCGCTGTGGGAAGATAGCCTGTGCTTTTGCGACCAACACGACGGCGCTGGGCTCTTCTGGCTCCCACGGCCGCTTTTGCTGCGGCTGTGGATACCACGTCTATCGTCTTGGCTTGCTCCACATCGAAGCCGTCCTGGATATCAGCCAACATCAGCCGCTTCGCCTGGACACCCGAGGCCCTGTGTACTCATTCGGGCAGCCAGAATCTCCGGCGCTCTGTTGTGTCTCTGTTTCATCTGGCACCGTTGTGGCATGCCCTTGACGCTGGAATAGCTGTCGGCATATCGAGATCTCGCAACTGATCCGCATCGCTCATCCACCGTATCAACCGCTTTTCGGCTCGGCTCTGTAGGAACTGCTATCTCCTCTGCCCCAACGACGCCAACCTCACCGCTACTCTCCAGGGCAGCGTCAACCCCGCAATCATCAGCGCTTGCACCGCTGCCGGTCTCCCCACTGACGGAAAGCTCCCCAACCCCGCTCCCTGGGTCACCGTCACTTCTTCCTCGGCTGCTCCCTCCTCGACCGGTGCTCCCGCCTCCAGCTCGAGCGCTGCTGCCTCCCCCGCTGCCTCCACCAAGTCCAGCGCCGGATCGATGCTCTCGGGCTCTGTCTTTGGCGCCGTCATTGCCTCGTTGGCCGCCATTGCTGCCATGTAAACGCCCACTCCTTCCCCATCCTCTCTCACCCTCAGCCCACGATCCTCCTATCCGTCGGTCTCGGCATTTTCCTCCACTCGACCATCCATCGATACACACAGCTCCCCCTCCCTCTGAGATACAAGAACCATAGAAGCCACCCGATCATTAGCCTGGAGTTTTCGCCCTTTTTTTTTATTTTATTCTATCTTTTTTTCCATTCGTTACCTAAATATAGCTCGCTCCTCCATTCACGGCATTTGCGAAAACGGCGATCGGTCTACCCATCGCTTGGTGTACCACGGGAGACGATCCTCTGTCGGTGCACTGCATCCGATCGAGTCCATGCCCATGCATGCATTGTCGTGTTCTTGCACACATTCTCCTCTCCACGATTCCGGATGATGCCTGTGCCCGACCGCCCTCGACCTCTGCATCGCTCTGGGATCAGCTGCGGCCCGCCGCCCGTCGTCCATGGCACCCCGATACGGCATACGTTGACCCATATCTGTTGATCTGATGCTGCTGCTGCCCCGGCATCACCGTTCGGCTGTTGGATCGCGCTCCCAAAACCTGCAGCCAGCCATCCCACAGCCATGCTTTGGCCAGCCATCCCGCAGCCAGCCACATCCGGGGCAGCGTCACGTGTGCACGGCCGTTTTTTTTCACTTTTTGCATGGAGCAGACATCCCCGATCGCCGTGGATGCGTTCAGAGCCGATCGTGATCGCTGGGCTTGGACGACTGCTCATCGCAAGCTTTCCTTCTCAACGAGGCCATCCTCGAATTCGCCACTCTTCGCCGCGATCTCCTTTCCCCCTCGCCTTCAAACCACTGCAATGAGTCTGCACGCCCTCCGAACGAAGCTCTCAGCTCTGGGTAATAGATTCGCGCATCCTCTCCCCTCCCCCAAATTTCGTTGGATAGATGCGCTGCTTGCGTATCCTGGATTCAAGTCCCGCTGTTTGTCTCTGTTATTGACGATCCAAGCGGATAGTGGGGCGCTGTGTCTCGACGGCCGACGGCCGACGGATCGCCGGTCCATGGTTGCGCCGATGCGACGACCTGGGCTCTGATCGGATTCTGTGTGCTCACGCTTTTGCTCATTTGCTCCTGCTGCACCAGCACCCCGAGTCTCTGGATCAAGGTAGTTAGTGCCGAAAAAGAAACCCTCGCAGCGAATGGATGGAGTCTCGTGTCGAGTGGCCATTCGATCCGCAGCAATCTTTCGGGCATTTCGCAAACTCGGTGACCTTGAGTCCCATCGTGGTCAATGCATCAGACGTGGAGGATCGAGAGCGCAGGCACTCGAGTCATACACCTATCGCTTCTTGAACCGTTCCCCCCATATGGCTCCGTCAGGGTCGGCATTGGGAGCGCTCTCAGGTTCCTTCATCACTCCAGACACCTGGGTTAACGATTTGACTTGCTCTCATCCTTGCCATCGCCACCACTGCCCTCGGTCTTCTCCAGTGCCGCTGTGGGATATTCGTCGCGATTCAGCTCCACGACCGCAACAAAGGATTTCTCCGTCGACGACGTTCGGTTCGTCCCGCCGTTCGAGGGCGAGCGAGTCGAGCCCGTCAAGCCCGACTCCTCCCGTCCGCAGGTCTACAGCCGGATAAAGAAGGAGCTGGCTACTCTGGATCTCAACAGCACCGTCTACGAACGAAGCAAGGACCACATCGAGTCGCTCTGGAGGGCCAAGGAGGCTTTGAACGAGCCCAGCCTTCCTCGGGTCCGTGGACGTGCCGAAGAGGTCTACGGTGACTTCCTGGAGCGCCTGAAAGCCGATGGAGGTGATAAGGTGGGTCCGAGTCCACATTGCTGGCCAGACTCTGCCGGGCAAGGGTGTGCAATCAAAATGCCTCCCCCCCCCGCGCCAGAACCACCGGGATGCGACGGATCGTTTGCTGCAAGCTGGATGGCCTCGATACAGCTACAGTCGCGATGTGTTCCGGATGCAGTGACGCCGCCCTTCCTTCCAGTATTTCCAATCATCGCGCAATTCTGATATGGTATCCTCTCGTCGCTTCAATGCAATCATGCGTTTCCCACGATGTCATTCTGTGTTCAGGTGTTCACCTTCCGACGAAACTATCTCCATGTCGAGTACACTCGCTTCATTCCTCTCTGCGACGACGTCAAAGGCCTTACACTCAACCAGGCCCTCCTCCAGATCGAGTGGTACCGCAAACCGATCACCCGCAAGATGAAGGAGTGCATCACCGAAGCCATTGTCCTCGCCAAAGAACAGGGATATGATCTGAACAAAACCTACATCGGTGAGTCTGCAAATACACACCCTCAACTCCCGCTAGCTTGCCCCATCCTAGTCGTTGTCGTTATCATTTGTGACTTGCTGGCCATCTGCACTCGATTCGGGCATATCCCCATGCCTGAGCCCTGTTTCTAACGACGATATGGACGGGTGACGTCATGCCCTCATTCTTCTTGTCCCCCCTCCCAGCCGAGGCCTACGTCAAGCCCGAGGCCGTTCTCTCTGAGAAACTGACCAAGAACTTTATCCGAGGCCGCGGTCGCTATGGCTCTACGCCGCACATTGTCAGCTCGATTCTGCAGCTGACCCTTCAGGAGCGCGAAAAGCCCTTCAAGAAGCGACTGGACGATCCGCTCGAGTTCATCCGTGAGCGACTGCGTGAGCGACAGCAGGCCTACATTGTCGATGCCGAACAGGTCTATCAAACTGTCCGTGCCAAGCGGCCTATCAAGCCCGTGTACTGCTGAGCTTTCCCTGTCCTTCCACTCCCAACTACCACTCCCCACCCCTTCATCTTTCGTCCGCATCGATTCTTTCTGCAGGGACCACTTGACAATGGCTGTGTAATAGGAAGAAAGAAAAGCCATATGTGCTGTGTCAACGTTCCTGACCTCCGAGCTGGCTCTCCGTGGGACTGTGCCTCGACACGGTCATTTCGGACTGTGCAGCCCGGGTACTAAATATTGGACATGCTGATCGGAGAGCAGTACCGCCGTGCAGCAGTGTGGAAATCAAGGGTGCTGTGTTTGGTTTCATGATGTGCGATAGATAGGCGTCGGTTCAATATCCAGAAACAAGCAGCACTCCCATCGCGAAACAGAGTCCCATTTCGCTGTAGTTACACAGCAAACGACCATGAGCGGTGTGTCTGTGCCGCCGGTGTATCCCCCGTCTCTGCGGATGCATGTCCAATACGTTCCTTGGGCTTCGCGAGCGGCTCCAACGCACGACTCGCGCCGATAATGCCGCTTGAGTTCGCTCTACTATGCTGCTGTACGTTTATATTCAATCGACCGGGGATCAGGACCATATGCCAATGTTCTTGAGATTGGAGACGGCCCAGTGTAGACGCTGGTCAGTGGCTTTACTGTAACAGTCGATCGCAGCGTCAACGTCCTTGACGTAGTTGAGGGCAACCCCGCTCTCATTGCAGCGGTAAACACCAACTATCCGCCGTGCATGCGAGCCGTCCAAGTCGGCCGACTTGCTGTACCAGCGGAAAGCCTTTGAGTGATCGAGTTTGACCCCATGCCAAAGCGATGACATTGCCCAAGCTAATACTGGCTGACGCTGTGGCCATCGTTGGCGAGTCGCTCGAAGGTATCGACCGCCCTCGCCTGGTCCTGGGCGATCCCGAAACTACTGAAAAGTCACGGCCATGAGCAACTTGCACAATGCTTTGTGCTCCGATCCCGGCTGGCACAGTTTGGAGAGCACGGAGAGTGCGGAGAGTGGATATTGATGGATACCGTTTTGATTCGGCTCTCCCACGGGAAGCACTTGCCTTGACGGGAAGCACTTGCCTTGACGGGATTTGCTTGTCTTGACGGGATGCGCCTGCCCCGTGTCCCCCACCACCAGCCGATCCTTTGCCATTGTCATTGCCATCGCGCATGTCTCTGAATGTGCCTCATATCAACCGGTCTGAGCAGCCGCCACCGGGAGTCACTTGATAACGTCCGCGAGTTTCGCATTCCCACAGGGATGTCGCGCCATCGCACTGCAGATAGGAACGATGGAGCTGCCACACCTCGGGCCCACTCGGCTCTGATTGTTCGTCCAGCCCGATGGAAGGATAAATAGTGCGATTTCGCTCGACAGGAATGCTCGGGGACGTCTGGTGCGTATTTCCCAAGTTCCAGGTCAAGTCAAGCCAAGCCAAGCCTGGTTGCGTTCTCTCCTGGCGTCGCCGCTCCGTTCTTTAGGTGAACGGGATGAGGATAAGTATTCTTGTCAAAACCGTGGGTTCTTTGCCAAATCCAAAATGTCTAGCCCAGAGCTTCCCACAGCTTGCTTCTCGGAGGTCAGTTCGTTGGAGGTACTTTGGTTGGTATTGTGTTTGCTGACCGTTCTGATCCGCGGCCAGTCTCATGTCGGCGAGAGAGCAAGGCATGTCAGTAAGTATTCCATGCTCGCGCTCTGCCGGGAGTCGACAATGTGTGGAGCCGTGACCCGGCAGGAAAAGAACCTGCTTTGGCTTTGGCATGCCAAGTGGTGCCTTCTGGACTGGTGGTTGGAGCAGAAAGAGCCTCGATCTCGGGGCAGCCACCACACCATCACTGTGACTGAGCAGGCAGAGTTCCCCCCCCTGTCTCGGGGTGCGCGAGACATCGTCGGGCTTGACCTTGACCTTGACCAGGGGAGCGGTCCATCTTGTCAGTTGCTCCTTCCTTATTCTCACATGTCCCCGGCTGTGCTTCAGTGCGAATATTCTCTCCGGGTCAGCGACTCCCCCCCCCGCGAAGGGGTTGATCTTGGGCTGATCCCGCGCCTCCTCGGAAGCCAAGCCGCCTCCCCCGCTGATCCGATCGAGGGACACCAACCTCCCTTGCGGAAGCGCCAGCCGCCGCAAGCAACACCAACCTCCTTTGCGATCTGCGGGGATGCTGCTGCTTCTGCAAGCGCGACGCACCGGCTGACACCGGCGACTGGCCGCCTGACCGGTCTTGGTCTGGTGCAAGCCGGGTTTGCGCGGGATCACAACAGCGACCACAGCGGAACGGCTTGTTGCACGATCCGGAGTGCGCTTGGCCGCGAGGTGGCACTTTGCGCGCAGATCTGTACTCGGCGCTGGTGCCGTGCAAGCGCCTTTCCGCCGGGCGAGCCATCGTTGCACAGGCCGCGTTGGCGTGGAAGGTGACACAGGCCCAGCCCGACAGCCCACCCGGGAGGTGCCACCGCAGGGCGACACAAAGACGGTGGGGGCGCTGGCTGCTCCTGGTGCGGTCGTGCTTGGCCTTGCCGGGCCCTTGCTGGGCGAGGCACGCTCATTGGACAGCAAGAGATGGTGCGACCGGGCTGGCAAACAATGCGATCGGCTCGGAGCGCCACCCTTCTTGGGAGGGGTCAGATGGCTGCGCAGAAGCAAGGTCGCGCCACCCGAGGCTTGTCGCCGAAGCTGCGTGGCCCGCGGACACAGCGCATCAGGGCGGCTCGACTGGTGACACGCCCCCGGGATGGGCCGCGCAACGCGCTTGGGCTGTGGGTCGGACGGCGCATCCTTCAGGTCAACAGGGGCACCCCCGCGACAAGCCTCCGCGCTTCTGACAAGAGGGAGAAGAAGGGGGGCAAATTTGCAGACAACCAGGCAAACCACAGCAAGCCGGCGACGATCATATGCTGGGCAGAAACAAGAGCAGTGTCCCACAGCCGGACCACTCTGGTCAGTCAACAGCAAACATGTGTCCTGGATTGCGTCGCAAATCGCGACTTGAATTGCGTCTTGGCCTTGCCGGCGATGCAATCAACCAGCCGAAATGAGCGTGTTGTTGGAGGGAAATGACCGAGTGCGGCGAAACCACTGCCGATGGCCAGACCGAGACGCAGTCACATGCAAACAGACGGAGGGCCTGGCTGGTGCTGTGGCCATATGAAAGGGCCGACCGACAGATTGGCCGACAGACAGACATGCAGACAGACAGGCAGAGAGATAGGCAGAGAGATAACGGTCGCTGTCGATCCAGCTCACCCTTGCTCCAGCTCAGAGCCCACTCCACAGTGCCCGCTCCACAGTGCCCACTCCACACTGTGCCCAGCGCAGACCCCGCCCGCGCCAGAGGGGGCGCTGCCGCGAGAGGCGCCGGCCTGACGCGCCACCCGAGTGTCGCACGGCGCGGCCGCGCCTGGGTGGATCGGCCCCGTGCGGTCCGCGCGTCGCCCCGCCTTGCTGCCCCGCCCCCCATGACAACCGGCGCCGTCAGCTGACAGCCTTCTCTCTTCCCGTCCAACACACAATCTCTGGCCCCTTGCCCCGCGCGCCTTGTCCGCCAGCCTTCCTTTCCGTTTCTCTCTGTTCCCGTTCCCCTCACACCCTTCGCCGTGCCCCCCGTGTGCCGCCTCCGTTGGCGTGCCCCCCTCTCGTTGGGCATCGCCAGGCGCCGTCTATAAGTACTCCCCCCCCCGCGGCCCCCCTCTTCTCTCGCCACCTCACCTCTTCCCATCCCCCGCGCTGGCAACCATGACTGAGGCCACCAAGAAGGAGCACCACCACACCACTCCCAAGCTCGACACCGAGGAGAAGGAGATCCTTGGTATCACTACCATCGACTCTGACGATGTCGAGCAGCTGGACGCCCACAGCGCCTATGCCCAGATCAGCGCCGTCGTCCCCACCACCGACGACCCGTCCGTGCCCTGCTTCACCGTCCGTGCCATGTTCCTGGCCATCCTCTTCTGTGTCATCACCTCGGCCGTCAACGTCATTCTGTCCTTCCGTACCAACGCCTTCACCGTCCCTGCCTACGTCGCTGTGGTAAGTATCCCTGTCGGTGCTGCGGGAGAAAGGGACTGTTTGTCCGCGCTCCACTCCTGCCCTCTCCCCACGATTCCATGGCCGGCTGTCCATGTGGCCGCCCTTCTGCCTCCTCCTGATTGAGCCCGTCGGACCCATCCTCGCTGTCGTCACACGAGCCCTAACACCCCCTTCCTTTCTGCCCTCCCACGCTCCAGATCATCTCGTACCCCATCGGTATCTTCTTTGCCAAGGTCCTCCCCGATGTCCGCTTCAAGCTCTTTGGCGTCGAGAACTCGCTCAACCCCGGCCCCTTCTCCATCAAGGAGCACGTCCTGATTTACATCATGTCCAACGCCGGTACTCCCTACGGTATTGACAACGTCGTCGGCCAGGTTTCTCCCCTCTACCTCAACGACACCTCCATCCAGATCTGGCAGTCGATGCTCTGGATTCTTGCCACCCAGTGCCTCGGTCTCGGCCTCGCTGGTATGGCCCGTGAGTTCCTGATCAAGCCCGCCGCCATGTACTGGCCCGGCAACATGGGTATCCTTGCCATGTTCGCCTCCTTCCACGACGAGACCCAGAAGTCCGCCGACTCCACCTCCAAGTACAAGACTTCCCGTTTCAAGTTCTTCTGGATCGCTTTCACTTGCGTTCTCGTCTGGTACTTTGTCCCTGGCTTCATCGCCCCCGCTCTCCAGGCCATCTCCCTCCTCTGCTTCTTCAACTCTGACCCCAACAGCCTCGTCGATATCTTCGGCTCGGCCACCAACGGCGTTGGTATCCTGGCCCTCACCCTCGACTGGTCCCAGTTCAACGGCTTCGTCTCGCCCATGACCGCTCCCTTCTGGGCCAACTGCGTCGTCATCATTGGCTTCATCATCTGGTCGTGGATCATTGTCCCTATCGCCTACGTCAACAACGTCTGGGACGGCAAGTACGTCGGCTGCAAGCACCCCGGACCCAACGGCTGTGGTTTCCTCAATGGCAACGGTCTCTTCAACGGCTCTGCTCTTGGCCAGCGCCTCAGCGGCCGCATCCTCCTTGACCCCACCACCTTTGACCTTGATCCCGTCAAGTATGCCACCGCCGCTCCCGTCCATCTCGGCATGTCCTTCATCTTTGTCTACGCCACTTCCTTCATCTCCATCACCTCCTCCATCACCCACGTCGCCCTCTGGTACGGCAAGGACATTGTCCGCCAGGCCCGTGTTGCCCTCAACCAGCTCAAGGAGGATGCCGAGCACCAGGACATCCACAACAAGCTCATGGCTGCCTACCCCGAAGTCAGCAACTGGGTCTACCTCGGCATCTTCCTGTCCTCCACCGTCCTGATGCTCCTCGTCGGTGCCTTCACTCCCTACAGAATCCAGTGGTGGGGTGTCCTCTTTGCCGTTGCCCTCGGTGTCGTCTTCGTTATTCCCCTCACCACCATCACTGCCCTCTCTGGCCAGTACATTGGCCTCAACGTCCTGACCGAGTTCATCATGGGTCTCCTCGTCCCCGGTGATATGATTCCCGTCATGTCCTTCAAGTCGCTCGGCTACAACACCATGATCCAGGCCCAGACCCTCCTCAACGATCTCAAGATCGGCCACTACATGAAGGTTCCTCCCCGCGCCATGGTTGCTGGTCAGGTCATCGGCGCCATCCTCTCTGCCCTGGTTTGCGTCCCCGTCGCCACCTCCTTCACTCTCTCGCCCCTCGTCGGTAAGGGTAACTGGCAGGCTGCCGGCTACGGTGTCTTCTACTCTGCCGGTACGATTTGGGGAGCCATCGCCCCTGCCCGCTTCTTCGGCAACGGCGCTCTCTACCACGACATCCTCTGGGCCTTCCCCGTTGGCCTCGTCGCCCCCATCCTCCCCTGGCTCGGAAACAAGATCTACAAGCACCCCTACTGGCACTTGGTCAACGTTCCCATCCTTGTCTCGTGGATCGGTCCCCAGAGTGGCAACCAGGTCCTCGTCGTCGTTCCCTTCATCGTTGCCTTCGTCTCCCAGTACTACCTCTTCCGCTACAAGAACGAGTGGTGGAAAAAGTACAACTTTGTCCTGTCCGTCGCTCTCGACTCTGGTGTCGGTATCGGTGCTACCCTCCTTGGTGTCCTCCAGCTGCTCTTCCTCCAGACCGATGAAGATGGCAACCCCATTGGTGGTTTCCTGATGCCCAACTGGCTCCTCAACCCCGCTGCCAACCTTGACTTCTACTGCTTCGGCACCGACTACATGGGTAACCCCCTCAGCAAGTAAAAGGTACCGACGAGAAAGTCATCGGTTGTGTGTGGAATCGAGCCCGCTCATTGTGCGGAGCAAAATACTCGTTCCCCTCTTTTTGCTCTTCTATGGATGGTCTCCTTTCCTGTCCCTGCTGATTCTCAATCCCCCCTCTCCTTCCCTGCTCTCGTTGATCTGTGTGCATCTCTATGCCGTTGCTCGCTGAAATGCTTAGTCCCTCCCCCCCCCTTCCTGAATGGGATTTCTATATTGTCTCTTGCTCAAGCTATGTCTGGTTCGGACCGCCGACACTAAAAAAAAAGGATCGGATCCCTCCGCTCAACAAATGCGGCTGTTTCGATACTGTCGTGGTGTTCTTGTGTCTCTGCCGAGCTTGTAAAAAAAACTACTCCTTTTCAAACATTCGTCTCTGCGTCCCTCGGTGTGTGTGGTTGAGTGTGTCGGCAACTTGGCTTCCTGCAGTGAGTCGGCTTTGCACCAGCGCACCATCAGCAGCGCATTCTGAAATGCAAGAGCGGACTCCAATCTCGGTAGCTCCACATCAACCACCGTCCGTTGTTAGCTTGCCAGGACAACAGCTTCGCCTCTGGTGGATGGCCCCAGAAAGAGCGACAACCTTGGTCCAGACAGAGCTCCCCGTTTCGTTTCGCACGATCCCACCCGCAACCAGCGAGCCGCCAGTCCACGAAACCAGGGTCGATGAAGATCACGTGCAGGATATTTGTCCATATTTGGAAATATGTCTCCCCAAGCCCCGCTCCCAGAACCGCCAGCGCAGATCGGCCCACAGCCAGAGCGAGCCTGCTTCGCCGCCCTCCCTCTGTCCCGCCAGCACACCGACACTCGATCGGTCAATCGATTCATCCGTTTCCAGGCCGATATCACCATGGACAGCCGCCGAGCAGGGCGTTCGTCCAACTCCCGGAAGCCGCTATCGGCGCTCAAGGAGCTCCGCGACGCCAAGGCCGGCATCCGCCGGACGGAGCAGTACAGCAGCGTATGTTGGACGGATCTGAGCGTTGCCCTGATCGATCTGCCGTGCGAGTCGATGCCTTCTCCTCAAGCGGCTTTCAATATTGTCCGCGCGTGCGAGCTGTATCTATTTGCCTTTCGCCGAGACTCGGCGGTTCAGGCCGCTCTGGTCGGAATGACAAAGCCACTAAATCAACGATCGTCTGTATCGATTCGGATCTCTGCTCCTCTTTCCCCCTCGCTCTTGCATCTGTTTCGTGACGTTTTGTTCTCCCGGCACAACTGGAATGAAATGAAATGAAATGGAATGGCAGACTGTGAGCCAACAAGACACCCAAATCTACGATATGGTGGAAGAGGAGGAGTTCACCGAAAAGTACCGCTTGGGCCTTGTCGATGATGACTTTGTCGTCGACGACGACGGCCGTGGCTACGTTGACGACGGACGAGACCACTGGGAGAACTCGAGCGAGGGAGATCCCGAGGACGATGAAGACGGTGAAGAGAAGGCTGACGAAGGTACCAGAGTGCTCACGTCTAGTTGTGACAACCCGGAGACAGCTTCGCCCTCGCTTTCGGCCTCATTCACCATCGAGTGTGTTGTCGCGAGGGGGATCTGTCCTGGCACCGGACCGGCATCCCAAACAGCATACAATCGAGCAGCTTTTGGCGTTTCTCTTTCCTAATCCACCACCACCGTCGCTATTACCGCCACCTCTGTTTCTCCCGTCAAGATCGCAAGAAACGAAAGCATACCCGGAAGGAAAAGTCCGCGCCGATCGTTCAAATGCTTGCCAAAATGGGCCAAGCTGCTGCCCCAAAGCCCAGAGCCCAGGCATGTCTCTATCATCTGTGGCAATGCTTGTTCAGAACCGTAGTCGTTCCTTCTCGTGCCGGCGAATCGTGTCGATTGTGCGTTGGTCGACATTTGGTCGACATTTGCAGGATCTGTCTCTGCCGATCAACCAAACTCACGACCTCAAATTCTACTCCACGGATGTAACCAGGACCCACACAAGCAAGAAAAAGACGCAGACTTCCTTTCCTCCCTCCTGGGAGACCTCGACAACGAGGTGCTTGAGTATCCGCAGAAGCGCTTCAAAGCAGAGCCCTCTGCATCGGCTCTCGCTGTCACTCCTGTGATCCCGGACTGCTACGTCTCCACCAAGTCAGCGTACACATCCGCGAGTTCGTCAAAGCTGGGCCGCTCGCACACATTGGCATCGCCATTGGTTAATGTCAAGAAGGAGGCAAGTGCCATCTCCACACACATATGGCAGAGTGTTTGGGCATCAAGGAGCTTGACACCCCCTCGTATTATCGAGACGAATGCTGGCACCTGACAACTGGCCAAGCCCTGACACTCGATCCGTCCCTCGCCCAGAGCTTTGCTCCAAGCTTGGACGATTCCAGCGCATTCGATTCGTATGACAATGACTCCATGGAGATTGATGTCAAGGCCGAGTCCTTTGATGATATTGCCGACGACGCTTTGGCCGCCGCCTCCGCAGCCGCTTTCGACCTCAATCCCTCCAGCACCGTCAAATCTGAGCCTGAGCCCGAGCCCGAACCCGAGCTCGAGCCCGAGTCCAACTCCGAACAAATGATTGTCAAGCCTGTCGCCCACGTCAAAGTCCAGGCTCTTGAGACCAAAACGGCCACCAAGCTCAACATCATCCCAAAGTTCGAAAAGCCGACTCCGACCGTGTCGGTGCCAACGTCCCCCACGCTTTCATCTTCTCCAGCCGCACCCAAAAAGCCCAGAAACCCTGATCTTACTGCCTGGCAGGATGTCAAAACGGCCATGGAGGCCACGATGAGCCTGCCCATGGGACAAATCGGCTCAACGGCCTCCAAGGTTGATATCCTTGAGCCCTCGGGCACCGTGCGAATGTATTGGTTTGATGCCTACGAGAAAAACGGACAGGTTTACCTCTTCGGCAAGGTACGGCTGCCCGCCCCGTGCATATCCTCGGCGGCTCTGCACAAAGCTTGCACTTTGGTCTTGTTTGTCCCGATTGATTCACCTATGTCTTGCATTCAAACTGGTGCTTGAAGGACCATGCTAATAACTCTGTTGGAATCTCGACTCTACATCATAGGCCCTCAACAAAAAGGACGGAAGATACATCAGCTGCACTCTCATCGTCAAGAATATGCAACGCAACGTGTTTATTCTGCCACGAAAATACTTCCATCGTATGTTTTCGGGTGGGGGCGAGTGTGGTTCTGCAGGAACAGGGGGGTGGCCTTATCGAGGCATTTGTCGATCGCAAAGTGCGATGGCATATTGCTCTGCCCAGGTCCTGTGCTGACTGACCATACTGACTATCCATGCTGAAACCTGATTCAGAAAATGGAAAGGACACCGACGTTGAGGTCGAGTTTGGCGACGTGTATAACGAAGTCGATGAGATGCGAAAAAGCCTCAAGATTGCCGAGTTCCGCGCCGCTGGCGTGTCTCGAAAGTACGCTTTCGAGGTCCCTGGAATCCCTGCCGAGGCTGACTACATGAAAGTGGTCTATCCTTACTCAGGTGCGGTGATCGACAGTCCTCGTGCCCTTTGCATACTCGGTCCATCTTTGGAATTGCCGTCACCATCGGACCAAGACCGGCATGCGGGCTGCTCTAACCGAGATCATCGGCGATGGTATTTCAACAGCACCGGCATTCACCTTCAAGTCAGGCGAGTCATTCAGCCACGTCTTTGGTTCCAACACCAACCCCCTAGAGCTCTTTATCCTGAAGCGAAAGTTGATGGGCCCCTGCTGGATCGAAATCACAAACCCGCAAATATCCACTCCAACGGTTCGTCAGCGGTCGACTTGGTCTTGTCTTCCTATCGAGTCGAGCATGGACGTCAATCGACGGCGAGGGTGAGTCGTGACTGACTTTGCTCCATCGTAACTACGATCGGCAGGTCTCGTGGTCCAAGGTGGAAGTCACGGTCGAGGACCAGAAACACGTCGCCGTTATGCGAGAGGGCGAGGGCGAAGACAAGGCCCCGCGCGAGATCCCGCCTCTGGTAGTCATGAGCATGAGCCTGCGCACCGTAATGAATCACCAAAAGCATGCCAATGAAATCGTGGCCCTGAGCTGTCTTGTCTATAATGAAGGTACGGGCATCCTCTGGTCGCCTGGCAAGCTCCTTTCCAGCCAACCTCGCTTCAATGGTCATACACGCTGTGACATGGCACTCGGCGTCGCTTGAGCACTTCTGTTTCAACGATATGCGCTGCTGGGACCCATCCCTCGCGCGTTTTCACTCACATGCTCTTTTATGCTCGCTTTATGGGACCGACTTTGCAACGTTGGTCCTGGTTCTCCAAACCGCGTGACCACGCAGTGAACATCGAGGATGCTTCAGGGACCAAGCCCCAGGCCACCAGCTTCACAGCCATTCGTCAGCTCAACAACATGCCATTCCCACTGGGATTCGGAGATCTAATCAAGAAGCAACACTGTCGCATCGAATGCATGCCCAACGAATCGGCCATTCTGAACTTTTTACTGGGTGAGCCTGCGCTGTTTTCAGGGTCACCTTATTTCGCAAGACATGGCACAGCCTACAGAATTGCCCAGTCGCAGCCTGGTTCTGACTCGACTACTCTCCAGCCATGATCCACCGCACCGATCCCGACGTCATTGTCGGGCACAACTTTGTCGGTTTCGATCTTGATGTTCTGCTGCACCGCATGAAGGCTCTCAAGACTGCCCACTGGTCCAAGATTGGTCGTTTGCGCCGGACGGTGTGAGTGATAGTTATGCAATCCGTTTTTGGGGTCACAGATGCCGTCCAGCATCGCGAAGGGACTTGCAGGCTCCGGGATTACCATTGACCGACATTGCATATGCACAGGTGGCCCAAGCTTCAGGCTGGTGCTGGTGGAACCGGCGACACATCGTATGCCGAGCGCGAGGTGTGCAGTGGCCGTCTCATGTGCGATACCTACTTGGCTGCCAAGGTAAGTGTATTTTTGGCTCTGGTGTCCACCGACACAGCCCCGGACACTCCTGGCGGCGGCGTGACAACTAATCATGAGCCACGAACCTTTGTACCAACCAGGATCTGATCCGGTCCAAAAGCTACGGCTTGACACAGCTGTCGCTCTCCCAGCTCAAGGTCGATCGAGACGACATTGACTTTGACCAGATCCCGTCGTACTTTACCCAAGCCGACAAACTGATGGGCATGATACAACACTGCAGAGTCGACAGCTATCTGACGGCCGAGTTGATGTTCAAGCTCCAGATTCTCCCGCTCACCAAGCAGCTGACCAGTCTGGCCGGGAACTTATGGTAACGCCTGCTGTTGCCGCTGATGCAGGGCTTGGAAAAGGGGCTTCGAGCCTTGTCTTTGCGTGTGGTCGTCGAGATCGCCGGTGCACATACGACCGCAAAGATGTTCGCAAATTTCTGGCGCATTCTCATGGAGCTTCTTCATCCAATATTTGTCCTTGCGTGATCGTCATTCAATCTGCGTATGACTGTCGGGCCCGCTCGTAACAGGGGCAGAACCATGATGGGCGCACGCGCCGAGCGCAACGAGTACCTCCTCCTCCACGAATTCCGCAACAAAAAGTACATTGTCCCCGACAAAGAGTTCAAGTCAACCAAGGTTGTTTTCGATCAGCTCAATGAAGGCGCTGACGACGATGCAAATGGTAAGGCTATCGGGAACCTGAAGGGCGGCCTTGTGAAGATGCCGCATCAAAGTCCCTCCCTAACGGCAAACCTGTGGTGCTCCCCCCCTGTGCCTCTCAGATGAGGGATACACACAAAGTAGCAAAAAAGGACCAAGTCGACGCAAGCCGGCATACGCTGGTGGCCTGGTCCTGGAGCCCAAGAAGGGACTCTACGACAAATTCGTGCTTCTCCTCGACTTCAACAGTCTGTATCCTTCCATCATCCAAGAGTACAACATTTGCTTCACAACTGTCCAGCGCACGTACTCTTCTGAGGTAGGGACTTCCTGCGACCCTGTTGATAAACACGCTGTCGCTGGATCGCCAGTCACCAAGCACAACACTGCGAGTGGCGATACATGCCGCTCGTGCAATCCAGAGCTACATTCGACTGACCAGAGTGCTGCGCCTGGTGGCTACCCTTTCACCAGATTGATCAACTTCCCGAGGTACCCGATCCCGAGCTCGAGAGAGGTGTGCTGCCCGAGCTGATTGCCAACCTTGTCAATCGGCGCCGAAGCGTCAAGCAGTCGATGAAGGATTCGAGGCTGTCGCCCATCCAGCATGCCCAGGTAGGCTCGATGTTCGCTCGCTTACAAGCGCTTCAAAGCGGCTGCAGCTGACCGCCGGCCGTCAAACTCCGTACCTGACTTTTGTTCGTCCGTGGCGTCTAGCTGGATATCAAGCAGAAAGCCCTAAAGCTCACGGCCAACAGTATGTACGGCTGTCTGGGCTTCTCGCACTCCCGCTTCTTTGCCAAGCCGCTCGCGATGCTGATTACGGCAAAGGGCCGTGAGATCCTCCAAAACACCGTCGATCTCGCCACGCAGGAGAAGCTGGATGTGAGTGTCCTGTTCTTGACGACGCCTTCCGCAGAGGATGCGTTGGACTGTCTTTGGCCCTGCGATGCCAGCGATCGGCTCGTATCCTGCTGCGCGCTGCTACAGATCGCATCGCCAGATGAACGAGCTGCAGCCTCCTCCTGCTTCTCCCTTGCTCATGCGTGGCAAGTCGAGTCTGCGACATGTCCATCGCGGTTGCTTACCCGATATTCGTTGCTATGATTCAGGTCATCTACGGCGACACAGACTCGGTCATGATCAACACGCACACGGACGACCTCACTCAGGTCAAGAAGATCGGCTACGACTTCCAGCGAATGGTCAACAAACGATACCGCTTGCTCGAGATCGAGATGGATGGCTTTTTCCGACGCATGCTGCTGCTCAAGAAGAAGAAATATGCGGCCCTCACGGTGACCGAGAAAGACGGTGCCATCTTCACCACTCTCGAAACCAAGGGCTTGGACTTGGTCCGTCGCGACTGGTGTGGACTCAGCCACGACGCTTCCAGGTTCGCCTCTTGTCCTCTGCCGTATCCCAGCCAGTGCTGCTTGAAGAGTAGTGCCGCCTGTATTCATCGCCTGTATTCATCGCCTGTATTCATCGCCTGTATTTACCATCGATGCTCTCCACAGCTACGTCTTGGATCAGATCTTCTCTGGTGAAGGCAAGGAAGAAGCTGTCGAGAACATCCATCGCTTCTTGCGCGAGCTTGGCGAAAACGTCCGCCAGGGCAAAATCGAGCGCGCAAAGTTCATTATCAACAAGGTATGTTTCCGATGAATTCGGCGAACGGCAACCTCTTCACGTTTTGACTGGCTGCTTGATAACCCTTCCGATTTGATTACCCTCCAGTCGCTCACCAAAAACCCAGACGACTATACCGATGCCAAGATCCAGCCGCATGTCCAAGTCGCCAAACGCATGCAGCAGAAGGGCATGAGTGCCCGTGTTGGCGACACCATTCCGTATATCATTTGTGTCACCAGCGAAGCGTCTGGAGGCATCGCCTCAAAAGCCAGACACCCCGATGAAATCGAGAAGGATCCTGTTGAAAATGTCATTGGTGGGTCTGGCTTGGCTGACGGATGCTGCGCCGCACTGTTTGAGGAGCTGTCGCTTCGGTGGCTTTGCCTCGCTCCGCTCGAAGCATCTTTGCTCACCATTGCCTAACTGGCCGCGATCATGTTCTGGTTGTAGACTACGAGTGGTACCTCAGCAATCAGATCCACCCGCCTATCGCGCGTCTGTGCCAGCCCATCGAAGAAACAGACATTCGCCGCCTTGCCGACTGTTTGGGTAAGCGACTGAGCCTTCCTGCGACTATGTTGCCGTTCAGCAGCAACTGGCTGTGTCTGGGCACCTTCTTGACCCATGAGCGCTACGTTTGGCTCACGTATTCCGATGTATTTTCTTGCAGGTCTGGATGCCAAAAAGTACAACAACGTTTCTCTCACTGGAAACTCAAACGAGGCTGATTCCCTTCATACGTTTGAGTCTCAGATCACCGACGCGGAGCGATTCAAGAATGTCGAGAAGTGGTCGCCACGATGTCGCAGCTGCGGTGAATGCAACCCGTGGGAAGGCGTCGTCCGTACAGTGCACACCCAAGCCGAGGATCCGTCAGGCGACAGCGTCAAGTACACGAGCCCGCTTGTGTGTCCAAACGCCTCCTGTGGCAAGGCACTCGAGATTCCATCGCTGGTGACGCAGCTGACGATCCAGATTCGCAAGCATATCTCGAACTACCAGAGGGGCTGGCTCATCTGCGACGATGCTGCTTGTCGCACCAAGACGAAGCAAATCTCGGTGTATGGAAGCCGATGCCTCATGCCAGGATGCCGCGGTACCGTGGCATTCGAGGTGGGTGCCATTCATCTGCTCGAGGAGTGGAGCCAAACTATGTGAACATCGGGCCGAAGGGAGAGGACGGCTCGGTCTGTTGCGATCTGCTAACAGCTTTTCTCGAACGGCTGCTGCAGTACACGGATGCTGCCCTGTATACCCAGCTCCTCTACCTCGAGACGCTGTTCGATGTGCAGAGGTTTCTCCGTCAGATCGAGGAGTCCAAGGACGGTCGGAGTGGTAAGTGGTGATCACATTGCTGCTATCTCATTTCGTCATCTCCTCTTGCACGAAAGCTATGGGCCCGCGCGACCAAAGCCCACTGACGATTTGTCTGGCCTTCTCTGCATCCCTGGGACATTGCACAGAGCTGCTCAAGAGCGAGGCATACAAAGTTGGCGACGCACTCGTGCCTCTCCATGCGGTAGTGCTGTCCTATTTGGAAAAGAATGGTCGCCGATACGTCGATCTTGGCCAGTTGTTCAGCTTCTGCATCGCCATTGATCGATAGTGCTCGATTGGGTATCTCTTGGTTCGAATACAAGGTGCTCCCGTCACATTCGTGCACTGTGGATGGGTGGTGGCCGTGTGAACTGTATTCGCTCACGGATAGACCAGTACAAACCAACCATACTCTGGCGACAGGGCTGTCGCTTGTTTCTGGGACTTGAATACACCCCGTTTGTGGACTGGACGAGAGACATGCATGTGGTGAATAAACATGTATATTCAGACACAAGGGGTGGCGAATGCAGCGGCCGACAATCGTCAAATGATAGCAACAATAACAGGCAGCTGGCTTCACCGCATGCGCCTAGTCCGAATCGCGGTTGCTCGACAGGAGCTGGAGGATTCTCAAGAACAAGTTGAGGATGTCCAAGTAGAGCTCCACAGAAGCCACGACGTAATCCTCGGGCGACATGCGCTGGAAAAGCTGGAAGGTGTCGTAGATGATGTATGCGCTGAAGAGAACGATTCCACCAACGCAGAGGACAAAGTTCAAGAAGCTTCCGAACGGGACAAAAGCTTGGACAATGCCGGAGATGATGAGGATCTGCACGGGGTGGCGGATGCAGAAGGTTGGAAGAATGAAGCATGAGGAAGTGGATGAGAGGCCATTTGCACCGACCAGCTCCCACCTCATTCGCTTGCGCAGGGCCGAGCACCAGGACACTCGACTGGGCCACCAAGTCCACGCAGCAGAGATGCGGTTATGCTGGGAAGCTTCCAACATGACCGTTTACAGGGTTGTCGGCATACATACCCAGATACCTGTCCACACAAACGGTGCGAGGAAATCAAACTCGATACGGCTCTGGATGGTAAACAAGGTCAAGCCAATGAACAGCGCAGCGGTCAAGATGACGGCCTGGAGGACAATGGTCGAGTCGTAGAATGTAACTGGAAGCGGAGGAACAGAGGACAGTGTTAGCTCTCGTGACTTTGCTATGCAACCGTGTGCGCGGGAACGAGGGAGGAAGAGGAGGGCATTAGAGAAAGCGGACTGCCCACAGCCTCTGCTTGACGAGACCTACCGACAGTTCCGACCAAATAAGCCTCGGCGAAAGTGAATGCACCGAGGAGGAAACTGGCCACATCAAGGTGGTGTTAGCGGTGCTGCCGATGAACACAGCGCGTCGGTATCGCAGACCATCCGCAGTGCTGCATCAACTCACATGTTGGTTGGGTAGCTCCGGCGGTAGATGGACATGGCAATCAAAACAACAAACGACAAGATGATCGAGGTCCACAGCAGCCAGGAACTTGCGGTGATGATCAAGTACGTCAGAGGGTAATGTTCAGTAGGCGAGTCTGGAGACGAGCCGCCAAAGCCGACTCGCTCGGCTCGGGTGGCTTGCATTCGCAATAGAACTCACTGTGTTTGGACCCAGGATTTGATGGAGCTATTCAGCATGAACAGCAAGCTCACTGCCGTCGTCAGGGTGAGCTGGCCAGCCAAAATGAAATAGACTTTACGGACAAAGTCTGTGCACAAGGCGCCAAGACAACAGCGGGTTAGAGTCGTCATGACTATAGGGCACTCGCCGACCGGCTCATCGGCCCAGCCACTCCAAGGGCCAACGGGCGGCAGCAAACGGGCAGCGACACAGCGGTACCAACCAAGACGGACAGAGGCCGAGGACTGCTCAACGGTAGCTCCGTATTTGCTGTGGATGTGGATCAAAGCATCAGCATATCGCTGCAGCACCAGACAGCCGCCCGCACATGCCACCACTCACAAGTCATCGGGCAGGTCGCTGTCGGGATCGCCGCCGAGGGCAGGGAAGGCCGAGTAGCGCGGAGGGCTATCGTTGCTCTGGATAGGGGTGTACGCAGATGACATGGCGGTGCAGGGCGATGCAGGGCGATGCGGGACGCAAGCGCAGGGAGACTGGCGATGGGGGAATAGGCGATGGAGGAAGAGGGAGATGGAGGAAGAGGGCCAGGCGGCGGATGGATGGATGGACGGGGCGGACTTGGCGAAATGGTGGCGCAGACCGCCGCCGCTGATTGGCCCGCGGGCCGTGCCGTCCCGGTTTTGGCCGCCCTGGCTTTTGGCCGTCGATACCCTCCGTCTGCCCTCGATACCCTCCATCAACTCTTGATACCTCTGTCCCCGTGTATCCCGCAGCACCCCCTCCGCACTTATACACTGCCCTGGCCTGTTCCCACGGGAAGCTCGCTACCTTCTGCATCCCGCAGATCCCTCCCCCCTCACCCCTTCCATTCCATTCCGCCGCAATGATATCCCACGACCATCCACATCGATCGACTCTCAACGAGTGAGTGACAGCCAGAAGGCCATGCAGATCGTCCTGCCTCGACTCGGTCCGCCGGCATTGTGGCTAGATTTCAGTGGGTCCGGCTGTTGCTGCTGCTCCAGAGTATCAGCGTCCCCCACTCCTTCGGCAGCTTGCTCATCGCTACTGTTCGCTGTTCTGGATGATGTCCTGGGCTCGTGGCGACCTCTCTTCGTCGGTATACCGCAACCGCTCCCGCATATCCAGGGTATGTGTATTCGTATTCGAGACGCTGTACGGGTGGTCCTGTTCGTATACTCGGGCCACATTCCTTGCCTCCATCTGTCGATGATCGTCCCCTCTATTCTCGCCCGTTGGCAATCGCTCGGTTCGGGCCTTGCTAAATACCCTCGAAACGGTTTGCAGATATTCAACGAGACATCCAGCTCGCTTCTCCAGCGCCTCGGTCTTCAAGGTAGGCTCGTTTCGGTCCCGTCTTGTGCAAACAGCTTACTCTCGCCCGCGCATTCGCCAAGCTCGCCTTCTGCTCCTGCCCAGCAGCCACCAACCCATCACGAAGCGTCAATGGATTCAAACAGCCGAACGGACAAGCCCAAATGTGCAGCCAAGCACAGGCTGTCCGGACCCTGCTGACCCCCTCATTGTCGTGCTGACACCCGGTTTATTTCGTCCAATGTCCGTGACTCCAGACATCGAGCTTGTGGACCATCACGACATCCATGGCGTCGACCAGATTCCGTATGTACCCAAGACTGCATCGCTGGGTGCTCGACCAACCAAGCCAAAGCTGCTTGTGTGTTTATGCAGACGGAACCATCGGCTCGTTGTGCTCCTGGGACGACAGCTTCCTTTACGTTTGGATCCCGGAGATGTCATTCATTTGATTTGGACCTTGCTCTGATATCAACACCCTTTCCCGAACAACCCCATCTCTCGAAACAGCCATGCCATCGGTGTCATTTTGATCTCTTGGAATCCTGTTGTGCACAGCTTTCCGACAAGCCAGCGTCTTCGAGATCTCAATGTGAGTCCGTACGAGACGCTTTCTTGGGCGCTAGCCCGTCGAAGCTATCGCAATCGCATCCTCCTGACCGGTGTCGCAAATGTGCCCGCTGTTTCATGCATCATCGTCAACAAGACAGCTCGGCATTGGCGGGTGGTCTGCTTCGACATCTGACATGCTCTGCCATTACTGCACGCACTGCTTCTGGTACTCTCTGATCTTAGGTCCAAGACGTTCGGCAGCAGACGATTCTGTACTTGTACCAAAACCACTCTCTTCACGAGTTCAACGACCATGCAGGTACTACCTTGAACAGGCTCGGAAACGACCAAATGTATTGCCGCCGCAGGATATGGCTGTATGAGCGCAAAGATCCTCCCGTGAGATTCGTTTGCCATTGACTCTTGATCCACCGTTGCACAGATACTCCAATGCATCTCGGATGGCTTGAGGATTACGAGTGGCTTGAGCGAAGTAAGTCAGCCGGAGAGTGATGGTACAAGGCAGTACACTATCCAGCCCTCCCGACATGTCCCATTACATCAGCACTGCAAACTTATTCTGTCCCAATCCTTGCAGCCAAGAGGGGATTCAATCATAAGATCAAGACCTTCAAAGAGAGCGATCTAAGCTGGTCGTGGAAGGTGGTTACCCAACGACCTGGCACCGAGCGGTCAAACGATCCGCCCCTGTCGGCGGTCACCATGTCTGAGGATTTCAAATCCTACCGCCTCACAACCATCGATGAGGAGGACATGCTACCGCATGGGCTGGGACGCATCCGCGCCGACGCCGAGATCGACACCAAGACCACACAGAAGCTCGGGAAGGCCGTAAAGCGTCTAACAGCCGGGGCATTGTCGTGCTTCTCAAACGAATCCCTCCACAGTTACAGCTTTGCATCCTTCGAGACCAGGGTAGGCCTTCGACAAAACATGCGTCACGTTGAGAGGTGGGATCGATATCAGGGTGCACATGCGCATCTGCATCGACGCTTGATGCCGACTGATGACATTGATCCACACTGGGTGTCGTGCGCAGAGCCCTTTCCACTCAGCGATCGATCACACCATGAAGGAGCTGTTTTCGCCTACCCGAAGCGACATCTTTGCCCTGAAGACCCCCGTAATGTCCCCGACCCCGAGTCAGGGGTCCAAAACAACCGACTCTCCTTCGAGAACGCCCAAGGCCACCATCACCGTCAACACTAGCGTCGGTCTCTTCGGAATCTCTGGCGGCCGATCGGCCTTGTCGTCGCCCAAACTCACACCCTATACTCCGACCAAACACGTTGCCCCAAACCAAGCCATGATCACCACCAATGCCAGCTACGAGATTCTGACATGCAACGAAGTTGCTGTTCGGTTGGTTGGGTACTCCTCCGTTGATATCATCGGCACCAACATTCTCTCGATACTGTGCTCGCCGTATCGAGAAAAGTTTCGGAAGCTTCTCCAGGCTGTCTGTTCAGTGAGTGGCCGCGCAACATGTTTGGGCAGCGTCGCTGCAGGCGACAGTCTGTTGGGTCCAAGTGTGCTGGCCTGTGGATCTGTGGTAAGCAACTGCTCCGCACGAGTGTCGATACGGGTCGGGCTGGCAAGCGCAGGTCTGGGCGCGCTGAGACGAGATCTAAATACACCCTTATACTCTCTGGCCCTTCAGATTCGCATAAAGAGGAAGGATCGATCAATCTACCCTGCCTCATTATGGCTCAAGGAAAGCGCCAACGACTCGGGCAGCAAGATATATATATGGGTCTTTGAAAAGATCGACGAGGATATGATCGAGCTCGAGATGTCGTCTGAGGTAAAGCAGCCACTTGGACAGCAGTGACCCGACAAACGAGCGGCTTTGCTGGCTTTGCGGCTCTGTGGCTCACGGCGATACCTTTTTCCCTTCAGGGGCTGCTGTACGACGTTTGTGGCGAGTTCTCCAAGCTCTACGGTGCTGACTTCAGTGCGGCCGAGAGACTTTATCTACAGGATATATGTCCATCGCTGCTCATCCAGGACGATTCACTGGAGCTGCTGGACATAATCAAGAAGTGGAAGTTCTTTGGTGCTCGCTCCAGGGAAGGAGCAACGTTTCCTATCCTCCTCAGGGTAGTGGCCGACCAACCCCTTGGTACTACTTGGCCAAATTACAGCGCCAAAGCAGGAGCACCCCTGCCCAGCGAGCATGACGGGCCGAATTTGCAACCCGGGCCGAAATCGGCTGATGATCTGGATCCGGAAGCCAGCATTCACCTGCAGCTCATCTCTATGCCAAACATTGCGGGGGTTGTTACCGTCCACGAGAACGGACTGATCCAGTCCTGCAATTCGATTTTCACAAAGTTCCTCTTTGGCCTGACCAGCAGCGACATTGTCGAAAAAAGCGATATCACCGAGCTGCTCCCTCAGTTCTGGCAGCTCCTGAGCGCCGCTACCAACAACGGAAGCGACCTCAAGGGATACACTCCGATCCAGCTGATCCCGCCGTCAAAGTGCCGCAAGGTTGCTGCCGTGTCCCCCGTTTCGGCCGGCTCGCTGACACACTTTCCAACCGACTCGACACCTCGCACCGGAGGGTCGGTCAATGTCGCCAACGTCATCGCCGAGGCCACACGCTCGACCGGCAGTCTGACGCAGGCGTCCCGCCAGGCCGTTATGACGAGCGGTGTTATTGCTGTCCACCGCGACGGAACTCGCTTCAACGTCGATCTGCATATCCGGCCGGTGCATGTCTCTCATGAAGTCCTGTACGCTGTCTGGATCACATTTGACCGCGCACTGCACTCACCGCCCATGTCGACCACGCAGCCGTCTTCGCCTGTTCGCGGGCTGAGCGTCGCCGGAGACCAATCGCCTGTGACGACTGGTTCGTGGTCGACCAAGCGGCCACCCGAAGAAGTCGCGGAGAATAAGGAAGAGCTTCCAAAACTACCAGCAGCTGCGATCCAGACGCCAGCCATTGGATCGCCGTTCACCATCGACAAAGAGCTTGATATCGGACCCGGCTCTCCAGTAGCCGTATCAGATGTGCTTGCGACGGACTCAGTTATCCTCTCACCTCAAGGATCCGAGCCTCTGGTCGGCGAAAGGGATGGCCAGGGTAAAGTCACAGAAGCGAGAGAGAGTGAAGGGCAACAAGAAACCAAGCTGGTGGACTCGGCAGAGACCGAGCTGAAGGAGGTCCAGGGCCAGAAGAGGGACTCGTCGAGTGAACATGTGCCCGAGGACTTGGACGAAGGAGAGACCGAGTGCTCTCCAGACCAGTTTACGCTGAAGGAATTCGAGATCATCAAGCCCATCGGCGAAGGCTCGTATGGATTTGTTAGGGTGGTCACCCGTAAGAACGATCCCCGCGAGGTGAGGTTTCCGAAACTGGCAAGCGGTGGCGATAACAGCCATAGCCATGCGGGCATGGACGACAGGAGAGCCAATGGGCTGCTGTCGCTGGTGTTACTCTGGATGTTGCGGCTGCGGCCACAACCTCTTGCGTCTTCTAACGCCCTATTGCTATAGAAAAAATACGTCATGAAGTTTGTCGTCAAATCTCGCATTCTGGTGGAGTGCTGGATGAGGGACAAGATCCTTGGCCTGGTGCCGCTGGAGATTCACATCATGAACTTCCTCAAGAACAACCCGCACCAGAATGTCGTGCAGATGCTCAAGTATTTTGAAGACGATGACTACTTTTACATACTCATGGACATGCACGGCCACGGCATTGATCTCTTTGAATGTATGCTAGCGCACCCCAATGCGTCCTTGCTTCATGTGTGTGTGTTCAGAACGATCGACAACACTTGCAGAGCGCTGTCTGGCTTGAGACATCCCAGCAAATCCAATCTAATATCGTCCAATCGTTTGCTCACCCCAATGTCACGACTGCTCAGTCATCGATCGCAACCAGACTCTCACAGAGGGCACGGTGCGCAAGATCATCTACCAGGTTATCTTGGCCGTGCGCCATCTTCACAGACACGACATCGTGCATCGGTAAGGACATGTCAAATCCCAGACCCCGCTGGGCCGCTTGCCACCATCAAGGCCCAGACAGCACGATGAATGGATCGCTGGGCTCTGCAGGTTTGCTGTGGTGTCGAGCCGCTGGCCTCATATCTGTCGTCCCATGTCTGCAGTGACATCAAGGACGAGAATGTTATCGTCGATGATGAATACTCGATCAAGCTGATAGACTTTGGGTCAAGCGCGTATCTGAAGCCCAACAAAAAGCCTTTCGAGACCTTCTTTGGAACAATCGACTACGCTTCACCCGAGATCCTCAGCGGCGATAAATATGAAGGGAAGCCGCAGGATGTCTGGGCTCTAGGTGAGGACAGCCCCACACCCGTCTGCCCTGATGACGCACTGATGTCGTCGAGCTTGGCGGCACCAGCCAAGTCAAATCCAACGTGCACAGCCAAACAAAATGGGCTCTGGGCTACTTGGAAAGTTGGGGCGATCTCTGCTGTTGCTGATGATGCTGCCTGAAACAGGCATCCTAGTTCTTCACGCTGATCTATGGCGAGACGCCGTTCTACAACATCGAAGAAACTATCGCCTGCAACTTGAGGTTCCCGTTCCCGTTCTCGCCAGGTGAGTCTGGAAACGGATGACTGGCAAGCTGAGATTCGCCGGCCAAACTCTCGGACTGTGGCTCGCACACTCGTGCGCTTTGAAGCAATCCGCCCGCATTGAGCGACGCTTTGCGCTCTCTGTCCGCGCTGCGCATTTCGGAAACGCCCCCTAATCGCTCCATATTCTTAGGTGCAATCGACGTTATCACCAAAACGCTGAGCAAGGACGCTGCCCGGCGCCCAACGGCAGAGGAACTTGCAAAGCACCCTTACTTTGAGCCGTGTTGGGATATCTATGGTACATGAAACTCGGCCGCCACTTTGCGTTATGCGCGGCCGCGCAATATCACCCCCCGTGGTGTACCCATCCCAAGTTGAAAGGTTCTCTCAGCGCAAAGTCATCGATGCCCAAGGCGTGTCATCATTCAGCAATATCCCCTGCCACCCAACAGACACATGTATCCTGGCTTGCTCTGAGATGGTGGTTATCTCTCTCTCAAAGATATCGTATCAATCAATATAGCGCTTCCAAAAGCAATATGCGAGTCCAGGCGCACATCGTCCGAGGGACAGGGATGCTGCGCGGATGATTGGGTGGAGGATGGGCCAAGAGATGGCTTGAGAGGCTCACTCGATATGCTGGCTGTTGCGCTCACATTTCGTCGTCGTCATCACTCTCCCGCCGTTTCATACGATCATAGTCATCGTAATCCAGCTTGTCCTCGGAGCCACCCGGACCCGCTGGTGCAGCGCTTGACCCGGCGGCTGAGGCGGGCCCCTCTGTCGTGCCCGGAGTCCGCGATTTGAACTCGGGCTTGAGTTCGTACAGATTGACATATGGACCTCGCTTGTTGAGAACACATATCTTGACGAGAACCTCCTTGAGCCACTGTTGCGGCTGCATCGTTTTGTCGACCAGACCCTTGAAGCTCCAGTGCGAATGCTTGTCAAAGAGGACAAAGAGCTCGTCAAGCAGCTCCTTCTCGGACATGCGTTCCTTCTTGTCCTGCGACTGCTTCTTGCGATGCTCGAGCTGGGAGAGGATCAACGGGGGTGGAGCACTCAGTATCGGTATTGACCGAGTTATACAGAAGCGGCTGTGGCCGCGATGCCAAGGGGTTGGGGCCAGACCCATGGATCGGACAAGACATGGGTATTGGGGCAAGACCAATGAACATGTGGCAAAGATCACCGACGGCCAGGTCGCCACGATCCGAACGAAGCCTCACCAGGGGATCGCGGCCAAACTTGAAATCTCGGATGCGGTCGGATGTTTGCGTCCATGCCTCCAGGCGTGGGTTCTTCTCTTCCTTGACCTTCCGGTTGGTATCGTTCTGGGTGGAATTGCGCCGCTTGAGCAGACTGTGGTAGTTGTCGTCCAAGATCGGAGTGACGTGGGCCTCGTGGTGGATGGTGCCGGCAATGCCGACGGCGGTGCCCTGGCTGTTTTCGGTGAAGACGTACGAGTTAGGTTGGCCGGTGCTGATGACCTTGAGGTTGAAGTTCTTGGGCAGATCGCTGCTCCAGTCGCTTTCTGGGAGATGCATCGTGATCTTGGGCTCCTTTCTTCCTCCAGAGACCTGGGCCCTGGCCGTCATCAGTCCAACGGTGATGGAAATGCAAAATCATATGATGGTCAGCCGCTCATGCCCGCAAATCTACCTGCAGAAAGGTCAGCCAAGACTGCCTCGTCCACCAAGGTACATCACCCTCGGCACGAAGCAAAGTTGATCCCTCCCACCCACAACATCAAATCAGCGCAGGCCGGGTTGGTTCAGATTGGCCAAAATAGCCCCGCATTAGCTCATATTGGCCGACGTAGGGCAGAGCATTCGCTATTTCTCGGCTCTTACTTTTCGTAGATTCGAATGCGCCCGAGCTCGACTCCGTCTGTCTTGATGCTCGACCATTTCTCGGCCACAAACGCCGGCACCTTGACAAGCCAGATTTTCCGGGAAGTGCTCGACAGATTCAGATCGCCCTTGGCAGCAAGGTCTTCAATGCCGACGTGGTCGCTGTCGTCGTGCGGATCATCCAGAAGTATATCCGAGAGGCCGTCGTGTCCGGGCTCGCGCTTGATATCGCCGTCGATCGTCATGGCGTCGGTTGGGATGGGCAGAAGGAGCAATCCGGGCTCTGGAGGCCGAACCCCCCAGACACAAGCACCCTTGCTCTCGCGAGAGCGTCTCGCAAGACCTTCTCGGCAGCGGGCGAGCCACGCCCATCCCACCTGACCGGATCTCGTGACGCCAATGGCGACTCATCCCGGCTTCTCGTGTGCAATGCACCCACATTCGGCACTCAGGATCAACGGCTCAGGATGCTGTAGCTGCCTTGACACCGGCTCTGGAAGCGGCGAGAGTACTTTACCTCAGATACAACATCATCGACCATGTGAGCTGGAATACCGCCACGACCCCCCCCTGTGTATAAACATAACCGAGCTATGCGATGTATTCTGCAAGCCTTTGAGTGGCGCTCGATTCTGTCTGGATGGGTTGCATTGTCCTCCAACATGCGCTCAAACATCCGTCGTGGGGTTAGCCGCCTGGCTCTTCAATAAGACCTTTGTTTTGCGCTTCGCCGGCTGGGTGGGAGGCGATCGCGAGCTCCCGGGGAGCGTCGGGGATTTGGGGGAGCCCGGGGTGCCAGTAATGCCGTTCTTCGCGTTCAAGGTGCTGAAGCCATCAGTGGCAGCGCGCCAGCTGGCGGCACTCGATGCTCTTCTCGCCATCAGCAGTACAATATCCTCGCGGATGATTTCACAGTACTCTTCGATAGGGAGGTCGTTGGCGTCTGTGCCAAAGGGCTCTTCGATCTGCTCACCGATCTTTTCGATGCCCTGGAGACATTTGGATGCTGTGTCAATGCACGATCGTCTCGGATGTGCTGGGATTGAAACTGAGATTTGTCCATGCCTTGCACCAGACAAAACATATACAGGCACAGGCACAAGCACAGGCACAGGTACATCTCGGTAACCGATGATCCTGCAAACGGCTCTCTGCAAATGATATGCTCACAGTCCACAGGGTTCTCAACGACGCTCCTCCGCGGCCCTCAGCCGATATTCTTACCAAAAAGATAAAGGTCACGAGGAAAACACAGGGGATGGTAAGCCAGGAAAGATCGTTGACCAGTTGGAAGGGCAAAATGATAAAGTACAGAGCAAGGGTGTGTTTCTGGAGAGGAGGATCGGGTCAGTTGATGCAAGTAGCGCCCTAGGCCGATCATATGCGTCGACAGAAGCGATGTACGTGTGGACGCACCAAGTGCAGTCGGTAGGCAAGCGGAATGGGAGTTGAGAGGATACGCTCCAGGCCGGTGGTGGTGTCTACCAAGTTGCTGAGTGGGCCAAAGTTCGGATACCAGTGAGTACGGTACTCAACGAGAAGGGAAGGGAGTCATTTGGCAGCGGTCTTGTCCCAACGAACCTGATGTTGGCACCGAGTCCAGAGCCGGCCATAAAATGGATCTGTTCCTTCTTTCGTCTCTCGCCAACGTAGGAATTCAGCAGGTTGCAGATCTCAAACGGAATCTTGACGCAATTGCAGCTGTAGTCATGGTAGTGTTCTTTCGAGTTCGAGCTGGCTCCAGCCGCCGTGGGCTGATGGTTGGGGTGGCTCACCGAACGATGGGAGATGGCCCGCTGAGACATATTTGGGGACATGGGTGGAGTTGAGGCACCCTTGTGGGTATGTGCTGCGGCGTTGACTGCCTGAGCAAATTCGTGGCGGTTAAATTGGGAGAACTCGGGGAGCGGCGGCAGGAACTCTTGAAGCTCAAAGCTTGCTCCCTGGATACCGTGCTGCCCGCGCAGATGGTGCTTCAAGGAGATGGGCAGGGCGATCAGCAAGTTCATGGCTATAAGCTTCTGGGCCATATCCTCCTCATCTCTGAGGCGAGCGGAAGATAGGTGGTTGTCAGCGATTGTGAAAGTGTGAGGGGATATGCGTATACAGCCTCGGGTTCAACAGCAAGACATCAGAAGGGTTCAGAAGGCACTTACTCGTCAGGGCAGCTGCTCCAGATGGTTCGAGCCGTGTTACGGATGGTGGAAGTGACTGAGGGGGAGCGAGTGTAGATGTCGAAAGGGACGGGAATATGGGAAGAGCAAGTAAGAGAGAGTGTGTGTGCGATAAGCAGCAGCGTTCTCACTCAGCGGTTGCGGCAGACACACCATGGATATACGCAAATGCCCGAGTGAAAGCTTACTCTGAGCCCACAAACGACGTCCTTCGTAGAAGCGATCATCTACATGGCGACGAATTATCTCGGTGAGCTTCCAATAAGCGCGCTGCGGCAGATCTTCATATGGTACTCAGAGCACAGAGCGGGCGACGACCCGATGGTACACCGATACAGGACGCTTGGTATGACCATGAAATGGGGCCAGCGACCTGCCAGCGACCTGCCAGCGACCTGCCAGCGACCTGCCAGCGACCAGACTGCAGAGAAGGCTTACATGCCCCGTTTGTGCGAAAGACGAGGAGCAGAGAAATCACGACCGAGACCAACGTTGCGAAGGCTGACGAGACGGGGCAAGACCAAAGGGAGGTATTAGCGATCCGGCATCGGCCGACATCCTCTGGCATTACAACGCAGGAATAGTATCGAGTCTCAAAGCGAGCGGAAACAGCTGATGCCAGCGATAATCGAGCAATGTCTATCGGGAAGGCAAGGAGGCAGCTGGTCACTACGGACAAGATGTTATGCCACGGATCTTGAGAACGACAAGCACGGTCGTCCAGAACGTGGCCCAGACCGTGGACAGAGCGACCGGGATAAAGATGCTTGATACAACCGAGTACTTCCAGCTCTTGGGGCTGCGGATTCGATCCGTATGGACTGTCAGCTCAATATGCACTGCTGGGCGGAACAAACCGAGATCTCCCAGTGCAGATCCCTGGAGAAGAGCCCCTCCCATCATGGACAAAGCCGCAGCAACTCCAGTCTCGGCAACACGGTACCTGATGAAAAAGTCGTAGTGGGGGAGTGTTCTGTAGCCGTTGAGAGAGAAGAATGGGTGTCAGTCACTGGGCCAGCTGAATCTGGCTTCTTTGTGTCAATCTGGTCGATTGCCCGTTGCCGAGCCATAGCTGTGCTCCCAGCCGAGTCGCTGGGTAGCATCCATGCCTTCGATGGGAAGGTGCCCACCTCTCAACGTGGCGCACCCGTCGGTTGATAGAGAGATACTCGGGAGGCACCTCAAGAAGCCTCAGCGACGACATGGGGCAAGCGAGCTGCACAAGGTGGGGGGGGGCAGGTGAATGGAGAGGCGGTGCGATGAGGACGACAGCGGTGAAAGTGAAAGACGATGCTAGATCCGAGGGACGCAGACGATGTTGGATTGGTGCTGGATGCAGGGCGTGCAGGATGGTGCGAGAATGCAATCGGATGCAGATGGAGGATGATATGCTGGAGAGAGAAAGAGCGAGCGGGAGCGACGGACCCGAGCAAAGCGCACGGTTGTGAGGAACTGGCCGTGGGAAGCTGCGCGGCCCCGAACAGAGTTGTGCCGCTGTTGCCGAGGCGTTCTCTGAAGAAAACTGTGCGACATGCGGACTGCCAGCCACAGAACGGGGCGCAGCGCATTGCATATAGCCCCATTGCATTGCTTGCCGCAGCGGCTCACCCCGTGCTGAATGATACCCCGAGGACATTCCTGAGGACAGCTGCAGTGCTCCCTCCACATCCACAGCCCGAGAAAGATTTCCTCCATCTTCCATGTGTCCAAGCGCAGCATTATCGCTGTGCAGGGCGATTGTGGAGACCAGAGGACGACCCATGGCCTTCACCCCGAGGCTGCCAATGTAATCAGTCTCTATTGAAAATGGCCTGCGTCCAACAGGTCTTCAAAAACGCGGTCGATGGAGCTGGAACAGTGTCCCGTTTTTCTGAAAGGCTATAGCAACGTCCCACGCCCAGCCCAGTCCTCATCTGTCTCAGGACAGCAACTCACTACCGCCGGCGAGTCGATCGCCGTGTGCTGGCCGCCTCAGCAGCAGTGTGTTGTGCACCTCTTCTTGTTGTCCTTTGTTGCGTCGTCGATTCTCCAACAGCCTCCTGTGGCACCTCGACATGGACTTCGCTGTCATCGAGGGCAGCACCGTCGCCACTGGATTTGAGTGCGCCTCTCCGGCTGCGTTTGGGTTCTGGATCCCCGATAGCCTCCTGGGCAGCATTGATTATGGCTCCAGCAACTGTGTCTTCAGCCGAGGCCCTCGACCCGTCACCAACCGGACCCTGGTGCTTGCGTTTGCGCGTCGGATAAGTCGCCGTCGATAGCTCGGCTGCATTCGCTGATCCGGCGGGAGTGTCGTCTGATTGGTGGCTCTCATCTCCTTCTTCCTCCATTCTGGTAGCAACTGCACCAATATTCCTTCTGGAGCGGCTACGCGTCCGGGGCTCGATCGGTGCCGGTGCAGGATCCTCCCCGATGGCGGTTTCTTGAATCACAGGCTGCGACGATGCCATCGAGTCCTCCGCCAACACCTTTCTCGGACGCCCACGCTTCTTGGGTACAGGAGACGCCATGGCTGCATTGCTATCTGCGCGGCTGGTTGGCTCTACTGAGTCGACAGTCGCAGGGGGGGCGGGCACTGCTTCGGCAAGCTCCTTTCGTGGTCGGCCCCTTCGCCTTGGTGCAGGTGACAGAACGGGGGACTGTGTTTGGAACGCTGCCTCAGTAGAGTCTGTCAATCGAACTGCTTCGGCTTCGAGCACTATCTTCTTTGGTCTACCGCGTCGCTTTGATGCCGGAGAGCCCAGCTGGACAGCGAGTCCGGCCAGCCCAGGTTCTTCCGAAGCCAACTCCACATGAGCAATCTCAACAGCAACGGATTGTGTCATCTCAGACACCGAGGCTTCTGCGCTCGTATTCTTCTTGGGCCGGCCACGTCGCCTTGGCTGGGGGGAGGTTATCGGCGCCGGATGCTCCTGCAAACCGATATGCTGCGCTTCTGCTTCCACATGCAGCGTCGGCGGTACCTCCTCGGCGATCCTTTCAATTCCGCTTTCAAGATGGGCTTCAAGAGGGGCTTCAAGAGGGATCTTTCGCGGCCGACCTCGTCTTTTAGGCCCTGGCGAAGCCAATCGATCCACAAAGATCGGTGCCTCCTCTTCGGTGGGTGCAAGGGATGTGGTAGACTCTGTTTCGGGAGGCTCGGGGTTCGCATTTCGCTTGGGACGACCACGTTTTTTGAAGACCGACACGGGATCAGTCTCGTGAGTGACTTCGTCGGAGGCCTTTGCTGAGATCGCCGTTAACTCGGCAATTGCGACATTCGTAACAGTATCCGCGACAGTCTTCGGAAGCGTACCCTTCTTTGCTGCGAGAAAAGCGGTCACTGCGTCGGCTATGGTGGTGTGCTGCGCGTCGATCGATGTGTCGATTTGAGGCTCCGTTTCAGGCTGTGCACCAGTCTTCCTCTGCCGACCACGTCGCTCCGGGGTTGGTGTGGCGGCTTGAGTCGCCGCTGGTACTTGGGTCTGATCTTGCTCTGCATCGCGATCATGCTCATGTTCTCCGAGCTCCTCAGCCTGCGTAACATCGGTTGCAGGCTTCTTGGAGCGACCACGCTTTCTCTGGACCAGAGCTGTAGCCCCGCTATAGACCGCAGCCCCATGTTCAGCTGCTCCATGTTCATGAGCAATCTCAGCGACAATCGGCAGATTCTCTTCGGATGGAACTGCCCTTCTTGGATGCTCTTGCTTCTCTGGAGTCGAGGGTGCCGCCGAGAATGCTGCTGGCGGACTAGTATTGGCGTCTTCAGGCTTGACGTCAATTGTCTCGACAGCGACTTTCCGAGGACGACCGCGCCGCTTGGCTGCCGGTAAGGACATGGCTGTCGCTTCAGTCGTGTTCTGCAGCATCGCTTCGACTACCTCGGCCGCCAAAGTCGGCTCATCGGCTGCTGCTGCCATCGGCAGGCTCGACTGCGCTGCGTCGGATGAAGAAACGAAATGCGTGGCCTGGGCTTCAACAGGAACATCAGCTAAAACCTTTCTAGGTCGACCCCGCCTCTTGGGTTGGATTGGTGATGGGTGGTGGTCGTCAAGCTCAGCAACGCCGGTAGGACGTATCGATGGACGATCGTGATCATGGGGAGGATCGAATGCTTGGGCTTTCTCGCCTTCGTGGATCGCAGTTAGACCGAGGCTTTGATCTTGCATATCAGCTTTGGCATTGGCAGTTGCCACTGTTACGACGGCAGATCCCGCCTCATGTCCCGGCACATCCGGTAGTGGGTTTTGTGCTTCACTCGCAATAAGGGATCGCTGGCCAGGGTCCCGTCGAGGCATCTTTGCACGACGATGATCTTCTACCGACTCTGCCGTTCTACCAGGCGACGAGGCAGCGGCCTCAGTGGCAGCCACCTTGCGTTTTCTGGTCTTTGATGATGGAGAAGCAAATGCGCCAGCATCAGTGGCATCGAGGCTTTGGCTCAGCGTCTGAATATGACTTGATTGAGAGGGGGTATTGCGTCGCTTAGCTGCAATATCGATCGTGGGCGCTGTGTCCGAGAGATTGTGCTGCGTCGTGGCCTTGGGTGTTGTCTTGCGGTCCGCTTTGGACTGAGCAACGGCATCCTCTCTGAACAAAGTGCTACCCCGGGAGCTGGGGAGTCCACAGATGATTAGGTTGGACGAGTGATTGGGTTTCATTGAGACCCGGCGGTCCTGGATATCGGGTTGTTTGTATTGCGAGCACCAGGGAAGAGAGCTGACTTACATGAAGCTTGGCTGTACTTTGGCTACGTCGACGATTTCCCGAGCTTGGTGGCCGGCGCCGCATTCCAACTGAGAAGCAATCTCACTTGTCGCGGCATGTTCAACATCTTCAGCCTGCCCTAGCGTTGGATAATCTTGACCGATCGCCGATCGATGCGTCGGCAGCGGGGCAGAATCACTGTCGCCGAGGACTAGATTGTCTTGTTTCTCGATCGGTTGATCTTCCGGTGAGGGTATGTGGGGCGATTCTTGTTGAACGGGATGGGCGTCTTCGACCGCAAACGCAGTTGAGAGATCCGCATCGTGACCGATGGGCATTTCGTTCTGATCCGATCGCCCCTCGGTGCTCTTTCGCTTCTTCTTTCCCTTGGATCTTCGCCGGTCCGTTGGTGTGCCGATCCAAACAATGTTGTTGGGTGAAGAGGCATCTTGAATTTGCATGACGGTTTCGTCGTGAGCAACTTGATGCAGAGCCTCACCCGATACAAGCCCTGGTTTGGTACTAATGGGGTACTCAACCTGAGTCTCGATGAGCGCTCCGGTTACGTTGGCCTCCTGAGGGGCAAAAGGCAATTTCGCGTCGGGTTGAACTGGGGTTTCTACTCTCGACGTGACGGCCTTTGACATTGCGGGAGAGTTTTCTTCTGAAATGGATGTCGACGGATCAACGTGACTAGAAAGTGGACGAATACAGAGGTAAGCGCCCAAAACTCGCTGCTGCACCACCAGAGTAAATAGCCATGCTCATACACAATGTGGAGCGAAAGGAAGGATGCGTCATTTTCATGGTAAAGGGTGGGATGCAGGTGAAGGGATGTCAGGAGGAATCACGGCAAATTAAGCATGCCAGGCACGAAAGAATCGCCGAATGCCGCCTCAACAACTCACCCCTCTTCGGGCAGTTGATCTGGCCTGCCCATGTCGAGCAGCTGGCTCTTGTTGGCTGCGCTGGCTATGTCGCCTGTGCCGACAATGTCGACGGCAGCTTCCAAGCCCAAGGGTTGGGAGGATGTTGGGTCGGAAAAGGCTGTGCTCTTTCTCTTTTTGCGCCTTCGTTTCTGCGGCGTCGGTGTCAGAGGCGCTTCGGCGACAAGCGACGCATCCACAGGCGTTGTAGTTGGAACATGGGATGCATCTACGGACGCTTTGGTGGATGTGCTCGGGGCCTCGGATGGTGCTCTCAAGGCTTGCGGCGACTGACGGATATCTGTACTAGCAGCTTTCTCTTGTGTGCCCTCCGGGGGCGGGCTGATAGAGCAATTACAAGCCGGTCAAGGGCGGTTCAAATCTGTCAACCATGCAGATCAACATGGCGCTTTGCCTGATGGAGATTCCACAGCCAAGTGAAAACACCCGAGAGCCTATCAGCAATAACACTTACAGTGGCAAGTCATGCTCTCGCATATCGACCGACTGCTCTGTTGGCACATGTTCTGGCCCTGGCACTGGCATTAATCCTGACACTGGCACTGGTACTGGTCCTGGCCCTGGTACTGACGCACTAATGGGCACTTTCAAAGGTTGTTCGGAGCGACTCTTTGATTCAGTGACGGCTGTGTCTGCCCCATGAAGGCCGACACTCTCTTGATCGGACTGATCGGGTTGATCGCCACCGTCGCTGGATAGAGAATGGCTCATTATGCTGCTTCTCTTCTTCTTCTTTCTCTTCTTCTTTGCACCTGGTTGCGAAGGAGAGCTGCTCGGACTGGAGAAACGATCGATATTTGGCTATTAGCACCTGCCTTGGATAGACTGACTAATGCGAATCATTTCAAATGCAGCTGGCTCGAGCCGCCGTCATACCTGCTCTCAGCCGACATCACTGTAAATGTGCTTTCGATGTGTGAGCTACCGGACCCCGTTGCTCGTGACTCTGAATCGATTTCGGGGCGGACTGCTCGCTCAAGAGCTGTATCGGAGTGGCTAGACTCTGGATAGTCCGAGCTGCGGCCCATAAACGAAAGCCGTCGGGGAGGCTCAAGCTTCTCAAGCTCAGCCGGACCGACGGACTGGTGGCGTCGCTTGCTGCAGTGCGCAGGAGAGGAATATAGGGGAAGCGAGCGATGCAGTGACATGAAGGATGAGCAGCAATTCCAGGCTACCAGTGGATGGTGAATGCGCTTTCAATCTGCCTTCCTTTGCTTACCTAAGCTTCAAACTTCGGGCGGCCTGTGGACTATCGGTATTCGGGGTAGTCGTCTCCACTGCGGGTACAGAGGCGGCGACGCCCAAGGGCATTTTGGTGTCGAGCGGCTCGGCACGTATGCCCGATTGTGCCTCTTCCGTAATTCTCGGTCGGCTGGATGTGCTCGCGGATGTGCTCGCGGATGTATCCGCAGCAACGACGAAGCCTGGGTCACTGCTCGCCACGGTGTCGTTAGCAAGCCGCAGTGGAGACAGGGGAGAGGCTGTCTTGACTGGCGTTGACGAGACTGATCGCTTCGCCAAAAAGTTTTGGACAGCAAGGGCAATTTGTGCTTTCATTGAGAGAGGCTTGCTTGCATCAAATCCGCTTGATGACGCCTTCTTCGCCGTCAGTGTCTGGAGAGGTACAGCTTTCTTGGCCTGAATCGGAACAGAGCTAACGCCATCGAGCTTGCGCTTCTTGGAAAGTGGCGTCGAAGGAGCCAGCAAAGACTCTGGGACACTAGTGCTGGAGCTGCCGGGGGTGGGGGACGAAACGAGTTCGAGCCGATCCTTATGCTCTGCCATGCTGGACTTTCGTTTACTCCGCTTCTTGCTCAGGGCGGCGTTCTGGGCGGCCGTCTTTGGTGTGCCAACGCTACGGACAGGCGAGGGTGTTTGATCACGGGCGGGGGTCGTTGATGGGATCACCTCCTGTTGCTGTACAAGCTGTTCCGGTGCGAGCAGCTCCGACGCGGATACTGGCCCGATCGATTCCTCCGGCAGTCGCTCGCCATATCCGCGAGGAGACCCAACCGAAGGCTGCGCTTGCGGCTCAGATTGCCTTGAGGCCAGCGAATAGTCTGACTCAGTGGCTGCTGGCGGTTCCCGAGTCGCAGGGCATTCTAAGGACTGGGGTTCCAGAGTCTGCACCTCAGGCCCCGAGATTTCCAATACCTTGATCTCGAGCGCCTGTGCTTTTGGTGTTTGTGTGGGAAGCTCCGGTGATGGACACGACACTCTTGTGGGACTGCCCAGGGGCGGCTGTTCGAGAGGGAGGCCCATTGACTCGTGCTGAGGACCAAGTGTGGCTGCCAATGAATCCATGTCGGCTCGCTCCGGAGCCCCGGGCGTCACAGGATTCGATCGAACAAGCGGTGACAAGCTCTCTGTTTGCGCAGCTAAAGCAGCTTCTGACAACGGCGTTTTGGTGCTGCGACGACGCTTCTTTCGGCGCTTCTCACTGGATGGTGGTACCTGAAGCCGATTCCCATCAACGAGCTGCTTGGGAGGTGTTCGGAGGACTGCGTCATCAGGGTGGGGGTGTGACTGGGTCTCGGGAAGGACAGCGGAAGAGTCATCGACTTCATTTGCACGGTCAGGCATTTCGCCCAAAGAATGTGTCACGGATATGAGACTGTGCTCTGGTGAAAGCGGCTGCATCTGCAGGGGTTCTCCAACAAGCAACGAAAGGTCCTGCGCGGAGATTGGAGGTCCAACGCTACTATCCAAGAAAGGGTTGTTCAACGGATCGTCGAGAGGGGTAGGCTCTAGAGCCAGACTTTCGACGTCGCTGCCATCAATGCCAGCAGATGCTTCATTGATCTCGGGCGGTACGAAATATTGATCGACTCGGACTGTCTCGCTGACGGACACACTGTCGCGCGATACATTCGAGGGCTGGGCTCCGATTTCGAAGTGGAGTGGGGAAATGGCCTCAGGGCGTGTCGACATTGGTGTTTCGGTATTGTCCAAGATCTGTGTTTGGAATCTGTGCGCGCCTTGGTATTCGGGGTGAGTGGGTGTTGTGAACATGAGCGGGGCAGGTCCAAGGGTATGGCGGCGTGACCGTTCGGGGGATGCATCTCGAGCAGGCTGGGACGAGCTTGTACTGGCACGTCGTTGATTGATGACTGTGAAGCTTGCGGGAACGAGCGTGGTCGTGCTGAACAGGGGAATACCGATTGTTTGGGTGCCCATCGCTTCCAGCTCTGGGGGAGAGTCTGGTAGTGTTGGCAAGACTGCTGCGACAGACTCAGGCCCGGGCTCTGCCTCAGCGTCCGTTGTAACAACGGCTTGAGGCGACAGTCTATCAGAAAGGGTGATGACAAAATCACTTGATGAATCGCCGCTCGAGTCAGACGAGTGGTCGATGGGTTCGGTTGCGGCGATCGAAAAGTCGGGCATCGTCGGAAGTTCCGGCTTTGTGACCGAGACCTCGATCGACCAAGTTGGAGGTGGAGTGCCTGCTCTGCCACAGTCAACCATCGAAATGACAGCTGCACAAGACTCGTCCTCCAAAGCATCCTCCCCTTGTGCGCCCATGAGCTTGTCCAATAGATTTGGACTGGGCTCTGCCGGAGCGGAATGGTCCTCAAGGGACGATTCAGACGACGCGAGACTGCTCGACGGGACCAGCTCGGGCCTGGCGTCCTCATGCAAGACGGGAGGCCTGCGGGGTGAGGGGCGCTGAGGTGTGGGACTTGTGATGCGAGTCGGCGGGGTCCAGGTGCGGGTTTTGAGAGCAGACTTGATCAGGGCTGACCTTGGGGTTCGTGCGCCTCGCTTGAGCGGCGAGGCTGTTGGAAAATCCTTATCAAAAACCTCGGGCGACAGCTTGAGCCAAGCCCAGGGACAACAGTGCGTGAGTTACTGGTAGCATTGCAGCTATGCTCCCCTTGGTGTTGCATCGATCGCATCGGTTTCAACTCACCTGTGGGCCAAAAGTAACTCCCTTTTTCTTGGCCGACTTGTCCGGAGATTTAAAGGATGCCTCGATACGCCGAGTCACTTCGGCAACGACGCCTTGGCTCGCATTCATGTTCTGTACACCAACGGTATGCTGTGCTGCGGGCGACGATGGCATGGCAGACTTGCCGGAGGGAGAGTGCCAGCCGAGGAGCTGAGACATCTGGTGGTTGCGGCTTCCGCTGCTCGGAGGGACGATAGAAGTGGGGAATTTGGTTCCCTCGGTATTGTCGGCAGGACTTTTGGGAAGCGTGGCTACTTGGGGCTGCAATCCTTTCTGCGCCGACATCATGGTTCGAGAGACTGTGCTGTTGTAAGCAGCAGCAGGGGTCTTGGGGCGACGAAGGACAGGAATCATGCTGGGAGTTGAGGACGGGACAGAAACCGGCGCCTTCTTTGTGAAGGCCGACTGGAGGGGCAGACACTGAGATGGTAGCAAAGTCGGCTCGGGACGCGGGGCTGGAGCTGGGTAGATGGGATATTGGGCAACCACGTTCGCCTGTGACGCCGTGGACAGCGGCTGTGCGATCCCACCCGAGCCTGAGTTGGAGATGGCTCTCTTTGGCCTTGAATCATCGACTGGTTTCAAGTCCGTTTTGGTTTTGGATCCAACAACCAGAGGCGAAAAGGAAATCAAGTCAACCTTGGTCGGCTCCGGAGAGAACTGGATCAAATCGCCAGTGGGCGCTATCGAGGCTGCGACCCGCTTAGGAGAGAACATCGGTGGGTGACTCTTGATCAAAGGTTGGTCCTTGACTCGCTCCACCACTGACTGAGAAGAAAGCGCAGACGGTTTTGCGGTGGACGCCTGTAAGTGCGCAAATTAGCGATCGTCATAAGTGGAAGCCATGACGAACCGGTGCAGCTGGACCAGGTTGCGATTGCGTTTTGTTTGTTTGGCTTTACAATACAGGTTCCATTTCTGGATACATTCTCACCTTTTCAATGTGTGGTCCCGAGAGAGTCTGGGCTTCAGGCTTCTCGAGCTGAGCTGCCTTGAGCGGAATGTTTTCGTTGTTGGCATCGCTTTGGCCAGCGAGACGGCTCTACAGGCCCGAGAGACCCGGTATCAGCATGCAACGCTTCAAGTCAACGCAAAGACACTCTGTCGAAATGCCAACCACTCATACCTGATATGTTTGAATGATATCATGGAAGAACACAACGCAGAACTGGCTGCCATCAATTATAATCGAGTCCTTGTTATTGAGGAGAGTTTCTTCGTTCCGGTACAGGACATTGTTGACCAGCGTCCCGATGTCTGAGTGGTCTCGAAGCCAAACCTACCAATCATTGCGGTCGACATGGAAGAATTACGATCAGAATATGCTGTGGAGAGGTATGGTGGCCTCTGGCGACAGCAGCACGGCGCACCTTGGCGTTATCGCGAATGATGATGGTGCAATGCTTTCCAGAAGCATGTTCGCAATGGAGGCGAAGGTTGCACGACTTGTCCCTATATGAGTGATCGTGGCGAATGAGGAGAGTTGGATACTTTGAATGAGGCCACTGATGCTTGTCCCGTCCAACCAACACAGATCGGATTGTCGAGGCGACAGCGACCCAACTGATTCCAAGTGCTGACTCGAGAGGCAGCAAAGCAAGCAAGCCCGCGACCTACTTTCCGATCGTGAATTCAAATTTGCTGATCGGGAAGCTGGAAGCACATCAGAGCAACAGGCAGGTCGGGATCAGTATAGTGGCATGCAATCGAGCCTCGATCTCGTGCCGTGCTGTCAGGAAGGAGGCAGGGGCCGGACTGGAGCTTACTTGAGCCTCTCGCCCCTGCGGATGGCCAATATAAGACCAAATATTGGATCCTTGATGGTACACTGCGTGGGCAAAACCGAGCTCATAACGGCCGACGAGTGTGCTCAGGCAGCGACGTGATCTAAGCGATGAGTTGTTGGTTGGTTGGTCGTGGATGTACCGTCCGCTGCGAGCGGCGATGCAGAAAGCGCTGACGGGTCGAATCGCAGGAGCCGCAGGCAGATCAGCCGGTTGCTCTGGGACTATGCTCGTGTGGGTTGGGATTCAGGTGGCTCGGGCGCTGCCGGATGCAAGCGAAAGAGGCTGGAACACGACGGGAAGTCTGCTGGCGATGCTGCGAGGGGAGAGACGAACGCCGTCGGGTCGTTTGCGAGAGCGCGCAGTCCAAAAAAGGCAAAATGCACCTGGCCCAGCCGCCCCGGATATCGGCCGTGGGTCGATCAAAAAACGCATGCGCTGGACGGGCGGTCTTGCGCTCCGTCGCCATGGACGAGATCCACATCGTCCGCGAGGTCGCCGAGATTGCTGCCCAGGCCCGAAGAAGGTGGGGAAGAGCGGCGGCGTGGCGAGAGATGCTGCGAGCGTGGGATCGAACTGCGGCTATTGAAGGGCGCAGATCTGATCGAGGGCTCAAATGATGCAGCTGATGCAGACTCTCGAGCCAGAGATGGCGATCCGTCCGAGCCGGCGGCATCAAATAGTGGAGCGGGTCCGGAGTGTAGCATGCCACCAGCTCTCTGGACTAATATCCGCCCACATTGCCGTCTGCGACCAGAATCCTGGACTGGGCCGAGAAGGGTAGAAAAGGAAAGGTGGCGCTTGCAGCATTTCCTGGCGCCGACGGTGAGCTCGGTGGTTCGCTTCGCTGTTTCCATCGAGGCCGAGCAACAGAACTATGTCAGGCTCTCTGGCCAGACGGAGACATCGGTGCAAGAGCAATTCGCCTTCCCTGCTTGCAACAAGCCGACTCATAATCGGCGGCATGATGCTTGTCTCTCTAATCTAGTGACCGGACAAAAGCTCTATGACGTCCGCTCGTGTCTTGAAGACCGTGAGTGTCGACTCAGATGTAACTTTGCCGATAATTCGAAATGAATGCCTTAGTGACGAGTCTCGCCTTCGGCTTCCAGTTCACAGCATTGTTTTCGATCTCGTGGATTTCCGAGCACGGCTCTGGGTTTTGCTGCCGCAGCTGCCGCCCCAGCCTCCGGTGCGTATTATGATGTCTGCAAGGATGGCATCGATCTGGTAGCGCCGCGGCATCGATCTGGTAGCGCCGCAGCAACGATGGCATCCCACAGGGAGCAAGCCTTGTCTGCTGACGACATCCACACTCGACTCTTCGGCTCGACAGGCCCCTGTGTCGAATGAGCCGCAGCTTTTGCCACAGGACATACTCTCATACATTGATATCCACGCCGAGATGCTGTCGAAGGAGTACTCCGTGAAGGTAGGAAGCCACCGCTCCGGCGTCAGAGTATCGGACAACAGTGCTCCGTGCACAGCATCGCTCCTAATACTGGCCCTTGAATCATAGGAGACCATCGCCGTCGATCTGTTCCAGCACCATCGGTCACTAGCGCCTCAGCAGGTGGCCCTGATGCGTGCCCTTTGGGAGCGAGAGGCCTTTCTGGACTCGCGATTAGCGTTCGAATGGGATGAACGCTGGTGTCTGCATGACGCCCGCCTGTCACAGACTGAGCTGCTTCCAAAGCCTGGTGCCAACTCATGAGGCAACCACCGAGTGACCTCGAAGCAGAGCGCTTTCCGTGCGCGATGAACAAAAACTCGCATGACCAAGTGATTCATTGCCGACATACGGATCTGGAGATGCACGGGCAGCATTCGGTGCTGTCCATACACGAAGCTACACCGGTGTATTCGGGACCCAGAAGAAGGGGGCAAGTCTAGCTCAAAAACGGATGCTTCGCCTCGTGTCGGGTGCGCTGTGACCAGGACATTGACTCGTCAGCGCTACCGGAGAATATTCGTGGCTGTAGGAACATCAATCTGCAAGTCGTTTTCATCGATCTGGTTGGCATCCACGGCGGCTCGATATGCGTGCTGTACTTCATTGGCCACTCTGGTGGCAGCATCGTCGTGCAGCGGGCAACTGCCTTTATGAAGCAAGGCAAGTGAGGGATGTTAGTGCGGACGACGAGTGAGCAGGACAATATCAATAAACGCAACTTACTTCCAGCGCGATTGAAATGATCGTAGCCTTTGATGGCTTTGCGACAGACATAACACATATCTAGAAAGCCGCAGCGGCAGTCAGTTGGATGCAAGGCAGGCTTGTTCATGTCCCGTGTACCAGTCCAGGCGCACTCCTGTTGCTCCTGTTGCTCAGCATGCCATGGACCGCAGCTCATCCCACAGACCCTCGGCGATACTCACATTGGCCGCACACACAGGTGATTTTGTTGCACTGGATCGTCGAGAAACACAAAGCCAGGGTGAGAACCAAACAATGCTGCCCATCCAGTCAGGCAGAACACCCACACTTCCCTTTGAGACTCAGAGACATACCCCGTCTTCCTTGATGATTTTCTTTCCACATTTCGGACAGGCCCGAAACAATGCCTCGGACATTTGCTCCTCCACAGTGTGCTGAACATCCAGCTTCTTATCTTTCTTGTACTCTGTAGCAGGAGTTTCGTCGCGTTGGTCAATGGTATATCGGCATAATCGCGTATCGGTGGGCTATGATAGAGATTGAGTTTATGGGCACCTTCACATGTGAGCGGCAGATGATTGAGCTGCTTGCATAGGCGGCACGAAACCGCTTTGCATTCCTCGCGCTGGCAGTAGAGGAGCTTGTCTTCCTCGGGCAAAGTTGTCAACTGAACGCCAAAAGAACAAAACGGGCATTCGGTGAAGCCCTCTAGGCCGGCCTACAGCGCACCAATTGGAATGATTAGGACGAACAAGACAAAACAGTCGACCCTATCACAAGTTCATACACAAACATACCTGGCGAATGGCTTCTTCCTGACGGATCTTCGAGAGGCCTTCAAAGTCGGCCTCGGACAAGAAGCGACGAAGCTCTCCATCGGTAAAGGAATACGGACACGAACTCATGTCCATGCACTTGACCCGGCCTTTGCCTGTTCGTCGAATGCCAAAGGTTGTCCGACGGAAACGATCAGAGCCCAGCCCAAGTACAGGTTCTCGTACGAACTCACGAGCCAGCCTTCATGACCAGAGTGGATATGGAGCAAACATTGTCGAGACCAGACAAACTCACGTATTCCAATGGCTTCTTTAGCGGCCCGGTTAGCACACTCCATGCAGAACAAATGCCCTTCTTCGCATTGAGTCATCTATCGGAGGGCAATCATGGGCGGGTCAGCCTCCTTGTAGTTGAATTGGCGCCGACGATAATGCGCATGCATGTGCATACCATATCAAAGGCATACTCATCGCAGCAGCATCCGCACTCGTATTTGACCTCAGGAGCCTGAGTGCGATCGCTGCTCTGCGGCTTGTACCCTGGATTCAATTGTCGAGGAAACAAGATCAGACAACGGCAACGAATGTGCTAGACTCGAGCGGAAGAGCTGATCTCAACCGGACCCGATCAGGAAGACGGCAGTGGCGAGATTGTTCTTACGGAACCATGGAATAAACGGCCTGATCTCCCGGCCCAGTCGAGAGTCAAGCGGCTCGTTGCTTTGATCCGCGCCCTTGCGTTTGTTCTGCTTTCCCTTTCGCTTCAGGAATCCGCGGGTCTCATCTGGGCGTGAAAGCCGCTCCTTCAAGATCAAGTAAGTTGGAGTGAACTGCGAGTTGTGAATGGCCATAGCTGTGCGGACTACAGAAACCAATCGAGTTCAATGATAATCCAGAGTCAGCACGGAGCGAATGCCCATCCCAAAGACGCAAGAGGATGCAGCCGGAAGGGCAGGCCTCTCAGAACCAACCGTAGTAGCTTGGAATCTCTGGAAAAATATCGCAGAGGATCTGAAAACTGTTTGGAACAATAGCCACGACTGTTAGCGTCTGAGGAATCGCAGGATGCTGGCGACCCTGCGAGTGAGGACGCCGGAGGACGAGCAAAGGTACAACCCGACAGACCCGTTGAAGCAACCTACCACTGAGCGATATAGAGCGGGCTCATGGCAACGTCGGCGTTGACTACTCGAAAGTCGATTTGGTCCTTGCGTTGATCGAACGACTGTCGTTTGGGGAGGTCTTTTACGGTTTTCATAAGTTCCTCAACGGCACGTTCCACATCGCCATCGAGCTCCTCAAGCTTTTGATACAGGTATACCGGCTGTACATCTGGAAACATTTCTTCCAAAAATTGAGTAGGCAGCGGGGGGCTGGGAGGTCTTCGAGAGGATGATGGAGCTGGAACTGGATCAACAGCATCGACATCGATACATTCATCAATGCGGCGACGTTTGGCGGTGATGGGCTGGTTCCCCTCATCGTCCAAAACGACAATGTCGTTGGGAGACGGAGGGTCAACGATGTCGATGGCCGGACGCATGTCAAGATGATGAGCAGCCCAGAGAATGCCTTCAAATCAAACAAACAGCAGGGCGCGAAGGGAAACAGCACAACAAAGCTCGCTGATGGCTGCCAGTTGACCCACAGATGCTGGATGAAGCGGGAACCTGAGGAGACGGGGCATGCTTTGCAAAAAACAGGGACTTGCTGCGCATCGACATGGGGATTGCCGAAACCGAAGCAGAGAAGCCTTCCATGCATGAAAATATCAGAGACGGAAGATTCCAACGCTGCCCTGGACCAAACCTCCATGCGAGCACCAAGACACCCGGACAGGGGGCGACCACGATAAAATATTCAAAGAACCAAGAGCCAATCCATGTGAATTTGACAACCACATCTGGCAGAGGAACTCCGCGCCGCATGATGTGCAAGTGGGATGACGAAGGAGATGCACCATCGATGGCAATCAACTCGGCGCAGGGACATGGAGCTGTGTGTGGGCGACGAGAGCAAGGATATATTGTCTCGGTTCCTGGATGCCTGCCGAGTCTCGAACCTGGATGTCGGCTGAGTCTCGATTCTCACGATCCCGGACTCTTGTCGGCCAAGTCGGCCGGATGTGACGGAATCGCCTGCCATCGCTCAACGGCATCGACCACCTGCGACAGCAGAATCTCATTCGCCGACTGGACGCACGACGAGAGATACGGCGAGCCGATCAGGACGGCGCCGTTGAGCACCGAGATGCGGGTTGAGTCGGCAGCGAGGCGGCATGGGATGTTGCTTGGGTTGAAGATAGGACAGAACCGAATGAGCCGCACTGCAAAGGCGACAGCATCGACATTGGCAGATACTTGACGGCTTCACCCCGATGCAGAGAAGCATGAGGCAGCCGACCAGAGGACGCAGACAGCCAAGCCGCCCACTTGTCGGTGCAGGGCGATGGACTGATGCAGAGCGATCCATCGCCGGTTGTGACAAGGCGGACGATGGCCATGATGCCCACCTTCTGCAGGAACAGCAGCAGCGAGTCCCTCGCCTGGGCCTCTGTTTCAAACCGCTTGCCGGGACAAAAGGGCGGGTCGGCTATCCGCCGGATGAAGGCGCTGATGTGCTCGAGGGGGATTGCAGGGTGATCGGAATACTCGTCGACTTCGATTGACCTGATCGCATGGCCCATCACCAGCACCAGCGAGTGCGTCTCGCTGCTCGGCAGCTGCGTTGCCTCGGCGAGGCGATGGACTGGCTCGGCCTTTGGGACGAGCAGGAACAGGCTCTGGTTCTGGTGATCTGCGACGATGAGAATGCCAGCAAGGATGCGAGGGCTGTCGAGTGGGTCCTGGTTGATGTCGGCCAGAGCGACATGGACGGGTTGGCCGACCAGCTCTTGCAGAAATCTGGGGTCTGCAAACAACCCCGAGTCTAGAACTGGCGGCATGCAGCAAAGCGATCGGAGAGGGGAGGTGGAGATCGAGGGCAAGATGGGATGGGCGAGTGCTGAGCGTGTTGGGCATGGCAATGGCAATGGCAATGGCAATGGCAATGGCAATGGCAATGGCAATGGCAATGGCACTGATCATATCGATGCAGACGACGGCCTGCTGCATCGGTGGTCTCAGGGCCTGTCTCGATCGCCGTCGCTGCCATCGCTGCCGTCGCTCTGTTCGTCTTGGATTTCTGCCAATCGTGCAAACAGCCGCTGCTGGAATCTGCCGCGAAAGAGCGGACTGGCTTCGTTCAGCAGGGCATCCAGGCTCTCGAATGTCTTGAGCAGATACGGGTCTGCGTTGAATGGTCGAGCCTCTGCCAGTGAATGGTCCTCGGCGGATGCAGGATCGACTTGGATGATCTGGCAAACAGGCAAACAGGCAGCAGGCAAACAGGCAAACGAGGAGCATGCGGATGAGCGGCGCCCGGCATCCAGCAGGCATCTGGCAGTGTCGACAGTCGTTGCTCGAGGGATATTCAATATGTCGGGATGCAACCATGCCGACAGCATCTCTCACCGTAAAGCCTGCATTGGAGACTGAAACAACAAGATCGACACCTTCCAGGAGTGCCAGGCTGATCCGGGGCAACGCTGGCTCGGCAGTCGGCGATGGCCGCCAGACCGTCGGCGGCATCCGGAGACCAAAGGAGTATTCGTCGAGGGCCTGGGCAAGCTCTTGGTCAACGAAGCCGGCGGCGGGTTGAGGTCGAGCCATGATGGGAACCAAGGACTGCCAGGGTCGGTGCAGTGGCAGCCGAGACCAAGACCAGGGTCGGCACAGGGCAACAGGGGCAACAGGGGCAACAGGGGCAACAGGGGCAACAGGGGCAACAGGGGCAACAGGGGCAACAGGGGCAACAGGGGCAACAGGGGCAACAGGGGCAACAGAGACAGCATGGGCAAGATCGAAGGATGTATTGGCTGCAACTGCACTGCAGTGGAACATGGTGGCAAGCAGTGGAACATGGAGGCAGGCCGTTGTCCGTTCACTGCCTGCTGACGACAGCCCACTCGATCAGACCAACGAGGCCGCCGACCAGGACAGCGCCGTAGCTCGGGAACTTGAGAAACCCGACGCTGAGGAACGAGAAGCCGACGATGGCAACGTAAAGCGGGAACTGCGAGATGCTCAGGGCGTTGTTGGCGTTGTTGACGTCGTTGACGGCCTTGGACCACAGCAGATAGACGGCCGCAAAGACCAGGCCGACGGCCGAGGCACCCATGCCGCGGAAGATCACCTGGATGTACTTTTTCTTCCGGAACTCGGTCCACAGCGGAATGATGGCCGACATGAGCAGCAGTCCAGGCAGGAAGATGCCGATGTGCGCCAGGATCGATCCCGCGATCGAGCCGCCCCAGCCGAGGGAACGCAGGGCAAGGCCGCCGAGGAAGGCAGAGAAGTTGAACTGGGGTCCTGGGTGGTCGGGGTGGCGGGTGGTCGGATGATGGGCAATTGTGATAGTTAATCATCGTGGTGGAAGCGCAATCCAGGCAATCGCCACATCATGTCGCCACAACATGGCGGGACTGTCGATGCCCGATTCCCACGACCAAAGCCGCCATCCAACACTGCCATCCACAGCTGCCATCCAACCCTGCCATCCACAGCTGCCATCCAATACTCTATCCGATGCTGCCATCCAATACTCTATCCAATGCTGCCATCCACCTCATCCAGACCACTCACCGGGAGCAGAGTTGATCAGCGCAAAGCCGATCAGGAACTCGCGATCCGTCAGCCACCCCACCGACACCGTATAGTCCTTGAGGAGCGGCACGACGACAGGGCCGCCGCCAAAGATGATCGAGCCCACAAAGTAGAATGTGCCAAAGATGTTGAGCGGGAGCGGGATGCCCGGGACGGTCTTGAGGACAATCGCGATGACCAGCAGGACCAGCCAGATACCCAGCACAGCCAGGCCGATCTTGGACGAGTACGAGAACTCGATGTGCTCGTCCTCTTCCTCGGCCCGATTCGAAGCAACCTCGGTGGCGATCTGGCTGGGACGGGCCTCTTCATCCGCCGGAGCCGCAGCTGCGCCGGTCTCGTCCTCGGCCACGGCCACGGCGGCAGGGGTGATGAAGGCCTTGGCCTCGCTCCTGCGGGCCCTCCAGGTGGTGTAGTAGTGCTCGAGATAGGTCACCAGTCCGCCAAAGATCATCAGCACAGGGAAGAGCCAGGCAGCGCTGTAGTTGATGGCGACGGCGGCCGAGATGAAGCCGAGGATCTGGGTGAGGGGATCGACGTTGATTTTGGTGCCGAGCTTGTAAGCAGCCAGGGCGGTGAGGCCGATGGCCGACGACGTCAAGCCGTTCTCGATCTTGAGAACCACGAGCGGCAGCTGCTCCGGCAGATACGAGACGCCAATGGCAGCGGCAGCCATGATCAAAGCGACGGGCAAGCTGTGGGGCGAGGTCGTTGGATGTGCGCCGTTGGATGTGGTCGTTGGATGTGGGTGATTGTCACGGCGATGCGATACGATACGATGCAGTGCAATGCAATGCAATGGTGCGAAAGTGGTGAGAAGCAGTGCATCGGAGACACCGATCGGCAGCGCTGTCGTTGTCCGGCTGGATGTGCTGCACTTGTGCCGTGGCTGCATCGTCGCTGCCGGTTTGATTGGGCACCCGCCAGGCTGATTGGATCTGTCCTCAGGCCATGCTCCAGATGCACCCCATGGCATGCTCCGGATGCATCCTCTCGCTGCCCTCCGCCATCAGATGCAGCATGCGGAGCCACACCGACATGCAAACCACACCCACATGCAAACCACACCGACATGCAAACCACACCCACATGCAAACCACACCGACATGCAAACGCACCCACATGCGATACTCACGTCCACATCAGGAACGACACGGCGCCGCCGACCGGGCCGGCATACAGCAGGGCGAATGCATATGCCATCTGCGTGCTGGCCGGGCCGGGGAGGGCCGATGCAATCGAGAAGAGCTCCGAGAAGACCTTGGGACTGACCCACTTGAACTTTTCGATAAAATAGTCGTGGAAGAGGGCAATGTGGGCCTGGGGGCCGCCGAAGGTGATGAAGCCCAGCGGAGCATATGCCCGGACGACCTCGCCCAGCTTGGAGTGCTTGCGTTGCTGGTTCTGGGCCATGGAGGAGATGTCCAAGGGAAGCGGATGGGCACCCGACGATGGCGGTGGGCGATGAGCGATCGATGGGCGATCGATGGCGACGGAAGCGGCTCTCAGCGGCGGTATTTGAGGCGACGGAAGAATCACCCAGCCGGCCTGTTTGTGGCGGTTCGTTGGCCCGACAATGCCAAATGCTCGACAAATGCGCGACAAATGCACTCGGTGCACGCGTTGGGCCAATCGCACGCGGGCCGAAACCGGGGCGAGTGGCGCACGTGCTGTCTGCCTTCCCGATCCGGCTGCTGACTACGCCCCCGTGAGCGCAGCAAAGCCGGGAGGGCTGGCCTGCCGATGGCGCCATCGGCCACGAGGCTCTGCCGATTCGATTCTGCCGACAATCAAGGCAGCCACGCCCCCATCAGATCCAGCATCTGCATCACCCCTGCAAACAGGGGTGAGGCCGAGATCCAGCACGCGGTGCGCCGATCCATGTGCAGGGCACATCCTGGGCGGCTTCCTCGGCGGCTGTGGGGTTTGGCTCGGAGATCCATCGCCTGGTGCGTGGTGGACAGGGCTCGTCGGAGACATCCACAACCCAGCACACCCGCTGCCTGGGCGGCTGACAGAGATCGAGACTGCAGCGACGCATCGCAGATATCCATTGCAGATATCCATCGCAACGCCAGACGACCATGACCCGCCAGAGAAGCCATGCCGCCAGCCCAGGCGGCTTCATGGCAGCTCTGTGGGCATCCGAGCCCAGCAGCGCCTCCGCTCGTCTCCTGGCGGCAAAACTGGCCGGCTTTCGTGGGAATCGCAGGCAGAGCCGCACCTGGCTGGCCACCAACAGCGTCTGTGCTTGTTCTATCGCAAACGTGGCAGCTCGATTCGCGTCCACGAGTTCCGATCCATCCCATTGGGACAGCCAACATGATCCCGTGGGATTCGCAGGCACGAAATGTCTTTCCGCCTTGCTGTTCCTTTCAGGTCGCGGACTGCTGGTGGAGCTCGCTTTCTTGGCATTCACCACATATAAAATCGCTCTCTCGCACCCTTCCCGACATCACATATTATCAGTTCTCCGATTTATCACCAGAATGAGCACCTCTTCCACAGATCTCAAGGTCATCGGCGCTGGCTTTGGCCGCACCGGCACCACATCCCTCAAGACCGCCCTCGGTATCCTTGGATTCCCTTGCTATCATATGAGGGAGGTTATCAAGAACCAAGACTCGCAGAACTGGATCGATGCCAAGCTGGGTAAGTCTGTCTGTTTCCGAGCGTGCAGTCCCGAGCGCTATCCCATCGGTGCCTTCTCCCAGGCGCTTCGGTGTCCACCACTCGCTTGAAGGAAACACCCTGCACTCCCTGAATCTTGAGCGGACCATCCTGTCCTTTCCTGACCTCTCGTGTCTTTCCTGGCCTCTCCTGATCCATCCAACCTTCCATTTCCCAACTCCCGCAATAACCCTGCGCTCGTTCCCCGTCGCCCCCAGGCAAGCCTGACTGGGACCGCATCTTTGACGGATACACCGCAACCGTCGACCATCCCTCCACCGACTTTTACAAAGACCTCATGGTCAGATATCCAGATGCCAAGATCATCTTGACCGTTCGCGACCCTGAAAAGTGGTACAAGTCGGCCTCCGACACCATCTTTGCCATCCCTACACCTCCATTCTACTTCCACCTGTTTCCATTCTGCTATTTGCCCGGTATCTCGACCATGATCAAGTTTGATCGGATGCTCAATGTTGTGATATACGCTCCCAATGCCACCTTCAAGGGTGCGCATAAAGACAAGGAGGCCATCAAGCGTGTCTTCAGCGAGCACATCGAGTCCGTCAAGCAGCACGTTCCTCCGTCCAAGCTGCTTGTCTTTTCCGTTTCGGAAGGATGGGAGCCACTCTGCAAGTTCCTTGAAGTCCCTGTTCCGAATGTCCCCTTCCCGCGAGTCAACGACACAGCCGAGTTCAACCATCACGTCCAGTTTCGAGTCCGACTGATCAGAAATGTCAACTTTGTCATGGGTTCAACCACGATTGCACTCCTGGCTTATGCTGGTTACTATGTCTGGAAGCAGTATGCCTGAATGCTCGTGCAAACCTGAGGGATTGGCAGCCGGGTGCTGTCTGGTTTGAGGGTCCTGGCAAACGTAATAGTGTCTAGTGCAGTCGCTGGTTGTGCGGCGACTGGTGGTGCAGACCCCGAGTTGTTTGAGCCTTGGCCCCAGACCCTGTCCCCACTCCCCTGCCCCAGCTGTGGCAATATATCGATGTATTGATGTCCAATGCAGTCCAATCTAATCCAATGCAGTGCGTCTGGGAGGCCGTCGAATTGTCCTGACACAGCCTGGCCCGGCTGGCGCTGGCCGATCCGATCCAATCCAATCCAATCGAATCAAGCGAGGTGGTGGACCCAACCAGACCCAGCCTGTGTTGCCGCACGATCAAGCACCTGGACATGCGGTTGTGTCATCAAGGAAGCCCACAAGACCAGGCTGCCGATCCGCTGGAATCTGCGCTGAGCTGTGCAGAGCCATGCGCCATTGCGGAACAATGTCCACAGTCGCGGGAGCATCAAAGCCGAGCGCACAAAGAGCCCGTCGGCCCGGGCCACTCGTTGGCTATCGAAGAATGTTTTGGGCCGTTGGGACGTCAATCAGCAGGTCGTTCTGGTCAATGGCGTTGTTCGCCACGCCGTTCTGATATGCCTGCTGCACTTGCTGGGCCAGTCGGGCGGTGGCGTCGTCGTAGAGCGGACAGGGACCTGGACATGGAGCGGTTTAGCATGGGGTGAATCGTGATGTGGTGGGAGGATCCTGGTGCGTGGAAGGATCGTGATGGTGGAAGGATTGTGGTGCAATGCGAGGGACTGGAAGCAGACTCACCGCCGTTATTGTTGAAGTGGCTGTAGTTTTGGATAGCCTGTCGACAAACATAGCAAATGACTGCAAAGCCGCAGCGGCGGTCAGTTGGATGCAAGGGGGTTTGTTCATGTCCCGTGTACCAGTCCAGGCGCACTCCTGTTGCTCCTGTTGCTCCTGTTGCTCCTGTTGCTCCTGTTGCTCCTGTTGCTCCTGTTGCTCCTGTTGCTCAGCATGCCATGGACCGCAGCTCATCCCACAGACCCTCGGCGATACTCACATTGGCCGCACACACAGGTGATTTTGTTGCACTGGATCGTCGAGAAACACAAAGCCAGGGTGAGAACCAAACAATGCTGCCCATCCAGTCAGGCAGAACACCCACACTTCCCTTTGAGACTCAGAGACATACCCCGTCTTCCTTGATGATCTTCTGGCGACACTTTGGGCACGTCAGGAACAGTGCCTCGGACATGTCCTCCTCGATCTTGTGCTGCACGTTGAGGTTATCTTCTTTCTGGAGATCTGTGAGCCGGTGCCATCGGGCAAGTGAGTGCATCGCCCTCGTGGGTTCAATATGAGGCCAGCTTGAGGCCAGCATGGGCCAACTTGCGCTCGGCACAGGCTCGACATGGCTGGCGTCACTGTGGCATCGTTGTAACTTGCCGCTGGGCGATCGTCCGCCAAATGCACACCACTCAGGCTCCCCGAATCAACAGCCATACCGTCGCATTTGCGTGGAGAGTGGTTTTCCTTCTTGCACCGCCGACACGACACCACTGCACATTCGGGATTCTGGCAGTGAAACAAGGGTTCGTCCTCAAGAGGCGCCAGGATCTCAGCGCCGTAGTTGCAGAAGGGGCACTCGACGAAATCCGTCAGCTTCGCCCGAAAATCGTGAACAGGGACAGCGGTTTGCAAGATCAGCGACGGCCAGGTGGCGAGGACATGCGAGGACATGCGAGGACAGGACATGGCGAGAACAGGACCTGTCTCCGAGCACGATTTGCAGGACAGCCAAGCAGCAGAATAGCCGGACAGCCGACAGCCGACTTACAATGCCGATTCCTTCCGCCAGACGGAGTCTCATGAGTGCATCAAACGAGGGTTCGGGAAGCAGTTGGCGGAGTTCTCGTTCGTGGAATGCGTATCCGCACGGATCGGTGTTCATGCACTTGACCACCGATCTGCCTGTGTGCCATCAGAATGCAGATCGAGTCGACATGGCGCACAGGTCAGCGCTTGTCCACCAGCCCTTGCACCAATCGATGTCCTCTGGCTGTACTGCGTCCCAGGTTGCCCTCCGTCCCAGGACAACTGCTTGCGACTTACGCATGCCGATTGCCTCCTCTGCGGCTCGACGGACACAGTCCGCGCAGAACAGATGGCCCTCTTCGCACGGAACCGTCTGTGGAGTGCAAAGTGTCAGGATCGTCAGGTGCCTGGGCAGTCGGATCGGCTTTGCTGATGGATCGGCATCATGGCGCCACACCCAGCCCGACAAGAGCGTTGGCACAGCGCACCTGGTCCATCGGGACAGTGTTGTAGCAGCATCCGCATTCGTGTTCTGGATTGGGCTCGGGCTCGGGCTCCGTCACTGTCAAGTTGCATCGAGAGAGGATGGCAGAGCGAGGAGTCAGGGGATGGTCGACTCGCGCCGTGGTGCCGTTGGCGGAATGCCTTTGGAGGCCATGCCGCGATCACTCTCATGGCGTCGGCTGGATCAATGTGGACGGCAGCGCAGCGTGATTGCACATGTTGCTCTGTTGGGCTCTGTCGTGAGAAGTACATACGGGGGGAGTCCGGTCTGGTCGGATTGTCGGGACGAGACAGTCCGAAGGAGTTGTTAATTGAACCAGGCAATGAAATGCCGAGCGACGAGGAAGGGACCTCAACGGGAGGCGAATCTTGTGACTTACGGAAGAACCTCTTGTCGACTCTGAACGGCCTCTAAGAGAGTCGCTGCTATATCGACATTGCCGTTGCAATCCTCCAAGATCTGAGCGACCATCTCCGGGTGAACTTCGGGATATATTCCCAATAGGAATGCAGTTTTGTGTTGATCATCAAGATCCTGTCCGTCATAGTTGTCATGGTTGTTGTGTTCTGGTGGCGGAGCAGGTTGTTCTCGCTGCTGTGTTTGCCGTCGAACGTTGGCTCTGACGGGGACGTCTTCGAGCATGACCATGCCGAAGGCATCGATAGCGGACCTGCGGGCGGCCATGTTCTTGGTATCCTGGAGCAGCAGTGGCGATAGGAATCGGTGCTCGTCAGCGTTGCGAAAACGCTCGTTGCTGGTGGTCCAGCCCAGCCCGACGAGGCAAAGCGGCTCAGCCCCCCACACAGTCCAGCAGATGCGAGCGGTCTGCCGTATTGGTTTACCTTGGAGCTCCGTTGCTGGCGGTGCTGGTGCTGGTGCTGGTGGTGCTGGGTTCGGGGACCGAGATGGAGTTGCAGGAGCGGACGAGAGGAGAGCAACCCAGACGGCGGTGGGAGATGAAACCCGCAGGAGCGAAATCGGCATTTTGTGCGCCCGCCGTGCCACCCGTGTGTGTGTGTGTCCTTGTCCCTCGGGCGGCGGTGTGGCGGTGAGCCTCTGTGGTTGGCCGACGACTGATACCCGAAACATGGGGATGGTTTGTGGGGACAGTTTGGATTGAAGGATATCGATCGGCTGGGGCTGCTGTGATGGACTCGGCTGAGAAAATGCGATTAATCTCTTTGCTCTGCGCCTTTCTCCCTCATCCAGGCGTGTCATCTTGCTCTGAGCTGCAGCGACACCATCTGCATCGACTCGCTGGTCCTCCTCGTATCCGCTCACCCCATGCATCTCATCATACAAGCCCCCCCCCAGGGCGATGACTTGTCCTACTTGGCCGCTGTTGGCCGAGTGTGTGATTTTATACCGCTGCGGTGTGTTTTTGTCCGAGAGAATTCGGGTGTCTCGCTATTTTCAACACCCTGCATCCACATCCATGTCGCTGGTTGTGTGTTCTAGATTTGGCTTTCGCCGCAGGATGCATTGAACATGATTAATCCGGCCAATTTCTTCGCCGCCACCGTTCATCACTCCATGTTTCCTCCTCTCTCGCAGAGTCAGAATCCACACCGACCCACTGGTCTGGCCGCCCTCCGCGGATTCGTACTTTCTGCTTGCGCAGGATGCTTGATTGGACCAGGATCCATCGCATTCCCGGTTCGCCCGGCTGTGCTACAATGTTGTATACAATAAATCGCTCATATAACCTCAACAGCATCATCTGTGTCCAGGAGGATTACCGTTCGCGGTGAGTGCAGAAAAACGGTGGTCGGCAAGCGAACGATGAACCACCCTCCATTCAGTTATTCCGTCGATGAAGCCGCACAATGGATGATCCATTCATGTTGGTCTGGCATGTGTCTAGACTGACGACTTTCGCCACGAAAATGATCAAGAGCCGTATATTCATTCAATTTCACCGATCCGAACGCAGTTGCGCTCGATTTGGCCCAGGTTCTTGGCAAGGTGCTGATGCTTCCTAAGCCAGGTTGATCCCATCTCCAAACTTTCCAAGACCACTTGCTGCGGCAGCGAGCAAACTGTGATGGTGCCATGGGAATCAGGCTTGCTCGAGGGGGTACTTCTTCAAGATATAGTTGAAGAGCGTGAGGATCTTGCCGCGATCTCCCGACACGAGGTCTGAATGAGAGTCAGGTGTAATGTGTAAGTAACTTGAATCATCACCCGTCATCAACGCAATCTCATTCGCCGATCGCGCGGGCATTTGGTTACCTTGGGGAGTCAGGAACGAGGTCGGAACATGGCGATCGCCCAGGAATTTGAGGGCAACCGCGATGTTGTCAATCTTTTGAGTGGGAATGCGGACCATCTTGTTGTATCGACCAACGCTCTCGCCAGTGGCAGCCTGTGTGGATGCCGAGCCCAGTTAGTTGCGATGGCGGTGCACAGCTCTCGCGAATGCGCTAGCTTTACCTGGAGAGCATGAATCAAGTTGAGGCCATCACCAAGCGAGCTATACAGATCATCAATGTGCACGCTTTGGCTGGAGAGATGGTGGTTGAGCCAATCGATGGCATGCTGCATGAAGTAGATCTGTGTTAGCATTCCAGTTGCGGGGATTACGATCGTCATTGATAGCCGAGATCAACACCGAAACGCATCATCCTCACCTTCTCAATAGCTTTGTCATCGCCGCTCGAGCTGTTTTCCTTCTTCTTGATCACCTGGGATAATGATGGAACGACTACGTTTAGGTGGTGTTCAACCTGCCGATGCGTATCCGAGGGAGCCTACCAAAGGAGGACCCGTTGGGGTGTACAGTTGCTCCTACATTATGCCGAAACGATCGGTATTAGTTACATACAGATATGGCGACAGTGCTTGCACCGCAGATATACGTACCACTACTTTGGGAGGTCGGTACTTGATTTCCTCCTGATGGGTTCGTCAATTGTCAACGATAGGTTAGAACACCAGCCATTGTGACCAACCGCGGGTGAAGGTCCATCATGCAGCTCAACACTCGTCATCTCACATGTTCTGCAGGCTCATCATGGCTCTGTGCTGTGTCGACTTCGATAGGCTGTGGAACTCGAGGCTGGGCGATTCGATGCAAAGTGTCAGCATTCTATGTCACCAGCAACATGAATTATGCTCGAGTGCAAAGGCCTCACCTTGGCCAATTCGACATCAACTTTCGACTCTCCTTCAACAGGGGAGGGAGCCGAGGCAAAGACTGGCTTCGGCGGGCGAGGAGGAGCGGCCTTAAGGGCGGCCGCCAAAGAGGAGATGGCGCTGTTCGAACCATGTGCACCGAAGATTTTCTTGGGCCTGGCTGGCAGTGGAACAGGCTCAGGGGTGGGTTCGACGCCCGAGTCCACCTCACCAGATGCCTCGTTATGGTCCTCTGTTTGGATCGCCTCGCTCGTCTCGTCCTTAGTGGCTACGGATTCATCATGGGCCAAGGGCGACTCTGGTGCCTCTGACGGGCGCAAAGGAGATGCTGGGCTTTCAGGAGCCGTTTCCGCCTCGGCGTTGAATACGGTATGAGGCCGTCGGGGAGGCACTGGTCTCGGCGGCAGTGCTGTTTCTTGAGCGATGGTTTTTGGCCTTTCTGTCAAGCTTGGACGACTTGCTCGGGGCAAGACGGGAGGCGGCGCCGCAGCCGAATCAGTATCCAAGCCATGGTCGTAGCTCCGCGAGAGTCGTGCGGCAGGCGAGGGTTCGATCGGTGGGGGGTGATCGGCGATGTTAGTCGAGTTGACCGAGTGAACGCTTTGAGGACGGGAGGGAGGGAGGGGTCTGTTTGGGCGGGGCACCGGTGCGGGGGTCTCGCTACTGCCCGAGTCCTCGTAAACCTGAGTTTCCGATGGAGCTGAAGCTTCGGCACTTTGTCCAACATGAGCGCGATGAACCAAGTGTGATTTTCCGCCAAGGGGCCCACTCTTCATGGCATTTGCCAACGCCGCTAAGGCGGCTGTCGGCTGAACTTTCTTGACTTGTGGAGCTTCGTCGACGGGATGTTCCTCGGCACTGGCATCATGCTCTTGGTCGATATGAGACTCGGGTGCCCCATCGTGCGACTGCTCGTTGCTATCCGGCTCATGCGAATCGGCAGGACCGCTGGCCTCGCCCGTGTGGCTGCGAAGCAAGTCATCCGAGAGGACCGAGGATACGCCTGCAGACTTGCGGCGAGGAGGAGGCACTGGCGGAGCGGAGGCTTGGCTTGGCGGAGCGGCTTGAATGGGAGAATCGATGGACTTGTCATCGTGAGACGCAACTGCAGGTCCTGCCGGCTCAGCAGGGGCAGGATTCGGATGGTGATCGTCAGAGGCCGCATCTAGAGGTTCTTCGCGGGCTGTGACTCCATAATCGGCCGCGGCATTTGGAGTCTGCGAGAGAATGTTCGTGTGAGATGACAACCCATCCGAGGTGCAAGCCAGAGCTATCTGTACCAACCTCGGAGGACGTGCTTGCTGCGCTGGGCTTTTTAGTCGGCTTCTTTGGTCTGTCTTTGTTGAAAGAGGTCAGGAACTTGGCAAATCCCTTTTTCTCCTTATCTTTATCCACAGCATGCTCAGCCACGACAGGCTTGGGCAGAGTAGCACCGACAGGGGCCACTGAAGAGGCAGCCGGCTGTGCGGCTGGTTGAGAGGTTGGTTGCGGTGAAGGAGAAGGCAGGGAGACGGAGACTGCCGTTGGAGCCGGAGACAGCTGAGCGGCAGGTGAAGGGCTAACTTCAAGCTGGGAAGCTTTGTCGGGCCCGGCAGAGTCCTGTCCGTGCGTCACATCAGCGGGCTGGACAATGGCGCTGGAAACAGGCTCGGCAGCATCCTGCAGCCGAAAACGAAGCCGAGGATCAAAAAATCAGTCACTACTAGCATGAGGACAGGCCAGTCGACACTCGCTACGATGGAGGTCGAACCCACCTGGATAGGTTCCTGGGATGGATTTCCAGCCGGATCCTGAACTTGTTCTGTTTCATCGGGGAGGATCGCAGGCTGGTCTCGTTCGGTATGTCGTCGGGGAGGAGGGGCAGGGCGAGGACCGACCGCCAGCATGCGGTTAAGATCGGAAAGCAAGCTGGACTTGGGATCGCCCGGTGGCTGCACCTTGGCTGGCTCCACACCGTCTTGAGTTCGAGTTTGCTGAGAGTCAGTTTCGTCGTCGACGGAAGATGTGGCGGCAGCGGCTGGTTTCTGGGGCGACTTGGGCCGCACAGGAACCGACGGAGGTGGCCCGGCAGTTGGCTGTCGCTGAAGAGCAGCAGGCGCAGGAGCCGAGGGCTTCGGCTGTGGGCTGGGAGCTTGCTTTGTCCGGCTTGCTTCGATATGCTCCCGCAACTGGGCCTCGGTGTTACGAACAACGGAGACGAGCGCCTCCTCGGCGACGGTGCTGACTGAGCTGAGCATCGCACCGTACATATCACCCAAGAGCCCAAGAAGGCGGGTTTGGACAAACTCCTGGATGGCGCCCTCGAGCTCAGAACCGAGCTCGTATTTGTTTGTGATGCCCTTGAACTCGTCTCGGCATCTCTGAACGTTCTCTGGGCCGGTACTTTCATTGCTTACGAGCGCAGGATTGAGTTCGTCGAGCAAGACATTGCCAAGCTTCTCGAGCTCACGGGTCAGGGCCGTCTGCGCTCGGGTAGCAAAGTCATGGGAAAGAACAGAGAGGGCCTTGGGAACCTTGTCCTGCAGAACGACATCAGACTGTTCAAGCAGGTCGCTATGAGTTATTTCGAAGGACTTGATAAGGTTGATAGTATTGTGGACTGAGGTGGACAGCTCGTCAATCGACTCCTCGGAAGGGTTCAGGGAGGCATAGTCATCCAAGAGTGAGGGCAGATGCTCCAAGGCAGTCTTAAGCTGAGGCTCTGGCTGAGCTGCAACGCTTCGCGGGGGTGGGGCAGGCGGCATCTGAGTAAGTGTTGATTGCTTGAGTGGGGGGCAAGTCTCTCACCGGCGGTGCTGGATGGGCAAAGGCGGCCTTGAGGGACAGGACAGAGGCCGACGAAACGGCAGGGGAAGGACAGGGTGGCGGCTGCGGGATCGACGCGGGCTTGCGTCAGCCCGGCGGCTCGAACCAAGCAGCCAGCCGAGCGCCACAGAGGCTGTTGGGTGGGCGGCGGCCTTGGCCTCGATCAGGGCAGATGCGGCTCGTTGCGATCGAAGGAAGCGTCAGCCGGCGACACGACAGCGATGGGCAGATCTGACAAGCGGGGCAAGGCCCGGGGAGGCGACGGCGGCAGACAGATCCATGTCGAGAACAGAGATGCCTTCCAGCGGATGAACTTTCTGCACCAGGCGGCATGCTATCTGGGATCTCGCAGACACCAAGCGGACCAGAAGGACGGCGCGATAGCGGCCGGGGTGCCGCTGGCATCATACTACAACCACGCAATGAAGCGCATCTGTCGTAAACTCGTTGTCCGTCTGTAGGTGTTCGGAGGGATGCAGTGCATATGAATGCAGTAGAGAGCTACCTCCTAACCATGTCGATCCACAGCGATCCGAGCGTGAAGCGACAGATCTGCAAGCAGTGCCATGCGCCATTGATTCCGACTTTGACATCCGATATCGAGTTGAAGAGTAAGCATCGGAAAGGATGCAGCTGAGCATTGTCAGCACATTGCCATACCAACAAGGAAGGCATGAGCGAGAAAGCTCGACGATAACATGTGAGGCAATGACACTGGTCCGAATAACTGACACACATTATTCGCTGACGCCCAAAGAGGAGCCACTTCGAATCGTTACGACATGCGGCAGATGCAAAACAACAAAGTCGCTGCCAGCGAAGGGTCGAAATCCAGTCCTTTTTTACGACAAGAGCACGATCGGGCTGGACGATACCGATTGGCCGTCAGCAAAGGATCCGCGTGAGGAAGACAGCCTTGACCCGAACAATACGAGCGCGACTGAAAGAATTGAGGGGCAACAGAAGCCAGATTCCACCCCGAGAGATGTAATTCAGGCAAGAGATGTGGAAGGCGAACCACCCGTTGATCCAACAGACGAAGCGACAGACGAAGCGACAGAGAAATCGACAGACGAAATAAACTCGCAATGATCAGATCGATCAGATCGATCCAGCGAGAGGGGGGGGCGAGAGGACAGGAGGGGAGCTGGTGCGGCACGAGTATGGCAAAGATGCGGCATGGGCATGAGCATGAGTATGGCCAACGGTGCAAATGCAGAAGCGAGCGAACCACCTTGGAGGTTGTTGGATACCAGCACACCCATGAGACATCATTCTCTGGGATGGAGAGCAGAGAGCGGTGTCGATAACGACCAACGACCAACGACCAACGACCAACGACCAACGACCAACGACCAACGACCAACGACCAACGACCAACGACCAACGACCAACGACCAACGACCAACGACCAACGACCAACGACCAACGACCAACGACCAACGACCAACGACCAACGACCAACGACCAACGACCAACGACCAACGACCAACCAGCAGTATCCAACAAGAACCGACACACTTGGACTTGCACACATGCGCATGGTTGGCTTACGATGATGCTTATGTATTTACAGGATCAATATCTGCCGCTCCATTCACCGCTTGGAGCATCACCACTCAGCGCAATACACACGTTGCATCTGCTCATCGATCACGTCTCGATGTCTGTGCTCATATGCTCGTGCTGTCTTTGCAGAGGGGGTTTGTCAGCCGCGTCAAGACTATGGTGCTCGTACACTGCCATCAGGTTGATTCCTCGTGGGGACAGGTGTTCATACAACACCAAACCATCATGGCAAGCAACGATCTAGACCAGCATCGTTCGGTGGTATTGCCGATGCCAGCGACAGTGACAGTGCCAGTGCCAGTGCCAGTGACTCGGATGCAATGCCTTGACCAATCCGTCGGGGACGAGCCAGGGAGGGAAGACCAATGCCAGATCGCAGTTCGAGACAAGCAAGCAGTAGCGAGTGTCGTTGAGGCAGAGGAGGATGAAGCCAAAGTGGGAGGGGGGAAACGGTGTATCTGGAGAAGACCGAGGGGGGGGACAGCGGGGGTGAAGCAAGACATGCGGTAAAAAAAAATCAAGTGAAGCCGGGGGTGAGGCGTGGCAAAGGAAGACAAGGCAAGGCAGGGTGAGGCGAGGCGATACACCAAGCTGCCAGGGAACGAGGGATATGGAGGTAAGGTTCAAGTGACAATGGAGCGGAAGCGAGAAGATGACCACAAATACAAGGAGAGCGGTGCCAAATGGAACCAGGAGGAAAAGAAACAGAGAAAAGTGCCAGACCAAAGTAAAGGCACCAAAACTTTTGACGGCCTTGCAGAAGGATCGACCGACTGCTGTATCAGGCAATATCGCAGCATCCGGAGGGCCTGTTTCGCCAGGATCTGCCGCCACATACACATGGCAAACAGCTTAGCCGCCAAAGCCGTAGAGGGTGCGGCCCTGGCGCTTGAGGGCATAGACGACATCGAGCGACGTGACGGTCTTGCGCTTGGCGTGCTCGGTGTAGGTAACAGCGTCGCGGATAACGTTCTCGAGGAAGGACTTGAGGACGCTGCGGGTCTCTTCATAGATCAGGCCAGAGATACGCTTGACACCGCCTCTGCGAGCCAGGCGGCGAATGGCGGGCTTGGTGATGCCCTGGATGTTGTCGCGAAGGATCTTGCGGTGGCGCTTGGCACCTCCCTTACCAAGACCCTTTCCACCCTTGCCGCGGCCGGTCATGTTTTCGATGGGTTAAAGACGTTCAAGTGGCGTGGAGATTTCTTGTGCAAGCGATCTGCTTCGTTGATCAAGCAGATGGGTCAGCGCTTCGGGTCGAACGGAGTGTACGGTCCTGATCGCTGGGATGCTGGGGTGCTGTGGCGGCTTGGGCGGCGGCTGCCGCGAGGTATTTATACTCGGTTCACCGGCCACGCCCGATGATGATAGGCTGGCGCCCCACCAATCATCTGGCGTGGCTTGGCATCCTGGCTCTCCGCGCCAGCAAGGCCCTCTCCCGCGCGGCCGCTGGCGTGCCTGGCCACTCAGCGGTGAAACCGGGCGGCCTCAGCAGAGTCACACAGGTCACACCGCGCGGCAGTATAAATGCCAGGGCCCGCCCGCTTCCTGGCGGGATAAAACCAACCTCGCTGCCCTGTGTCCTTGCCGCCCCAACCAGCCCGAGCTCGACACCTCCATTATAATTTGCTACCCAACCAGTCAAGTAGCCCAGTCGTAACCATGGCCCGCACCAAGCAAACCGCCCGCAAGTCCACCGGTGGCAAGGCTCCCCGCAAGCAGCTCGCCACCAAGGCCGCCCGCAAGTCCGCCCCTGCCACTGGTGGTGTCAAGAAGCCCCATCGTTACCGCCCCGGCACCGTCGCTCTCCGTGAGATCCGTCGCTACCAGAAGAGCACCGAGCTCCTGATCCGCAAGCTGCCCTTCCAGCGTCTTGTTCGTGAAATCGCCCAGGACTTCAAGACCGATCTCCGCTTCCAGTCGTCCGCCATTGGTGCCCTCCAGGAAGCCTCTGAGGCTTACCTCGTTGGTCTCTTTGAGGACACCAACCTTGCCGCTATCCATGCCAAGCGTGTCACCATCCAGCCCAAGGACATCCAGCTGGCTCGTCGCCTCCGTGGCGAACGCTCTTAAGCGTCAAACATGGCTGCAGGCGGTAGCATGGACACACGCATGTCAGGGATGGCATTGACGGAACAGTACAATAGTACACCACAGCGGACAAACAACCATACGGCGACAGTCCAAAAGCACCATTACAAGGATCGAGAGCAAGCAAGACAGCACAAACACAAACACAAGATAAAGTCTAGCAAAGCAGATCGACGAGATTCCAAGATGATACCAAAATTGCCACACTTTCATTCTTCGACGGCACTGGTCGACCGCCGCGCCAATTATGGCGCTGGAACACGCCCCTGTGCATCCTTTCTATTTCAGTTCGCTCCGTGGTCCTGTCCCGATGTGATCTTGGCCTGACCGGCACTGGATGCTCAACAATTGTTGGAGACTTGAGGGGGGGGGCTCGCTGCCCCAGCAGTTGCCTCCAAGATGGATCGTTTACCGTTTGCCGTTTGCCGTTTGTTCCTCTCTCGCTTTCCTTGATGCTCCGGCCAGCCGATCTCAGGCATCGTTCTCTTGTACATACCGTGGCGCACACCAGCAATCATCGCATTTGTCTCTAATACACAATCATGTGTCTTTCGACACAGCTGAAGCTGAAGCTGAATGGCCAAATTGTGCTGGTGTGCTGGTGTGCTGGTGTGCTGGTGTGCTGGTGTGCTGGTGTGCTGGTGTGCTGGTGTGTTGGTGTGCTGGTGTGTTGGTGTGCTGGTGATTTGCGGTGCAACGGACTTGGCGCCCGTCGCATCCCAAGTCAGTCGCACCCCCAAGATCGCAGTTTGGGCTGCACAAGTCAAGCAGAGCGCGTGATTAGAGTGCGATATGCATCAGTGCACTCAAGAACCCGCAAAGGGTCTGTATCCCAGTCGGAGAGGGGGACTTGACCAACATGTCCATTGCCCCCCAGGAATCGCTGTCAATCTCAATTGCTCTGCAGTTCGACCATGGCTCTGTGTTTGTGCGATTCGGTTCGTTCCGGCCGTGTGCGGCAGACGGCTCGGCCATCAGGCTGCTGGGCTGTTGAGTTGGGCTGGACTGGACTGGACTGTTGGTCTGGGCTGGACTGGGCTGGACTGTTGAGTTGGGCTATTGAGTTGGGCTGTTGAGCTGCGACAAGCAGTTCGCGCTTTGGTCTGCTCGATCCCAGCATCTGCCCCGATCTGTCTGGATCTGCCCCGATCTGCCTCGATCTGCCTCGATCTGGATCTGTCGGGCCCTCCCCCATTCACTTCCCCCATTCACTTCCCCCATTCACTTCCCCCCTCAACTCGCTGCCTTCTTCTGCTCTTGTCTCCCTTCCACCACCGGTTTCCCCCGCCCATCCGCCGATGCGTGCTTTCTCGGCAGCCAACCCGCGCTGCAGTCACCATCCACATTCGTCCCACCGCGTCCTTTCCCCGCCGCTCGAGCGAGTCTTCGCCAATCTCGCCTCATGTGCCTTCCATGCTCTGACACCATCTGCATCAACCCTCGTCGTTGCGCAATCCGACAAGGCGCGCGGATGCCGTGCCGGGGAGTTCCTGCTGTCCCGTGCCTGTTTTCCCGGGGTTCAGGCTTCCTGTCCTTGTGTGCGCGTGGATCCCTCCTATTTTTTTTTCTTGCTCCAATGACTCAGCGGCCGCACGCCCCTGCCACTGCTCTTGTTTGCATGTGGGCTGGTGGGCCTCCCCCAAATATATGGCCGCGATGTCGACCATCCTCCGCGCTTCGACAGCCTCCCCCCTCTCACCTCCGAAATGGACAGTCACCCGGAAGACGCTGCCGAGCAGGCAGCAGCACATCCGTCTCAGACAGGGAACCTCATCGATTCATCTCAAGATATCATCGAAACCGTCCAGGCTGATGGGACCATCGTCCAGCAGGTTCACCACCATCACACCGTGAATCGCTATGTTAATCGCTATGTCATCTTCAATCGCTACATCTGTCGGAGTCGATGGTATGCGTCGGTCCGCCGCAAGCCCAAATCTAAGAGTGTCGATGAGCACCTCCAGTCCTTTCCGAGTGCATCTAAACGCCAGAGCCGCCTTGCGTCCACCAAGACAATCTCGGACAGTCGGGCCACATCGTTCAGTCGGGCCACATCGTTCAGCCGGAACCCCACCCTGCAAGGTGTGCTGTTTGATGCATCTCTTTGTTGGCACTTCGCTCACATTATGCGTCATCAAACACTCGTTGTTCGACGTCTGTATCGACTGAATCCTCGTATGATGCTGCATAGATGCCCCGGCTACTCTTTCGGATCGCCCGTACATCTTTCAGACGCCCAACGTCAGCAGCACCGCAATCGGAATCGTGGATGATCCCGACCGGTTTGAAAAGCAAGACCTTGTTGTCCGTCTCGGTAAGATCCCGTGTCCACCGTCCTCCCCCGGCCTTTGGTCATGGTGTGAGATTGCGGCGACAGCTTGGTTGGCAGAGCTCTATATACCTGCTTCATCAACGCCGTGGCTATCAATGTTTGGCAAGGTCCGTTCACCGCACATAACAGTCGACTCTAATGCCCCACTGCACCCGCATATATAGGCAAGGCCCTCTATCGATACGGCGCAACCAGCTTCCGAACCGAACTCCATCTCCGCTATATATCCAGGCTTCTTCACCTCCCCGCCGACTACGCGGCATTGCCGAGTCTTATCATGGTTTCGTTCGGCCTGCCCCACGTCACAACGCTGTCCACAGAGACTTTTCTGAACTTTGCGCCCCAAGGATACGACATGGGCAAGCTTTCCGCGGTCACCCGACTCAGCGAATCCATGTGCACCAAGATCCAGGAGTGCTATGCTGGCCCTGAGCCGTCGTCAGTCAAGCCCATCCTTGTCGAAACCATCCAGGAGCTCGACCACATCATGTCCTCTCGTGGGATGTGGGATCGTGACTGGATCCAAGCGTTCACATTCGCCCTTGCCGGCGGAGCTGTCGTCGTACTGGCCTTCAAGGGTACTTGGATCGACTCGATGGTCAGCTTCTTCTTTGGCTGGGTCGTGGGATGCATCTGCGTCTACGGCCCCAGACTGTTTCCGAACTACACCTACCTGAGCGACCTTGTGGCCGCTTGTCTGGTCACTTTACTCATCCGCGTGGTGCAGACCCTCATTCCCAACGTATGCTTCAATTTCGTGCCGATATTCCTGTCATCGATGATCGTGCAGCTCCCAGGGCTTCCATTCACCATTGGTGTCCTGGAACTTGCATCTCAGAGTCTGGTCTCCGGAACCGTGCGGCTCGTCTATTCGCTGCTCACGGCCTTGCTGATGGCCGCCGGTGTCGTCATGGGATCGGCTATTCCTGGCCTGGCCGACTTTTTCGACACCACGGGGCACACCAACAATGCCCACCAAAGCTGTGTCATGCCCACCACTCCCACGAGTCTGTGGTGGGTGCTGCTGATGCTCCCGATCGGAATACTCTCAATCAATGTCACCTTCAAGGCCGCCATGCGCGACTGGCCAGTGATGTTTGCCATTTCGTCGTGCGGCATGGGTACCTACCTGCTCTGCACCACGCTTGGTCAGCTGCAGAATGCACCTTCCACCGCCATCGCTGCGTTTGTCATCGGGGTCCTCGGCAATCTCTACAGTCGATTCGGCGGTGGTCTGGCCACTGTCCCGATCATTACAGCAATCCTCATTCTCGTGCCGGGCTCGGTCGGCGTCCGTGGGTCCCTCCAAATTATGCTGGCGACCGACATTGGCAGCGCCTCTGCTGTCCTCAACATGTTCCTGGTTTCTGTGTGGTTGACGATCGGGCTTTGCTTCTCGACCGTCCTCGTATACCCTTCGACAAAACGCTTTGTCGATCGCCGAGATCTGTTCCGGGGCTTTTAAGATCGGCCCAGAGTTTGCAAACTGTAGGCCACTTGACATGCCCATCATCCCCGATTCTCAGCCTGATTTGTTGTCTGCCGGCCTTATCGTATGGCCAGTGCCTCATTGTATCTACTCCACATTGCTGCGATTGCATTCAGCTTGAACTGGCTGCAGAAGGACAAGCCATCCACAGCATGCTCTACCTCATTCCCCACTTTGGCATGTTACCTTCTATGTTTGAACTGCCACCTATGGAATCTCTCGATACTTACCATAATAAGTGTGAATCGCCTTCCAATATATTGGAATGAATCTCGGAATGAGCGCTGGCCAGACATGACTACTGCGAATGCTCTCCAGGTCTATGTTGCTGGCTGTCAACGTTGAAAGATCAAATGACACAGCCTGGCTCGTTTCCCAACCTTACTACTACAGTCAATCCAGAAAGAAACGGGACAGTCACTCCCTGGCATCAGCGACACAAGTCCGTTGATCCGTAGGCTCCAGTGAGCAAGCCATGTGATTGTTCCCGTCCTTACACCCGGTCGGTCTCCTGTGGCGACAATCGACTGGTATTGATGTGTCGATGTGGGAGTGTGATTCATCCACTCGATGGGTGAGTGTGGTTCATCCACTCGATGCATGCCACTTCGCAGCCATGGAATCGGTGATATCGAGACTCAAGTGGTGCGCAGAAACACAGCGAGAATGGGCCATGAATCTGTGCCCGATAACGGTGATATCCCCAAGCCGTGATCCCACTAGTGGGGGACCACACATTTCTGTCTTTGTATTGGCTCTATGAAGATTCAGGGAGTATTTGAGAAGCTGTCCTGGAGCACTCAGTCGATAGGGTCTTCCTCTGGTTCGGTCTCTGCCAGTTGTTCCTGGAGCTCAGTCAGATCTCCACGTGCAATCAGGCCGATCTGCTTTGAGAATCCGTAATAAACGTACGGCCGACCAAAGTCCATATCATACCACCAATTCACAGCTATGGTCGCCGCAAAGCCGTCAAGTCGCTCGAGCCCCTGCTGCACATGGTGGTACCACAGCGAAGGAAGATACAGCATTTGTCCAGGGAGAAGCGTCACTTGGATAGGCTGAGAGTGCTTGATGTAGTCGCCGTGAACGGCGGGATCGGGGTGGAGAGGATCAAGGGCGATCCACGGAGTTGTTGAAGGAGGCTCGGTGGGAACAATCGCCCATTTTGTTGTTCGGGTGGGCGAATCGTCTGAAGGATGGTAGCTGGCAGTGGTATATCGCTTCTCTGTGGAGACAAGAATATATCGACAGGGTCAAAACGCAATGCTATGGAGCCGTGGTGTTCTTCTGCTCGCAGGCCTCAGTGGGGACAGGCCGATGATGTAGACAGGCGCTTTGCAAGTGGCCTGCCAACGAGGCCCGCAGGGTCCAAGGACAATGGCAGGAAGATGGACGAACCCGGCAAGCAAAATCCCTCCGTTGGTGGAATTCTGTCGACAATGTGAGTGTCAAAAGGATAAGCGGGTCATATCCAAACTGCCAGCAGGCTCAAGGACCCACACATGCGGCTCAAGGACCCACGAATGCTGCTCAAAATGCATACAAAGTGAAGGTCTTGCTCCCTGTGATAACCATGTACAGATTCTCGTAATGGTCTTTGTGAAGAGACGTCACCGAGCGATCCGATCCAAGCCAAAAGTTGACGGCATCTGGCTGTTTTCCTGTATGCGATCCGACGGAGGACGACAATCAGATGACGGCGTAGTTGATGCCACTATGTGCGGATATCTTTGAGCGAAAGGCGAGATCAAACACCGGACCAACCTAGAGCTTCGGACGCGAATGCAATGTCCTTGGGCACATCATCAAGGAGGACTGAGAACTCGGTCGAGAAGTTGTTGTTCTGCGATTGGACGTAGTGAACAGGCTCGTTGTGATCATAGTTCTCGTCCGAGTCTGGAGCTTGGCTTTCTGGGAAGCGATCGAGGAGCTCCGGGAATGTCATTTGCTCTTCGTAGGGAAGGCAGAACTTGTCGTTGATAACACAATCAGCCAGGCTGACGCAAAGGATTGAAGGCACCGTCAGACGCTGATGCCGGTTTGGTGCAGGAGCAAGAGCCAGTCGGATCGAGGATGCAGATGAGGATCATAGAATGGGGTATTATACCCGTTTGGCGTCACAGATACGGTGATCTTTTGTTGCTGGAAAGTGGTTTCGAAATACTCTCGACGCCTCCATTTTTGAAGCGCTGGCCAGTCCTTGCCAACATCTGTGTGGTGTGAGTTCCAGAAGGAAGGATCGGAACAAAAGGAGGAGAAATCAGCAAAATACCGAGAGTGTTTGCAACATATAGCAGTGATGCACTCACTGCCAAAGACACATGGTTTGTTGGCCATGACGAGACGGAGAAATTCCAAAGGTGTCGGCGGTGAGTCTCGGTAGGAAATCTCGGAGCATCCTAGATCACGGCTCTCTTGGGCGAGAAGGGATAGACACTTCTGGAGGGAAGCTTGAACCGGATCGGATGCCATTGCAAATGCGGAAATGTCGGTGTGGAGACAAGAGCAGAAGAAGGCAGCGAGTTGAGGGGGGAAGTGAATGGGGGAAGTGAATGGGGGAAGTGAATGGGGGAGGGCCCGACAGATCCAGATCGAGGCAGATCGAGGCAGATCGGGGCAGATCCAGACAGATCGGGGCAGATGCTGGGATCGAGCAGACCAAAGCGCGAACTGCTTGTCGCAGCTCAACAGCCCAACTCAATAGCCCAACTCAACAGTCCAGCCCAGTCCAGCCCAGACCAACAGTCCAGTCCAGTCCAGCCCAACTCAACAGCCCAGCAGCCTGATGGCCGAGCCGTCTGCCGCACACGGCCGGAACGAACCGAATCGCACAAACACAGAGCCATGGTCGAACTGCAGAGCAATTGAGATTGACAGCGATTCCTGGGGGGCAATGGACATGTTGGTCAAGTCCCCCTCTCCGACTGGGATACAGACCCTTTGCGGGTTCTTGAGTGCACTGATGCATATCGCACTCTAATCACGCGCTCTGCTTGACTTGTGCAGCCCAAACTGCGATCTTGGGGGTGCGACTGACTTGGGATGCGACGGGCGCCAAGTCCGTTGCACCGCAAATCACCAGCACACCAACACACCAGCACACCAACACACCAGCACACCAGCACACCAGCACACCAGCACACCAGCACACCAGCACACCAGCACACCAGCACAATTTGGCCATTCAGCTTCAGCTTCAGCTGTGTCGAAAGACACATGATTGTGTATTAGAGACAAATGCGATGATTGCTGGTGTGCGCCACGGTATGTACAAGAGAACGATGCCTGAGATCGGCTGGCCGGAGCATCAAGGAAAGCGAGAGAGGAACAAACGGCAAACGGCAAACGGTAAACGATCCATCTTGGAGGCAACTGCTGGGGCAGCGAGCCCCCCCCCTCAAGTCTCCAACAATTGTTGAGCATCCAGTGCCGGTCAGGCCAAGATCACATCGGGACAGGACCACGGAGCGAACTGAAATAGAAAGGATGCACAGGGGCGTGTTCCAGCGCCATAATTGGCGCGGCGGTCGACCAGTGCCGTCGAAGAATGAAAGTGTGGCAATTTTGGTATCATCTTGGAATCTCGTCGATCTGCTTTGCTAGACTTTATCTTGTGTTTGTGTTTGTGCTGTCTTGCTTGCTCTCGATCCTTGTAATGGTGCTTTTGGACTGTCGCCGTATGGTTGTTTGTCCGCTGTGGTGTACTATTGTACTGTTCCGTCAATGCCATCCCTGACATGCGTGTGTCCATGCTACCGCCTGCAGCCATGTTTGACGCTTAAGAGCGTTCGCCACGGAGGCGACGAGCCAGCTGGATGTCCTTGGGCTGGATGGTGACACGCTTGGCATGGATAGCGGCAAGGTTGGTGTCCTCAAAGAGACCAACGAGGTAAGCCTCAGAGGCTTCCTGGAGGGCACCAATGGCGGACGACTGGAAGCGGAGATCGGTCTTGAAGTCCTGGGCGATTTCACGAACAAGACGCTGGAAGGGCAGCTTGCGGATCAGGAGCTCGGTGCTCTTCTGGTAGCGACGGATCTCACGGAGAGCGACGGTGCCGGGGCGGTAACGATGGGGCTTCTTGACACCACCAGTGGCAGGGGCGGACTTGCGGGCGGCCTTGGTGGCGAGCTGCTTGCGGGGAGCCTTGCCACCGGTGGACTTGCGGGCGGTTTGCTTGGTGCGGGCCATGGTTACGACTGGGCTACTTGACTGGTTGGGTAGCAAATTATAATGGAGGTGTCGAGCTCGGGCTGGTTGGGGCGGCAAGGACACAGGGCAGCGAGGTTGGTTTTATCCCGCCAGGAAGCGGGCGGGCCCTGGCATTTATACTGCCGCGCGGTGTGACCTGTGTGACTCTGCTGAGGCCGCCCGGTTTCACCGCTGAGTGGCCAGGCACGCCAGCGGCCGCGCGGGAGAGGGCCTTGCTGGCGCGGAGAGCCAGGATGCCAAGCCACGCCAGATGATTGGTGGGGCGCCAGCCTATCATCATCGGGCGTGGCCGGTGAACCGAGTATAAATACCTCGCGGCAGCCGCCGCCCAAGCCGCCACAGCACCCCAGCATCCCAGCGATCAGGACCGTACACTCCGTTCGACCCGAAGCGCTGACCCATCTGCTTGATCAACGAAGCAGATCGCTTGCACAAGAAATCTCCACGCCACTTGAACGTCTTTAACCCATCGAAAACATGACCGGCCGCGGCAAGGGTGGAAAGGGTCTTGGTAAGGGAGGTGCCAAGCGCCACCGCAAGATCCTTCGCGACAACATCCAGGGCATCACCAAGCCCGCCATTCGCCGCCTGGCTCGCAGAGGCGGTGTCAAGCGTATCTCTGGCCTGATCTATGAAGAGACCCGCAGCGTCCTCAAGTCCTTCCTCGAGAACGTTATCCGCGACGCTGTTACCTACACCGAGCACGCCAAGCGCAAGACCGTCACGTCGCTCGATGTCGTCTATGCCCTCAAGCGCCAGGGCCGCACCCTCTACGGCTTTGGCGGCTAAGCTGTTTGCCATGTGTATGTGGCGGCAGATCCTGGCGAAACAGGCCCTCCGGATGCTGCGATATTGCCTGATACAGCAGTCGGTCGATCCTTCTGCAAGGCCGTCAAAAGTTTTGGTGCCTTTACTTTGGTCTGGCACTTTTCTCTGTTTCTTTTCCTCCTGGTTCCATTTGGCACCGCTCTCCTTGTATTTGTGGTCATCTTCTCGCTTCCGCTCCATTGTCACTTGAACCTTACCTCCATATCCCTCGTTCCCTGGCAGCTTGGTGTATCGCCTCGCCTCACCCTGCCTTGCCTTGTCTTCCTTTGCCACGCCTCACCCCCGGCTTCACTTGATTTTTTTTTACCGCATGTCTTGCTTCACCCCCGCTGTCCCCCCCCTCGGTCTTCTCCAGATACACCGTTTCCCCCCTCCCACTTTGGCTTCATCCTCCTCTGCCTCAACGACACTCGCTACTGCTTGCTTGTCTCGAACTGCGATCTGGCATTGGTCTTCCCTCCCTGGCTCGTCCCCGACGGATTGGTCAAGGCATTGCATCCGAGTCACTGGCACTGGCACTGGCACTGTCACTGTCGCTGGCATCGGCAATACCACCGAACGATGCTGGTCTAGATCGTTGCTTGCCATGATGGTTTGGTGTTGTATGAACACCTGTCCCCACGAGGAATCAACCTGATGGCAGTGTACGAGCACCATAGTCTTGACGCGGCTGACAAACCCCCTCTGCAAAGACAGCACGAGCATATGAGCACAGACATCGAGACGTGATCGATGAGCAGATGCAACGTGTGTATTGCGCTGAGTGGTGATGCTCCAAGCGGTGAATGGAGCGGCAGATATTGATCCTGTAAATACATAAGCATCATCGTAAGCCAACCATGCGCATGTGTGCAAGTCCAAGTGTGTCGGTTCTTGTTGGATACTGCTGGTTGGTCGTTGGTCGTTGGTCGTTGGTCGTTGGTCGTTGGTCGTTGGTCGTTGGTCGTTGGTCGTTGGTCGTTGGTCGTTGGTCGTTGGTCGTTGGTCGTTGGTCGTTGGTCGTTGGTCGTTGGTCGTTGGTCGTTGGTCGTTGGTCGTTGGTCGTTGGTCGTTGGTCGTTGGTCGTTGGTCGTTATCGACACCGCTCTCTGCTCTCCATCCCAGAGAATGATGTCTCATGGGTGTGCTGGTATCCAACAACCTCCAAGGTGGTTCGCTCGCTTCTGCATTTGCACCGTTGGCCATACTCATGCTCATGCCCATGCCGCATCTTTGCCATACTCGTGCCGCACCAGCTCCCCTCCTGTCCTCTCGCCCCCCCCTCTCGCTGGATCGATCTGATCGATCTGATCATTGCGAGTTTATTTCGTCTGTCGATTTCTCTGTCGCTTCGTCTGTCGCTTCGTCTGTTGGATCAACTGGGATGTCCATTTCGCAGGCCCTTCCTCCGCGCGCGTTTCGGCCCTGGCCAATTGGTCGTTCCGCCTCGTCTCCGAGATCCGTGAATGTTGCGGCCCTCCTCTCTGTCGTCCTTCATCTCCCCCATCAATCCTCCGGCCGATTTGCATGCTGGCATGCCACCAAACCCCCCTGTCTTTTCGGTGGATGGGCGGGCCAGCCCTACAAAAATCCTGGATGAGGAGGCTCTCCAGATCCTCCGGCTCCGTCTCGACCAACTCGATTACAGAGAGCATCTTTCCGCCGAGTGTGTCCCCCTCGTTCGACGGCTCCTTGCTGATCTGGTCCAAACCACAGAATCCAGCCGTAACCTAAGAACGCAGCTCGAGCTAGCCGAGCGAGAAAAGGCCCAGCTCCAGGATCAGGTCCGACCCAACCTTCCGATCTTCTTAGGGCATCGACATCCGCAACCCCGTATTGATGCTGTCCTGCTCATCCCTCCACCAGACAACTCCACTACGCAATGAAATCGCCCGTCTCACCGATGAAAACAACCATTTGCACATGGATCTCATCCGGCTCGCCGATGAGCGGGACGCTCGGGATCGGAAAGTTCAGCAGGCTGCAAGACGGGGCGAGGCCGAAAGGGCTGATCTCCGGTTCATGGTCTCTCAGTATCTCAACAAAGCTACTCTTGAGCAGAAGAAGGCAGAGGAACAGCGGATACGAGTCGACGAGCTCTTCAGTCGAATGGGCATGTTCAGCCAACCGGCCGCCCCAGGTATAGTGGTGCCTTATCTTGATGAGCCCGCGGATCGACATGCTCTGATCCCTTCTGAATCACCACAGGAAAGCCTTCCAAGGCAAAATCTGATAAGATATTCCAGCGGCTCCAGCGGATCGATGTTGAAACAGGACTCGGTAGGAACAGCCAGCAGCGGCTTTGCAATCGGCTCTCCCTGTGTCTGGAAGACTCCACATTTATCTCACATCTGCGGATCTTTAGAACCCCTCGAAGCTTCCCCTTCGCCCTTCCCTCCCCCCAACCCAGCTGTTGCAGACATGCTCCGTCTGAACGAGGGACGGATGGAAATGCTAGAGCAGTCTGAAAAGGATCTCAAGGCCAAAAATGCCGATCTGGAGAACGAGGTTCGCTAATTTCACGATCCTATTTGATGGGCCCACCAACTGTCCTTGGTGAAAGTTCACGCATCGCTGACCCATGTGTTCTAACATATCCTCTCGTTTCTAGATTGAGCTGATCCGTGAGCAGCTTTCAAAACGTGAGCAAGAAATCCAACGTCTTGGGACTGAGCTCGAAGTTTGCCGAGCCCAGCAATTCGGGACTGTGCCGGAAGGAACTCTGCCTTTGTCATCCATCAAGGACCCAGGTACATCCGAGACTGCCCTCATCAACGACCTTCCGGTCGCGCGGCAACGCATAGAGCAGCTCGAGATGCAGATTGAATATCTCCAGGAACACATCGATGAGCTGGAAAAGGTATCTGTCGCATACTCAATGGGGCTGCTTGGTGCCGTCGGCAAGCATGGCCTAGCGCAGGAATTACTGCAGCGCTAACGACAGCCCTTTTGGCCACAGGAACTGGCCGGCCAAGAAGGAGAAAAAATGAATATTTTTGCGGCGTTTGACGAGGAAAAGAGGCTCCTCAACCAAGATCTCCAGAAGGAGAAAAGTAGGAGCGAAGGACTTGTGCGCAATCTCAACCGCTTGGAATCTATGGTCCAAGATCTGAGCAAAAGCCGTCCCGATGGTCGGTCGCCTTCCCCAAAGCATGGTACGGTCTGTAAAGCGATTGATTCTGGACAAGTGAGCGGATGAGATCGTCGTTATTGCTCTCCGCAACTCACACGGGCTTTTGATAACGTACCTACAACAGATACTGCTGACGGCCCGATCCGCAAGAGTCCCCCTGCGGTGAGCATTCATTTGCCGTAGAGCTCTGTGCTGGCCTTTATGTGCCCTTCTCTGCTTCATGACGACTCTCACTGACATCAAACAGCTTTCCCAGCCGATCCGGGCACAGAATATGGAGGAGCAGCTTCATAAATCCAACGAGTCTCTCCAAAAAACTGCGTCGGATCTTTTGACGTTGAGAACAGATTTCGAATGTAAGTTGCTGATTGGGTGACTGACTGCTCCCAGTAGAACTCGGCACACAGCATTCTGACACATCATCTACAGACGTCAACAAGGAAAACACATCTCTTCGCGGATCGCTGGCAGAGGCCCACGCTCATATCTCCCAGCTGACGAAAGAGCTGTCAGAGCTCAAAGATCGAATCATAAAAGACCCCGCCGTTGGCATTCCAGATGTGAATGTGCGTATGCCTCATGGTCGCTAGAATCGCTCGCTTGGATTGACTCTCGCATTCGCTGCGCTCGAGCAGACCAGCCACTTGAATCGCGTTTCGCAGTGCCGCTAAAGGGTATTACAAACGCACCATCCTCTACTGTGTTCATAGGCTGTACCCACGACCAGTCCCGAAGCACGAGCATTGGTTTCTAAAGTCCAAGACCTTGAAAGAAAGGCGTGGATTATGGAGAACGACAAAAGGGTTTTGGAAAACCAGGTAATTTCATCCAACATCGGTTGAAGCTGTTGAGTCGTTCCGTGGAAGAGCTCCTGATAAATCAGCCTGTTCGAGTCGCGACGGCGTATGACTGCGGTACCCTTCGCTTTCGAACCCGATGCTGTCGTTTACCAACGCCTTCGCTGAACTATGGCAGATCAAGTCCATGCAAAGTGAGCAACTAGACTGGGAGGGCCACCGCACCCGCGCCACCGCCCTTCAAAAGGAGCTCACCGTTGTTCAAAAGCAAATGAATAATGCGCTGCGAAATCTCGAACAGTCAGAAGCTGCCAAACAAGAGGTAGCGCCATCATCTCGCAGGCTTAATGGCCGAAATGCCAAATACTAACGACTTATCATGCGGCCCACAGATAATGGGACGATTCAACGCTGCTTCCGAAGATGCAAATGCGTTGCGGCAGTAAGTCCAATATCAGAGGTGCATTGATTACATCTCTCGTCGCCGTGCTTGGGCGACAAGTAATCTCTGAACTTTCTCTCACCTCCTCGATCAGAGAGCGCAACAATCTTGTAAAGGCTCTTCAGTCTTTCGAACAGCAGCTAGCAGAGATACAGGCGTGCATCGTCTCGGTGGCCGAAGAGCGTGACAATATGGTGTTGCTCTACGAGCAGGTACTTGTCAGAAACACCTCTATTCCGACGCCGCCGGTGTTGCTCATACATTCTCATACGCATTGCATTCAAATTGCCTTGTGGTGGTCCAGGTTAATCAAGAGCTCCAGCTTCTCCGAGTCCAAACTGGACGGGTATGCTTAATTGGTGGTGGCAACTTGAAGTTACGGTCACCAAAGCGGATGCAACTGCATGCCGCAATTCCCGGTACATAGCGTTGCTTCTAACATGGCATGTTTACAGAGTCCTGCGGAGCCGCCAAAATCCCGGATACCGTTTCCTCCTCGGGCCCCAGTCGCGGTCGAAAGCTGTCGCGAGCATGCTCAACAAGAACGTATCCGAGACCTCGAGGACGAGATCAGCAGACTCCGATCTGACATTGAGGCCATTCTTGTCAAGCAACGTGAGCATAGTATTGCCACACAAGATGCAATTGCCGATCTCGAGGAGGAAGCCCACCGGTAGGCTTCCCCGGACTCGCCCGCGCAATCAATCAAACCGAAGGATGGCGCGTAGGTGGAGGGCTGATATGGTTTGGTATCGATGCTCATCTGCACCCTCTGCCCATGGCGGACTCAGACTCAAGGCTGAACTCGAAGCCCAACTCAAGATCAGTGCGGGACTCGAAAATGAAATCGCCGACTGGAAGAACCAGGTGGTGAGACTCAAGAACGACTCAGACAACCACATCCTCACTATCGAAACCTACCAAAGGAAGCTTGCTAATGCCGAAGGCGAGCGGGATCGCACGGTGAGTGTCTCCCAGATTGGAGCAATTGGGATTTTGCCTTCTCAACTATTAACGATTCCATTTTGTCGTTGGTTAGTCTGGCCAACTGCGCGAACTGCGCTCACGCCTTTCGGAGACAGAGATCAAGCGTGACCGGGCTTATTCGAACTACGAGCGGCTCTGTAGCGATGTCGACGAGCTGGAACAGCGGGCGAAAGACCAGCGCGCTCTGTTCGACCGAATTGAAGGCGAACGCGAGCTCTTCCGCGCTGAAAAGATCAAATATGGCGAGCGTATCGCCGAGCTGGAGAGTATGTCCGCAATCGCACTGTCCGCAGCGCAAGGAGACGGAATCAAAGAGGCCCTGATGAGCCTGCTGACGCGTTTTGGTTGATAGACGAGATCACAAAGCTCAAGGCTGTGGCTGCACTTGCAGAACAAGATGCGCATCAGCTCCGAGACGCTTTGGATTCACTCAACAAGCAAGCAAGCACGCAAGAGCAAGATCTTGGCAGCGTGCATCGGCAACTGGACGAAATGGTTCTTGAGCGAGATCACTATGCGTCAGTGAGTCAGGTATGAAGGAAACTATTGGTGTCGGTTGGAGTGACTTCCTCGGACGAACCCGCTAATTACTTGCCCTCAACCTGACAGCATATGGAGCTGGAGGCCCAGAAGCTCGGGGCCGATCTTGCAGCACTCATGAAGGAAAATCAAATATTGAGCTCGGAGCTCTCCAAGGTATTTGATGGTCATTGTTTCCAGCCTGGGGCAGCGACGCCGAATTTTGCCTTGAAGTCGGTAACTGATCGCGCCAAGCTACTCCATCAACTAGACTGCCACGACTCGCGATGATTTTGAAATGGAGCTGAGAGAGTGCGAGAGACAGATCCAACATCTGGACAACCTTATCCGAGACCGAGACCAAGAGAAGGACCAGTTGATGAAAGCCTATCGTGAACTAATCTCAACGCATGAGAAGCTCGAGATCCATGCAAAGGTTGGCACCGAAGAAACTGGAGAGCTGAGGTGAGTATGGACCGATAGCGGGAGCAACCCGTGATACCTACCCGCGGTTCAGGATGCTGTTCTGCCAGATATCTCCGTTTCAGCTATTGACCCGTGGGTGCTTGTAAATGCGAAAGAATGGAGATGGTGTTCCGTGACAAGAAGATCCAGCAGCTACAGCAGGCATTGGACCAAACGGCTGCCGAGATCGGACAGTACAAAGCAGATCTGAATGCCTTCGAGAAGCAGTGTGCAAGTCGGTATCCGATTTCGATCCTCGAACCGTGGATACCGGGCGAGATTGGTTGGCACGCGCCAGACTGAGCCACCCAGCAGTGTGGATGGGGACTACCGACACGTTCGTCTTAATCCTGTGCCATCATGCCATCGTAATGCTTACGCCGGTGCCTCTATCGAACGGCCTAGACCTCACAAGAGCTTTGGCTACAGCCGAACGAACGATCCGCCACGTCGAGTCCGACAAGGCTCGCCTGATGAGAGAGATCGGTGCTGCCAAAGACCTCTCTCTGAACATCGAACGGGCCAAAGAAGAATCGCAGCGACAAGTGACCACGCTCTCGATGGAGATGGAGCAACTCGCCAACACCCTGCGCGCGCTTGAGGTTGAAAAGGAAGGGCTGTTGAATCAAGCCAGATCCGACGTACGTACGGGGCTAGGGACGTGAAGTTATGAGCACTAAAGAACATGGTGGCATGAGCTTGACAAAGCACTGGACCCGGGAATGCTTTGGCACGTTTGCCGAAGTCACCAATTTACAAGCATTCTCATGGTCTGCCTTTCACCTCCCTATCCCGAAACAGAAGCTGAAGGTCGAGCGACTTGAGCGGCTCCTCGCGCTCGAGAGAACCAAGAAAATCAACAGCGACAAGTCTGCGCAGGCAAGTAATCGCGATGATCTATCCGGCGCACGATATTGGGCTTGCACCAGTCGATAGAGTTGACTTGTTGCTTGCATCCAACAAAACCCCAATGGGCGTTTAAAATAAGCACATCATCGAGTCAGCTGCGGGTCTAACGCTGCTTGTGTGTGCTCGAGGGTGCAGGAGCTCCAGAGTGCTCGAGAAAACTTGGACGAGCAGCTTCAAAAAGTGAACCAAGAACAGGCCGAGCGCATCCTGACCTTGACCAAGGACTTGATTGCGGCCAAGGCGCAGGCCAGCGAAGGCGCGTCGCGGATTTTGAGCCTCGAAAAGGACTGGCAGTCGAAGGAAGAAGGTAACCTCATTGCTGGGCTCGGAGAAGCTCGGTATTGTCAGCAGGTCTTGAACAATGCTTATACTTGGGTTCCCGCTGGCCCAAGGATCTCGGTCGAACGGGAATGGGCAAGAAACAAACCAACTGATCGTTTTGCTGCCGTCCCAGAATGCTCCAAATTGACAAAACGCGTGCAGCGACTTCTGGAGGAAATGTCCAATAAGGATCGGATCATTGACGGCCTACTTAATCCAGGAACTTCGGTATGCTCGATCGAAGAGTGCTTGCTATAATGACTCTACCTGCTCGGCGGCTGCTGTCGCCAGATTGTCTTGCTCATCCCGCCTGCTGGACGTTGATTACCAACAGGATACAAGCACAAGCCTCGGTATGGACCAGAGGCTAAAAGGGGAGATTGAGAATGCACAGCGCCAACTCCGCGAATACGAGCACAAAATCGCGTTGCATCGGACACGGGAGACGAATAGCGCCACAGAGGGCGGAACGACGTCAAAAGCCCAGGACTCTTCTGCCCTTCCGATCTCGAGTTTGAGCCTCGACAGGGACCGCTCTCCATCTCCGCCGTGGTTCTCACGAGTCGATCGCAGCATTGCGGGCGACGGTCATCCAAAGAGGTCAGAGTCTGTCCTCGCGAGTGAGCAACTGTATAGCGTCTGACGAATGGATTGTGGCACTCCATCGTCTGTAACATGCGGCTCTTCAAGAGAGCTAAACCGTCGGCGGTGACTACTTCATGGTGGCCAAAGAACGCACAGCACCATTCATTGACCAGGAATCATCCTGTTGTGTCGCCGCAAACGGTTCACAGGGCCTCAAGTCAGTATGGTCTCGAGCTTCGTGCTCAGTCAAACCCTGGACTAAACGACCGGCCTTCGAGCACCAAAGGCGACTACAAGATCAGCCCGCTGTTGGATACAATCGTCCAGGTAAGCAAACCCTGTGTGCGCGAACCATGGATGGGCTCGCGTGGGTGGATCTCAGGCACTGGCCACTTATTGCGCAAATGACTATGCTGAATTGGGGTAAGGGCGGTGCCCTGGCTTCGCCAGCCCTTCCCCGGATGTCCTCGATTGCTCTGCGCATGTTGTGACTGCCGATGTTGTCTGCATTGTGTGGTGATGGCCGTGTCGCTAACGCTATCCGCACTGGTATTTGGCAATGTTCTGCGCCGTGTGTACGCACGACTGCAAAGGTCAGCGAGCAGCTCAAGTAGCGACGAGACAGCGCGATGTCGTCCTGATGACCTACTGGATGTCAGTGGATGGCAATCGCACCATAAGCATAGGATCCACAGCCAATACAGTGAGCATCCACTGCCATAGCGAGCTGAAGAACCAGGGCCTCGTTGTTGTGTCGAAGCAGTCGCTGTTTGACTACATTCACAGTCCCCCCGTTAGGAACAGGGGGGGGGGCACTCGGATCATGGCAGAGAGAGAGCTACGAGGAGAGGGTGGTGTTCATAGATTGCCCGTTGCGATGCAGTCTCGTTGCAATACAGTCTCGTTGCGATGCAGTCTCGTTGAATCACTCCACCGGTGATGTTGCTGCCGAGGGCGTCTTGGGTGAACTGTCCACCGGTTGTGTTGGTGTCGCATATTGAACTGCGGTGCATCGTATCGATGAACTGCGGTGTGTCATATCGATGGACTGCGGTGTATCATATCTGTCCACTTCCGCATGCGCATGCCTTGGTGGGTCGCGCAATTGCGCACCGCAGGCAGTGGGCGCCCATGAAGGCCGAGCGGGCCGCTGGTCGCCTTTCGGGCTCATGGCGGCCCGGTGAACCACTGTGCAAGGGCGCCATCCTTGTTGCATTTTTTCCCCCCCTTCGTGTCATCGTCTTGCTTTCGAATCCTTGCTGCGGATCAGTGGTCAGCCTGAACACAGAAACTGATTCTCCAGCTCCGATTCCCCAATCTTTCTCTCCGACGCCCGACCAGACCTCAGCCAGCTTCGCCCGAAATCCACTCTCCGCTTCGGCGTTGGCACTGCTCCCATCCATCGCAACGCCGCTGGACCAGCCCGCTCTGGCCGCATCCTCACCACCACGATGCCAATCTTCCGTCTGCTTGGTCCAGGATCGAAAACACGTCCTCGACGCACTACTCTTGTTCCGGCTGCCGGCGAGCATTCGTTTTTCCTGGGAATCGCGGGTATCCCACTCAAGCTGCTCGAGGCGTCAAACCCCTTTGACTATGAGTCGCTTCTCCCACGTGTATGTGGCCTGGTGCGACTCCAAAATGCAGTAGCGGCCCACGACTCGCATCGCATCACGTCCATTCGCATCACCTTCGTAGGCCAGCACACGGTTGGACCCAAGGCCACCACATTCATCGAGAGGTCCGTCGGCCTGCTTCCGTCTGACTTTGAGCGCTATCTCGAACCTGGATTTGTACCATTCAGGATCGAGCTGGCCGAGCTCGAGTCTCAGGCGCTCGTCTCGGCAGCTAGGTCGCTGAGAGTCCGAACCCGGTATCGACTCTGGTGCGCCCTGGGTTGGTCCAATGGTCGGACGGTTTGCTCGGAGATTTATGACATCCCAGCGGATCATATCCGACCGATACCGCTTTCCGAATTGGCACACATTCTCGCCCCCCAACCCACCATCCAGCTTGAGCATCACAGCTGGGATGCCGACCGCCCATCGATGAGAATTACTTGCTCGGTGGAGAAGCCTCGGGCTATTCCCGGCGATTCGCTCAAGCTCTCCTTCCGCTTGAGCCCGTGGGAGCACGGCCAGGGCTCAGGCATGTCGTCCTGTACCGTGTTCATGTCGATCATCGAAGTCATCGAGGACGAAGCTCCGGCAAGCTCTGATCATGGATGTGGCTGGATGGGTTCTCTTCCGTGGGGCATCCCCAAGAAGAAGTGCGAGGAGCACACCCTCAACATTTTGTATGTGCGTCTCGAACAGGAGCACAAAACCGACCTTGGCGTCTGGGATATGGCAAGTACTCTACTTCTTTATCGCGATATGTGGCTCGTTTTCCGCACATGCCTTCGTTTCGTTCGGTTCGGTCCGCTGTGGCTCAGGCCGCGTTGGTTCATGGGAACATGTACTGCATTTGGATGAGGGTGGATGGGTGTCCTGCGCGTCCGCCGTTCCTCAGCTACTGCCTCCGTCATTTCCTGATCGTGATCTTTATTGCGCTCGCCGTGGAATCCGACCACCGCAATTCCTGCTGTGTTTACACTGGCTAATATCGCGGTGATACACCCACCTACCAATCGTTACAACTACCGATGCAGTCGCGACGGCTCCATATCCCGTGGATATTTGGCAGCGCCCACCCGAAGGGAACCGACATTCGAAGCAACCCGAGCGTCCGAAATACGCTCTTCCACATCAGCCACTACGTTACCTTCACGTTCACATTGAGCCACTCCGAGACTGTGCGCTATCGCATCCCAATAAGTGTTGCTCAGTTTGACAGGACCGACATCGATAAGGTCCTTCCATATTTCAATGATGCCGTCAACGAAGAGATTCACAAGATCACATGCTCGAGAGTCGAATACCACGACCCCGACGCTGGGTACTGGCTGCCGCGATTCCAAGCGTGCGAGTCATGCCTCGCCGAGCCCGGGTCGTCGCTGGACGATCGACCTCCACAATACGAAAGCTTGGGGATCCAGCCGCCGAGGAATGCTACAACCGCGCCGACCGTACCTACATAGTGCGGTTCAAAGAGATTCTCATCGTTCCGTGCGCGGATGTGATCTGAGTCCAACGGATCAGCGGGTATGCTGGGTCAACAATGTGGCATATTGTCCCATTCGGACAAAATCACTCCGCAGTTGGATCATATCACATTCGGCTAACGACAGAGTGGTCCAAGCCATCTCCTTGTGTGTCCTGGGTGGGCAGGGAGATGCATGGAGTGAGTGAGCACGACGAGGCCAGCGAGTCGCAGGAGATGCCGTCGCTGCAAGTCAGAGCAAGACGACTAGCCGGAGAGGGAAGGAAGACAGGGCAAAGAGCGGAATCACATTACAGTCTATCGAGTTAAAAACGGGACACCCGTGTTTTTGACCATTGAACAAATATTTTGTTACCCAGTACCATCGCGCGCTGGCCATGACCATTCGCCAGTGTGTCCAAGAGCGCCATTCACCGCCGGCACTCCGAGACCAGTGTGCAGGTCGACTGTGGAGACCGGAAAGCGACCGGCGGTCTTCACTCGGAGGCTACCAAAGTGATCTGTGTTATTTCCTATGGCTTAGCTTGACGCATGCCATCACAGACTTCGCTGACATATGGGTTGTGGGCAAGTGTCCATTACCCCTCTGAATTAAGTGTATTCATCAGCCGTGCTCACAGCAGTGCCAGCCGATTGATATCGTTTGAATCCGCACACTCGCATGTCGCGATGTCCCATCTCGGAATGGGTTCGCTGTCCAACCAAGATCCTCAAAACGAGGCAGTTTGCTTGATTTGTGGAGACTGTCACTGAGGCCAAGGGCCAAAAATCTATTTGATAAATGAGCCGCGTCAAGGACGCCGAGCTCGTTACAACAGAGTCCAACCTCCGTGTCTGGGACAGGACAATTGGCTAATACAAGGAAGTACACATTGTAATGGAAGTGCGTGCGTCGATGGTTGGATGCAGAATGACGTTACAAATGCGAGTGTGCGGAGCATAGGGCGTGCGTTGGGGTCAAACGAAGAATGGCCAGAGAAGCGGCCAGAAACAACCTAAATCAGGGATATAATTGAGCACTGGAGCACCGGGGCTGCACATTTAGTGCGACCACTTGAACCATCTCTTGATCTTGTCCATGGAGTGGACGCTGGTACGTGAGTCCTTGGTGAGGTGCTTGGCGAGCGGGAGCCCGATCGGGGAGGAGGACTCTAGATCGAGCGACGCGGCGGCGGCGTTTTCACCCTTGAGCAGCGAATGCTTGGCGGCAAAGGCGGTGATGTGGGCTGGCGAGCGGTTGATGGGACGGGCCATGGCGGAGAAGGTGTTGATATAGCAAAGGAAGCTGGTGGTCGGGACGAGAGCTCGCCAGGCCGGGTATTTATGGGCCCGGCTCTGCGAGGCGGTGCAGACGGTGCAGGCGGTGAGCAAACATGTGTCGTCGGTGCAGGGGGGTGGAGGCGCACCTGTGACAACATGTACATCATCCGCCAGGGGCGTGCACCGGCCCTGGGTCACGCCGAGTCACGCCGAGTCACAGCGACGCACAGGCGCGCCCAGCCCTGCATCGCCACTGCGGCCGCCGCCCAATCAGAATGCGTCTCCCCCGCCTCGATTCTGCCCAGACGCCCACGTGCGCTTTGCCTGGCTGCTGCGCAATCCAGCAAGTCGGCAGCCGCGTTGCGATTCCCAGGGGAATTCCAGGAGCATTATCACTATGAAAAAAAAGCTGACGTGTAAATTACGCGTTGGCCAATACTTCCCTCGCAAATCCCCCACCGGACTCAGCATAACAAGGAAAAACACGTCTTCTCGCGTTTTGTTTTGCCTTGGGGGTCGCGTCTGGCCACTGAAGCGACCGCGACGGGCTCGGGTCACCCGCATTTCTCCTTGTTCGTCCAGGTTGCTGGCTCCCTGGGTGTCCCCGAACCCGCACTGCCACATCCCGTGGAGCCCTCGGCCAATGGGCTGCTTCCGTTCACGTGACATGGCATCCGAGTCATCCCGGCTTTTCACTGTCTTCCGCGACTCGTTCACTGTCCATGACCCCCGGCTGCTTTCCTGACTCATCTGTGTTCATGGGTCATCAGAGCCTTCGGACTTGGACAAAAACCGGGCATTTCCGCCCCCAGTTGCTTCGTCAATCTCCTCTTGATCCTTTCTCCCCTCGACCTTCTCATCCGACTCTAATCATGAGTTCAGCCGCTCAACCATCTGGGCACGATCACCCAAGGCATACTCCATATCCAATATCATCGACCAGGGTACCATCCTCGATAAATAGGGCTCACGATGGGCTTCCCAAGAACAGATCCATCTGTCGTTGTCGCAAGTGTAGCACCGATTCGCAAGGCTTCAGGATTGTCTCCAGAACGACCTACTACGACCACTTCTATCGCTATGGCTTTCCACCTGGAGTCCCCCCTGTTCACATGTACTCGCTCAAAGATCCTCAAGAAAACACAGCTGGCCATCTTTCTTCGTTCCCTCACCGTCCTATTACAAGCATATGCGAAAATAACCCCAATTTGCGAACTTCGCCGACATTTCATCCCCCAGTGTTGGTGGTAGATGAACTGCGACCACATGGGATAACATCGCAGCGACCTTCATTGGGTAAGACTGAGCACCTGATATCACATTCTCGCTAAATTTTTGTGTGCGTCACGGTTTCAGTCTTGAGCAATAATCAGTGATCTGTGCTTGGACGCTGCCAGAGCTCACTACGAAATGACCAATACACTCTCGATTTGTCCGACTTTGTTTCTTCATCCTTGGCCTGGCCCAAAGGCTCACCCCGCGCATTTGAGCACGAGAGCATGGATATCCAAACAGGAGCATCTATTCAGCAATGCACCCAAGACAACGAAGGCCCTGCTCCAGCTCAATTTGAACGCTGCCCTTCGTGGTCGCCAAGCATGTGGGCATCGCGGGACTCTGAAGAAGCGTCCATGTACTACGAAGACTCTGAAGACTCTTCGATAGACTCAGAAGACACCACTTCAAGCTCACCGAGAGAATTCGATGACATTTCGGGTGAGATATCAACGTCACCCAGCCTGATCGTATCGTCGAATCTTCCTGGTCTTGCTTCAGAGTCCGGTTGACTCATATAAATGCCACGGTTCACCTTCCAGGACAGTATCCGGATAGCTTCCTCGGCCACTTTCGACTGCTTGAAATGAATGAAGATGATGAAGAAACTGGTGACGAAGAGCCCCGCATATCAGATGGTGAGTCAAATTCAAAGGACAGATAGCAATCCGATGTAGCATCCGAATTGATGTATTCACCCGCGGCTTTCCCCCAGATATCCCGCCCTTCTATTCGCAGCTGGTCAAGGTGTTGACCGAGTGCAATGTTACCGACAAAGCCATCAAATCTGTCCTTAATCATTGCAACAAATTCCAAGGATTGTCATTACCAGCTGCACCCAGTCTGTACAAGATCCAAAAGATCATTTGTTGCGAGTGGAACGAGTATCTTCAGAGGCTTCCCTGCTGCCCAAACAGCTGCATGGGATTCGACATCAATGATAACCAGAGTCGAATATGCACGTTTTGTGGAGAGGATGCTTATGCGACGGTGAACGAAAAACTTCTGAATGGCGGCATTCAACCACAACTGAGGCCGATTCAGACCTACAAGTATTTCGATTTTGTTCAGATACTTCAGACACTCTACCGAAATCCAACTATGGCAGAGTTGATGATGTACAGAGCAAACAGAGCGAGCGAACCAGGTACTTTCCACCCGTATTATTTCCCAATACTATATTGCTATATGGTGCTCTGAACTCACCAAATCTGAATCTTCAGGCATCATGAACGACATATTCGATGCCGAATATTACCAGCACCTTTGTAGTCGCTCAATGTTCCAGCAGCCCACCGACGTTGCTCTCGGGCTGCATTTTGATGTCTTCAATATCAATCAGAGGTACGCCCGCTCTCTGTTTCAAAATCAGATTATAACCACAGCTGACCTTTGTATCTGGTGTAGGCAAAGCCATCAATCGTGGGGCTTCATCTTGATCAACTTCAATCTTCCACCTGCTCTGCGCTACAAAAAGGAAAATCTCATTACGGTCTTGCTTACGCCTGGTCCACGATCGCCTCGTGACTTTGATACATTTTTGAAGCCGTTTTTCGAAGATATGAAGAGACTTGAGACCGGTGCGTAAGCCCCTCTGGTGTGGATCACTTGGTCACTCCACATAATCCTCGCGAGAGCACGCTGCTGACGGAGCAATGTCTCTCGCTCCCAGGTGTTGAGGCGATAAGGGTCGACAAAAATGGCGTGGAACATTCTTTCACTCTCCGAGGTCACTTGCTGTACTGCCAGAGTGACATGCCCGGATCCAACAAATTCGGTAAATTTTCTGGGCACACCGCCACGAAGGGCTGTCGTCTCTGCGAAATAACGGCCACGAGGGCCGGGGGTGCCATGTGCTTCTATGAGCGTGACACTCCCAGTCCATACCGCACCGAAGAGAGTCTGAACAGAATATGGGAGGCCATCGATCAAGACGGCATGCCCCGAAACGGTACGTTAACGAGACGAGTCAGGGCGTTGTTTTCGACTCCGATGTTAACATTAACTATGTTGATCAGGGATCGTGGGGCGACCAGGTGTAACTCAACTTGAGTCCATCGAGCTCAGCTTCTGTCTTCCTCTCGATCTGATGCATGTGATCTCGAACATCGGTCCACTCATGATGGAGATTTGGAATGGAACGCGGAAGGCTCCCTCATCCTCAAGTTTGGACCAAAAGATCACGTCCAAGTGCCTGAAAAAGATCGGAAGATGGATCAGCGAAGGCAGGATTCAGATTCCAACAGGCTTTGGTGCCTCTTGTCGGGACCCTGTCTCATACAAAAGCTTCAAAACCGAAGAATGGAAGAATTGGATTATCATGTACTCCCTACCTCTGCTCAATGCGGCGGGCTTTCCACTAGAACACTTGTAAGCTCTTGATATTGTACCCTGCTCGAACCGGGGCCCGTCCTACGGTCGATGAGATACTTGATTCGAATTGATCCTAACAGTGATGCTATTGTGCCTAGATTGGGATGGAGGCGCTTTGTCTATGCCCTTCGATTGATGCTGCTTCCCCAGTTGAATGTTGCTCAATGCAATCAGATCGAGAGAAATCTTCAGAGGTTCCAGGAGTACTACACAGAGCAAGTAGCACGAGACAGCAGTCCCTTCACTTGAGGATGTTGGGCAGCTCACTAATTCTCAATATCTAACCACGTATACTCGAAATGTATTCACCAGGTCAATCGCAAATCTCCCAGAGTCACTCGAACCTCCTCCAGACAGAGCTCCAGACCTGTCTGGACTTCGTTTGATGAAAACCTACGTGCATCAGCTCCAACACTTGCCCAGGTGCATCCGATTGTTTGGACCCTTGGTATATCAATGGCAGTTTGAAATGGAAAGAACCTGTGGTCGCCTGAAGCTCATCGGGCGATCGAAGGTCCATCCAGTGGACAATATGGCCAATCGGCTCGTCCTCCAAAGCTCTCTGAGCGGTCCAAGCATTGCTCCGAACTTGACCTTGAGAGGAACATCCAGGTTGGGCGAAGACCCTGGGATATGGCCATCCTCCTTTGCAAACAATGGGCGGGCCTCGAATCAAGATAGCCGCGGAACCTTGTCTGGCCAGCAACAAAAGCTGAAACTACCTTCTGAACAAGTCGCGAAGCTAAAGAGCGCTTATGCCAGGACGATTTCTGCCAATTCCTCATACGGCTATCGTGAAGCCTTGCAATATGTCCATTCACTTTGGGATCAGAATTCGGACACTTGCTCCAAACACACCAAGATGGACGCGGGGGAACTACATGTCATATCTCAATCACATCGGATGAGCACGGCACATCATCGGATGAACTCTGTTGTGAAGGTAAGGCATTCGGCAGCGCGCGATAGCGAAGCCTCATATGAGCTAATGCATTCTGAATCTACAGGTTTGGACCAATATGCCCGATGCATCAGCAAGCAATCACCCATATTCTTCTGTCCGCTTCTATCAAGTCCAATATTTCATCAGCCACTCCTTTGATGGAGAAACAACAAACTGGGCATACTGTGTGATTCCAAAGATCAACATCAGATATGGAGATGACAGTTCAGGATACCGCCCATGCAAAGAGTGTGCTACCTTTCACCTCGACAGCATGGAGTCAACGAATCATATCTTTGTCCCAGTCGATACAATCGTTTCTACTGTCGGATACTTCGAGATGGAAGGCGGTGGGTACAGCTTTGCTGCAATTGGAGAGGCAAAGTCAGGCTGATACTTATATCAACCATTCCAGGTGGCTTTTATATTATCGAGCAAGATCCTCCGATTTGACAAGTCGATGCAAATGTCGCAGGTAGTTGGGCCAAAAAGTGCTTGAGGCCGCTTGATGACGAAGGGAGTTTGTCCGAACTTGACCCATAGTGACCATATCAGTGTAATGACAGGTCAAGTCGGAAGGTTTGGAATATAAATATCCCCCCGACCACCGCTTCCTGCCCGCTTCCGTCGTCAGGCTCAAGTCAATACTCCCCTCAGGCCCTCTCTATCCTAACTTCCTCGGCGGGCCCATGAGCCGATCGATGACATAGGTGCCGTTAAACGCATGCATATTGAGGATGAGCCGCATCATGAATATGTCTCTAATGTTTTTAACTCTAACGCTTCCTCTTTCACTATCTTGAATATGTCTCGAATGTAGGAAGCCATCCAAATCCAAGTAAGTCCCTTCATGACGATTGAGTATCATCTGAGAGAGCTCGAAGGCGACGCTTCAACTAACCGCATCGCTCATTCCCTCCAGATATCCTCGCCCCCATGGGACATTATCTTGATTATTATCATTTCGGGTTTGTTATCACTTGCGTTTTTACTGAACACGGCATATCATACCGCATTCTGTTTGCGACTCTGAGGTTAAACTGGCTGGTGGAGCAGTGACCACCGCGGGTTTGACCTAATCCTGGACTAGTTAGAACGGCCGAGGATTGCCCCAGGAGTTCACGGTGCCGCCCAACGGCGGTCGGAACTGGGGTGTCCGAAAGGCAGTTCTCAGAACGGGTCATGGTGAGGGAGAATGAGGATATGAGAGGTTCGGGGCCGGGAGAAACCGGGGCGGAGGGGTCCCGGAACGGAGCGGGACGGAGCGGGACGGCAAGCGAATGCCAAATCGGGCCAGAGCACGTGTGGGAAGCAACGCTGTTGATTGGCTAGCGAGCAGTCCCAAAATGGCATCGTTCGGACGAGGCTGCACCAGACTGTCGGCACACACGTGACTCATTCTGTGTCTTAATGTGCCTGCTGACCAGGTCCCGAGCCGAACACAGCCACTGTAGAGGGGTCACGTCCTATTTTTTTCATCGTGATTCCGGGGGCATCGAGACGGCCAGAGACAGATCGCCAGATCCAGCTGCGTCTGCGTCGAGGGCAATCCATCCGATCATGTCGCTCTCGGTGTCGATCGCGCTGGCTGCCCCCCCCCCAATGCGTTCCTGCGCTGCTGCCACGTTGCTTCCAGCGCCTTCCATCGGGCCAAGCCCGGCTCAAGCCCGCTGTTGCGCAAACAGAACGTGATTGTGTTGGCTCGGCTGGCCTCCAGTCCATTGTCTTCCAGCCCACAAACGGATTACGACAGAGCGGTCGGGCTCGCAAACAAACAAATGGAGCACAGGATATATAGAAACCTACCTATCCAACTTGCCTCGCTCCCCGCCTCCGTCGGCTGCAGCAGCTCATTCAGCACCATCCTGTGCCCCCGTCGCTATGCCCTCTGGCAAATCACACCGATCTCCGGCCTACATTACCGCCTTTGCCTCAAAGCACACCCTGCTTCGAGGCGAAAACGCCCAGATCGCGTCCCAAGATCTGGCGGCTCCCAATCCACTGGGGCTGCCCTTGGCCAAGACCATGACCCGTGAGAGCTCCTCCTCGCTGAGCAGCCTCACCGGGATTAAGCATTGGCTCCGCAAGAAGTTCGAGCGCTGAGCGTGCGGCCGCGCCGCATTGCTTCCTTCCAGCCTCAGACTTCGTGTTATGTCTGTTTCGGTGGGCCGGCAACGGATCTCATTCACATCGGCTCCAGACTGGCCAAGTTGGCCCTGGACAGCTTTGTTTTTATCTTTCCTGTTCGTCCACACCCCAACACTCATCGATACCGCGGGAACATTCCTTTTCTGCTCGCACATTTTCCCCCAATTTTGTCGGTCTTCTGAGATCTGCCAGCCCTCTGCGTCGCCTCGACGGCCGCTGGGGTGGAGCGTTCTTGGAATCCGCTGGCCCAATTCATATTCGGTGATGCCGATTCCGCAGTTCACGCAAGCAAGACCGGCACTGCAATATATCCATATCGAACTGGGACACTGCTACACATGCATGGCTTGTGGGTTGCGAAGGTTGTGGATTGCGGGACGTCGATCGTTCATCAAGCAACACCGTTCCTTGCCCCGCGTCTTCCTCACCCTCCGGGTGTGTCCTGTGCGAAAATGCTTGCTGTGCTTCAGTGTGCACTGTCTTCCGTCTGCCCTTTTGGCCGCTTGGCTTCTGGAGGTGGCGTAGAATCCGATTTGCGTTTGCTGCGTTGCAAAATAAGTCGGCGGTCAGCTTTCTTGAGGTATAGAGATGGAACCCCGCTTGAAGGCTACGTGTCGGAACACCGAGTTGCATTGACGCCGAACGTGCCATCGCACAACGCCGCCCCAAGACAGGAGTGTATGTCCCTCCAGGCCCATGTCGTGGGGACGCCTGGTCTTTCTTGCAGATGGCTCACCTCACCTTGCTTCCTCAGGACGGCTTTCGCCTGCAGGGTCGGCATATGCCACCGCAGGCGGGATACGGAAGCTGAGACAGAGCATCTCTTTCTTGGGCGCCACATCGCGGACCCGGTGGATGTTCACGACGCAGCCCTTGATGGAAGCTCCCAGATAATGCTCGGCCCTCTGGAAGAGTAAGTACGCCATGTAAAATTAGCTCCCGAGCGGTGGGCGAATGCTTGCATGCACAGCAGCCGGGAGCAGACGCGACGGCTTTCCTTCCTCGACGTGCTCATCGACCGGCCAGATTCCAGCAAAAATGCTCGCACCCGTACCTCAATCACATCGGCGTCCAGATCCTCGGCCTTGGAAAAGCAGTGGACGTGAACGATAGGAAGTTTGTCGTCCGGGACGATATTTTCCTTTCCATGGAGTAGCCCGCGGAATGCATCTTTTGGAGGGAGGGGGTAACAGGACGGCGGCGGCGCAAGTCCGCGAGTTAGTCTATCACTCGAATAGCCTGCATTCTGGTGCTGTGTGGCTTGACAGATTATCGATCACAGCACCAACGGAGCTGTCTACCGAGACCAGTCTGCATCACCCCTAGCCAAAGACGCACCCAAGAACTCGATCGCGGTGGCCGGGAGATTCATGACATAGTGGTGAAAGATCTTGAAGCCCTCGGGCGGGTGAAGCTGTTTTGTCTTTTGGACCTCGGCGAGTCGCTCGGCCTCTCGCTCGGCTTCGGTTGGCGGAATTTTGGGGTGTCGGGCCGGCCGCTTAACCTGGACGTTCTTGCGGAACTCCTCCCAAACGGCCGGGTCGTTGAGATACGTCAGCGATTGGCGGATGAAAGCCCGTCCGTCCATGTTGTAAGGACGGACCAGATGGCCAACCTGCTCGTACAGATTTCGTGTCAGCGAATCGTACTGCCAGGAGCCAGGAGCCCGGAGCCCCTGCGCATAACACGGAAAGGGCTATGATGGAGCGATGGCCACCACAGCTCTCACTGGACCAACACAACTATCCAAACGCTCGATTTCATCGCCATCGCCATCGCCATCGCCATCGCCATCGCCATCGCCATCGCCATCGCCATCAAGAATAACCAGTGCTTACGCGGTTGAGACCAACGTTTCCAACAAGCGATGAGTAAGAGTCCGGGTTCAGATCGTTTGCAAAGACGACCGCACCGCGCGTCTTGGCCGCCGGAACGGCGAACGGGCCCACGCCCGCCATGACGTCGCAGATCAGATCGCTCGAGCCGAACGACTTGACCAAGCGCTCGTGCTCGCCCTGCAGACGAGAGTTCCAGTAAACCTTGGAATAGTCAAATTGGAAGCGGCATCCCCCTTCTTTCTGTCGATTGGAGGTGTTGGAGAGAGCAGAAATTGCAACGCCGTCAGACCTGGACACTGTCGACTCCCAGTCACTGCGCCAGCAGGCATCGATATCAACCTCTCTTTGAATAGGGCCCGGCATACGAACAGAGCGCATCCACTGACCATCTCCGTCACAAAATTGTCCTCTCCAGCCAGAACCTCCATTTTGAAGAATCTGAAGGTGTGGTCGATGCTGTCCAGCTTGTTGACGACGGTTTTGATGTACTTGTGTTTCTGGTCAACGAACGAGGGAATGGCAATGGAAACACATGAGATTGGGCAAGGCACGAAAGACGAGGCCTGGCAATCGATTTGAACGCATGGCTCAACCGTTGATTCTTGCAGGCTCCCATCGCCATCCGCCCTGAGCATCTGCCTTGACACTCACGTCAATGATGACTTGTCCAATGATGTTTTTGTAGGGCATGTGCTGTTCTCGAAGATTCAGGTGGGCTACAGTCCACGCAATCAACCAATACGTCAGACAGCGCGGCCTCTTTGGCTGCCCTTGGCTGTGTCGCTAGTTCAGACTCGATATTTCGATCGATCGATGTATAGCCTGATGCCCTCGGTTTGGTGCATTCCGTTGGATCAACTCGGTCCGATGCGCTTCGACAGGCTAAAGTTTGCCGCCCATGCTCGTCATCCAACAGCGATCCATACTAGTCTCATACTATCCATTTGCCAGCCCGGACCTACCGATGTGGCCGACCATCTCAAAGGCAGAGGGTACTTCCAAGTCGTCCGGCAGAATCGATCGCAGGATCTGGTCTGAGTTGTCGGTTGGTGACCAATAGCTTGGCATCAGTATCCAGGAGACCGATCACTCGTCCGTTTCCTTGCCGCTAAAGAACCCTGCCTCTGATGAACCTCGTCGTGTCCGATGCCAACCATTGTCTGTTGGCCATCGCCCTTCGCCGCTGTCGGAAGGTGGTCTGCTCCTGGCTTGGGCTTGGGCTTGCCTCCCCACCACAACAGCTGCTGGAGCAAGATGCAAATCGCGCCTAACCTGCAGACCAGTAGTCGTAATCCAGTTCGACCGAGTGTGTGACGAGCTCGGCCTTCTCGGAGAGTGCGAATTGCTTGACATTGTCGGGCAGGCTGTCAATGTCTGGCAGAGATACCACAGCGTCAGTACAAACCAAAGCATCCCGCCAGTCCAACTCAGCCTGACGACCGACCAGACCTTTATTCAGCTGTCGCCGTATGTCCTCACGTACTCAGTGGCCCGAAAGATAGAGCCCCAGGCTCCCCGAACAGTACTTACTGCGGGCTTGGATCTCGGGCGAGAGCAAGACCAGGCGACGGGCATTGCGCTTCGTCATGCCCTTCTCGACATCCTGTGGATCCTCGATCAGATGCCGGAGCTTGGGGATGTTGAGCAGGCTCCTGTACGACCAGAACCACGGAATAAAATTGAATTGCTTTCAGAAGAGATCGGGCAAGAGCGGGAGACTGTTCCGGGTTATGTGGGGGGGGGAGAAGGGAGAGAGGGAGACTCAAAGAAAGATTGCGATCTCGCGGGCAACTGAGGAGTCTTGCCCTGGGACGGGTACATTCGGGGCCATATTTCCCTTCAGTGCTCTCTGGATTTGGCTGCTCGATCTCGCCGACCATCGCTCTCTCCACCATCGTCGGAGAATGCTGACCCTTCCAGCGCCGGCAGAACCTTGGGACAGGTGGCCACGTCGACTCGTAGAGCTGCCAGCTCGATCGACCTCTTGAAGAGCAGCTTCTCGAGGGTCTTGATGCCCTTATTGGTCGGCGGTGCGAGCAGCTTGATGCTGGACATGGCTGACTGCTGCTGCGATGAGGGATCTCGGATGCAAGGCGGCAGATGTCGGGGTGCGATCGCGAAGGCAAAGGCGAGGTCGGTGATCAGACAATCGGGCTGTGGCTTGGCAAGCCGGGAGGACTTTTGGCTCGACATCGACCCGTGCGTGTTCTGGGTGACAACAGCTTCTCAGAGCCGGACCACCAGTCTCGCCAGGGTAGTGGCAATTGGGCAGCATCTGCGAAATCAAGAGCCCGCCTCCATGTGTGTCCTATGGAGCCCCAAAATATATATACTTTGTCTTGATCGGCCAAGGCTCGATCGAACAGGATCGGCCTCTGGATTCTCGGCAGTGACGGATGTGCCTCCTCGTCTCGACCGAGATGCAGTGGTCAACGAAACTACAGCGTCCGACGCTTCTTCCCTATTCCCCAAGTCGCCCAAAGCGCAAGGAAGGAAAGCAAGCAGGCAAGAACGGCCAAAAGCGCGATGCACATCTGCCAGTGCACCAGTGTGTCCTCCTCCTCGCCTGGGACATAGACGTTCATGCTGCCGGAGGTGGGGAGGTGGTGAGAAAGCCACGGTGTTAGATGCAATCGGCACGAGCATTCGAACCCAGGCAGAGTGAGTCGAATTGGCGAACAACACCTATGGCGACCTATCTCACCTCATTATCCCTGTGAATAGTGTGAGCGGAACGACGATGCAGCCAACGGCGGTGAGGTTCTGCATCGTCCTCGCAACCAGCTGTGCTGATGCCGTGATATGATTATTCAGCAGCGAGAGATATGTGCTGTAGTGGCTGTGTGGTCAAAGGCAGAATGGCTCAGATCCCATGTCGAGCCAGCGCAGCTCAGAGGAGCAGCCCCATCCGCTGCAGAGTCAACAGCCAAGACAGAAACAGAGAATACATACGCCGTCAGTAGGTCGTCGTAGTTTATCAAAGACTGCATCATGCAAGCGGCTCGGTCCTGAAGAACACACGCACGTTGGTTTAGTACAATGTGAGGCCATGACCTGCTCAGCCGTAGGTTGTCTGTCCACGGCGACAAATCCGCTTGGATTCAGCTCGACCATCAAATGCAACCGGCTCGGGATGCAGCTCCAGCTCACCTCTGCGCCTTCAAAGTACAACTCTAGCTCGTCCTGGAACCAGTCGGCGCTGCATTTCTTCCGGACAATGCGCGAGATGTGCACCTTCTCGATAAAGAGGCGCATGAGCAGAGTGGCACGCTTGCGAGCCGAGTGAATTCGTACGAGAAGGATGCTCGAATTGCGGAGAGTGTCGCGCGCGAGCAGTTCCTCGATAGCGTCGGTTTCGACATCGAGCGATTGAATCAGTGGCTCGAATGAATTGAGGATTTGATCGAGAAGCTTGACGGACGATCGCGGCCGTTGAAGTGATGGGAGCGGTGGAGGTGATGGGAGCAATTGGGCGACTGTCAGGGATAATAGCAGTGACAAACGTGCATGTGCATCCATTTCACCACACGGGCAGGGTGTTTCATGGCCATCGACCGAATGGGGACGGACTTGGAAGCCTCAGCGATGCGCATGCGTACCAGGTATGCAATCCAGGTGGGCTCAAAGTATGCTGTGATCTGGTCCTTCACCAGGTTCTGGTTGTGTGTGTGAATGATGCCCAGACGCTGGACGACGTTTTGACAGTGCGGAATTGGCTCCGGATGGATGCTGATGATGCAGCCGTCGAGGACGATGATCGCGACGGGTATTGGCTTCAGAAGGCGAGGCCGACTGTCGTACTGATCAATGACTCTGGTGATGATGACAAAGTAGTTGTCTTGGGTCCGCGAGAGCATCGAGGGTGAGTTGCTGTTCCGATCGAGTTGCCTGCCGAGACAACTGGCCAGCAATCGCTCCAGGTGTGTCCTGGCAAGTAAGCAAGCCCAGGCAGCCATCCAAAGCGACCTGCCCCTCCCCTGCCAGAAGCCTGAATCCTCCTGCGAACACCTCCCAGAGAGCTCACCAAACAGATCGCACTTTTCTCGCCGCAGTTCGTCCTGTTGGATGTCTTCGAGAGTCAGAGGATGGATGTCAAAGACCTTCTCGAGCAGATCGTATTCTTCGGGCGTGGGCTGTTGAATGTCGATCCAGAAGGTTCCTTCGTCGGCCCGGCTTCTCAGCCAGGTGCCATCGTCTCCAGCCAGCCCCTGTGGATTTGAAGCCAAGCCAGCGTGCATATCGACGACCATGGGTGCAGCCACGCATAAAAAGCAGATAGTGTGAGGATCGCTGAGGGACGGACATTCCAGGGTCCATGGTGAAATCGGAGCACATCGTTCTCCAGAATAATGCAGGACAGGGCCGTCGATCACCCCGGCACTGAACCATACCAAAAGGCCATCGGTCTGAGCCACACCAAGAGCGGACGAGTAAAAGTAGCACCGCGGCTGCAGGATCGACAGGATCGACGGTGATCGCTTCATCCTGGACTCGGAGGGGATGTGCCCCTGGATATCGAGGGACGGGATGGGCCAGCCCAAACGAACATGCTTCTGGAATTCGCTTTCGAGATGGTCCAGATTCCATGTTTTGATCAGTTCGGCGTCGTCCTCGATCGAGTCGGATGATTCAGAGCTGCCGGACAGAGCCAACGAGAGCGAAGACTGGGCAATGGACTCATCGAAGCGGAGGTCGACGGGATACTCTTGCGGCAGGCTGAGCTGCGAGCTTTCCGAGTCGGACTCGGACTCGCTGTCGGAGAAGAAGTCGAGCCGGATCGAGCGGCGCCGCTGGGAAAAGGACAGATCCCGGTCCCCATATTCATAAGATGCTTGGCTCGCTTGAGAAAGGGGGCTTCCACCTTCGGGCGGGAAGATCTTGGAGCCCTGGGTGGGCGTCGATGGCACCGGGAACAGCGGGATGCTCGCCTCGCTGGAAACGACCCGTGGCCACAGCACCTGGCTCTGGCGACGGCTGCTCTGCGGGGTGGTGAGGAAAATGGGCGGCAGGTTCTCAGGGCCGGGTTCATCTCGGCGACTGGGGGGGTCGAAGGACGGGGCCGAGAGCAGGGATGTGCGTTTGTAGGGGGTTCCGGAGGGCATAGGGGCGATCGAAGCGACAGATGAGGGCCGGAGAATCAGGATGTGATGGTGCGATGGCGAGATGGCGAGATGGTGCGATGGCGAGATGGCGAGAGGGATGGCATGGGATGCGACGAAACCTTTTTTCGCTGTGGGCATGGGCGTTGTTGCCAAGGGCACGGACAAGGACCCTTGGCCATGTCCGCATTCCAATGCAGATGCCACGCCAATGCCATCCAACATGTCATATGCATGCCATATCAATATCAATATCAATATCAATGTCAATATCAATATCAATATCAATATCAATATCAATGTCAATGTCAATGTCAATATACGTGCCGCATCAGTGTCAATGGCACTGTGCATGTCATGTCTGATACCATGCCGGCATTGACACAACCGCATTGGCACAACCGCATTGCACCCGCAATCACACCGGCACAGCGGCCGCACATGGCCCGCACGACCTCCTCCTCCCCCGGCGCCGTCGCCATCGCCATGGGTGGGTGGGGGGCCGGTGGCGCTTCCCGACACATCTCCGTCCTGCGGTCGTCCTGCTTGCCCGTCGTCCTTTGGCTCGCATCGCTCTTCCGTCTCCTCAACCGCCCCTCCCTCGATCTTTCTGCCGAGCTGCTCCAGATGGGCTCCCCCGCCAGCCGCTCCAACGACCCCTTCCACCCGTCGCGGCACACCCCCCAGTCCTTCTGGGAAAGGATCCGCTACCATTTCAACTGGGCCCTCGACGACATTGTCCGCTACACCTCGCTTGACGACCGCTACAACCAGCCGGTGGTCATTGTCCTGGGCTGGACCATCCTGGTGACCCTCGTTGTCCTGGCCGCGGCTCCTTTCGAGGTCTGGTCGCCATACCCTCGCTTGAGCTCTGATCTCGAGATCCTGCGCTCTCGTGTCGACAGCGCCGGCCTGGCTGTCGCCGTTGCCCGGAACGGCCAGATCGAGTTTGCCCAGGGCCTCGGTGTCAAGAATGCCAAGGGCGATCCGGTCGACGCCGAAACAGCCTTCTACATTGGCTCGACCACCAAGGTACGAGCTCGGATCCGTGCGGCGCCATGCTCCTCTGTGCAGCATCGGGCTCCTCCGGACGCATCGGGCTTCTCTGCGTAGCCGGCTTTCCAGTTCCAGGGCCACCTCAGCCGGCCTGCGTCGAGTTCTGGCTCCGGGTGACTCATTGGCTCTGCCCATATGGTAATGTTGCCGCCGATCCCCCCGCCCAGCCGGGTTGCTGACTGTCCTCCTCGCATTTCGGTGTTGCCGTCAAGGCCTTCACATCCTTCCTTGCAGCCCTGCAGGTCTCGAACGGCAACCTGTCGTGGACCGAGCCCGTCCACCACTACGCCCCGCACATCAGCTTCTCAGACCCGTTCCTGACCGAGCGCGCAACACTGCTCGATCTTCTTTCTCATCGCACGGTAAGCCCTATCGCATTGTCTCGCCACTGGACAGATATGGCTGCCCGACCCTTGCGACGGCGTTCCTGTCAGACTCACTCTGGCTCCAATATCGTCGCCGCCAACCAGGGCCTCCCGCGCTATGACATCTTCAACCAGGTTGCCCGCAACACCGACGAACTGCTGGCTGTGGTGCCTCACCTGAAGCTCAAGGCGGACTTCCGCACCGATTACATCTACAACAACATCATGTTCGCCCTGTCCGGCACCATTGCTGCCAAGGCCGCGGGTCACGACAGCTGGAAGAGCTACGCCGACTCGCTGCTGGCAACCCTTGAGCTGAACAATACCCGCACCAGCCCCAGCGAGTTTGATGCCCTGCCAAACCGCGCCGACCCCTACATTTCCAACGGAACCTATTTCCCCGAGACTGCCAACGACGAACTTGCCACGGCCGGTGGCGCGGGGGCGATCTCGTCGAATGTTCTTGATCTGTCCCGGTGGGCCCAGTTCCTGCTGGGTGGGGCTCGCCTCGCCAACGGCTCGACCCTGGTCAAGCCCAAGGATCTGGAGATCTTGTTTACTCCCCGCAACATCGTCCCTGTCGATGCAGGCAGCCCATTGACTAGTTGTAAGTCTGGCTCGCCAGGACACCCCCCGACTCTGGTCTGGCCTGTGCACTCGCCCAAACTCTGCCTGATATTCGGTGCCTGCTTTTCCTGATACTCACCTCCGATCGTCCTCCGATCGTCCTCCGTATTGAACTGTCGCTTGCTAGATGCTCTTGGCTGGCAAATCTCTACCTACCGAGGCACTCCTGTGTGGTCCCACTATGGACAAGCCTATGGCTTCACCACGGCCGTGTGCCTCTATCCCGCCCACAACACCTCGGTTGTGGTCCTCTCGAATCAGCTGCAGCGCTCCGTCGTCGTCGTGTGCCCCATGGCCGCAGACCGGTACGCTTCTGCGATCCCGGAGCACCCATTCCTCGTCCTCGGACGGAGGCGTGCTGAATATCCCTGTTGCTCTGCTGATCCGCTGGCATCGCACAACTGATCCGACTTTCTCTTTCGCTCTCGCAACGATTTGCTGCCGCACCACTCCCTCCTTCCAGCGTGCTCTTTGGTGAGAAGCATCTCAGGCCCTCCCGACACATCGACCAGGCTGTTGCCGCCCAAACTGCCGAGCGTGTTGCTCTGGAGAAGGAAATCGAGGAGCGATACAGCAAACGCGCCAGCGGCACCACTCCCACACTGCCGCTCAAGGAATACGTGGGCAAGTACCAGAGCGAGCTCGGCACGATCGAGATTGCCAAGAGCAAGACTGCCGATGGCAAGCAGAGCCTTCGAATGGTCTTTGGCAACTTCAAGGCCGAACTGGCTCACTGGCAGTACGACGAGTATATTCTCCAAGGCGACCTCAAGCTCGGCGAGCTGGCTGACGGCCTGGTCGTTCTCAAGTTTGCAGTGGACTCCGATAAGGTGACTGCTGCCAGCTTCCTGGTCGAGCCCACCATGGATTTCGTCGCTTTCGAGCGCGTCTGAGCAGGCAGGGGCCATGAGCCTTTGCGACCAGGTGTGACTGCGCCGCCGCTGTCTGTGGATTTGCCGCGATACAGCCGGTCTAGATCGGGTCGGCGAGTAACCCGAGCGAAAGCCGAGCGAGCTGAAATAGAGCCGTTTACAGACTCAGCCCCAGAGCGTCCTGTCCAGGCGCACATCATATCAGTCCGATCTGTCCAGGACGGCGGCGCTGAAAGTGTTGCTGCTCTGCCAAAAGCGGGCGTTTGGGGACACGGCGTCGCACAGCGCTCTCGCCACGCCCTCGCCACGCTCTCGGCGACCCTCCGCGCTTCTCGCCATGGGTCTCTGCAAAAGACCGCCTGTTGGGCCGCCGGCTGCTTTCGGGCCTCGTCGTTGCTGTCGCTCTGGGCACCGGCCATTCTCCCCTCACAGCTGCTCCCAGCGTCTGTACCAGACCAAGCGGCCACCGAGCAAAGGTCCCCCCCCTCCACTCCTTCAGAGACACCCTCCCGCTCCAGCCACCGCCCTATTCCGCCTGGACAGCATGTACGTTCTGTCGACCGGACCTTCGGCACAAGGAGGCAGCGCATCAGCCCGAGGGCCAAACTTGCGGTCCGGCGGGTGTCGAAGCAGGCTCACGGACGAGAGCGACAGCGCACCGCCGGAACAAGCAAGCGAGGCGGGAGAGCGGTTGCACCCGAGGCCGATCGGACAAGCTCAGCGGCTTCCTGACGATCGCATGCCGATGGCCTATAAAACCCTCCCTCGATGTACATCCTGACTTCGGCCGTACCTTCCTCGGTCATCTGTTATCGCCGCCGAATCGGGCTGCCCGACCCACCTTTCTCATCCGCCTTGTGCCTTCTGCTCTCTCCCCTGTCCTCCCGGCTGCGGCACCTCCCGTTTCTGCCTTGCCATGCAATCTATGATTCTGCTCTGCAACAGGGCATTCAGCTCTCCCCAGGATGAGGCAGTTCATTGGAAATCTCTCTATGAAGAAGCCAAGAGCGAGCTCGAAGAGCTCAACCAGTCCTATACCGAATACCAGCAAGAGTCGGCCAAGTATGAGCAGGAGCTGGACAAGGAGACCAGTGCCCTAAAGAAGGAGAGGGAGCTGCTGAGGCGAGAGGCTGCCGAGCTCAAGGTAAGAGATGCCGTCGAGGACCTGTTGTTGCCAATGTCGCCGCTTTCATGTGCGCTGACTCACCGGACCTGATCGATCATCTGTCGGTGTCATGTCTCCTCATTGCTCCGCTCCCATGACAGGAAAAGTTACTGCATGAAAAGCACGAGTCCAACCGTCAAATCAACAAGTTACAGTCTGAAGTCGACATTTTGAGGAACATCGAGATGGAGTATCGTCACCAATGCCGAGAGCTCGAGATTCTCAACTCGAGCTTGGAACAGTCGCAGAGGTAGGCAGCCAACGGACCAGCCGACCGCTTAGCATCCCTGGAATGACCAACGCCGCTGGTATCCCCAGTCCACCAGAAGCCCGGGCGTGTGGTCCAAGTCGATCAGTCACATTCTGGGCTTTACGTCGCGGCCTCGATTGAAGCGTGGACCATCGCATCTGTATCAAGCGAGCCGGCCGAGGGCATCAGCTCGTTCCAAGGGGGATAGCTGGCATGGATCCAGCTCACTCGTTCTGACACGACTCGCCCCCCTCATGGCGTCTTGCGGTTTCAGAATGTACCAGTCCACGGCCGACGACTGGGAGTCCAAGTGCGAAAAGCTGCTGGAGAAGAACATCATGCTGGAGTTCGAGCTCGAGACCGCCCAGGCGGTGGAAGTGGAGGCGCAGCGCCTGAGGGACGAGCTGCGAGGTAATCCTATTGCAGCCTCCCCTTCCCTCACACGGCTCTGGGGCCGCAGTACCAAGCGCCCTTGTGGACCACTCAGAGCTCGACTGCCTGAGGGTCATTCCAGCAAGTGCCGTCCTTCGCTAACGCGCCCGTGCTCCATGCATCCCATGCGTTTGTCCGCAGACACCAAGATCGAGCTGGCCATCCTCAAGTCGCAAGTCGGGTACGGCTCTGCTCCCCCGTCACCCGGCGCCCACACCAACGCCACGCTTGAAACCTGCTCGGAGATTGACGACCGCAACCCCCTCCTGTTTCGAAGCCCGTCCATCCCGCAGATGGCCTATTCGCCCGAACAAGAGCCCGCTGTGCCAAGCAAGACCCAGGCAGACACAGTCATGAGCGAGGCTGAGCTTACCATGCCGCAGCCTCACGGCTCCGCTGCCTTTATTCCGCAGCACTCGCAATTCAACTCGCCTACCCGGTCATCATCGTCTCCGTCGCTGCTGCAGTACACACCCGACACGGGGCGCCTGTCGCCCGGACGCACGATGCTTCCTCGGCCAGTGCGGAACCGGAACACCCATTCGGCTCTTTCTACCCTCACCGACCTGCTCGAGCGAGCAAAGGTGCGTATTCAGTCTTTCCGGGCTGTGAGTGGGCAAAGGAGGAACCACAGTGTCGTGTTTCTGTTTGCTCTGATCAACCTCGGCCTCGTCCTCGACCGATGAGGAGCCGGTTTCACTAGGCCGGAGCGAAACCAGGAAGCGCCGTTCATCGCCGGTTGGCTTGATACATCGCTCTCCTCGCCATCGCCCAAGTTCAGCGCATCGATGCTCACCCGGTTTCCCCGCACTGCCCTCGTTTCCTGCCCACCATCCAGTCGCTCGAGGCTCGCATCTCGAGCATCCGCAAGAGCCACGAGTCGCCCAACCTGTCGAACGTGCAGCTCAGTCCCAGGACCGTCCTGGTGTCGTCACGCAAGCGCAGCGGCGGCAACAAATCCATGCTGTCCAGCCCGGCATCCGGCTCAGGCTCGAGCTCGGGCTCAGGTGAGCCGATCTCCGGAGTCATGACCACGCCAACGAGATCCCGCGGCCACCCCCCGCTGTCGTCGTCCACATCGAAGCTCGAACGTTTGCGGGCCTCCATTGGCTCTGGGTCTCCACGGAGTGTGTCGCTGGCGCCTGTCTCGTCGCCAAGGGGCCAGTGAGGAGCATCCTCGACGCTCGTCTGCCGTCGCTGCCCACTCCACCGATCATCACCACCTCCATCGCCACCTGCCCCCGCCTCGGCCATCGTCCTCCCCCCCCCCAAAAAAAAAGAAGTCCGAGAAAACAGAAAAAGAGCAAAAAAGACGTTGAATAAAATCGATTTCCATGTACATGAACACAAGAAGCGAGAGTGGTTGTCGGGCATGTGGGGGACTCATCGATGGCACAGTATCCAGGGTTATGAGGCATGTCCTCTGTCCGGTCCTGCCCTCGCAGAGTGGATGGCCAGTGAAGGGGATGGATGAGTGCACCCATATCCAAACCAACAGAATACCATCAAGCAAGGCATGGGGCTTCGTTTCGTTTCAGTGCATCTTTCGTGCGGAATGCAACGCGAGCAAGGGTCGAGAATTACCAGGCCTCGTCTCCGCCAGCATCGCTCTCGATCGATCTTCCCAAGCGACAGATCTCGCAGTCCATCGCATCCCCAGCTTGCCTCGCTTACACGCCCCGCAAATCTCCTCAAGCGGCTGGCTATGTGGTATCCCATCGAGTACGATCCCATCCGGGCCGGAAACATCGATGGCTCGGCCAAGACGGCCCATGACTCTGGGGTTCTGAGAGCTGCTCGACATCAAGCCAAGCAGACGCTTCAGAAATCGACATCCACAGCGACGACGACTGCGTCGCTCCTTGGGCAACTTCGGTCCAAGAACCCATACAAGACCCTCTTTGTGGCCCGGCTGTCGCCCCAGACCATGGAAGGTGGATGCTCATCCTGCAGTAGCCGCTACTTCAGTGCATCTGGCGAACGAAGCCGATCCACCTCACCCGTCCGGACTCACACCGTTTCAACCTTCCTCGCCTCTCACCTGGACCGCGACAGACCAGCTCCGTGCTGTATTCAAGACTCATGGGCCTGTGCGATATATAAGCATTGCCAGGGATGTAGGTTCGTTGAGCTGGTCGATTGATCGCTCCGTTCGTTCACAAGCGAGTTGGGCCTCCGATTGCTGACCTGACGCCGACACCCACCTTGATATCGACTTCAGTGACGGGAATCAGTCGGTGCTATGGGTTCGTCGAGTTTGAGTCGCAGCGGGACTGCGAACGGGCGTATCAGGTATGGCTCTGACTCTGTATGGCCGAAAGCGAGCCATCGTATCGGCCCGGCCACCGATGCACATTTGCATCTCCTCGACAAACTGACACAGTCGCAACTACAGGCCTCGCAGCGGTTGATCATAGACGATCGCACGATCTTGGTCGATTACGAGCGGGCCCGGCTGATGCAAGGCTGGATTCCCCGTCGTCTGGGAGGAGGGCTTGGGGGCAAGAAAGAGTCGGGCCAGCTGCGATTTGGTGGCCGAGGACGGCCGTTTCGGATGCCCATGTAAGCGGAAATCCAATGCTCTGGCCGAGCTGAGAGTGTGGGGCTCCTCTCAGCGAATGGCTGGGCGATACTGTATGCCCGTGCTCGAGAACAACTGACAGCGGGAGAGTGTCGACCTTCGATCCACCCAACTTGACTGATGATCCGTCGTGCACGAACAGAGGCGACAATGCCGGCGACACGACAATTCGACCTGAGCAGCGAAACGATGATTGCTGGAGAGAGCATGCCATTCGCCGGTCCAAGGGCCATTCAAACGATCGACAGCAGAGCACCGACCTCCAGGGCGCAAGCTACCACCCACGGCAGCCAAACCAGAGGGATTACGACCAACGCCGGTCTCAAGCAACCGAATCCAGTGGCCGGTCTGGGAGAGACCACAGTCTGGGATATACCAACAGATCCGAGCACGACGATCCGCGACATCGCCATCATTACCTCTATGGCAGCGATAGGAATCGTCGAGACAGAAGCACAGATCGTCGAGACAGAAGCAAGGATCGTCGAGACAGAAGCAAGGATCGTCGAGACAGAAGCACAGATCGTCGAGACAGCAGAGACAGAGCCAGACGACATCGAAGCCCAAGTCGAGAGCGGGAGCGTCGTTCTCGTCGCTCATGAGACCCAGCAGCTCGCATGCCGGCCGTATGTGGCCTTGCACTAGCTATACGATGGGTACTGTCCCGAGAAAAGTTCAATCACTCGCAGAGAAGGGCCGGTCCGTGGAGTGCGCACCGAATCGTCCGGGGGGGGGGAGATTTCTGCAGCCGCGAGTCCCGAAACGCCCGCTGCTCTTCTGCCTCCCATCTGCCCAGGGTTTCCATCCAAACCACCTCTGTCCACATCCGGCAAACTCTGCTTGACCGCTGCATCGGATCTTGTTGCCATGCTCACTACCCGATCGCTGTTCGCAACAGCCTCGCTGACTGCTGTCCAGCTGCTCTCGCTGACAAGCCCATCGACTGCTGCCAGCGCCATCGACTCGCTCTACGGAGTCTCGCCAGAGCGTCAGTATCTCTGCTCCGCGCTGGTCCCTTACAGCCAGCTATTTCCTACTCGGCATGCGATCCACCACCTGCCTGGGCTTCGATACATGCGGATTGCACTGACAATAATCCCGCTTCGTCCATTACTGCCTCGCCCCCTCCCTGTCTCTGGTTCGCTCCGACCGGCTGAACTGGATCCAACGCCGTGCAGAGCAATCCAGCTATGTGGACTCGGGCTCGGGCCTCTTCCAGTGTCTAGATGGGTCCAAGTCCATTGCTTTCAGCTTGGTCAATGACGACTACTGCGACTGCCCCGATGGCTCGGACGAACCAGGTTTGGAGTTGTTGCTCGCTGCCGGCCGGGGTCTGCAACGATCCCAGAGCCGAGAGCCGAGAGCCGTGTCGACGCAGAGGCTTATGCTAGGCACCGCATCGCTGCCATCGGATCTCGTACTGATCCAGCAACACTTGGGGGCCGGGGTGCTCCAGGAACTTCGGCTTGCGACGGCGGCCACTTTTACTGCAGGAACGAAGGGCATATCGGCGTGACCCTCTCGAGCTCCCGAGTCAACGACGGCGTCTGCGGTACGTTTGGCCTGAGGAGCCCGGACTGGATCGGATGGACGAAGCACATGTCGACACTTAGTCGTCTTTGTTTGGCGAAAACGCTGCGACCACGTCGCCGACAGCTAATCGCAGGCTCTCTCGTATGCGCACTGCACTGCATCCGTGGGCTCTCATTGTGGCAGACTGCTGCGACGGCTCGGACGAGTGGGGCCAGATCATCAAGTGCACCAACAGCTGCAAGGAACTGCAAGCCCAGCTGAAGAAGAAGCAAGCCGAAGAAAACAAGGTCCGCCAGAAGGTACGCCGTTTTCACCATCCTTTCTTACCTCTGGGCTTTTGGCCAGCTTTGAGTCGTCTGATGTCCGGATCACACGATGGTCGAGACAGACTTCTCATCTCGGGCTGCCGACAATCTCTCTGCCGGCGGCAGTGAGCTACTCTTGTGTACTCTTGTGCACTCTTGTGAGGCGACGACTGATCTGTTCGCCCTTTCCAGGCTGCCAAACTGAGGGAGCAGTATGTGCGCGAGGCCCAGACCATCCAGAAACAGCGCAAGGTGGATCTTGCTAACTACGAAGCCGAGCTCCAGTCGCTGACTGCCCGCATCGATGTCCTCAAGAGTATGTGCTCTGCCGGACCCGCTCGTGCCGTCGCCATCAGCATCGCAAGCCTCTGCAGTTTGTGCAATGTTGCTCGACAGCCTTGCCCAGGGAGAGATGTAGCCTTATCGGCCAAGGCGTCCTGCAGATGCATTGATGACTAGTCTGACATGGTCGACGGCGTCTTGCCCTAAACCCACTTAGATCTCAAAGAAAACGCTGATGCATTCGAAAAGTACAACAAGCAAGTCGAATCCGAGGTCAGTGAGCGTCAGAGTCGACGCGAGTGCCCCTCCAAGCTCTCCAAATGTGAAATCCGAGAAGGCTCGCTCCGCCAGCGCATTCTCGATCTGGAGCAAGCTCTGCATGACATTCAAGGCCAACTCGAGTCGATTGAGGGCGACGAGGCCCAAACCAGCGAGGGGATCGTCAAGGTCCTTGAGCGCGTCCGATCTGCAACCGAGGCGCCAGAAGTTGTCGAAGAGGACAGCTCGAGCCCCGAGGATGTGGCTGCCGTGGACAGCGACGACAGCGGCGCGAGCGTAGCAACAGAGGATCCGTGCAGCAACCCCGAAGTCGGCTTCTCGGCCTGCCTCTGGCACTCCGCCTCTGTGACGAAGCAGAGTCTCGTCCAAGCCGTCGATGGAACAATCAACTGGCAAGGCTGGGCAAAATTGCTTCCGAAGCGGCTGGTGAGCTTCTCGGAGGATGATCGCGACCTGGCCCGAGACCCGTCCAAGGCACAGAGCCAGCTGTGGGAGGTGGAGCGCAAGCGCAGCGAGGTCGAAAACAAGATCAAGGACGTCCACACCAGAAACGAGCTGGATATGGGTGGCAGCGAGCGCATTTGGGAGTCTCTCTACGGCAAGTGCTTTTCGATAGATAGCCACGAGTAAGTTGCATGCTCGCCGCAATCAAGGGTGGTGGCACACTGAAGAATGGGGGTCGGGAGCACTGCAACAGCCAGTCACTCACTAAGACACATATCGGATGCCCAGATACACCTACGAGCTGTGCTACTTGGAGAAGGTCACGCAGAAGAGCAAGAACGGAGGCAGCTTTGTCAATCTCGGGTGAGTGACTCCATCGGCACCAGCACTTGCGATCTCGCCCATGGTTGCATCGCTTCAGGTGCGGCCAATGCTGTAGCTCCAGGCCACTTACTGACATCCACATCCGTCTGTGTGGCTGCATTCGTTTGCCCTACTTTCGCCATCTCGACCGCGATCGATAGCAAATTCACGCGCTGGGGCGGCCGAAAGCCCTCGGACACTGCTGCCGGAGCCTACTCGAGCATGATGTATGAGAACGGCGAAACGTGTTGGAATGGTCCTGCCCGATCCGTTGAGGTAAGACCGAGTCGCTACCAAGAGCAGCGAGCAGGACGCAGAAGCGAGCCCAGGTCCTCGGACGATCGGGGGATGAGATTCCGATATCGATATCGATATCGATATTGCAGAGCGTCGGATTTCAAATCGTCCGGACTCTCCCTTCGTTTCCATCCCGCGATATCTCAAACACACCACAACCCTTTTCTGTCCTCGACGCCCTTGCCTCTCAGGTCAAACTCGAATGCGGCCCCGACAACACCATTGTGGCCGTTACGGAGCCTTCCAAGTGCGAGTATGAAATGAAGGTCCAGACCCCGGTTGTCTGTGGGGGCGGCGATTCGGGCCACAGCGACCGAAGCGAGTTGTGAGCTGTTGTAACCGTCCAGGTCGGCTCAAATACAGGCGAACCAATAATAAACGGGACACCCCAGATTACGAGCACTGATGGATTTCGTTGTCACCCGAGACCAATCCGCACTGGCCATGATCTTTCGCCGCACACCATCCAAAACACACACAGTGGTGGGGCACTTCGAGCGAGCGTCATTCCCAGACGACACCGTTTGTGATGGGCAGTGCCAGCATACACAAGACAAATGCTATCCAGGACTACATCGAGCGCCGAGCGGCCGTCGACAAGATGTGCAAGGCCGTCCTGACGCACGCCCCGAGGCACACTGATGTGTGCGGCTCGATTGTGGAGACCGGAGAGCGACCCATGGCCTTCACTTGGAGGCGGCCGAGGTGATCTGATTTATTGCATGTGACTTTGTTGGACGCAGGTCATCTCATGCTACGCTGAAACACGGATCGTGGGGGTGTCCTGTTCTTTCTGAATAGAGTAGGCGTACACTGAAGATCCTGCAAATCTTGCGTTCTTTCCGCCGGTTTCTGGAGGTTCTCGCAGATCCTCTGGTACTGGATGCGCGGCCCTTGAATGATAGATGTGCACACCCTCGCCCCCTACGCAGCTACAGAGACATGGTCTTTTGCTTTGGATTGTGAACGCTGTATACGCTGTATACGCTGTATTGTTGCGATGTATGTCTTAGGCCGTAGAGTCATCAATGGCCCGGAATTACACAGTGCGGAGGAGAGAGATAGCAAAGATGAAAGAAAAGAAGAAGAAAGGATTGGACAAAGTCAAGCAAGTCAGTGAGTGAGGGAAGAAGAGTATCTGTGTGTGGATTGAAGGGTCTTTGAGAGCCTGTCCAAGAATCAGCAAACTATGTCGTGCGGGATTAGGCCGTCGCATATTGATAGCGTGGTGGGATCGTGCGCCCAGGACCGAGGCGCAGAATTTAGACCACCGCTCGAGGAACGTCCACCGCAGGGGTCGGGGTTCGTCTGGGCGAGGCGACAGGGGGACCCAAGTGGGCTTGGACGAGGTCGACAGGCATGCCCGACGAGTCCAGGAAGCTCTGGAAGGCTGCGCCCTTGATGTCGACCTTCTTGCGGAAGGCGGTGGCCTTGGAGATCGGGACGTGGACAAACTGGTTATGCAGGCATCCAACAATCATGTTGGTTCGGCCGGCCATGGCTGCATGGACAGCCATCTGTCCGAGCTGGAGGGCAAAGACGGCGTCCGAGGAGATGGCAACGGCCGAGCGGATGGCGTAGGAGGGATCAATGTACTTGATGGTGTGCTGTGAGGCGGGTGATGGAAAGGCAGAGGGATGGTGAGTCAACCGATGGTATGCCAAGCACAGCCCGCCGACGCTTGCAAACTTGCGCATTCACAGCCCCAGCCCCAGCTCTCGACAGCGCGATTGTCCTCGTCTCCTACCTCGACGTCCAGCTGCTTGAGTCGGTTGCCGAGCTCTTTCTTGAGCCACTGGCCAATGTCGGCAAAGATGTGGTTGCCTGAAATGTCCTTGCCAAGGCCGCTGGCGGGGGCGCACAGCTCCTGGCCAGCGCCTTCCGAGACCACAATCACGCAGTGGCTCCGCTCGGTGAAGCGCTCGAGGACAAAGCGCACGATGGCGTCCATCGAAAACGACATCTCGGGGAGGAGCAGCAGATTGACGTCGCCCGAAGCCAGCGAAGCTTGAAGAGCGATAAAGCCCGACTCGCGGCCCATGAGCTTGACGATTCCGATACCATTGCGGGCACTGCGGGCTTCTTCGTGGGCGGCGATGATCGAAGCCTGGGCCATTTCGACAGCAGTCTCGAATCCAAAAGTTCGCTCGACGTACGAAATATCGTTGTCGATGGTCTAGGAATCGAAGCAGTGGGGGGGGGTGAGAAGTGTGGGCTTGGGGGCGGCAAAGTACTATACGGCCGAGGCGGATGATGCAATCAAGATCCGGGTGCTCTCGATGCCACATCCTATTCGCCTTTGACGGCTCGGTAGTGGTTGAAGCCACCCTGCATATCGACCCTGCATATCGACCCTGCTCACCTTGGGGACACCCACGACCGAAATGTGGAGGCCGCGTCGGTGGATTTCGTTGGCAATGGCCCTAGAGCCACGCTGGGTTCCGTCTCCACCGAGAGTGAAGAGGACGTTGACGCCGAGGCTGACAAGATAGTCGACCATCTTGCCAATATCCTGAGGGCCACGCGACGAGCCCAGAATCGATCCGCCGAATTGGTGGATGTCTCTGACGACGAAGGGAGTGAGCTCGATGATAGACTGGCCGGTTGAGTGTAACGTGGCGTGAGCAACAGAGACAAGGGATATGGGTTAGATACAGGCCCGAGCGATACAAAGGATTGTGCCCGCTTGTGCCGAAGCGAGGGCTGGCATCAAAACATGTGAAAGGGGGGCGGACGGCTTACCGAGGTCTCCGGAATCAGGCCTTCAAAGCCGTAGCGGAAGCCAATGACCTTCTTGACGCCATAACGGAAGTGCAGACAGTTGACGACAGCACGGATGACGTTGTTCAGGGCCGGACACAGACCACCGCAGGTCTGCCAGTGGAACGATTGCCGTGATGCACCGAGAGATGTCGTCGCCGACGAGTCGTCACGGCGATGGGAAGGATAGTAGGTTCAGCACAATGCAGAGGATACACACGCCAGATTGGTGGGCTGGCGATGGCATGCTTCCAAAGCGACACAGCGAGAGGCTTGTTGGAGGCGCAATTGCACATTCCAGCGGTTCCTGGTTGTGGATGCGGCGGACCTCGTGCTGCCCACCAACGCAGTTCTCACGAACGGAGGCAGAGTCTTACCACAACACCAGCGACGACTTCCTTGGGGTTGAAGAAGATTTCTTTGCGGGGACCAGCACGCTCGATGCAGGTAGGGATGGTGCTGTTGGAAAGCGGGTTTGCGAGGACGGCGGAGGTCAGTATTTGGAGGCCAGAGACTGCTCATCATGGCTGCTGCTCGGAGAGTCCGACAAGCAGGTCTCAGGCTTGGAGGAGGCAGCAGGGGGTCGATGCAGCGAAGCGGCCTTGGCGCACACCCATGCGGTGCTGGTGTGGTATCACTTACGCGATGTCGGGGGAGCGGGACTCGGTGTGGTGGGTGTGGATCCGAGGGTCGAGAAGCAGACAGACATCATCCTCGACATAGGAGACGCAGGGGCACGGGTTAGGAATCTGGGCAGGACCGAAAGACTCGATCTCCCAGTCCTGGGCGGTGGTGTTGCTTTGAGACATGGCGCGGGGGGGGGTGCGAGACGAAGGAGGGGGATACGGAGCCGGACAGGAATGGATGAAGTGGTGGAAGCGGTGGATATCGCAGCAGCGAGAAGGCAGATGGATGGGTAAAATCAAATCCAGAGATGATCAGGCGAAGAGCAGATCCGAGATAGATAGGTCCAAGGTGTCCAAGACAGATAGATCCCGGACAGATAGATCCAAGATAAATAGATCCAAGGCAAATCCAAGGCAGATCCAAGGCAGATCCAAGGCAGATCCAAGGCAGAGATGCAGAAGCAATCCGAGTCAGAGACAGGGGTGGGTTCCGCAGAGCCGGGGTGAGGGCAGCGCTGATATATGCCGCGAACCGAGGAGCGAGACGGCCAGGACAAGCCTTTGCAGCCAACGAGAGCGCGCCGAGAGCGCACCGAGGACCCTCCTCGGCCAGCGAGACCCGCCAAGAGACAATCCGCTCGTTATCGCCGTGACTCACGATGATGTCGCCGGAGTGTTTTTTTCCTTGCAAAATGGCTTGCTGGGGGCTCTGCACAGCGGGGGCTCGCTCTCTGCACGCACATCCGCACACAGGCACTCGCTCCCAGCACCCGGTTGCGCGGCATGTTCCGCAGCTGTCCGAGGCAAGGGCGATACGGCGAAAAAAAGGCAATGCCACAGCCAGCAAGGCGGCGTCAGAGTGTATTGTCGCTGGCTCACAGATACGACGGCGGGACCCACGGTCCCAGGGCGATATGGTAGAACCTGGCCCCGATCTCGCGGTAGCTGCGGGCCATGGCGCACTGGCGGGGCAGATCGAGCTCCTTGGGTATCCGGACCAGTTGCTTGAAGACAGCAGCATTGAAGTAGTCGGCCCAGATGTGGATATCCTCGCGCAGAACCATGCTGTCGCGGTTCAGGTATCGCAGCACCGGGTGCGGCAGATCCTGGAGCTTCTGTCCTTGAGTGAACTCCCACCCATGCCACTTGCCCTCTTCTGCCTCGCCGTCCCTGTGTACGACACGGACTTGCTCGATTTCCAATCCAATGACCTCCCGAATGCTTGATCGGGGATCAGCCAACAGATAGATCCGATAGGTCTGGGGGGGGGTTCCGACGGAGGAGGCGCGTTAGCAAGGCTGAGGGGGAATTGGCACTGCAACATGCCAACCGGATGTGGCTCAGTCACCCCGATCAGACTGAGGACGAAGGGCGTTTCTCTCTCTCTCAGCCTGAGCCAAGCCGATCTGAGGCAACCTGAGGCAGCCTGAGGCAACCCGGGGTAACCCGGGGTAACTCGACCCGATCGCTCAACTCCCTCTCTCGCTTCCAATAGCCGATGCTAATGCTTACGTGTGTGCTGCTCAGGAACAAGCCAAAGGTGATGAACAAGTTCAGGGACTGCAGCAGCGGATCTACCGCACACGACAAGATCATCAGGTTGGTGATGTGCTTTTGGTAGGCGACGCAGGACTGGTAGTTGGGTAGCTCGGTCAGAGGCGCGTCAGGATAGTCCCAGAGCTCTACAAAGATGTAGCCGGCGTTAGAGATGTTGCGGATGACACATGGCGTGCCAGTGCCGGCCCTCCACCTGCAAGAACAAAGCCAGCAGCAACCCACCTTGAATCATTGCAGGGTAGTACACCATGTTCAGACAGCAGTAGAACATAATGTTCAGCAGAATCACATCCATGATCTTGACGCCAAGTGGCAGGTCACGGCCGTCCTTGAGGTCGGCAACGCTCTTGAGCCAGATCGGCAGCCCCGCATACCAGGACCACAGCTCGGTCAGCTTTTCCTCCTTCCAGGCCTTGTATTCCTCGACGAGGGCTAGCTGCTCGTACATGGACGGCGATCCCTCCGGCGGGCCATCGTTGTAGATAGCCAGGTACCTGTATCCGGAGTGGTAGATACGATGCAGATACATGTTGTACGAGAAGAAGCGGGGCACAACCGTGTCGACGTAGAGGGTGCGATCCAGAGTTGCGCTTTCGACGGCGCTGTTGTTCCACAGGTTCTCGAGCGAGGGCTCCGCCCCGGCGATGGCCCTGGAGTGATCGTCGGCAAGCTGATAGAGCTCACGGGCGTAGTTTTGGAGCTTGTACCCCAGCAGCACAAAGTGGTATGAGACACGGCGGCGCATCTCGACCAGGTGCCAAGGCAGGCTCTCGCCGGGTCCGATCCGTGCCTGCACATGGACCCGCAGCTGCTTGACCATTCTTATCGCAAAGTCCAAGTACTTGAGCGACGATTTGACTGGAGGGCAGAGCATTTGATGGCATCAGTGAGCACCCGGTGTGGAGGATGTCGCTTGTGGAGAGTACATGCGGATAACAGCACAAGCACTGTTGCCGGGTGCTGTGTTGACCGAGGGCAGTGTTGGAGGAGGAGCGAGCAAAAACTTACTATTGCTGATGACTACCAAGCCAAGGACGCCGGCGTTCACATGGTCGCATGGGAATGTGCATGTGGATGCGCATTGGGAGTGTGCATGGGAATGTGCATGGGAATGTGCATGGGAATGTGCAATTCATGTCAGCCAGAGCACCGTCATTGAAGCACCGGTGAGCGAACAAGTCAGCAACTCGCATTTGATGCCCAACGAGACACAGAAGCAACGTCATCACAGCCAAAGCCATCAATGTCGATGTTGGCACCGCTCCCGCTCAAGTGGGGCCGAGAACGGGCTTGTTTCATGGACGGGATCGACAGAACTGCATCAACAGAGCTGGATCAACAGACACTTACGCAGAGTGTAGTGCGACATCAGGATCAGGGTCTGGAGCAGTTCCAGTGACGGCTCGTCGAGGATTTTGAGGGCCAGGCACCGACATCGCTCGTAGTAGTACGTGCGATAGTTCAATGAGGCGCTCGACAGCACCGACCGGCCACGGATGAACTGGATGGAGCTGCCCCAGAGGCCAAGGGCAATCACGATGGAGCGAAGGTACTCTGGAAGCAGCTGAAGCTCTTCAAAGGCCATGGGCCGAAGGAGGGCGCACGGAAAATGTCGGATGGAGATGTACTGCAGCCCCAGGCAGCAGCCATTCCAGCGATGCCAGAGAGGTTTTGCGAGCAAATGGTGCGAGCGTGGCAAGAAACAATCAGCGGCCGACATAGAAGCATCTCGCACTCGACGGCCCCGGCAGCGCTGCCCCAACCACAAGAACGCCATCAGAGATTTGCGACACCTACGTTGAAGAAGTTATCGACACAAATGCGCTCGTAATCCAGCGGCAGTTCATACGGGCTGGAGCCAGGGAGCCAGCCGGGCCACTGCGCCGTGGTACCTGGCTGAATCGAGGCGGCCAGATGGACGGGATTCAGCCCCGGTGCGATGCCGGTGAAGCTGTACGAAGCGTGGGTGGGGGCTGCCGCACGCAGCAGCGAGTGCGAGCGCTTGCGGGCGGGACCTGCGCTGTCGGGATCGGTGTCGGTGTCCCCGCTCGAGTCACTGGAGATCGAGGGTGTTGGCAGACCGGTCGATCGTCTCTTGCCAGAGGCTGTGACGGCCAGCTGGGTCTGGTGGTGGTGGATCAGGGTGCGGAGCAGGTCGGCATAGCCTTCCTTGGTGGTGACCTGCAGCGACTTTGCTTCCATTCTGCCGCGAAGCTCACGTCGCCGGGTCTCGAGGGTGGATGTGGATGTGGATGTGGATGTGGATGTGTGTGCTGGATGTCGAGGCGCGAACTGGGGGGGGGGACAGCCAGGCGGAAATCGGGTGGATGAAATATGCAGGCGGGTGGATGAGAACAGGCACCGATCGATGGATGGACAGAGGCCGAGTGGATGCTGACGGATGGATGGACGAGCCCGAGTGCGATGATCGACGATCAGCACGCCAGGATGTCAAATGTGCAAGCAGATTCGTGGGCAGCAACCGGCATAGGACCAGAGGAAGAGCGAGACGGCAAAGCCCGGGCTGGTCGAAAGGAGGTTGTGTTGGGGCGGCTGTGCGAATGTGTATTGTGTGGTGTTGTGTGGTTGTGTGGTTGTGTGTCTGTGTGGTTGTGTGTCTGTGTGGTTGTGTGTCTGTGTGGTTGTGTGTCTGTGTGGTTGTGTGTGGTTGTGGTGTTGTGTGTCGTTGTGACATGCAATGCGTTGCGTTGTCACCAAATGAAATTCCGCTGTGTTGCGGTGCAGCACACAGCGACTGTTGCTGTGCTTGGATTATCCGCAGCCCGTCGCACCGCGCCTGTCCAATCAGCAGTGCCGCGTGCGCGTCTTGTCCGAGTCGGGTTGCAGGAAACCAGGCACCGACAGCAACGGGCTCAGCGCCACACGCCGCCTGTGAGTGCCAGGCGCGCCTTGTTGCAGACCCTTGTTGCCGGGAGACAGCGAAAACGGCAAAATGGACGGGACAGGGCCGGCTGCTTGGTCAGGGCGGTGCAGACGCTGGTTGTGCGACAGCGCTGGTTGTCGATACTGGCGGTCGCTGACGGGGCTGGGATGGCTGGAGCCTGCAGCGGCGCGGAATGCCGATGCCGGCGGTGCTGGTGCTTGACCTGGGGTCGCAAGTGGCATTCGCGGCGGGTGGGGCCGACGCGGCCGCCACCCTTCCCCACGAGGCACACGCGCGCCGGTCGCTCAGTTTCTGTTGTGACGCCCTGGCTGAGCGCATCCGCGTGCCACCATCCCCACTGTCGGACAGACTGCGCACGCCCCTGGCTGCGCGGGCGCGAAAGCTGGTTGGTCGCCGTCCGATCACGTGGCATCCATCCCGACAACCCGCCACGCCGATGCACCAAGGCCATGTCAAGACACCAAACCAAGGAAGGCCATGTCAAGACGCCTCCATGGCCGCCTGATCTGTCTGGCTTTCGCGACACCATCCGATGCTGCCGTCGCTGCCTCTTCTCATGATACGGAGGACCAGGCTGCAGCCGAACATCATCAGCATGACCAGCCGCCGACGCGCGCCGTTGACAATGTGTCCAGCCAGCAGCGACAGCAGCGACAGTTGGCGGATGCCCACTCTGTTATTGCCTCGGGCGCCACCGCCAGTTTAGGGGTGTATCGCGGCTGGCCACAGAAAGGCTGTCTGGACACCGAGGGCGAGCGAGAGCCACCGAGAGCCGCCCAGGGCATCTCGCTCCGTTCTCGCTCGAGGTCCCTTTGGCTCTCCCCTCTCGAACCCAGACCAACCTGCACGGCTTTGACGCTGGCACCAACACCAACAGCAACACCCGCACCGACACCGACACCGACGCCGACATCGACACCGGAATCGACATCAGAACCGGCATCGAATTGCCTCCCGCTCTTCCTCGCCCCGACCGCCTCTGCAGAGGACGCCGCCGCCGAATTTGATCCCTCGGTCTGTCCACAGCGTCTGCGTCTCATCGCCCTTCGACATCCGTGTACGCTTTCGATCGTTCCGGATTGGCTCTCAGGACTACTCTGCGCCCCCACCTCAGCATAAAGGAGATGTCGAGCTCTTCCGATATAATCCTTCCGAACCACAGTGCCCAGCCTTCACCTTCGCCGCCGTCGTCGTCGTCTTCTCCGTCCTCCTCCATGCGCGCTTCGCAGGAGCCCCTCATCGACCAAGCCCAGACTTGCTCGGCCGACGGATCAGCCGCCTCGAGCTCCAACTCGCAACAAGAGCTGGTACCCGAGGCCCTCGATCCTCAGCACGTTGACCGTGACCCTGGCCTTCCGGCCGACAGCAGCCAGGAGAGCGAACCCCCGCGATCCAAGCGAAGCTCCAGGCGGAAGCGGAAGAAGAAGTTCATTCTTGCCCCGGCCAACGTATTTTCGCGACTGTTCTTCTTTTGGATTTTCCAACTCGTGCAGCTTGCCCGAGCAGCCAGAGACATCCGCAACGTGAGCCTCGGCCTTCGGCAGCAAGAGACGGCTCGCCTCAATGGCGATGCCCTCGAGGCCGTCTGGGAAGACCAGCTTGCAGCAGCCCAGAGTCCTCGGTCGCCCAGCTCGTAAGTCTCCTGGATGTTTGTCGCTGATTCGGACTCTGTATAGCTCGGTGCATCCTTGCTATTTTTGTCGGTCCTAGCCTCCGCTGCCGTCGCCAAGGCAGTGGCTGGTATGGCCGAGCCGATATGCTATCGGAACTGCTGGTGGCGGCTTGTTTCTGTGGATGTCGGGTGGTCTCGGTGCTGTCTCGGCGGCCAGATACTCGCTCGACGAGGTCGGTCGGTGATATTCCGCGATCAACAGAGCAGACAGCCTCCGGCGCGATCTGCATATCGTACCATGGGCTGCGAGCGCTGTGATTGGCAGTGCCCTCAAGTCGCGGGGTGGTTTGTGGACAACACTCTATCAAGCCGACCGCTTTCGGCCCCGCAGTATTCGATTTCATGTCCGGACTCCCCGACAGACAGTGCATCTGGCTCGGATGCGACCGCGCTGCCGGCACTGTATCTGTGGCATTTTCGACCTGGCAGATTCACCAGCACCTAGCATCATCATTCGGGGGCCTGCACTGGGCATCGCTGTGTTTCAACCTGCATGCGACCGGCCAGCTCGACCGCTCTGGAGAGATTGCGCATCAATGAGGCAGCAGTGGCATGAGACACCAGCACAACTGCGACGGCGCCTGCGACGACCCATACAAATCTGTCTGGCAAAGCGAGGCCCTGGATGTCGGCTGTAGCCACACAGCAGCCGCATATGTCTACACCCTCGCGGCGTATACTGGAGGCTCCCGGACGCACTCTCTTTCAGTCGCTTTCGCTCTCTCCGTGTACATCTTCGTCCATACTCTGAACTCCTGTTTCTCTCGTATCCCACAGAAAACCCTCGCTCGTCATGGCCCTGATCAAGGCCTTTGGTCGCCAGTATGCCTTGCTCTCGCTGTGGAAGGTTGGATGGGCGATATTCACGTGGCTTGGATCGTACTATCTGCTCAAGTGGATCCTCATCTGGAACCAGGACGGCCAGGGAAAGAGCGACCGCGATCCGCTCAAGGGCCACCTGCTCGCCCTCGGCTTGCTCCTGAGTGCATCGCTTTCGGCCGTGTGCTTCCACCAGCTTACGATCCACTGCACCAGCATCGGCGTGAAGGTAGGCAATTGTTTGTGTGTGACTTTGATTGGTCGGCATATGCTTCTGGCGACCACGCATGTCCAACTTACTCTTGCGTGACTGCTGGACTGTGTCCTCCAACCCACTCACCCGTCACGACCATAGATTCGTGCTGCACTCATGGTCATGGTGTATCGCAAGTCCCTCAAGCTCAGCTATGTCAAGGGTGGGATCGGAGATGTGGTCAATCTGATCTCGATCGAATGCAACCGCATCGCAGAGGCATCGATTTTTTGGAATGCGCTGTGGTCCGCCATCCTGGAGTCGCTCAGTGAGTGTCGGGCACAGCCGGTCCGAGATGCTGTTCCGTTCGCATCCCGAGTTGCCCGAGGAGCACACTGCTGCCTCGTATCACTCGGTCTTCCGTTGTTGCGGCCGTGGTCGCCTCTTCCGCATGGTTGCCGGAGAGCGTGCAACATTGGCACGCATGATCCTCCATGGGTGCTCGAAACTGATCCCCTCTCCGCACTCCCTCCTGGATCACAGTCATCGTGGGTCTTGCGTACGACGACATTGGATGGAGTGGGATCCCGTCCTTCCTGCTCGTGATTCTTGTATTTCTGCCGATTCAGTACTATCTGGCCACCCGCGTGGCCGATTTTTCGTATCAATCCACGGTCCAGATGACGCAGCGTGTGCATCTCATGAGCGAAGTCCTGACAACCATCAAGCTCATCAAGTTCTACGCATGGGAACGCTACTATGAGAAGCGCATGATCGAGGCTCGGCAGAAAGAGCTTCGGCTGATGAGGAAGGCTCTGCTGCTCAAAGTCACCAGCTTTGTCGTTGTCTTCTCGTCGCCACTCCTGTCGACCCTCACGGGCCTGCTGATCTACTACTATGTCGCCAAGAAGACATTCGATAGCGTGAACGTGTTCACTCTCCTCAGCTTGTTCAACACTTTGCGCTATCCGCTGCTGCTTCTGCCCACTGCCGTCAAGACACTCTCGGCAGCCAAGATTGCCGTCAAGCGACTCGAGGACTTTCTGAGCCTGCCTGAAATCGACGTGGCTGCCCTGGAACAAGCTCATGTCCATCGCGATATTCCGGACGAAGTTGGCTCCCTCGCCGTTTCGGCGGTAAGACGTCTAGCGCTGCACAATGGGCCAATTGGGGAGCACACAGGAACCTATGAGCGTTGGGTCATGGCATCGCTGGATCATGGCATCACTGGATCGTAGAATCGTGGGATCAGTGACGCTCCATGTTTCAGTCCAGGCGTGCTTGGAGGGCACCTCGAAACGCATCGGCTGGCTCACTCCTTGGGCTCCCGTCTGTGTCGCATTACTAGATCAACGCCTCTTTCATCTGGGACGGCGATCTGGACCATCCTCACATCTCCGAGCTTACGCTGGAGCTGCGTCGGGGTCAAATCATAGCCGTCGTTGGCGATCTCGCTTCTGGAAAGTCCCTACTGGCGGCACTGATGCGGCAGATCAAGCTCACCGATGGCGTCTTTGAAACTTATGGGTATGTGCCATGCAGTCGGCAAGCCTGTCGCTTTCTCAGCTCGACTCTCAACCCCACCCTTGCTGTGGATACGTGGTGCTGGAAATGCAGTTTGTCGAGACTCAGCGCGGCACACGGGCGTCGACAGCGGTGTAGCCCTACTCGCTAACATCAGCTGTTTGCTCAATCGCCTCTGCCCGTCGGTGTGCTCTCCGTGTGATAGTACATGTGGCTATGTCCCGCAGGAGCCGTGGATCATCAATGCCAGCATCCGCGACAACATCCTCTTTGGACATGATCTGGACGAGCAGAAATACGTTGATGTCATTCGACTCTGTGGCCTGACGGACGATCTGCTGGCCCTCTCAAACGGCGACACGTCTCTGACGACCGAGTTGAACCTCTCGAACAGCCAGAAGCAGCGCATCTCTCTGGCCCGCTGTGTTTATCACGATCCCGACATCATTTTCCTTGAAGACTGCCTCAGGTGCCAATCTCCCACCGTTGCTCATCCACCGCACTCGGACTGGAGTATCTGTCCGGCTTTTCACTCATTCGCGTCCGCGCACCTGTCCCGGCCTCGACGTGCGTCGACCCGCGCTGACCTCCGTCCACGTCGATTTCGCTCCGCCTGCTGCCACTAGTGACTTTGACCAGAGCATGGCCAAGCGGATCTTCAAGGAACTGATCAAAAACAATCTGCTCAAGACCAAGGCCATGATCATGGTCACTCAGCAGAAGCAGTTTTTGCCGGACTGCGACACCATCCTGGTCCTGAAGAGCGGTCGAGGTGCGCTCGTGCCCTGTGCCGTTGTGGATGGTGCTCAACAGCAGCCCTGCAGTCGCCATCGTTGCCTGACTTTGTCTCACGCGGACCTGTGTCCTCTCCTCAGTTGTCATCCAGGGCTCCTTTGCTGAGCTCAAAGCCAAGAAGGTCAACTTTTCGTCCTGGGTTGTCGAGCCCGACTCGATCGAAGATGATCCGCACGGCGTTCTCGAAAAGGGTGGGTAATTTGCCACCGCTGCTTTTGTCGGATACATCCCGCGACCTTAACTGCACGCTGAGGGACCACACGCTGCCCCGCCCCACCTGTTACAATCTTCTGATAACATCGGCTTCCACCAGTGAACGAGATTCGCCTGGACCCTCTCAACATCGAACTCAATAACCTCACGAGGATGGGCTCCCCGGTCTCCCCGTATCCGCCAGAGCCGGTGTCGGACAGCGAGTCCCGCAGCTCGTCCAAGGGCCCTCTTGCCCATCTGGAGGTCTCGATCAACCCGAACGAATCGGCAGTGTCTCCCTTCCAGGCGCGCCGGTTCGGGTTCCCGCGGGCCGGAAACAGCCGGCTGCGCGGCTCGGCAGTGGCTCATGTCTCCTCACCTCTGGCCACGGCCGAGCCTATCACCCAGGATCTCGAGGCCCAGGGCAGCGAGGCCCAAGATAACCTGGAAGCCAACCAGGCCACCATCCAGGCCATCCAAACCCTCAACAGCCAGTCGATCCAGAGCGCGCAGATCGACGAAGCCACCATCACCATGATGATCGAGCGAGACAACCTGTCGATCCTCAAGGGCTCCACGAACCGTCCACCCGTCAACTTTGTCAACCAGGACGTGGTCACCCGCACCGTCGACGCCAACCAGCTGACCGTCCACTCGGTCCTCAACCTGGACTTCCGCACCAACACGCTGATGGAGGTCGGCATTGCGCGGCGAAAGTTCCTTCGCAGCGACCATCCGCTCGGATCATATGCGCTTTACCTGGAGGAGGGCTCCGGCACGCTCCTCGGCGTGGCACTGGTGCTGCTGTTCTTTGCTGTTCACGCCATCCGGTTCGCAAGCGGTTCGTATCCTGCCGAGTGGCTATTGTGCCTGTGCTGGGTGCTGGGTGCTGGGTGCTGGGTGCTGGTGGTGTCAGCTTGTGTGCAACTGCGTTTGTCACCCCCCCCCGACCCTACTTGTGTCCGGCTGCCTTTGCAGTTATCGCCAAATACTGACACGACCAACTTTGTTCAGATGCGTGGATCGGCATCGGTGTCGACGAGATCCAACAGGGCCACAGCGCGGACATCTACCTCGGTATCTATGCCGTGTTTACTGCAGCCGTTGCCTTTGGCGGTCTGTTCCGCGGCATGTGGTTCTCCTGGGCCGTGATGGAAAAGAGCATCTCGCTGCACGACCGGACGCTTCGAGTAAGTTACATCCGCTGTCTTTCAGCTGCAGGTCCGGGCACCGCTGTTACTAACCCGGGCGACTTGGTTCTGTTGGAAAGGCGGTACTGCAGGCTCCCATGTCTTTCTTCGACATCACTCCTCTTGGTCAGATCCTGTCGCACTTTGCCCGCCACCTCTACGTCGTCGATGAGATCTTGCCCGAGTCGCTGCTGCAGATTCTGTCGTTTGCGCCCATCCCCATCGGCACCGTCATCTTGGTGTCGATTGTTGTCCCGTGGTTCTGGGCCACGCTCCCGCTCTACTTCATCCTCGGCCTGGCAGTGTACATGTACTGCCAAGAGGCCGAGACCAAGTTCAAGAATCTGGAAGGTCAGTTTTGCTTGGCCATTCTTCCTGCCGTGCTCGTTGCCGTCTCGACTACGCTCAGGGCGTATGTCGCAGCACCTCTGAGAGACTGAGCCGCTGATCCGGCCCCTGGCACCTCTTCTCTCCACAGCTTCCAACAAGGCACCTATGTTTTCGCATCTGTCGGCAACGCTCGAGGGATTGTTCAGCATCCGGCTCTACAATGCCCGGGATCGCTTCGACTCGTTCAACCTAACGTTGATCGATGCAGACCACAAGGCACTCTACTCGCTTATGCTTGGTAGGCTCTGGCTGTTTTGCGTGCCCATCGCTCACATGATTGATAGGCAGCACGCAATCCAACTGACCCTCCCCCCATGCTACGACTGGCATGTCGTGCACAATACCACAGTGAAATCGATGATGTCCTTCTACATCGATATCATCTGCGCCCTCTTCATCTACGTCACGGTGTTGTTCCTGGTCATCTACGAGACACCATCGTCCAAGGCCGGCCTGGCGCTTTCGAATGCCCTTCAGCTCCTGCTATTTGTGCACTGGCTCACGCGGACCATGAGCGACGTGCACTCCAGCATCTCGAGCGTGGAGTCCGTTGTCAAGTTCCAGGAACAGATTCCGCACTCGGTATGGCCGTTGCTATGTACACAACGCCCTGACGGAACAGTACCAGGCAGGCTTATGGGCTAACATCGCAAACTGTTTTGCACGACACACCTCCCGCACTATCGCACTTGTTCGCTTAGCCCCCGCGGATCATCACCTCGAACCGCCCGCCCTCGAGCTGGCCCAAGGAAGGAGCTGTATGTGCCTGATCTTGCTCCCCGATGAGCGACTTGCTGCACAGAGCGTTCGTCATCGCTTCACTGAAATACCCTTGATCCAACGGGGAGACTGTGAGTGCTGACCTGCATCATCCCTCGGTTCCCCAACCTTGTGGATCCAGATCGAGTTCAAAAATGTGGTGCTGCGATATAACCGGTACGGTGTCGTGGTGCTCAAGAATGTCTCGTTCAGGCTGTCGCCTGGCGAGAAAATCAGCATCGTTGGCCGCTCCGGCTCCGGAAAGACGACCATTCTTGGTAAGCGAGCAGTCTCAGTTGGCGAACGATCCTTGACCCCCCCCCAAGGCGATTGCGGAATCTGTTATGAGAGCACTTGCACCTTGCGCGGCGACAGCATATCCACGTCTTATGCGACGGAATATCGGCATCGGGTTCAGCCGCCGGCTCATTGCGGCTGTTAGATTATAACGCCCAACCCTCTTTGCGACTCGACCAACCCTTCTAGTTGCTCTCCTGCGCATCGCCGAGGCGTCTGAGGGCGACATTATCATCGATGGCATCAACATCTCCACGATCGGAATTGCCGATCTCCGCAGCCGCATCGCCGTCATTCCCCAGGAACCCATCCTCCTGACTGGCACCATTCGGTCAAACCTGGATCCGTTCGGCTCTCGGACGGATGAGGCAATCTGGAACGCCTTGAAGAGTGTGCACCTGGGTGCCAAGATCCAAGAAATGCCCGAGCGCCTGGATACCCCGATTGCAGAAAATGGAAAGACATTCAGTGTCTCCGAGCGCCAGCTCTTCTGTATCGCGCGTGCCATTCTGCTGGACACCCGCGTTGTCGTTCTTGACGGTAGGTGGATACCGTGCTGCGGCCTCGCCTTCCGGCATCTCCGAGCATGGGCATACGGTTGCAGCTCCAGCCATCATGCACTCGGGTCGAGGACGCGGGCTGCCCGTGGTTTCTCGCACGGGTCGCAGCAGACTTACGCACGACATTGCTGCATCTGGCCCCAACAGAGCCCACGAATGCAATTGATGCCGAGTCCACCTCCCTCGTCGAGGAAACCATCAAGCAAAACTTTGCCAATGCGACGGTCATTGTGCTCGCCAGCCGGTTCCACAACGTTATCCGATCCGACCGCATCATGGTTATGGATGCCGGCCGAATCGTGGAGTTCGATACCCCGATCAACCTCCTCAACAACCCACGCGGCAAGTTCTCCCGCATGGTATCGCAAAAGGGCGACATCGACGTGATCCAGCTGAAGGAACATGCCCGTGCCCACGCCGATGACAGGTCGGCGAGCCGACGGACCAGCAAGGTGCAGACGAACGCTCGTCGTGCGAGCGATACGACTTCACCGTCCCTGCTGGGCCAGCAGCTGTCGGACTCGTCGCTCCGCGACTTGGATGCACGGCCATCTGTTGCATCGTCGTCGTCGTCCCAGTCCAGCTCTGACCTGAGTGTGCCGAAAAAATCGGCCATGCCCAAGAGCTTGGAATTGCTGTTTGAGGGCCAGGACATGGCGTCCGCAGCACCAGCCTCGGCGATACCCAAGCGGCTGTCCGAGTCAGCCCGCAACCGAAGCGACGGCAGCCTGCGCGAGCTTGCTGCTACCATTGCGGCCCAGCAGCGACAGAGCGGCCGCGGATGAAGACTCTGTTTCCCGCCCGAGCCAAGTGCCAGTCCCATTGTCACCGTCACAGCGAACCAGCGACTTGCGCACGGCCATTGTCCTTTGTGGTATGAATGCGATGTTGCCTCCTTGGCCTCGTCGTCAAACCCTTCCATTCCTCTGTCCTTTTTCTTCCCTGTTCTTGCTTCCTTTGTTGTTTGATCTCTTCTCGTTTTGCTCTCCGCCGCTCCTTCCTCCAGGTTCCTAGCTCGCTTGCTCAGCTTTTTGTCGATTCCCTTGGCTGCTTGGCCTCTGTGTTTGAGCGCATTGTGTAGTTTTCTGGACAGCGTCGGGCTGGATGCTGCCCTCATAGCGTCTCCTACTGCTTCCCTTCCCCTTCCAGCTCTGTGTTTGATCCTTCTCATCGATTGTAGAAGCTTGTTGTATGATAGACGTGGATCCCTCCGAGACAAATCGCCGGGCTTGTCCTCCCGAACGAGATATCCGAGCGTGCAGATGGCTTGAGCGAGTGAACAGAGCGCAGTGCCAGTACACCGTGTTGAAGTAACAATGGGACACATTGTCTCATTCGGACAAGCACGGCGTAGTCGGATCATATCACACCCGGCCAAGTGGGTCAAGTCATTGCCCTGTGCGAGGGAGATGCACTGAGTGGACACGACGGAGCCAGCGAGTCGCTGCAGATGTAGCCAGTGCAGGTCGGAGCAAGAAGACATACCTGGAATGAGGAGGGCAAAGAGCAATATCCCTAGTTCGGGTGCCAATCAAAGCTGTTCAGCCAGATCGATCCGCATCAACCGATCCACAAGCCATCTGCGTGTGAAAGTCTCATTTCATTGGAAGCGCAGTAATCATGAGCCGCACGAGCGCAAATGCGCCTCCAGCCGGAAATGTGACTCGCGTCTGCTTCTTCGGTTTGCCTCGGCCCAGCGCCAACCCTCCAGAGGCTCGGTGCAGATCAGACCAACCGATCAGACCAACCGATCAGACCAGGCCAACTGACCACGGACCGACTCTCGACCGCAACCGCCGCCATGACCGCCAAGAAGGGCAGCCGCACGCCTCAAAAGCGCAGAGATACCAACGACTCGACAGCAACAGCGACGCCGCTGGGTCGCAAGCGGGCTTCGACGGCCGAGAGCTTGTCTCCCCAAACCCCGGCCAAAAGAGTCAAGGAGGAAATCTCGGTGGACGAAGCCAAGCTCTATGATCGACAGATCCGCCTCTGGGGTATCGAGGCCCAGCAGAGGCAAGGATGCGTTTCCCAGCTCCCCCCCCTTCTGCTTGCTCTGCTCATGGCGGCTGCGAGCCAAGAAACAGCCAGATTTCTGGCGACCTTGGGCAAGACAGCCGTACTGAATGCAGCTTGCGGCTAACATAGTGTCCCTTTTCTTCGTCGCTCGCCTGGCTCGGCCGTCCACCCCATAACCAATACTCTGCCCCAACCAGGATGCGCAACACCAAAGCCCTGGTTCTGGGCATGTGCGGCCTGACGCTTGAGATCTGCAAGAACCTCACGCTCGCTGGACTTGGATCGATCACCATCGTCGAGGACAAAGTGGCCACGGACAGAGACCTGGGCTCTCTGTTCTTCCTGTCCGAGTCAGATCTGGGCCGCAATGTAGGCTGTCCGCTGCTCGGCAATCAAGACCTGGACTGGCTCTGCATCCATGATCCGAAAGGGTTCTTGCTTTGTACACAAGAGTGGAATGGTTGCTCCAAACTCGGTGCTTACGACCCTCTTTTTCTCTGTTCCTGCGGCGGATTTACAGAAAGGCCAAGCCGTACTCGCCCGCCTGAGGGACCTGAATCCCCGAGTTGAACTAGAGGTCCTCGAAGTCGTGGCCAGCGAGCAAGCCGACAGCTTCTTTGAGCAGTTTGGAGTCATCTGCACATCGATTCCGGACCTGGGTCTTATGGTAAGGGTCGGGTCGGACTCGGATACGCCTTGCTCGTGAACACCCTCCTTTCGCAATTGCTGGCTCATTCGTGCCACCCATCGATTGCCGATATTGCAGCTGCGACTCGATAAGATCTGTCGGGACAAGAACATCAGCTTCTGGGCCGGCGGCGTTTCGGGAATGTTCGGATACTTCTTTACGGATCTGAAGGAGCATCAATATGCCGTGTAAGTTTCATCGCATCGCCGCGCACTTGTTCGCGAATGCGGGTCGATGCAAGGCTGGGCTGACATCAGTAGCCGCTGGCGGCGAGCCTCTGCTCGGTTTGCGACGTTGTCAGACAATTCTGTTGGGAGGATTCAGGCTTCTGGGGGGACGCCTCCACCGCCGACCTCGGCAATGCCAATTCTAACCTCGACCCGATTTCTTCCCATGCCAGCGAAACCAAGTCCATCACGACCAAGTCGGACGAGATTGCCAAGGTCACCCGGAGCGAACACACAGAGGCCTATCAGAGCCTGGAGCACTCCTTGCAAAAGAAGTGGGGCGCCCTGTCCAAGAAGGAGCTGAAGCGAACCTCGGCTGTGTACTTTGGATGGAACCGTACGTATTGCTTCGAGTCGATGCGCACTTCTGTGGGCGGTCGAATTGGGAGCGGGGTTCCATTGCCCGGGCAACTGATCTAACCAGTCCGTAACCGCTGTGTTTCTTCAACCACGTTGCACACCCCAGTGCTGCTCAAGTTCCAGTCCAAGTTCGGGCGTCTGCCCCAGGAAACGGATGCAGACGTCAAAGAGATGCGGGTCTTGCGAGATGCCTATGTCTCGGAGCACCAGATTCCCTCCTCGTTTCTCACGGACGACTATGTGCGGTAAGGCTTCTGCCATTCCCCGCCTAATGGATTGCGTGGCCGAGGGTGGCGGAGTCATCTCGGGTCAAGTTGCTCATGATGCCTCTTGTGTTCAGGACATGGGCTCGGATGGCTGCCTTGGAAGTCATGCCCGTTTGCGCGATCGTCGGTGGGCTCTTGGCGCAAGAGATCCTGAAGGTTGTATCCAAGAAGGAGCTGCCTTTCAACAATTACTACTGCTATTACGCTCTGGAAGGCGTCGGATATGTCATGAAGGTCGAGTCGTGATCTGCAGGTGCATCCGGACGGCAAACTCGACTGGGCCTCTCAAGCTGTGCGACGGCGACGAGATCGATCGATAGATTGCGACGACTGTGCGTACAAGTGGACGGACCATGTGTCGTAGCCTGCACAAATCAACAGTGGCCAGCTTCTGGTGTCTGAATACAGATGCATCAAATCTGCCACAGCTCGCATTTGTCCCATCATCGGATCCCGTGGCGCCGGTCTGCGATGCGATGCTGCACGTTGATCCGCAGCCCGCAATGGACGGCACTCGTCGTCACCAGATCCGAGACACGATTCATCAATGACAGCAACGAAGACGCTGCCTGTGGTGGAGCCACGGCAGAGTCGTCTGGGGCGAGCGATCGTGGTTTGCAAGCAGAGATCAACCAAGCGTGTTCACGAACGAGTTCACCCAACGAGGGCGTGGGCTCTCCACAGGCCGAAGCAACACGACCAGGGGCGGCAGTGAGTGAATATGAGCCAGCAGAGCTCACGATAAAATACAGAGTCGGGTTGAGTGGCCTCGGGATTGCCTCGCTTCGAAGAGGTGCGACGTCCATATCTTGCCAGTTGAAATATTACAGTTGGTGCCAAAGATGATTTGAGTGATTTGAGTGGTTTGAGTGAGCAACGACGTCGATGGCATTTTGCATCCATCGATGGGCCGTGGAGGTCAAAGCTGAATATGCTTGGCTCGTCGACGATTGAGACGGCCCCAACAACTCCAGCTGGAGCTAGCTGACGAGAGGCGAGTGGCCAACGACGTGCTACGGCTGTTACTGGCGAGCAGGCTTGGATCCGTTACCCTTGGCGTTCCGGCCGCCTTTGGGCTTTGGTGCCTCCCACTAAATCAAGCATGCGGAGTGGGTTGGGTTAGCGAGCAGGTCTGGCTGAGTAGAATACCGCTGAGGAGGAACGCCTATGCACAGCTGCACTGCCTTTTCAAAGGCTGCAAGTTTGACAGACGGCCGACTCTGAGCTGTCGCTTGTGTCGGAAGCTTCGAGCAAGTCAATAGATCCACCCACCTTTTCACCGTTGATCGCTGCCCGCAGATAGGTGAAGACGGCACAGACCAGACAGAATCCGCCAGTCATGGTCGGCGCCTGGAACATGCTTGCTGCGACCACGCCGGCATAGAAGACGGCCCGGAGGTAGTAGTTGGAGCTGACAAAGCCGAGCTTGTTGAAGGGCGGAATGGGGTGCTCCCAGGCCATGATAATAAGCCCCAGGCAGCTGCATTTCGTGGAGCAACGTCAGCTTGCGATGCCACACCGGCGTGGCGACAACGGAGCACCGAACCGGCTCTGTCGCTTGCGTCGTTCGATCGGCGTGTGCGGTGAAGGCTTACATGTTCACGATGGCGACAATCAGATTGGGATACCAAAGCGAGATGATGCCGCCTGTCAGAATCACTGGAGCAAGAGAAAGTCAGCACGAAGTCGGCACGGGGGACTGAGGGCCACGGAGCGACAGGGGACATGCGTGCGGCCGAGGACTCACTGAATCCAGAGGAGTAGGACTGGAGACGGGCCCAGTGTCGCCATTCGAAGCTGCTCATGATGCCGATATCGATACGAGGGATGCAGAGAGCGATGCTGCGAGCGATGCGGGGTGCGATGGTGCGGCCTGATATATGCTCCGGTGACTCAGCGGAGGCGCCGCTCAGCCAAAGACCGCGGCCGCGCTTGGGCGTTGTGGCGGCGGCGCCCTCGACGCCGTCCTGGTTTTGGCCGCGAATGTTCGGCCATTCTGGATTGGGACCACAGCGAGGCACCATGCAGCGTTTCCAAAATGAAATGGGACACCCCCGTTTTGAGAGCGATCGGTGGTGTTCACTCGGAGACTGCCAAAGTGATCTGTTATATTTCTCATGGCATAGTTAGATGCATGCCATCGCATACTACGCTGACCATATGGATGGTGTCCCATTTCCCCCTGAATACAGTCTACACTTTATTCAGAAAAAAACGGGACAATATAGCCGTTTCCATGAACAGTAGTATGTGCTGTGCTCGCGTCTAGCAAAGCCACAAGAAATAAAACAGATCACTTTGGCAGCCTCCGAGTGAAGACCGCCGGTCGCTCTCCGATCTCCACAATCGACCTGCATACTGGTCTCGGAGTGCCAGCGATGGATGATACTCTTGGACACACTGAATATGGAGGCAACCTTACGCAGGCTATGGATGAGGTCGTAGCATCGCAATGCGGCGGTGCGAAAGTCGGATGTGTGGCGAATGGTCATGGCCAGCTCGCGATAACATTGGGTAACAAAATATTCGATCAATGGTCAAAACCCGGGTGTCCCGTTTTTTATTGGATTGCCTGTAACACCACCGACCCAGGATGAGAGTGTCGCTCAGGTACAACCACATTGCCCTGACAACCACATCGCCCACCATCTGGGCAAGGCGCAACGGCAGCATTCAAAGTTTCTCGGGCAGCACACAGCTGTTATTGAGAGTACTGCACCAGCCACGAGATGGGGTGAGGGTGGCACCACCATGCCAAAGACACAACACCAGCCTCGAGCAGCCCTAGCTCGCCCCTTCGAGCTTCAGCGGTATTCTGTTCATCTTCGCAGACAGTATCTTGTTCAGGGACTCGATGGATTGGATGAGCTTCATTTCCTGCAGCGTCGGGCCCACTGCCGCCGCCATCCTGTCGATATACACCTCGCGCCTGGGACCGTATCCTCGCGGGGCTTGAGGCGAGTGTCCTTTGCCAGGCGGGCCTGTGTCGGCTGCCTCAAACTCGATGCTCGACATCATGGGGTCGTACTTTGAGTACATGCTGATTGTCCCCACTGGCGATCTGCCTCTCCGTACCATGGAGGATCCCGAATAAACTTGGATTTCAAGTGCCCGCTGGTCTGTTATGACGTTTGTTGTGAGAATGGCCAGTCAGCTTTGTCGCTTTCGAGGTTCCAGATACAACTCGCCTTCGGTGCCCGGAGAACCATCGCTGTGTGCATTACCGAGAAGGAGTGCTCATTCGCCTACCTTTCCGCACTTCGCCGAGCTTCCAGGATCTGGGGCCTTGATATTCCGATGTCATCGCGGGTCGGGAGATGGTTGGCAACACCGGGATCTGGGACTTGCGTCGTGCAACCGGGGCGCTCTTACACCGCGGGGCTCGCGATGTGAGCAGACCCGCCGTTTCCTGTTCGATGGCTGGCAGCTTGAGCAGAGCGTTCGAGTTACTCTTCTGTGCCGGAGCGGATGCCGCCCGAGCCATTCCCGTCACTTCCGAGACAGGCTCGGCGTCACTGGCCAGTGTTGGCTGCGGCGCCGGTGCCTTGAGTGGTAGGGGATCCACGGGCTCATGCCTTTCAATTGTATCGCCAGATTCCAGCACCGAGGCCCTCCTTTCATTTTCCCAGCATTGACTTGGTCGTGCCGAGTCAGGGCTGCGCTCCAAATCACTGCTCCCTGTGGGGCGGCGCTCTGATGCGGTCGGGTTCTTGGTCTGGTCGGTGGTACCTGGATTCGATCCGAGCGAGTCCGTCAGGGACCGGTTTGAGTCCGATGTCGTTGCTGCGGCCATTCGAGTGGCGCCCGACAAATTAACGGTCGAGACTTTCGACGGAATCAGCCGCTCGGATGATACTGCCATCCGGTTCATCAGGACGGATGGCTTCAGCTGGCTCATGTCGCGAACAGAGTTGTAGCGCATCGACATCAGCCCTTCGCTGGATTTGCTCGAGAGATTGCGGACACTCTTGCTGAGCACTGAGGGCTTGAGTCCGTCGGGCGGGCGACCGGCGGGCTCTTGAACATCTGCATCATTCATGTTGATGTCGTCGACCTGGATATCGGGTTCGCTGGAGTTGGGCGACGACCCTCGACGCGGCATCACGTATTCGATACTCTTTTCCAGATTCACGGGCATGAATCGTTCGGCCTCTGCAGCTTTCATCAGTGCCTTGGCAAGATCCTCCTGTTCCAGCTCCTTGACCATGGATCTGGCACTCTGTCTGACATTGTTGTGGCTCGCCGTGAAGCTCCTGGGCGACGCCGATCCGCCGCGAATGAGTCCTCCAGCAAACCAAGAATCTGTGCCAGGTTTCAGGTAGGGCTGGTGAAGTACTCGCTTTGGATACGGATCGTTCTCGCCAAACTCTTCGTACTTTTCAGGAGTGAGATCGATGATGTTGGGATCCTGCTTTTGCGGCAGCGCCATCGACGATCGCCCGAGCGTCGACGAAGACCCGGCCGAAAGGGCTGAAGCGGGCTTTGCTGACATGGGTCGACCGCTGGCGGGTCTTGTGGAGATGTTGGACGGCGCTGTCGATGGAGACCGCGACTCTGACTGCGAACTGAACATGGATCGTATAATGGACGAGAGGAATAGCGAGAGCATATAAACGAAATTATAAACAGAACAGAGAGTGTGGTTAGAAGCAGAGCAAACATCGAGCCAGAAGCAGAGTTTGAGGAGCGGTATTACTCTGATCGCTGCCGCGAATCACTGCCTTCGGGAAAGATTTCGACTGCCTGTGCATCCATGATGCGGACCATGCGGCCTTTGTGCAGCCCCAAAAATGAAGCCTGGCTCCTTGCTTGAATGGCAATAGCAATAGCAATAGCAATAGCAATAGCAATGGCAATAGCAATGGCAATGGCAATGGCAATGGCAATGGCAATGGCAATGCGATAGTCAGTTGTCAGTAGCCCGTTTGACCAAGGTGTTGGGTCTATCGCAAGCGTTTCCGCTCTCTACTCGCTTGTGACTGGATGACCTACCTGATCCCGCGCTGGTGCTGGTTTTGTAACTCGCCCGAGACTCAGATCGAGCCGAAGCTGTTCTCTTCCAATTCCACATATCTTCGTCTGCTTCGTCGTCATCGTCCGAAGAATCAAATGACCTGCCAGCCGAGGCTTTGGTAGAAGAGCTCCATGCGACCCGGCTCGAAGCCGTGTCGGGCCGTTTGTAAACGCTCTCGTTTTTCTGCACCAGAGTTCTCTGAGATCCACCTGACTCGGGATGTGGCCCCGGCCTCTTTCGCTGCGCATGATGGGATGACGGCGGCTTTGGCTTGGCTTGAGGCTGGACGAGGAACTGGTTGGGTATCTCTCGGTAGAACGGCGAATGTGTTTTCTTGCTCTTTGAGCTCGAGTGCAGCTTGACCTCTTCTTCCTTCTCCCGGCGCTTCTGCTCGATAGCGGCTCTGTCACGGTCAGATGCATGTGTGATAGAGTCAGTCCGACAAGTATGCTTGGACAATCGGAAAGTTGATCCGCTGGATGCAAATCCAACAGAGAATGACCCCCCTCTCCCGCGCTTCGGCTGCCTCTGCGATAACTGCGTACTTTCGCCGCTTCTCGGTCTCCTTGGCAAAGATTCGTGCGTTTCGATGCGCAATCTTTTGCAGATCCACAGCCTCCTTGAGCAGTCGCTTTTGATGGTCCCTGTATTTTTGTCTGCTCGCGGGGATAAGCCGCTACAGCCGGTCAGGTCTCGTTGGCATAGCGGGAATGAGGCAGCATTTGGCACCCTGGCTCCACTTTCCCACACCACAGCCACGGCCGTGCTTACGAATAGGCTCCGTGTATGAGCTCCTTGAGCATCGAGTCGCCGTAAACGGAGCTGGAGGGCGAGGCGCTGTTGCCTTTGTTCATGTTCAGTGGAGACTCCTCCGCTCCTGAGCCATCGTCGTGCGAATTGAGCAGCCCCGAGAGCGACTCTTGCGACGACGACCGAGACGACGCGACTTTGGACGAGTAACTCGAGGTTGGGTGGTGAATGGGAGCTGCGTGTTGGGCAGCCGCCAGAGACGTGCTGGACTGCGAGGCCGCATTGACCCCTGTCTGCGACGGCCGCCGGTTGAGCATCGCGATGCAAGGGCCGTCCAGTCGAGAGTAGCAGAAAGGCTTGCCGACCCTGCTCAAGAGCCGCGCCGGGGTGTGCAGATACTGGGCAGAGAGTTGTGTCGTGCCTCGCCCGCGAGGTTGAGAGAACAAACACCTGGCTTGGTCACCGGAATGCCCAAAGATGCCAAGAGCACTGTGAGGCCCCTGGGATATCTGCAGACTCGGGAATGGACTGCCTGGTGTGATGGTGGGCAACAGCACCACCCCGGATTTGTCGGCTGCGGAAATAGGCGGCTCGACCCGCCCTTGATCCAAGCGGATGCCGCCCGCCCGCCTGGTTGGCCATCGCCGAGCCCGACAGACCTACACTTTATTCAGAAAAAAACGGGACAAGATAGCCGTTTCCATGAACAGTAGTATGTGCTGTGCTCGCGTCTAGCAAAGCCACAAGAAATAAAACAGATCACTTTGGCAGCCTCCGAGTGAAGACCGCCGGTCGCTCTCCGATCTCCACAATCGACCTGCATACTGTGATCATGTTGCGCGCCGCATTGACGTCGCGATTCCACACTGTCCGGCAGCTGGGATTCTTGCAGCTCCTGACAAAGTGGGAATTCGCAATACTGGGCGCATCGAGTCCTTCCAACCGAACTGGCTCCAGGCACTTGGAGCACACTTGCGAGGTGTTGAACTCGTTCGTCGAGACTACCTTGACGCTTCCATGATGGTGATTGGGACGGCGTCGGTGGTGCTCGAATTGCTCAAAGTACTGAGCAAACCGCTGCCTCCGAGGGCTGGATGCATAGCCCTTGCCTTGCCGCCATGACGCATTGCCAAAGGCGATCACCACATCGGTCCGTATCGGGGCGTGCTTCAGGACGGCCTTGCACATCTTGTCGACGGCCACTTGGCGCCTCTTGTGGCCCGTGAAGCGATGGTGACGGGCCTTCTTGCCAAGGTGGAAGTCGAGCTGCACTCGCAGCTCCGGTCGCAGGACATGGGTGAGATGGACCTTGAAAGCCTCCGAGGACGACACCTTGGGCGAGGGGGTGGTCGACATCCAGGTCTCGATGCTGAGTCGATACTTCATGATATTGTGCCACTTGGTGTTGGACGTATGGCCACACATGTGCTGGTAGTGGCCATTGGAGAATGAGACCACCTCGTCTTGGTGGCCCGGTGCTTGGATGACCGCCGTGAAGATGGAGCCGACTCCAGGATCGATGCCAATCTAAGTGGTACGGTTGGGGTCTGAGCTGCCGATGTGGGCCTGGATGCGCTGCTCGGCAGTCGGAGGAGGCTCGGAGGTCTCGGTGCGATCGGTTCGAGGCACAAACTTGACGAGGCCGATGGTGCATCCAATGCCATCGGTGCTGATCTCGTAGTTGAACAGCTTGTGATTGATATCCCGGTCACGGAAGAGGGAACTACGCAGCTTGAAGCAACTGCGCCAGAGACGATCCTGGTTGTTGACACCGTCCTCACCTTCTTCCTTGAGCTTGTCCCGGGTGAGTACAAGGCGCTTCTTTGGACCCAGGAGTTGCCAAAGAGTGACCGTGTCGATCTTGACATACTTGGCCCTTGCAGTACAGAGAGGGACCATCGTGCACACGGCCGGAGGAGTGTCGACGGCGAGCTGCTTGAGAGCCCAGTTGATCCTGGCGGCCAGCTTGTTGATCTTGGCCTTGGTGGTGCCGAGCTCAGACTTGGCCGTGGTGAACCTCTTGTCGTCGGAGAGAATGCCTTGGGCAGTAAGCTTGTCCAGCTTGGCCTGGCGCTGCAACTCGGTGACTCGGAGGGCGGGCATGTCACAGTCGATCCACTTGTGGACATTGTCGACCATCTTGTCTCGGGCGAGGATTCCCACATGGTGTGAGAGGCGATGGAGGGCCCGGAAGCGGTCCTGGTCGTTGCTGTACCGAAACTCGTCCAGGACGTGGCCAAAGTCTGGATAGAGGAACTCGAGATCGGCCTTGGGTGGAGTCTGCCCTGGTTTCTCGAAGAGCTCGAGACAGGCCTCGATGGCTTCGTGCTTATGCTTGTTGGCTGGGAAGACAGCAGCGCAGAAGCGGCGAAGAAGTCGCCAGTATGCCAGGTCGAGGTGGGTGGTGCAGTTGGTGGCATAGGCGTTGACAGCCAGGGTGAGAAGCTGACTGTGAGCACCATCAGGCAGACGAGGGGCCGGAGGCAGGTCTGCGTGCCGAGTGGTCTGGTAGTCGCGAAAGGAAGCGACCAGATGCTCGTTGTATTTCTCGTTGTCCCCGGTCGAGGAGAGGGCACCGTCCTGGACGATCTTGAAGCATTGGCGGATGAATGCAGGGGTGGCCCTGGAGATGACGGGGACGGGAAGATCCTGCTCGATGCACCGGAGGATGTGCAGGTTGAGCAGCCTGGATGCCTCGAACTGGATCTGGGTCATGGCCTCGACGGTGGCCTGGATCTTGTCGCGGAGAGCGGGATTGAGACAACAGCCATCCATCGTCTGCTTGAAGCAGCTGAACTGAGGGGCGGATGACCTTCCATCCACGAGTGGGACGACAGAACTCTTGAGGGGCCGGTATTTGGGACACCTGTTGGTGTTGCAACGTTCGTGATCGGTGCCATCGCACTTGGGACATCGCTTGCCAGTACTCGAGGAAGTAGATGAACCAGGCTCGGTGGGATCGACATCCATTGGATCTGCAGAAGCAGTGGTGGTGAGCAACGGAGCAACAGACGACCAAGCATGCGTGGGATCAGAATACGAACCAGAGACAGGCTCCGACTGTGACTTGGCTTTCTTGGGCCTGGGTGGCCGAGGCTGGCCATCACCGGTACCCTTGCGCTTCGGAGGCATGGGGGCAGAGAATGCTGGATGTCTGCCAGTGGTACTGGTCAGAGCAGAGACTTTTTTATCGTACAATGGCGCGATGATCAGATCAAGGCGAGGATGAGGGAAGAAAGTAGCAGGACGAAGGTGTGGCATTTATACCCGAGAGCAGGAGCCCGTCTTTGCGGGTTGGTTGGGGAAGTGACCCTGTTCAAAAATCGCCGAGAGGTTCAAGCCAGGGATGTGAACGCGAAAATGGCGGCTTGATTGGAGGAACTCAACCCCAAATCGGTGGGGACTCAACCCCAAAGAAGTTCTCGATGGGATTGAAGTCGGGCGAGGCAGGTGGGGTGAAGATCACTGACCATCCTCGGCGCTCGATGCAGTCCAGGACAGTCCTTGTCTTGTGCATGCTGACATTGTCCATCACAATCACAGAGTCGTCTGGGAAGGCCGCTCGCTCAAAGAACTCGACCATCGAGTGTGTCTTGAATGATGTGGGGATGTACATGCGATGCAGCACACTAGAGTGGTTGATGGCAAATGCAGCCGAGACAGACTTGTGTTTCATGTGATTGCGCTGGCGAAGCGGAGCACCCTTCGGTGAGTATCCGTAGAGAGGGAAAATGGATCTCCTGATCCCTGTCTCATCGACAAAAACGAATCGTCGTGGGTCGATGGAGCGGACCTGGTCCCTGAACTGTGCCACTCGCTCATCCAGTCGCTTGGACTTGTAGAGGTGTGTTGCCCTCTTGTGTGAGAGACCTGCTCGCTGGATGGCAGTGTGGCAGAGTGAGAGTGATACTTTCCTCTGGAGAGTGGTTGTGTGGCGAATGGTCATGGCCAGCGCGCGATGGTCAAAACCCTGGGTGTCCCGTTTTTTAGTGGATACGCTGTAAAGCGACATCCGATGGACATCCGATGAACGTTCAATGGACATCCGATGGACATTCAATGGACATCCAA